>NC_059343.1:64739239-65488090 GCF_018350155.1 Leopardus geoffroyi
GTTCCAAGTATTTTTTGTTTGTTTGTTTGTTTGTTTGTTACAGGTCTTTAAATATATTATTCCACTGTCTTCTGGCCTGCAAGTTTTCTGTTGAGAAATCTATTTGTAGTTTTATGGGGGCTTTCTTGTGTATAAGGACTTTTTTTTTGCTGCTTTAAAACATTCTTTTCCCCCCTTATTTTTATACAGTTGCATTCTTTCCCCCCCTTATTTTTAGACAGTTGCATTATACCAAGTTTTCTGGAGAATATCTTTCTGGGTTAGAATTTTTTTTTGACTGAGCTATATAAATTTGGATGTCCAAATCTCTTTGGAGAGTTTTGAAGTTGTAAGCCTTATTTCTTTATATAAGTTTTCTGTCCACTTCTCCCTTTCTTCTCCTTCTGGGACTCAATCAATACATAGTTTTATGTTTTTCTTTTTATGGTATGCTATAATTCATTCAGGCTTTCTTCACATGAATTATTTTTCATTATTTTCACTTCACTTTCTTATGGCTGGATAATTTCAGGTGTCCTGTCTTTAACTTCACAAATTTGTTCTTTCCCTTGATCCAGTCTGCTATTGTCACTTGTTATTGTATTTCCATTATATAGATTGCATTCTTTACCTGCAGAATTTCTAAAATTTATGATTTTATCTCTCTGTTAAACTTATTTTGTTCATGTACTGCCATCTCAATTTTTTCAACTATTTTGTGTTTTCTGGTAGCTCACTGATCTTCCTCAAAATAACCATTTTTGTATTATTTATTGACCAAATCACTAATATCCATTTTTTGTGGTCAGTTACTAAAAAAATACTGTGTTTATTTGGTAGTATCATGTTTCCTAGTTTTTCATGTTCCTTTAAGTCTTGCATTGCTGTCTGCATTTGTAGGAGCAATCACCTTCTCCAGCCTCATGGTCTGCTTTGGAATAGTCATACTTTATTTCAGACTTGCTAGTGATTCTGTGACTTTCTCAGACCTTTCCAATGGATAAACTTGCTTAACACTTTTCCCTCTTGAGTAGGAATTCTTAATATTGTATGCCTTTTCCCATCCTAATACTAACCAGCGATGATCCTGTTTAGCTTCAAGATCAGATGAGATCAGTGCATTCAGGGTGGTATGAAGATGTGGATGGAGCTAGGGAGTATTATTCTAAGCAAAATAAGTCAGTCAGAGAAAGGCAAATACCATAAGATTTCATTTATATGCAGAATTTAAGAACCAAAATAAACAATCACAGTGGGGGAAAAAGAGAGAGGTAAAGAAAGAAATAGACTCATAACTATAGAGAACAAACTATAGAGAACAAATCAGAGGGGAGCAGATTCAGGGGATTGGTTAAATAGGTGATGGGGGTTGAGGAGTGCACTTGTGTTGTATCCAAGCACTGGTGTTGTATCCAAGTGTTGAATCACTAAATTGTACCCCTGAAACTAATATTACACTGTATGGGTAATTTAAATTAAACTGAAAAAAAATATTGTATGCCTTCACTCAACCATGCAAAACCAGGTTTGGTGTTGAAAGTTTCCCATTTTCTTTCCTTAGAGCAGTGCTAAATGATTGTTTTTCTGCTTTTTCTCAATCCTGCAGAATTGGACATGTTTCCTAAGCATGGTCTGTAGACACCAGCAAAATCTTGCTCTCCATGCATTTGGGGGTAAACATAAGAAGTCAGTCATGTGGTGATGTTCATGTGAGTGAGGAGCACAGAGCATCAGGAGTGCCCATAGGCCAGTTGGGGGATCTGTAGGTGAGGCATTCTGAACATCTAGTGAGCATGCTTCCTGATGGAGTTTGCAAACTGTTACTAGGATCCACATCCCTTTGATCTACTACATTGTGAGCACTCACTGCTATTGTCTCAGCTGCTTATTCCACCCCATTTGTCTAGTTCATGGCTCAGTACTGTGGATGAATTTAGAAAGAAATGGGCCTCTTTGGCAGCTTCCTGCACACCTGAGGGAGGTATGCATTCACTCCTATGCTCTAATGATTCCCTATGAAAGAAATCATGGGCCAATTTGTTCTTTATATTTATAGGTCTGTTTCTGATTTTTCATTTGTTTGTTAATTTGTTTTATATTTTTAGACTCCACACACAATGAAATCATATATTATTCATCTTTGTATGACTTATTTCACATAGAATATTACTCTCTGTGCCCATCCAAGTTGTTGGAAATGGTAAGGTCTAATTTTTTATGGCTGAGCAACATTTCATTGTGTATATATACCACTTCTTTATCCATTCATCTATTGATAGACACTTATGTTGCTTCCATATCTCAGCTATTGAAAATAATGCTAAAATAAACATAAGGGTACATATATCTTTTTGAATTAGTATTTTCCTTTGCTTTGGGAAAATACCCAGTAGTGGAATACTGGATCATATGGCATTCCTACTTAATTTTTTGAGGAACCTCCATACTGTTTTCCACGGTGGCTGCACCAGCTTGAATTTCCACCAATAGTTTATGAGTGCTCCTTTTTCACCACATCGTTTTCTTTTCCAGGTTGACTTGTATTTTTTGTCTAATTGTTCTGGGTAAGTCTTCCTTTACAATATTAAAAAAAAGTGACAAGGACTTCTCTAGTTTTAATTCAGCATTTTAAATAATTTTGGGGTACCTCGGGGGCACAGTTAAGTGTCTGATTCTTGATTTTGGTTCAGGTCATGATCTCAGAGTTTGTGAGTTCGAACCCTGCATTGAACTTTGCTCTGACAGTGCTAAGCCTGCTTGGGATTCTCTCTCTGTCCCCTCTCTCTACCCCTACCCCACTTGCTCTTTCTCTCAAAATAAATAAACTTAAAAAATTAAAAAAATAAATACATAATTTTATCTTCTCTGCTCTCTTAACATATCATTATACTTTTTGAAAAGTTTGGTTTAGTGGTTGTCCCAAAGTTTGCAGTGTATATTTACAACTAAGCCAAGTCATTTTTCAGATACCACTTTACTGCTTCACAGGTAGTGCAAGTATTATATAACAGAATCATCACAATTTTCCCCTCCCATCTTATAATATTTCTGTCATTCATTTCACATTTATTGCTGTTACTTTTTTGAACAAACTGTTATTTGTCAGACCATTTAAGAAAATATAATTAAGATTTGTTTACTTTTGTCTATTCCTTTTCCAATGCCCTTCTTTCTTTATGTAGATCTGACTTTCTGATCTATATCATTTTCCTTTTTTCTTAAGAATATTTAATATTCCTTGCCTGACAGTTATACTGGAAAAAAAAAGTCCCTTAATTTTCTTATGTTTGAGAAACTCTATTTCTCTTTCACTTTTGAAGAACAATTTCACTGAATAGAGAATTCTAGGTTAGTAGAGTTTTTTTCCTTTAAATAATTTAAATATTTCACTACCTTCTCTTGTTGCTTGCATGGATTCTGATGAAAATTTCAACTTAATTCATATCTTTGTTCTTCTTATAGGTAAGGCTTTTGTCTCTCTGGCTTCTTTCAAAATTTTTTCTTTGTCTTTGATTTCCTGCAGTTTAAATATGATATGGATTAAATGTAAATTTTTTTTGTATTTTTCTTGCTTGATGTTCTTCCTAGCTCTGTGGTTTGATTTATGTCATTCATTTCGTTGAACTCTCGATAAGCATTTTAACTATTTTAGCTTAAATGTCTGGACAGTGGGCTTTCCAAGTGCTTCTCATTTTTCTCCCCCCTAGGTTTGATAGGAAGGCTAGAGAAGGCTAGAGTTGGATAATTCCCTTATCCCATGCTGGTTAGACACTGGAATAATCCCAGTTGGTCAGATTCTGGTAAAATAGTTTCCCTTGATGACAGGCCTTGTTAAGAAAATACTGCTTTGGGTATATTTAAAAATGGCTACTTTTCTTCTGCCACTGCTAGAAGCATGAGGGGATTTTTTTTTGCAACCTCTCTTTAAGAACATGATAAGGTTCCTGATAGTAAAACACATTAAAGTCTGAAGGGCTTCTCTTAAGACTGGTTCCCACTTTCAGTGATTTTGCCTCTCAAGCTTCTCAATACTTGGTCTCGAACCATTTGTCAATTATACTTTAAAATTTCTTACTCTAGTACTGGCTTCAGTTATGGTTTCTTTTCAGATAATCTATGATTCTGTGTATATACCTGTGTGTCTCCAATTTTGAAGGTGGCTGTTTTCCCTGTCACTGTAATTCACTCATGAATTTAAGAAGAGTTATTTATTTTCAGTGTGTTCAGCCTTTTTGTTGTGAGGATGGGAGTGATGAACTCTAAGTTCCTTGAAAGCTGAACCAGAAAACAGAAGTCCTATCATATTTTTACCATTTCTGGTTAAATATTGACTTGAATGAAATATGATTTATAATCTGGTGTAGTGGCAGGAAAAGATAGTAACTGAAGAAGATGAAAACGAAATGGATAATTTAGAGGAAGAGAATCAGAAGAAAGACAAAAAACAGCCAATCCATTAAGTGATGCCTTCATTTTCTAGCAGTCAGTTTACAAGTTACAACATTTGTCTTTGCATACAATTATCTTCTAAGTTGCCCAAACTTCTTTCCACCCATGCCAACTATTGTGTTTTAGATTATAACTCCTCTTCCAACCAAAAAATAATTGTTTATGGTGTAAATGGTACTGAGCTTGTAACAAATGAGGATAAAATATCACTGGTTTTCTTCCTTCACAGACACTATAAACATACTCTACTCCTGCCTGCTTGACACGCATTTTTTTCTTCTCTCTTAAAACATTTCACTCAACTTTGCTCTTAAGCTTTAAGCTGGTGTAAATAGGACTGGTGCTTCACGGGATGGATCCTGTTGGAATGTGGCATAAAAGGATAGAGGCTCTTGGGACCAATCACCCTGATTTGGGTTACACCTCTCTCTCTACTTTTTGTCTTTTTTAAAAAAACAACTTATTTGATTACAGTTGACACACAACGTTACATTAGTTTTAGGCACACAGCATAGAGAGATTATTGTTGACTCACAATGTTACACTAGTTGTAGGTGTACAGCATAATCAACAGGTCCTTCTGTTATGCTGTGCTCCCCATAAGTGTAGCTACCATCTGTCATCATACAATGATTTGCAATATCAGTGACATATTCTTAATGCTGTGTCTTTCATTCTTGTGAATTATTCTATGTTTTAATAGAATTTATTGTCAAACTGGCTTCCATACAACACCAGTGCTCATCCCAACAAGTGCCCTCTTCAATACCCATCACCCAAGTCCCCTTCTTCACCACTCCCCATCAACCCTCAGTTTCTTCTCTGTATTTAAGGGTCTTTTATGGTTTGCCTCCCTCCCTCTCTGTTTGTAACTTTTCCCCCTTCCCTTTCCCCATGGTCTTCCATTAAATTTCTCAAGATCCACATATGAGTGAAAACATATGGTATCTGTTTTTCTCTGACTGACTTATTTCACTTAGCATAATACCCTCCAGTTCCATCCACGTTGCTGTAAATGGCCAGATTTCATTCTTTCTCATTGCCAACTAGTATTCCATTGTGTATATAAACCACATATTTTTTTTATTATATGAAATTTATTGTCAAATTGGTTTCCATACAACACCCAGTGCTCATCCCAAAAGGTGCCCTCCTCAATACCCATCACCCACCCTCTCCTCCCTCCCACCCCCCATCAACCCTCAGTTTGTTCTCAGTTTTTAACAGTCTCTTATGCTTTGGCTCTCTCCCACTCTAACCTCTTTTTTTTTTCTTTTTTTTTTTCTTTTTTCCTCCCCCTCCCCCATGGGTTCCTGTTAAGTTTCTCAGGATCCACATAAGAGTGAAACCATATGGTATCTGTCTTTCTCTGTATGGCTTATTTCACTTAGCACCACACTCTCCAGTTCCATCCACGTTGCTACAAAAGGCCATATTTCATTTTTTTCTCATTGCCACGTAGTATTCCACTGTGTATATAAACCACAATTTCTTTATCCATTCATCAATTGATGGACATTTAGACTCTTTCCATAATTTGGCTATTGTTGAGAGTGCTGCTATGAACATTGGGGTACAAGTGCCCCTATGCATCTGTACTCCTGTATCCCTTGGATAAATTCCCAGCAGTGCTATTGCTGGGTCATAGGGTAGGTCTATTTTTAATTTTCTGAGGAAACTCCACACTGCTTTCCAGAGCGGCTGCACCAGTTTACATTCCCACCAACAGTGCAAGAGGGTTCCCGTTTCTCCACATCCTCTCCAGCATCTATAGTCTCCTGATTGGTTCATTTTGGCCACTCTGACTGGCGTGAGGTGATACCTGAATGTGGTTTTGATTTGTATTTCCCTGATAAGGAGCGACGTTGAACATATTTTCATGTGCCTGTTGGCCATATGGATGTCTTCTTTAGAGAAGTGTCTATTCATGTTTTCTGCCATTTCTTCACTGGGTTATTTGTTTTTCGGGTGTGGAGTTTGGTGAGCACTTTCTAGATTTTGGATACTAGCCCTTTGTCCGATATGTCATTTGCAAATATCTTTTCCCATTCCGTTGGTTGCCTTTTAGTTTGGTTGGTTGTTTCCTTTGCTGTGCAGAAGCTTTTTATCTTCATAAGGTCCCAGTAATTCACTTTTGCTTTTAATTCCCTTGCCTTTGGGGATGTGTCGAGTAAGAGATTGCTACGGCTGAGGTCAGAGAGGTCTTTTCCTGCTTTCTCCTCTAAGGTTTTGATGGTTTCCTGTCTCACATTCAGGTCCTTTATCCATTTTGAGTTTATTTTTGTGAATGGTGTGAGAAAATGGTCTAGTTTCAACCTTCTGCATGTTGCTGTCCAGTTCTCCCAGCACCATTTGTTAAAGAGGCTGTCTTTTTTCCATTGGATGTTCTTTCCTGCTTTGTCAAAGATGAGTTGGCCATACGTTTGTGGGTCTAGTTCTGGGGTTTCTATTCTATTCCATTGGTCTATGTGTCTGTTTTTGTGCCAATCCCATGCTGTCTTGATGATGACAGCTTTGTAGTAGAGGCTAAAGTCTGGGATTGTGATGCCTCCTGCTTTGGTCTTCTTCTTCAAAATTACTTTGGCTATTCGGGCCTTTTGCGGTTCCATATGAATTTTAGGATTGCTTGTTCTAGTTTCGAGAAGAATGCTGGTGCAATTTTGATTGGGATTGCATTGAATGTGTAGATAGCTTTGGGTAGTATTGACATTTTGACAATATTTATTTTTCCAATCCATGAGCAGGGAATGTCTTTCCATTTCTTTAAATCTTCTTCAATTACCTTCATAAGCTTTCTATAGTTTTCATCATACAGATCCTTTACATCTTTGGTTAGATTTATTCCTAGGTATTTTATGCTTCTTGGTGCAATTGGGAATGGGATCAGTTTCTTTATTTGCCTTTCTGTTGCTTCATTGTTAGTGTATAAGAATGCAACTGATTTCTGTACATTGATTTTGTATCCTGCAACTTTGCTGAATTCATGTATCAATTCTAGCAGACTTTTGGTGGAGTCTATCGGATTTTCCATGTATAATATCATGTCATCTGCAAAAAGCGAAAGCTTGATTTCAACTTTGCCAATTTTGATGCCTTTGATTTCCTTTTGTTGTCTGATTGCTGATGCTAGAACTTCCAGCACTATGTTAAACAACAGCGGTGAGAGTGGGCATCCCTGTCCTGTTCCTGATCTCAGGAAAAAAGCTCTCAGTTTTTCCCTGTTGAGGCGATGTTAGCTGTGGGCTTTTCATAAATGGCTTTTATGATCTTTAAGTATGTTCCTTCTATCCCGACTTTCTCAAGGGTTTTTATTGAGAAAGGGTGCTGGATTTTGTCAAAGGCCTTTTCTGCATCGATTGACAGGATCATATGGTTCTTCTCTCTTTTTTTGTTAATGTGATGTATCACGTTGATTGATTTGCGAATGTTGAACCAGCCCTGCATCCCAGGAATGAATCCCACTTGATCATGGTGAATAATTCTCTTTATATGCCGTTGAATTCGATTTGCTAGTATCTTATTGAGAATTTTTGCATCCATATTCATCAGGGATATTGGCCGGTAGTTCTCTTTTTTTACTGGGTCTCTGTCTGATTTAGGAATCAAAGTAATACTGGCTTCATAGAATGAGTCTGGAAGTTTTCCTTCCCTTTCTATTTCTTGGAATAGCTTGAGAAGGATAGGTATTATCTCTGCTTTAAACGTCTGGTAGAACTCCCCTGGGAAGCCATCTGGTCCTGGGCTCTTATTTGTTGGGAGATTTTTGATAACCGATTCAATTTCTTCGCTGGTTATGGGTCTGTTCAAGCTTTCTATTTCCTCCTGATTGAGTTTTGGAAGAGTGTGGTGGTTCAGGAACTTGTCCATTTCTTCCAGGTTGTCCAATTTGTTGGCATATAATTTTTCATACTATTCCCTGATAATTGTTTGTATCTCTGAGGGATTGGTTGTAATAATTCCATTTTCATTCATGATTTTATCTATTTGGGTCATCTGCCTTTTCTTTTTGAGAAGCCTGGCTAGAGGTTTGTCAATTTTGTTTATTTTTTCAAAAAACCAACTCTTGGTTTCGTTGATCTGCTCTACAGTTTTTTTAGACTCTATATTGTTTATTTCTGCTCTGATCATTATTATTTTTCTTCTTCTGCTGGGTTTGGGGTGTCTTTGCTGTTCTGCTTCTATTTCCTTTAGGTGTGCTGTTAGATTTTGTATTTGGGATTTTTCTTGTTTCTTGAGATAGGCCTGGATTGCAATGTATTTTTCTCTCAGGACTGCCTTAGCTGCGTCCCAAAGCATTTGGATTGTTGTATTTTCATTTTCGTTTGTTTCCATATATGTTTTAATTTCTTCTCTAATTGCCTGGTTGACCCACTCATTCGTTAGTAGGATGTTCTTTAACCTCCATGCTTTTGGAGGTTTTCCAGACTTTTTTCTGTGGTTGATTTCAAGCTTCATAGCATTGTGGTCTGAAAGTATGCATGGTATAATTTCAATTCTTGTGAACTTACGAAGGGCTGTTTTGTGACCCAGTATATGATCTATCTTGGAGAGTGTTCCATGTGCACTCGAGACGAAAGTATATTCTGTTGCTTTGGGATGCAGAGTTCTAAATATATCTGTCAAGTCCATCTGATCCAATGTCTCATTCAGGGCCCTTGTTTCTTTATTGACCGTGTGTCTAGATGATCTATCCATTTCTGTAAGTGGGGTGTTAAAGTTCCCTGCAATTACCACATTCTTATCAATAAGGTTGCTTATGTTTATGAGTAGTTGTTTTATATATTTGGGGGCTCCGGTATTCGGCGCATAGACATTTATAATTGTTAGCTCTTCCTGATGAATAGACCCTGTAACTATTATATAATGTCCTTCTTCATCTCTTGTTACAGCCTTTAATTTAAAGTCTATTTTGTCTGATATAAGTATGGCTACTCCAGCTTTCTTTTGGCTTCCAGTAGCATGATAAATAGCTCTCCATCCCCTCACTCTCAAACTAAAGGTGTCCTCAGGTCTAAAATGAGTCTCTTGTAGACAGCAAATAGATGGGTCTTGTTTTTTTATCCATTCTGATACCCTATGTCTTTTGGTTGGCACATTTAATCCATTTACATTCAGTGTTATTATAGAAAGATACGGGTTTAGAGTCATTGTGATGTCTGTATGTTTTATGCTTGTAGTGTTGTCTCTGGTGCTTTGTCTCACAGGGTCCCCCTTAGGATCTCTTGTAGGGCTGGTTTAGTGGTGACAAATTCCTTCAGTTTTTGTTTGTTTGGGAAGACCTTTATCTCTCCTTCTATTCTAAATGACAGACTTGCTGGATAAAGGATTCTCGGCTGCATATTTTTTCTGTCTAGCACACTGAAAATCTCGTGCCAATTCTTTCTGGCCTGCCAAGTTTCAAAAGAGAGATCCGTCACGAGTCTTATAGGTCTCCCTTTATATGTGAGGGCACGTTTACCCCTTGCTGCTTTCAGAATTTTCTCTTTATCCTTGTATTTTGCCAGTTTCACTATGATATGTCGTGCAGAAGATCGATTCAAGTTACGTCTGAAGGGAGTTCTCTGTGCCTCTTGGATTTCAATGCTTTTTTCCTTCCCCAGTTCAGGGAAGTTCTCAGCTATTATTTCTTCAAGTACCCCTTCAGCACCTTTCCCTCTCTCTTCATCCTCTGGGATACCAATTATGCGTATATTATTTCTTTTTAGCGTATCACTTAGTTCTCTAATTTTCCCCTCATACTCCTGGATTTTTTTATCTCTCTTTTTCTCAGCTTCCTCTTTTTCCATAACTTTATCTTCTAGTTCACCTATTCTCTCCTCTGCCTCTTCATTCCGAGCCGTGGTGGTTTCCATTTTGTTTTGCATTTCATTTAAAGCATTTTTCAGCTCCTAGTGACTGTTCCTTAGTCCCTTGATCTCTGTAGCAAGAGATTCTCTGCTGTCCTCTATACTGTTTTCAAGCCCAGCGATTAATTTTATGACTATTATTCTAAATTCACTTTCTGTTATATTATTTAAATCCTTTTTGATCAGCTCATTAGCTGTTGTTATTTCCTGGAGATTCTTCTGAGGGGAGTTCTTCCGCTTGGTCATTTTGGATAGTCCCTGGCGTGGTGAGGACCTGCAGGGCACTTCCCTTGTGCTGTGGTGTATAACTGGAGTTGGTGGGCGGAGTCGCAGTCAGACCTGATGTCTGCCCCCGGCCCACCGCTGGGGCCACAGTCAGACTGGTGTGTGCCTTCTCTTCCCCTCTCCTAGGGGCGGGATTCACTGTGGGGTGGCGTGGCCCGTCTGGGCTACTTGCACACTGCCAGGCTTGTGATGCTGGGGATCTGGAGTATTAGCTGGGGTGGGTAGGCAAGGTGCACAGGGGCAGGAGGGGCAGGCTTAGCTCGCTTCTCCTTAGGTGATCCACTTCAGGAGGGGCCCTGTGGCAGCGGGAGGGAGTCAATTCCGCTGCCGGAGGTTTGGCTCCTCAGCAGAAGCACAGAGTTGGGTGTTTGCCCGGAGGGAGCAAGTTCCCTGGCAGGAACTGGTTCTCTTTGGGATTTTGGCTGGGGGATGGGCAGGGGAGATGGCGCTGGCGAGCGCCTTTGTTCCCCACCAAACTGAGCTCTGTCGTCCGGGGGCTCAGCAGCTCTCCCTCCCTTTGTCTTCCAGCCTTCCCGCTTTCCGAGCAGAGCTGTTAACTTATAACCTCCCAGACGCTAAGTCGTGCTTGCTGTTGGAACACAGTCCGTAAGGCCCTCCGCTTTTGCCCGCCAGACTCGGGAGCTCTGCTTGGCCGGCGAGCCACCCCTCCACCCCGGCTCCCTCCCGCCAGTCCGTGGAGCGTGCACCGCCTTGCAGCCCTTCCTACCCTCTTCTGTGGGCCTCTCGTCTGCGGTTGGCTCCGGCGACTCCGTTCTGCTAATCCTCTGGCATTTTTCTGGGTTATTTAGGCAGGTGTAGGTGGAATCTAAGTGATCAGCAGGACGCGCGGTGAGCCCAGTGTCCTCCTACGCCGCCATCTTCCCTCCTCCCCTCCTAAACCACATATTTTTTTATCCATTCATCAGTTGATGGGCATGTAGGCTCTTTTCATAATTTGGCTATTGTTGAAAGTGCTACTATAAACATTGGGGTACACTCCTGTATCACTTGGGAAAATTCCAGAAGTGTTATTGCTGGGTCATAGGGTAATTCTATTTTTTTTTTAATTTTTTGAGGAACCTCCACACTGTTTTCCAGTGTAGCTGCACCAGTTTGCATTCCCACCAACAGTGCAAGAGAGTTCTCGTTTCTCCATATCCTCACCAGCATCTATAATCTCCTGATTTGTTCATTTTAGCCACCCTGACTGGTGTGAAATGTTATCTCAGTGTGGCTTTGATTTGTATTGCCCTGATGATGAGTGACATTGAGCATCTTTTCATGTGTCTATTGGCCATCTGGATATCTTCTTTGGAAAAGTGTCTATTTATGTCTTCTGCCAATTTCTTCACTGGATTATTTGTTTTTCAGGTTTGGAGTTGAAAATCAATCACAGGAAACAGTTTGGAAAACCTCCAAATGCATGGAGGTTAAATAATATCCTACTAAAGAGTAAATGGGTCAACCAGGCAATTAGAGAATAAATTTAAAAATATATGGAAACAAATGAAAATGAAAACTATGGTCCAATCCCTTTAGAATGCAGCAAAGACAGTCCTAAGAGGAAAATACATTGCAATCCAGGCCTATCTCAAGAAACAAGAAAAACCCCAAATGCAAAATCTAACAGCACACTTAAAGCAACTAGGAGCAGAACAGCAAAGAAACCCCAAACTCAGAAGAAGAGAAATAATAAAGATTAGAGCAGAAATAATATAGAATCTGAAAAAACAGTAGCACAGATCAATGAAACTAAGAGTTGTTTTTTTGAAAAAAAAAATTGATAAACCTCTAGCCAGGCTTCTCAAAAAGAGAGAGAGAGAACCCAAATAGATAAAATCACAAATGAAATTGGATTTATTACACTTCTTTTATCTACCTACCTCACCTTCTAAATCCAATCACTTAATTCATAGGTCATTACCATTTCATCCCTTCTACTCCTGCTACCATTCTCTTATTTCGTTTATTTATTGGATGACACTTAACTTTTGGAAACAAATATCTACGTCTGGTTTCAGCCACCTGGCTCTTTCTTCTTAACATTATCTTTACATTTTTCCTTCTTTTATTCTTGCTTTCATTACCATTTTAATCTACCTAAAACATTGTTTTTATTATGTAATTTACATATTCAAACATTTTCAAAGGTTTTTAATATCAATTTCATATTTTTTTTAAACTGGACTAGAGTGGTTAAGGCTCAGAGTTTTAGTGACATTCATGAGTCAAATATCACTCTACCATTTACTAACTGTGGGATTGGGGGGAAAGTAAACTTTGACCTTCCTGAGTCCCAATAGGAATAATAACATGTACCTCAGACACTGTAATAAGATTTGCATGAGGTATTTTTTTCATGGCTGACAAGTATAGTATCTGACAAATGTAAATTTTCCCCCATTTATCTATTCAACTGTATATTTCATCTTTCTCCAATAAACTATTTTTATTTTCTACAGTTCTTTAATGTTGCCATATTAAGTATAGATTTTCTGACATCTACAAGAGTACAATTTTTTTAAAGTTTATTAAATGAAATTTGAAATTTATATGAAATAAAGCATCATTATGAAAATCAATAATCTTTGTACAATGTAGTGAATGACATTTTGGTGATATTACAATTTGTGGCTTTTCATTTCTGGATCAACAGAAGTTTACTGTAAATACTAGTCATGAAGGTGCTGGATGAGGTTTGATTTCAGAGGAAATGGGTTAAGTAAATGCTTCAGAAATGAAAAAAAATTGAAGATAATAAAGTTATGAGAAAATTTCAGAAATCTTGTTTGGTTTCTTTAGGCTAAAAACTAAGGCTTTTATTCATCTGCTTGCTTATTCAGAAAGCCACATCTAACACATACATGCTACCACTATGTTCTGGGAGTTGTGCATTCCAACTCTCTAAGAAACAAAGAACATTAATGCCACTTCCTGCACACATAGTTGAAAAAATTTCCTTAAAAGGAGGCCTCAGAGTGCCTGTGTGTCTCAGTGAGTTGAACATCAGACTCTTGATTTTGGCTCGGGTCATGATCTCACGGTTGGTGAATTTGAGTCCCACATTGCATGATGCGCTGACAGCACATCTGCTTGGGATTCTTTGTCTCTGTCTCTGTCTCTTTCTCTTTCTCCATATCTCTCAAAAATAAATAAACTTTAAAAAAGAGGCCTCAAAGGCAAGTCCTCTGACACTTATATTCTTCCATTAATGTTTTCACTTCTTAGACTTTAAATGTCGCTTATTGGATTTTGCCTACATCCTTCCATTCCTCACTCCACTGATTCAGAAATATCTACTTGTTAAACTTTATGTAAAACCTTATGCATGGAGTGTGTGTGTTGTTAACTATTTCTGATTTCTTGTTTTATATCATGGCTATTTCTACCAAAATCTCCTGATCATTCCTCTGGTCACTATGCCTCTATTCATCTTTCTTATCTGGATTGACATATTCTTATTTCAGGACATACTTTGGCTTCTCTGGAGTAACTTGTATTGATATTTTAGTATATGGGTTAATGTCCTTCACTTTACTCCTTGTTCTAGTAAAGATTATTTAGGACTTGTATTAATTAACATTGCTTAGAAACATGTATCACTAAAGATAGAGAAAAATGGTTAATGATAGTGTTTCTGTTGCATGAAGTCTAGGGGTTGTTTTGCACCATGACACAAATTTAAATTTTTTAGAGAAAATTCCCCTCCTTATTGGGTAAAAAACATCAACTCTTTCTCTTTCTCTCCAGCAAATAACAATATAATGGATTACTTCCTTCTGGATGTTCTGCTTCTCAGAAGCCAAAGATTTGTACTATTTTCCCTATTAAAAAGTCACTCATTTTTGCAGACACTGAGGTCCTTAAGACAGTATATTGCTAAAAATGAATCAAAAAATGCTTCCATGGTTCCAAGAGAGATTAATATTATGTTTGCCATAAGTTTCTGCAATGAATAGTTTGCATCCAAATGGGTATTAGAAACCATACTCTGCCATTCAACATATGTCTTACAAATAGAAGATAAAGATATTATTAATTACAACCTATGTAGCATTTTGCTTGTGTTTTAGCAAGCACATGAATCTGGTCTTACATTAAAATGATTTCTGTATTTTGCTTATTCACTCAAATGGAGAGAAAGGACTGTGTATTATATGTTGATCTCTTGGTCTTTCTCATGCCTATGTATGGTGCATTGCACTTAACATATACTTAATACATTTGTTGCATCGAATTGATCATACAGAGAAAGTTAAAGGAGATAATGGATGTCACAATCAACTCTTGCAGAGATCAAACACCATGATAATTGAAGAAGGCCCCTGGTTTTTATATGCTTCATTAATAACATTTATTGAACCCCTACTATGTAAAATGTTCTGATCTATCTGATGAGTTTCAAGGAGGTGTAGCATATATCATCTACTAAATATAATGGCATATTGTGCTAGAGATATAGCCAAATCTGGAGGAATTACACATGGGTGCATATGCTTATTTTGGCTCTTATTAGTATCTACTAAGTATTAGACACTAAGTTAGATATGGGAGTGGGTAGAAGAAAAACTTATTTTATCACTGAAACCTACCTTCACCCTGTCCCTATCTTTACAAAAATGAGTAAGACTCACCTCACAAGTTTCTTTTGATTAAGTAATTTATAATATTAGTTGAATCCAATTAAAATATCAAGGCCAATATACTAATAATATGTTGAGCAAGACTGCAGATTGTGTAAATACACACTGAGTTGAAAATTAATGCAAATAACTTCTAAATGATTCAGTAAATTGAATTGATCAATTTCTAAAAATCATGAAGAAAGTTGATTATCTCATCTACCTTTTTATTTATTAGTTTTAATTAGTTAATTGTTTAATTCATATCCAAATTAGTTAATATATGGTGCAATGATTTCAGGAGTAGAGCCCAGTGATTCATCCTCTACATATAACACCCAGTGCTGATCCCAAGTGTCTTTCTTAATGCCCCTTTCCCATTTAGCCCATTCTCCCACTCACAACCCCTCCAGCAACCCTCACTTTGTTCTCTATATTTAAGTGTCTCTTATGTTTTGTTCCACTCCATTTTTATACTATTTTTGCTTCCTTTTCCTTATGTTCATCTGTTTTGTATCTTACATTCCACATATGAATGAAGTCATATGATATTTGTCTTTCTCTAATTTCACTTAACATAACACAGTCTAGTTTGATCCACGTTTTTGTAAATGGCAAGATTTTGTTCTTTTTATTGCCAAGTAATACTCCATTGTGTGTGTGAGTGTGTGTGTGTGTGTGTGTGTGTGTGTGTGCGTGTATGTCACATCTTCTTTATCCGTTAATCTGTTGATGGACATTTGGGCTCTTTCCATACCTTGGCTATTGTCAATAACATTGCTATAAACATTGTGGTTCATGTGCTCGTTCAAAACAGCACACCTGTATCCTTTGGATAAATACCTATTAGTGCAATTGCTGGGCCGTAGGGTAGTTCTATTTTTAATTTTTTGAGGAACCTCCATATTGTTTGCCAGAGTGGCTGCACCAGTTTGCATTCCCACCAGCAGTGCAAAAGGGTTCCTTTTTCTCTGTATCCTCACCAATATCTGTCGTTGCCTAAGTTGTTGATTTTAGCCATTCTGACTGGTGTGAGTGGTATCTCATTTTGGTTTTGATTTGTATTTCACTGATGATGAGTGATGTTGAGCATTTTTTCATGTGTCTGTTAGCCATCCGGATGTCTTCTTTGGAAGAGTGTCCATTCATGTCTTTTGCACATTACTTCGTTGGGTTATTTGGCTTCTGGGTGTTGAGTTTGATAAGTTTTACATAGATTTTGGACACTAACCATTTATCGGATATGTCACTTGCAAATATCTTCTCCCATTCTGGCCATTGCCTTTTAGCTTTGCTGATTGTTTCCTTCACCGTGCAGAAGGTTTTTATCTTCATAAGGTCCCAATAGTTCATTTTTGCTTTTGTTTCCCTTGCCTCCAGAGACACGTTGAGTAAGAAGCTGCAGTCTAGGTCAAAGAGATTTTTTCCTGCTTTCTCCTCTAGGATTTTAATGACTTCCTGTCTTACATTTAAGTCTTTCATCCATTTTGAGTTTATTTTTGTGTACAGTGTAAGAAAGTGGTCCAGGTTCATTTTTCTGCATGTTGCTGTCCAGTTTTCCCTACACAATTCGCTGAAGAGACTGTTTTTATTTCATTAGATATTCTTTCCTTCTTTGTCAAAAATTAGTTGACCATACATTTGTGGGTCTATTTCTGGGTTTTCTATTCTATTCCATTTATCTATGTGTTTATTTTTGTACCAGTACCATACTGTATTGATGATTACAGCTTTGTAAAACATCTTGAAGTCCATAATTTTGATACCTCCAGCTTTGGTTTTCTTTTTCAGGCTTGGTTTGGATATCTGGGGTCCTTTCTGCTTGCAAACAAATTTTAGGATTGTTCTATCTCTGTGAAGATTTCTGTTATTTTTATAGGGATTGCATTGAATATGTAGATTGCTGTTGGTAGTATCAACATTTTAATAATATTTGTTCTTCCAATCCATGAGCATGGGATGTTTTTCCTTTATTTGTGCATCTTCTTCAATTTCTTTCATAAGCTTTCTATAGTTTTCAGTGTATAGATTTTTCAACACTTTGGTTAGGTTTATTTCTAGGTATTTTATGGTTTTTGGTGTAATTGTGAATTAGCTTGCAGTTTGGACCCTTAGGAAAATCTATCTTCAATACCCCAGACTCTGGTAACTAGCATTCTATTCTTTTTTAAGATTTTTTAAAAAATATCCCACATATAAGTGGTATTAGTCAGTATCTATATTTTTCTATCTGGAAATGTAAATTGGTTCAGTGTCTATGGAACACAGTAGGGAGGCTTTTCAAAAAATTCAAAATAAAAATACTATGTGATCTAACATTTCCACATCTGGATATATATCCAATGGAAGTGAAAACAAGATATCAAGGAAATATATGCATTCACATATTTATTCCGACATTATTCACAATAACCAAGATATAAAAACACGTTGTGTCCACAAATGGATGATGGGATGGAGTAATTTATTTATATAATGTAATATTCAGCTGCAAGAAAAAAGGAATTCCTGTCATTTGTGACAACATGAATGTATTTTAAGGACATTATACTAAATGTTAGCTTTTATTAGTATTATTATCATTATCATTATTGCTTTTAATATAATCAATGGACACTTGGCCAATGGAATTAGGCATTTTAAAGCATCTACTGAATAATTCTGTGAAAAAAACATGCTAGATAAAGATTTAGACTTTGTCTTGACCCTCAGTTTTAGTAAAGGAACAATTATATACATAAATAATTACAATACAGTATGAGAAAGTCATCAATTACATGTTGCAGGCATGTAGAGAGTAAGCAAGTAAGTTCCTGTAAATATTAAAATAATGATACTAAACCTCACTGGTTTAATTTATGAACTAGATTTAATAATATATGTAAAACATTTGGCACATATTAGGTGATTAATACGTTTTAGAAATAAGGTAGATAACATATTATATTATACTCAATAAAAATATTGTGAGGTCTGGGGTTCCCAGACATTTGGTCAAACATTATTCTGACTGTATCTGTAAATACTGCTGGATGAGATTAACATTTGAATTGGTAGGTTGAGTAAAGAAGATTGCCCTCCTGAATGTAAGTGGGCCACATCCAATTAAGTGAAGACCTGAATACAACCATAAGACTGTTTATCCTGAGAGTTAGAGGTAGCTCCTCCTGCCAGACTGCCTTCAACTAGCAAATTATTGCTTCTTTGGACATGAGTTGAAACATGAGCTTTTCTTGGTCTTGAGCCTGACAGCCTTCAATCTGGAACTACAGCATCTCTCCTGGGTCTCCAGTTTTTCAACTCTAGATTTCGAGAATTGACAGTCTCCATAATCATGTGAAATAGCTCCTTATAAATAAATATTTCCTATTCATTTTTTCCCTCTGGAGAAACATGACTAATACACATGTGACATGTAATATAACCAGAGATAAGGTTGATATGTCTGAAGCATAGGATACATTATTTGGGTGTGAGATGGTGTGTCAGAGAACAGTTATCTGAAGATGAGGACTACTGAAAAATGTTTGGAATGATTTTGGTTTATTATATATATGTAAGATCTCTCACATTTTAGGTAGTAGAGGTAGTAAAAGGAGAAGCAGATGATAGTATGATAGAGAAGTCTCAAATATAAAAACTAAAAAAAAAAGTGAAAAATACAGGACAGATATTTTTCTCAAACCAAACAACTCCAGCTAGTAAAGAAAGTGATGACATGGCAACAACATTTTTATCCAATTATGTTGGAGTACTAAAAAGGGCATTTATCAAGTATAAAAACTGAAATAAATTCATTTGTGGATGGCATTCCCAGATTGTGGGAGGAATTCCATTAAACATATGCCATTTTAAAAAATAATGGGTGAAAAATGGGGCACTTGGGTGCCTCAGTCGGTTAACATTTGACTTCAGTTTGGGTCATGATCTCATGGTTTGTGAACTTGAACCTTGCATCAGGCTCTCTGCTGTCAGCACAGGCCTGCTTCAGATCCTCTGTACCCCTCTCTGCTCCTCTCCTTCTCATGCCTCCTCTTTCTCTTTCTCTCTCTGCCTCTCTCAAAAATAAAAACATTTAAAAATAAAAATAAAAATAATGGATGAAAATTAGTGATATAATTCATCCTTTCTAACCTGCATCTGGAAATTTCACCTCAGCTAGAGTAATCTTTCAAAAACACAACTATAGATACTTGTGATCCAGAGAAGATAGCATATATTTATATCTTCCTATTTCTCCCTGAAAAGAACAATTGTAAAAGTAAAAATAATACAGGAAACAACTGATGTAGTACTCTGAAAGGTGTAACAAGGAAGGTGAGCTGGCTTGGAACCCCTGGATTGGAAGATATATACAATGTCAGGGTATTGTAAAAGTCTTCAGTCAAGAGAAGGTAATCCATGTCTGTTGTTTTCCTATCACCAACCTTACAACATGTGGCCCAAACTCTTTCTTCTTCTTGGTCAACAGTCTCACTGACAAAACCAGTGATCCTGGCACCACTGGAAAAGGGGAAACAATTGGAAACTCCACTGACTACAACTGGTCAAGAAAATATCTCCCTTCTCTGCTGGGCTGAGGCTTCTCTCCCCCAATGAGAGTCACTGACTGGAATGGTAACATTGGTGAGAGGGTTCCACCATGTCAAGTGAAAGAACTGGGAAACTTCTTTATCCCAATAAGCCTGAACTCTTCTCCCCCACCATGAGAGAACAGGAAAACTAAGGAACACCAACAAGGGAGATCCTGCGATAACAATACTCTCTTAGAATTAAACTGTCATTGAAATCACAGCCCCCAAAATAGACTAAGATCTGTGTGCTCAACCTAAATAGGGTTACTGCTTGTTAAAATGAAAGATTTCAATATGACTCCAAATCTTCTAACATTATAACCAAAATTTCCAGTCTACAATGAAAAATCATGTGTCAAATCAAGAACCAGATAAATCACAAGTTGAATGAAAAAAGACAATTAACAGATGCCAATACAAAACTTAGTCATGTTGTGACTAGCTGACAAAGATTTTAAAGCAGCCATCATAAAAATGTTTCAACAATTACATTTTTCAAAAAAAGAAAGACTATATATATATATATATATATATATACAATTAAAGCAAAGAAACAGGTGCTTTATAAAAGACTAAATGGAAATGAGAGAACTGGAAAAAAAATATAAATGAAAAACTCATTATGTGGGCTCAGTAGCAGAGAGGACTTGACAGAGGTTAGAATAAGTGGAGTGGAGAACAGATAAATAGAGTTTGCCCAGTGAAAACAATAGAGAAAAAAGTGGGTGGAAAAAAAGAGGCAAGCTTCAAATATCTATAGGGCAATAACAAAATATATTACATTAGTATCTTTGAAGTCACAAAAATTGAAGAGAGAGAGTGAGGATAAACAAATATTTCAAGAAATAATGGCTGAAGTGTTCCAAAATTTGGAGAAAGATATAAACCCATTGATTCAAGAAGTCGTGCAAATCCTAGAAAAGATTAACCCAAAGAAACACATTCCAAGACAAATAATACTTAAAATTCTGAAAAATAGGACAAATAAAATATTTAAAGCAAAAACAAGATGATGCATCACTTATAAGGTACAACAATTCAAATGACAGAATTCTCATTTGAAATCATGGGGGCCAGGAAAAAGTGGCACAAAATTTTCAAGTAATGAAATAAAGGAACTGGCAATAATGAATTATTCATTTAAAAAATCTATCAGAAATTTTCAGAAATGATGGGAAATTAATGCATTAATAAACAAAGGGGAAAAAAGAATATGTTAGGAAACCTAACCTACTTTTAAAAATTGTTCAGGGCTGGTCAGCAAGATGGAAAAAAATGGAATCCTTGGATACTATTTCCCTTATGAACACACTAATTTAACAATTCTTAGGCATATTTCCTCTATGAGAAGTTCAGAAACTAGTAAAGAGGCTCCTGCATCTGGGGTAAGTGTGAAACCAGACACATCAAAGTCAGTAGGGACATTTTAAATACATTCTTGCCATAACCTGTACCCCCAGAATGGCACCATATGATTGGGACAGTACTCCCCAGTTTCTCACTGGGAAGAGAAAGAGATGTCCTATATGTCCAATACCCCAAAATTTCTGGGGGCTACGCAGAATCCTGACATGTGTCTAGCTTGTCTTGGAAGGCTGATGGAACATGGCATACTCTAGTTGTCTAAGGCCAGTAAAAACAGAAATGGCAATTTGAGCTAGCAGTAGCCATAGCTCCTTCTCCCAGCCCAGCACAGAAGTTGAAAAACCCCAGCAACCAGCTTCTCACTGGGGAGGAAAAGTGATGCATTGCATATCCAATGCCCTCATAATTCCAGGGATTACAGAGATGACTAGTGTATGTATAGCCTGTCTTAGAACAGTAATGGAACATGAGACATGACAATACTTTAGCTACTTGGGGCCAGTGAGAACCAAGGCTGCAATTCAGGTTGGCAGTTGTCATAGCCACACCCCCAAGATAAGCACAGAAATAGCAGTTAAAAAACCTCAGATGCCAGTTTTTACACAGGGAGGGATGGAGATGCATCATATATCCAATGTCTCAACTTTTCTGGGGGCTACTCAGATTTTTGACTTCTGTCTACCCTGTCTCAGAGAGTGCTGACAGGATAAGAGACACAACATTCCCTAGCCATCTATGGACAATGAAAATAGAGACAACAGTTCAGAAGGCCAGTGCCTACTTTAAATCTCAACACAGAGCAAGTGGACCAAAACCTTCCAGCTCCCAACCTTAGAGAGGAAAAAAGGTGCACTTTATGGCCAACATCCTATTTCTGGGGACTACCCAGAGGACTGGTCTCTGTCTAGCTAATGGGACTCATATTGTAGTATACTCTAAAGGGCTGTTGGGATATGGCATAATATAACCACCCTGGGCCATTGACAACACAAGGAGGATTGGACTGCCAATTGCCAGAGCCATTCCTCCTGGCTCACCACAGAGTAAACAGATGAAAAAGTCCTGCTCCCAACTTCTATTAGGTGAGGGAAAGACATGTACCACGTGTCCAACAATCCATATTATCTGACACCTGTCTGAGAAATTTGCTCCAGTCTTGCTTATCTCACAGTGCTAACAGAACCCAGCATACTGCAGATTCCTGTGGGCTGCTAAGAACAAAGAAAACACAGAGGTCAGCTGGAAAGATGACAGAATAAGAGAAACCTAACTGTGACTCATCTCATGGATACAAATAGATAACACCGACATCAGTGTAAATGACCCAAGAAATGACATGAAGATTGGCAGAACAAACTTCACAACTAAAGGCAGGGAAGAGGCCACATCGAAGAAGGTAGGAAGGAAAATTATTTAATCTGGGAGTAAAACAGACTGTGGCTGTCTGCAGTGGGGAGGGAACCAATGGTGAAAAGAAGGGATGAAAACAGATTTGACACCAATAAGCCCATGAACAGGGAGGACATATTCCCATAGTATTTACCTTTATAAGTTTGGGGAACCAAATTTCATAAGTTTTTAGAACCAACAGGACTTAAAGCCTGGAATTAAAAAAAAAATGTCGCTCTGGGAGAGCACAGAAGGTGTTAGGAAGTGGAGACCTTGCCCTTAAAGAAACAGCACAACAAACAGTCCTTGATACAGTGTAGAACCAACACTTTGAAAAACATCAGGAGGAGATGGGAGGGAGAGTGATTTACTCATGCCAGAATATATCCTGGAGAGACAGAGATCACGGGAGGAATGTTCCAGAAAAAAAGGATCTGGCAGGTGCCATTTCCCTCCCCTGCCCCCCAGCATAAAAAAAACAGCCAACTGTAGGAGCCAAATGGGGCCAACATTGCTTACCTAACTTGCTTGCACCAAACCCTGCCACACCATATTTCAGCAGGTCAGTCCCTCCCAGTCACAATGCCTGAGTTCGATGCTATAAGCCCCTCCACTAGAAGACATGCACAAATACCACCAACACCATATCTTCTGAACCAGGCATTTTGCAAGACGTCAGTTCTGGCAGTGGTGAGAAGGTCTTGTTTCACAAGCAGACCACTGCACACCTTGTTGCACACAATAGGCAAAGAGAGCCTCTGAGGACAACTGGACTAAAGGAGAAACAGGCCAAGCCTCAACATAAGAGAGCATGCAAAACATAGGAGATACTTCCTGAAGTGTCAGGCCCTAGGAAACATGGGACAGTGCACTGCAAGACACTATAGCAACTGTTCTTCATAAGACTATTATCTTAAAAAACAAGAGAAGCAACTGAGTTTCCTAATACATGTAAACAGACACAGAATGTCAGGCAAAATAAAGAGACAGATAAGTTTCTCCCAAATGAAAGAAAATGACAAAACCACAGCAAGAGATCAAAGTAAAATAATATAGGTAATATGCCTCATGGAGAATTTAAAGTAGTGTTCAAAAAGATACGAACTGGACTGGAGAAAAGAGTGGAGGACATCAGTGAGACCCTTAAGATATGAAGAATCAATAACAGATCAAGAAAAAAATAAATTAAAAATACACTTGATGGGATAAACAACAGGTGGGGTGGAGCAGAGGTACAAATTAATGAATTAACAAAGACAGAGTAATAGAAAGTAACAGAGTTGAGCAAAGGAGAGGAAAGAAATTTATGCAATTTGAGAATAGTCTTAGGGAAATAAGTGACTCCATAAAACATAATAACATCTGCATTATAGGGATAGAAGAAGAAGAACAAGAAGAAGAAGAAGAAGAGAAGTAAGGGGATAGAAAATCTATTTGAATAAATAATAGCTGTAACCTCCATAATCTAGAGAATGAAACAGATATCCAGATCCAAGAGGCACAGAGATCTTCCCCAAAATTCAACCCAACAGGATCACACCAAGACAGGTTGTAATTAAAATGGCAAAAGTGGCAATAAAGACAAAAAATGTTATAAGTATCAAAAAGAAGACAGTTACATACAAGGAAAACACCATAAGGCTAAGAGTTGATTTTTCAGTAGGATCTTTGTAAGCCAGAAGGAGAGGCATGATATATTAAAAATGATGAAAAGCATATATCTGCTGTCAAGAATACTCTATACAGCAAGGCAATCATTCAGAATAAAAAGAAAGATAAAGAATTTCTTAAACAGAAACTAAAGGAGTTCATGACCAATAAACCAGTCCTATAGCTAATATAGAAGGGAACTCTTTAAGTGAAAAGGAAGACCTTAAGTGAGAGTATGAAAAGAAAAGAAAACACAAGTCAAGGAATTCATAAAATAAAATGAGATAAAATATGACACCATGTATCTAAAAGGTGAGAGGGAGAGGAGTGAAGAATGGTTCTAAAGTTCAGTGACTATCAATTTAATATAAACTGCTATATGCAGAAAATGTTATATACAAAGGGCAACCACAAATCTAAAACCAGGAACAGATATACAAAGAATAAAGTGAAAGGATTCCGGGTATATCACTAAAGAAAGCCAACAAACCAGGAAAGAGATCAAGAGAAGAAACGGTCAGAGGAAATCTATGGAAACAACCATAAAATAAGTAACAAAAAGGCAACAAATACGTATCTATCAATAATTACTTGGAATGTAAATGGACAAAATGTTCCAATCAAAAGACATAGGGCGACAGAATGAATTTTTTAAAAAAGGTCCATTTACATACTGCCTGCAATGGACTCATTTCAGACTGAAGGACACCTGCAGATTGAAAGTGGGGGCAAGGAGGAATATTTATCAGGCAAATTGATGTAAAAAGAAAGATACGGTAGTACTTATATGAAACAAAATAGACTTTAACACAAAGACTATAACAATAGACAGAGGGACACCAAATAATAATAAAGGGTACAATCCAACAAGCAGATATAACAATTTAAAATATTTGTATACCCAACATGGTACACCCAAATTCACAAAACAATTAATAACAACCATAAAAGAAATAATCAATAGTAACAAAATAATAATAGGTGATTTTAACAGAGCAATTAAACTGATGGACAGATCATTGAAACACATATCCAACAAGGAAACTGGGGCTTTTAATGATACACTTGACGAGATAGATTTAATACATATATTCAGAATATTCTATCCTAAAACAGGCAGAATACACATTCTTTTCATGTGCACACAGAACATTTTCCAGAACAAAACACATATTAGGATATAAAACAAATCTTAACAAATTAAAAAAAAAACAAAACAAAGTTTTACTATGTATCTTTTCTAACCACACTGTTATGAAACTAGAAATCAAACACAAGGAAAAAATCTAGATAGGGCACAAATACAAGGTGGTTAAATTACATGCTATTAAACAATTAATGGGTAAACCAAAAAATCAAACATGAAGTCAAAATTACATGGAAATAAATGAAAATGAAAACACATCTGCCCGAAATGTTTGGGATACAACAAAGTGGTTCTAAGAGGGAAGCTTACAGCAAGACAGGGCAACATCAAGAAGCAAGAAAAATCTCAAATGGTCAAACCAAGCCTACAACTAAAGGAACTAGAAAAGAAGAACAGACAAAACACAGAACAAGGGAAAAGTAAGGAAATAAGAAATATTAGAGCATAAATAAATTATATACAAATAAAAAAAAATAAACAGATCAATGAAACAAGGACCTGGTTCTTTCAAAAGATCAACAAAAGAGAGTTGTCTCAAGTAGGGGTGAGGAAGTAGGGAGCTTATACTCCAACTGCATTTATCATTGGCTAAGTTCCCATCATTTGCAGTGGAAGGAAGCCTTCAAACTGAGTTTCAGGTGCTGCTAAAGGCCACTCATTGGAGCTATGAGTGCCAAACACGTCAGCAACATCCATGTGGGTATATCATTAAAAGTACTTTAGGTAGGGGAAGATGGCAGCATAGGAGGACGCTGGGCTCACCTCATGTTGCTGATGGCTTAGATTCCATCCACATCTGCCTAAATAACCCAGAAAACCGCCAGAAGACTAGCATAATGGACTCATGAGAGCGAAGCATAGACAAGAGGCCCACAGAAGAGGGTAGGAAGGGTGGAGAGGTGGAGCATGCTACAAGGACTGGTGGGAGGGAGCCAGAGCAGTGGAGGGGCAGCCCGCTGGGCAAGGCAGAGCCCCCTAAGCCTGGCTTGCAAAAGCGGAGGGGCTGGACTCTGTGAGTTGTGACAGCCAGCGGGACTTAATATATGGAATGTTAAAAGTCAACAACTCTAGGGTGCCTGGGTGGCGCAGTCGGTTAAGCGTCCGACTTCAGCCAGGTCATAATCTCACGGTCCGTGAGTTCGAGCCCCCCGTCAGGCTCTGGGCTGATGGCTCAGAGCCTGGAGCCTGTTTCCGATTCTGTGTCTCCCTCTCTCTCTGCCCCTCCCCCGTTCATGCTCTGTCTCTCTCTGTCCCAAAAATAAATAAACGTTGAAAAAAAATTAAAAAAAAAAAGTCAACAACTCTGCTCTCAGAGAGCGAGGAGGGTGAAAGGACACCGGGAGGGAGGGTTGTTGAGCCCTGGAAGACAGAACTCAGATCAGTGGGGGGCAAAGGCACTGGAAAGCCCCATTTCCCTCTCCCATCCCCCAGCCGAAATTCCAAAGGGAACCAGCTCCCATCATGGAACTTGCTTGCACCATGCAAACACCCAATGCTGTGCGTGTGTGGATTCATCCCTCCAAAGGGTCTGCCTCCCTCCCAGTGCTGCAGGGCCCTTCCCACAGGGGACCACCTATGGCAAAGTGAGCTAAGACTACCCCTCCCGCCCCTGTGTACCTTGCAAATACAGCCCGTCTAATACACCATTGACCAGATCACATTGAAGCAGCACCACAAGCCTGGCAATGTGCAAGTAGCTCAGACAGGGGCAACACCACTCCACAGTGAGCCCTGCCCCTGGGAGAGGGGAAGATACAGTACAAACCACTCTGACTGTGTCCCCAGTGGTGGGTTGGGGGCAAACATCTGGTTTGAGTGCAGCTCCGCCCACCAACACAAATTACCCCAGACAGCACAGGGGAAGTGCCCTGCAGTTGGGAGCTACCACAGGGACTACAAAATGATGAAATGGAAGAATTCTCCTCAAAAGAAACTCCAGGAATTAGTGACAGCTAACGAATTGATCAAAAACAATTTAAGCAATATAAATGAACAAGAATTTAGAATAATAGTCAAAAAATTAATCGCTGGACTTCAAAAAAGCATGGAGGACAGCAGAGAATCTACTGCTACAGAGATCAAGGGACTAAGAAGTAGTCACGAGGAACTAAAAAATGCTATAAATGAGGTGGAAAATAAAATGGAAGCAGCTATAGCATGGATTGAAGACGCAGAGGAGAGAATAGGTTAATTAGAGATAAAATTATGGAAAGAGGAAGCTGTGAAATAGAAAAAAAATCAGGAGTATGAGGGGAGAATTAGAGAACTAAGTGATGCAATCAAATGGGACAATATCCATATCATAGGAATTCTAGAAGAGAGAGATAAAGGGGCTGAAGGTGTACTTGAACAAATCATAGCTGAAAACTTCCATGATCTGGGGAAGGAAAAAAGCATTGAAATCCAAGAGGCACAGAAACTCCCTTCAGACATAACTGGAATTGAACTTCTGCACAAATATAACAGTGAAACTGGCAAAATACAAGGATAAAGAGAAAATTCTGGAAGCAGGTAGGGATAAACATGCTCTAACTTACAAAGGTAGAAGCATAAGAGTAGTGGAAGACCTATCTACTGAAACTTGGCCGGCCAGAAATGAGTGGCAATAAATCTTCAATGTGATGAAGTGAAAATTTATGCAGCCGAGAATCCTTTATCCAGCAAGTCTGTGATTCAGAATAGAAGGAGAGATAAAGGTTTTCTCAAACAAACAAAAACTGAACGAATTCATCACCACTAAACCAGCCCTACAAGAGACCCTAAGGGGGATTCTGTGAGAGAAATGTTGCAAAAACCACAAAGTACCAGAGACATCACTACAAGCATGAAACCTACAAACATCACAATAACTCTAAACCCATATCTTTCAATAATATCACTGAATGTAAATGGACTAAATGCTCCCACCAAAAGACATAGGGTATGAGAATGGATAAAAAAAAACAAGACCCATCTATTTTCTGTCTATAAGAGACTCATTTTAGACCTGAGGACACCTTCAGATAGAAAGTGAGGGGATGGAGAATTATCTATCAAGCTACTGGAAGTCAAAAGAAAGCTTGAGTAGTTATACATATATCAGACAAAGTAGACTTTAAATTAAAGGCTGTAACAAGAGATGAAGAAGGGAGTTATATGATAACTACAGTGTCTATCCAACAGGAAGAGCTAACAAATATAAATGTCTATGAGCCGAATATGGAAACCCACAAATATATAAAACAATCACAAACATAATCAACCTTATTGATAAGAATGTGGTAATTGCAAGGGACGTTTATACCCCACTTACAACGATGGATAGATCATCTAGACACAGGATCAATAAAGAAACAAGTGCCCTGAATGATACATTGGATCAGATGGACTTGACAGATATATTTAGAAATTCGTTTCCCAAAGAAACAGAATATACTTTCTTCTCAAATGCACATGGGACATTCTCCAGGATAGATCACATACTGGGTCACAGAACAGCCTTTCATAAAGATAAAAGAATTGAGATCATACCATGAACACTTTCAGGCCACAGTGCTATGAAGCTTGAAATCAAACACAAGAAAAAGTCTGCAAAACCTCCAAAGGCATGGAAGTTAAAGAATACCCTATTAAAGAATGAATGGGTCAACCAGGCAATTAGAGAAGAAATTTAAAAATATATGGAAACAAATGAAAATGAAAAGACAACAATTCAAATGCTTTGGGATGCAGCAAAGGCAGTCCTGAGAGGAAAACACATTGCAATCCAGGCCTATCTCAAGAAACAAGAAAAATCACAAATACAAAATCTAACAGCACACCTAAAGGAAATAGAAGCAGAACAGTAAAGACACCCCAAACCCAGCAGAAGAAGAGAAATAATAAAGATCAGAGCAGAAATAAACAATATAGAATCTAAAAAACCTGTAGAGCAGATCGATGAAACCAAGAGTTGGTTTTTGAAAAAATAAGCAAAATTGATAAACCTCTAGCCAGGGTTCTCAAAAAGAAAAGGAAGATGACCCAAATAGATAGAATCACGAATGAAAATGGAATTATTAAAACCAACCCCTCAGAAAAAAAAAAAAAGCAATTATCAGGGATACTATGAACAATTATAAGGCAACAAACTGGACAACCTGGAAGAAATGGACAAATTCCTAAGCACCCACACACTTCCAAAACTCAAACAGGAAGAAATAGAAAACTTGAACAGACCCATAACCAGCGAAGAAACTGAATCAAAAAGCTCCCAGGATCAGATGGCTCCCTGGGGAATTCTACCAGACATTTAAAGCAGAGATAATACCTATCCTTCTCAAGCTATTCCAAAAAAAAAAATACAAACGGAAGGAAAACTTTCAGACTCATTCTATGAAGCCAGCATTACTTTGATTCTCAAACCAGACAGAGACCAAGTAAAAAAAGAGAACTACAGGCCAATATCCCTGATGAATATGGATGCAAAAATTCTCAATAAGATACTAGCAAATAGAATTCAACAGCATATAAAAGGAATTATTCACCATGATCAAGTGGGATTCATTTCTGGGCTGCCGGGCTGGTTCAACATTCGCAAATCAATCAACGTGATATATCACAGTAATAAAAGAAAAGAAAAGACACACATGATCCTGTCAATTGATACAGAAAAAGCATTTGACAAAATTCAGCATCCTTTCTTAGTAAAAGCCCTCGAGAATGTCGGGATAGAAGGAACATACTTAACATCATAAAAACCATTTATGCAAAGCCTATAGCTAATATCATCCTCAATGGGGAAAAACTGAGAGCTTTCCCCCTGAGATCAGGAACACAACTCACCGCTCTCAGGTCCACTCTCACCGCTGTTGTTTCACATAGTTTTGGAAGTGTTAGCATCAGCAATCAGACAACAAAAGGAAGTCAAAGGCATCAAAATTGGCAAAGATGAAGTCACGCGTTCCCTTTTTGCAGATGACATGATATTACACATGGAACACCCGATAGGCTCCACCAAAAGTCTGCTAGAACTGATATATGAATTCAGCCAAGTTGCAGGATAGAAAATTAATGTAACGAAATCAGTTGCATTCTTCTACACTAATAATGAAGCAACAGAAAGACAAATAAAGAAACTGATCCCATTGGCAATTGCACCAAGAAGCATAAAATACCTAGGAATAAACCTAACCAAAGATGTAAAACATCTGTATGCTGAAAACTATAGAAAGCTTATGAAGGAAATTGAAGATTCAAAGAAATGGAAAAACATTACATGCTCATGGACTGGAAGAATAAATATTGTTAAAATGTCATTACTATCCAAAGCTCTCTATACATTCAATGCAATCCCAATCAAAATTGCACCAGCATTCTTCTCGAAGCTAGAACAAGCAATCCTAAAATTTGTATGGAACTACGAAAGACCCCGAATAGCCAAAGTAATTTTGAAGAAGAAGACCAAAGCGGGAGGCATCACAATCCCAGACTTTAGCCTCTAGTACAAAGCTGTAACCATCAAGACAGCATGGTATTGGCACAAAAGCAGACACATAGACCAATGGAATAGAATAGAAACCCCAGAATTAGACCCACAAAAGTATGGCCAACTAATCTTTGACAAAGCAGGAAAGAATATACAATGGAAAAAAGACAGTCTCTTTAACAAATGGTGCTGGGAAAACTGAAGAGCAACATGCAGAAGGATGAAACTAGACCACTTTCTTACACCCTCACAAAAATAAACTGAAAATGGAAAAAGGACCTGAATGTGAGACAGGAAACCATCAAAATCCTAGAGGAGAAAGCAGGAAAAAAACTCTCTGACCTCAGCCGCAGAAATTTCTTACTTGACACAGCTCCAAAGGCAAGGGAATTAAAAGCAAAAATGAACTATTGGGACCTCATGAAGATAAAAAGCTTCTGCACTGCAAAGAAAACAATCAACAAAACGAAAGGCAACCAAAGTGATGGGAAAAGATATTTGCAAATGACATATCTGACAAAGGGCTAGTATCCAATATCTATAAATAGCTCACCGACTCCACACCTGAAAAACAAATAATCCCGTGAAGAAATGGGCAGAAGGCATGAATAGACACTTCTCTAAAGAAGACATCCGGATGGCCAACAGGCACATGAAAGGATGCTCAATGTCGCTCCTCATCAGGGATATACAAACCATAACCACAATGAGATACCACCTCACACCAGTCAGAGTGGCTAAAATGAGCAAGTCAAGAGACTATAGATGCTGGTGAGGTTGTGGAGAAACGGGAACCCTCTTGCACTGTTAGTGGGAATGCAAACTGGTGCAGCCGATCTGGAAAACAGTTTGTAGGTTCCTCAAAAAATTAAAAATACATCTACCTTATGACCCAGCAATAGCAGTGCTAGGAATTTACCCAAGGGTTACAGGAGTGTTGATGCATAGGGTCACTTGTACCCAAATGTTTATACAGCACTTGCAACAATAGCAAAATTATGGAAAGAGACTAAATGTTCATCAACTGATGAATGGATAAAGAAATTGTGGTTTATATACACAAGGGAATACTATGTGGTAATGAGAGAGAATGAAATTTGGCCTTTTGTAGCAACGTGGATGGAACTGGAGAGTGTTATGATGAGTGAAGTAAGTCATACAGAAAAAGATAGATACCATATGTTTTCACTCTTTTGTGGATCCTGAGAAACTTAACAGAAGACCATGGGGGAGGGGAAGGAAAAAAAAGTTAGAGAGGGAGGCAGCCAAACCATAAAAGACTCTTAAAAACTGAGAATAAACTGAAGTTTACTGAGAGGTGGGAGGGTGGGGAAAGTGGGTGATGGGCATGGAGGAGGGCACCTGATGGTATGAGCACTGGGTGTTGTATGGAAAACAATTTGGCAATAATTTCACATAAAGAAATGAACAAACTTGTAAGATTCAAACTTCTCAAGTTAAAAATTTACTGCAAAGCACAAAAATAAAACCCGTGTGGTAGTGGTGTAAGGATAGACATACATATCAGAAGAATACTATTTAGACTCTAGAAACAAACCCTTAGTTTTATGGTCAATTGATTAAGACAAAACCATTCAAAGGGGGAAAGAATAATCTTTTCAAAAAATGTTGTTGGTATAGCTATATCTCTATGCAAAAGAATGAAGTTAGGATCATCATGCAAAACAATTAGCTCATAATGGATAAAAGGCCTAAATATAAATGAAAAAAGTTTAAAATTATTAGAAGAAAGCACAGGAGTAAATCTTCTCGTCCCTGAGGTATGTAATAATTTCTTAGATAAGATACAAAAAATACAAGTGAGCAAAAAAAATAGAAAAATTGAGCTTCCTCAAAATTGAAACTTCTGTAGTTTGAAGGATACCACCAAAAAAGGCAAAAGACAACCTAGAGAGTGGGAGAAAATGTTTGTAAAACACATTGTCTGACATAGAATTTGTGAGGGAAAATATTTGTAAAACATATTTTGTGACATAAAACTTGTATTCCAAATATATAAATATCTCCTACAACACAATTAAAAAAAAACAATTGCATAGGATTTCTCCAAGAAAGATACACAAATGACCTGTAAACACATGAGAAGAGATACCATCATTATTCATAAGGGAAATGCAAACCTAAGTCTCACTGAAATACTATTTTTACACACTAGGATGTCTCTAGAGCCTCAAAAAGACAAAGGAATTGAGTGTTTATGAGAATCGAAAGGGATCAGAAGTGTAATAACACTACAGTCAGTAATGCAAAAATGTTACAGGCACTTTGGTAAAGAGTCTTGCAGTTGTTCAAACAGTTAAATATAGCATAACCCATATGACCCAAGAATTCCCCCTTTATGTATATAACTAAAGGAATTGAAATAGTATATCCTCACTAAAGCTTGTAAACAAATATTCATAACAATAATATTCATAATAGCCCAAGAGTGAAACCAACCCAAATGTCTATCAACTGATAAGTGCATAAACAAAATGTGGTACATCCTTGCAAAGGAATATTATTCAACCACAGACAGGGATGAAGTACTGATGCATGCTACAGCCTGAAAGAAAATTGTTAAGTGAAAGTAGCCAGTTAAAAAATATTGCATATTATGTGATACCATTTATATTAAATGTCCAGAAAAGGAAAATTCATAGAGATATTAAGTAGATTAGTGTTTGCCAGAGGTAGTGGGGAGTGGGTAAAGGAGATTGATTGTTTATTGATATGAAGTTTCTTTTTATGTGATGGAAATGTTCTGGAAGTAGAATAGTGATAATAGCTGCATAGCCTTGCAAATATACTAAAAATCACTGAACTATATCTTTAAAAAAGTGAATTCCATTGTATATGAATTATATATAAATATATATTTTAAAGAATGACAGTGACTTCTTTTGAACAGTGTGCAGTAGCAAATCATTTAACTCACAAGGCAGAACTGCTACAGAAGTAAATAAAAAAAAAACTATCTTTTCCTGTGCTGGGAGTGGGAGCCACAATAGATCTGCATTGTTTTCCTCAGCCATACACTTGTCCACACTAGTACATAGCTATTCAGATAAGAGGAGATGAGATTTTAGAATTGGGGTCAATAAGAATGTGGAAATGTATTTGTTTTCCCTCTTATTCCTTTACCACCTTTACCTCATTTTTAATTGAGGCCACACATTTTCTAAAAGGCTGGTCCTGAGTATAATCCCTGACTCAATTTACATGCCACACAAGATAATAAGTCTCATTTATTTATAGTAACATTTGTCTTTCACTAGGATCTACATTAACAATCTTGTCCATTTTATTCACTGACCATGATTCTAAATAACTTCTAATTATTTTCAGAAATGAAAGCATAATGAGTATTTGACCCATTAATCATATTAAAGATATTTTACCTAAATGCTGAGAGTAATTCCAAAGAAATGCGAACTTCAAAAATATGTTTTATCCTATGGTAATTACTTGGGAGACATAAAATTGATTTGGATGTATAGAATGTAAAGACCATCTCATGACTATAGAGACTTCATACCTATAAAAGCCAAATCATTCTCCATATCATTTTTTCTTACCAATAGAAAATATTGGTAAAATATACTTCCAAATTCTTTGAAAGTTAATAAGCTACCAATTGCAAAAAAGAGAGTAATGTTCAATAATACCTTGGTATAGAGATGACTCAGTTATTGTTATACCAGCAGCATTCATTGTTCATCGAAGCACCTACCAGGGACAGTGTATACTCAACAAATCAATTATCCATAATATCAGATGATAAGGGCAAACAAAAATCAGTCATCTAATGAAGAAAACGTTTTTGTGGTTCTACGTTACCAAGACGGGCTCCAATTACCTGCAGACTCCTCGTGACCAAGACTGGTTCCAATTACCTGCAAACTACTCCGTTTCTCTACATTCTTTGTATAGATTAGCTATTGGAGCATTGAAATTCAAATATCGTTCCTTGATTTGTTTCTCAAAGTAGGAATTGAAGCATATAATAGAAAGAACAAGAGACTGAGAGGTAACTGACCAACTTTCTCCAGATTATAGTCAATTTGTTCAGATAATATGTATTTTCTTCTGTGTCACCAATCACACTTTATTACATTTTTTTTTTCCATTTTAAGAAGGAAAATTTCTAGGTCAAGTTTCCAAGACTCCATGAGCACATTATTTAACTTTAAAAACCATCAATGTTTTGACATATTTGTTTGACCTAATTCCTATCGCTTTTTAAAATCTAGACTACTTTTAAATAATTTCAAATATGATGTTATTTATTCCCTAAATACTTCCATTTATTTTTCAGAAAAAATAAAGGCATTTTCATTTAAAATGTCATCATCATACCTAAAAGGTTAACAATATGTCACTAGTTATTATTTCAAATGCAGTCCTATCCAAATTTCTCTGAATGCCTAAAAGTAAATTTTTTTCCATTTGCATATTGGAATCAGGATCCAAAAGAATTCTACTCATTGTTTTTCAAAATCATGTCTCTCAATTATCTTTAATTCCTTTTATTCTAAAATAAGCCTCTTCCTTTCTACATCCAATTTTTGCACTTATGGTTGCCACTATTTTAACCATACACTTTTTCGTCTGAGAATTTAAATTGTAATTTCACATTTTTTCTGAATTAATCATTATGATTTACCTGGGGCTACCATATATATGTTCATTATACCAGGAATATTTATGGTGCTGGATATTCACTGATGAAAGTGGAAGATATAGTCCAGAACCATGTCATGAAATTTGCAAACAATAAAAAAATAGTTGTATAATATAGTGTCAGTTGTGGTAGGCTATGTGTTAAAAAATAAAGAGATAGAGTTGGGTAGAGTAATGGAGCTATTTTAGATAAGGTGATCAGAGAATATCCTTATAAAGTAGCCACTTTTTTTTTTTTTAATTTTTTTTTTCAACGTTTATTTATTTTCGGGACAGAGAGAGACAGAGCATGAACGGGGGAGGGTCAGAGAGAGAGGGAAGCACAGAATCGGAAACAGGCTCCAGGCTCTGAGCCATCAGCCCAGAGCCTGACGCGGGGCTCGAACTCACGGACCGCGAGATCGTGACCTGGCTGAAGTCGGACGCTTAACCGACTGCGCCACCCAGGCGCCCCAAAGTAGCCACTTATTTAGAGAGTAGAATATAGAATGATAGGCTGAGTTGAAAGTCACATTAAAGGTCACATAGTCCAATTTCTGGACTGGATGATTGGTAAAATATGCTGATTTTAAGAATTTTACTAACCAGGTATTTTTAAGGGTTTTATGGTGGTTGTGAGTCTGTATGTAGATGTGTATGTACATACACATACATTTTGACTATATGTTTGACCTAAACTTTGGAATAAATAAAACCAAAGAATTTGGGAATGCATATGAACCCACTTTATTTTTCAAAATAACTTGTGGAATTAAGGACAGAAGTTTTATAATTTAGATTACCTAAATTTCCAAATAGATATTCATATATATATACATATATATGTATATATATATATATGACTACATATAAATACAACTATATATAACTATGTAGCTATGCAATTATATATTTATAATTGTATGTATATATACATACATATATATATATACAATTGTATGTATACATGTAAATATAGAATCGTTTTTTCTGTTGTGGTGTCAGTGCAGGAAGTAAGTAAGAGCGTTCAATGAAGGTGATGAGAGGAAGTGACTTATGTGGCTAAGGCACCTGGAAATTTCAGAAAATTCAACGCTGATTGAATGTGTAGTAAAGATTACTTAAAACGTATCTTTAAATCTGTCACCTGGTTTCAGAATCTACTGCACAGAGATAGTGATAGATAACATAAAGAAAGCAAGTACGGCATCTGAGAAAGATTTGTAGCATTATGACTACATCTAAGTTCATTTACTTGTCAAAAGACATTACATTTGATGGTAAATAGTAGTTGTCTGGTTATCCAATCCCTGGACATACATATTTCTAGTAAATTCAGTGTTATTGAAATATATATGTACTCTACTCTTAGAAAAATTCAATATCAATAGTTTGAATAAGTTAAATGCCACAGAGCAACAATCATTTCATATGGTTCATCAATAAATTCTAAAGAAGGAAAATGAAGATGTTGGTAGGGGATTGCAGTTTCATGTGTACTTCTTTATTGAAAAATGGTCATACTTCTGTGTAAGGGTGCAAATCAAGTGAAGATAAAAGGAGACACATTTGTCCAATCTTGCTTAAAGATCAGTCAAAAGATGTGAACTATATAATTAACATAAATAGACTGAATTTTATTCCCTCATTTTTCCTTTCACCTAAATGAAATAAACTATTTTAGTGCTCTATCATAAAATTGCTTCCCAGCATTTGCCCCATATTCTTTCATTAAATTTGAATTATGTAAGGTAATGCTTGCTCATAATTTTCATGCTTGATTATATTGTGGGTTCTAGAAACAATAAAAACAAATAATAGGACATTTTCTGTTTGCTACATACTCGCCCTTCACATATTTTGAATAGGTAGAGGTTTCTATTCTTATCCAATTACCTCATATCTCCATATCTAGATTTTCCAGTTGCTCTTGTAGAGATACTGATCCTTATATTGAGTGTTTCTTGAATGTGGAAAACGACATAATACCATAAAACACTTTTTGATGACACATTCACATTGGAAAAAAAAAAAGAATAAAATTAAGCCCGAGAAGAATCATTAAGAACCCATGTACTCTATCAGATAATTATCTATAACCTAAGAAATTTATGTGCTTCTTCTGTCTTTGGTATTAAGTGAGATAATCATGCCAGTCTTTCTCATTACTTAGACATATTATGTCATCCTAAGGGAATAATTACACTTCAACTCTTACCCAATCTCTTAGATTTAAGATTTACTCTGAACTGAATATTTATAAATATCATTCTTAAAATGTCTCAGTTCTATTTCCAAATTAAATGGAGGTGAAGCTAAGGTAGAAAGCATGAATTCAATTACAGTGAAGTCTTACATACTCAAAGTTTATCACATGTTAAAAGTAAACTACTGAGATATTCAGAGCCATAGCTCTTAATCTAATGAAATCATTGGGGGGGGGTATTATACCAGAATACCTGGTTTTGTTATTCTTTTTTCTTCATGATCCTCTTTAATCTTTTAAAAATATAAAATGTCAGAAAGAGGGGAATGTGGTAGAGTAGGAGTACCTTAAGCTGGCCTTGTTCTGGGTACTGCTAGATAGTACACAGTATCACTATAAGCAAGTTTATGATAGAGCATTAAAATAGTTTATTTCATTTAGGTGAAAGAAAAGATGACAGGATAAAATAGTGTAAATAACACAGAAAAAATGACCTAAACACTGGAAGAATGAACTCCATGACCGAAAGTATATAAGAAGTCACACTGAAGAAGGTAGGAGGGCAGGTGTGATTTAAGACATATAGGGACTGTGGCCATCCGTAGACAGGAGGGACCAAGGAGCATGGTGAAGGGTAAGTCACAGTAAGGCACTTAAGTGAAACAGATATAAGATACCTAACAGAGAACTTAAAGTAATGGTCATAAAGACACTCACTGGACTTGAGAAAATAGTGGTGGTCTTCAGTGAGAACCTTAACAAAGAGATAAAAAAGAACCAATTATAAATAAAGAACACAATAAATGAAATTAAAAATACACTTGATGGCATAAATAGCAGACTAAGTGGAGCGGATGAGCCCAGAAGACAGAGTAATGAAAATTAACCAAACAGCAAATGAGAGGAAAAACAATTAGGCAAATTGAGAATAGTCTTAGGGAACTCAGTGACTCCATCAAATGTAACAAAATTCAGATAATAGGAATCCCAGAAAAAGGGAGATAAAAAAGGGTGCAGAAAATTTATTTGAAGAAATAATAGCTGAAAACTTTCTGAATCTGGGAAAGGAAACAGATATCCAGATCCAGGAGGCACAGAGATTCCCCCCAACAAAATCAACCCAAAGAGGTCCACACCAAATCATATAATAATTAAAATGGAAGAAAGTAGTGATATACCTAAATAAATAAATAAATAAATAAATAGTTTAAAAAAGCAAGAAAAAAGAAGACAGTTATGTATAAAGAAACCCCATAAGGTCATCAGCCAATATTTCAGCAGAAACTTGGCAGGCTAGATGGGAGTAGCATGATACATTCAAAGTGCTTAAAGGGGAAAATCCGCATCAAAGAATACTCTATCCAGAAAGGCTATCATTCAGAATAGGAGAAATAAATAGTTTCTCAAACAAAAACAAAAGGAGTTTATGAAAACTAAACCAGCCTTTCAAGAAATACTGAAGGGGACACTCTGAGTGGATAAATGAGTGTTTGAAAAATAAGTACGTTGGTAAAAATCAATCAAGGGATTCACAAAATAAAAGAATGTAAAATTTAACACCATACACTTAAAAGTGGGTGGGAGAGTAAATACGCTTAAACTTAAACAACCATCAACAACTTAATAAGGACTACTATATGTAGACGAAAATATATATGAATCTAATGTTAAAAGTAGAAGATAATATATATGAATCTAATGTTAACCAAAATTCAAAAGCCAGTAACAGATAAGCAAAGAATTAAAGAGAAAGAAACGTGAGACATCACACACACACACACACACACACACACACACACACACACACAAACACAAAACCATGAATACAGAGATACCACCTTACACCAGTCAGAATGGCTAAAATGAACAAGTCAGCAGACTATAGATGCTGGAGAGGATGTGGAGAAAAGGGACCACTCTTGTACTGTTGGTGGGGATGCACAATGGTGCAGCTGCTCTGGAAAATAGTGCATAGGTTCCTCAAAAAATTAAAAATAGATCTACTCTATGACCCAGCAAAAACAATGCTAGGAATTTACCCAAGGGATACAGGAGTGCTGATGCACAGGGACACTTGTACCCCATGTTTATAGCAGCACTTTCAACAATAGCCAAATTATGGAAAGAGCCTAAATGTCCATCAACTGATGAATGGATAAAGAAATTATGGTTTATGGACACAAGGGAATACTACGTGGCAATGAGAGAGAATGAAATATGGCCTCTTGTAGCAACGTGGATGGAACTGGAGAGTGTTATGCTGAGTGAAGTAAGTCATACAGAGAAAGATAGATACCATATGTTTTCACTCTTATGTGGATCCTGATAAACCTAAAAGAAGACCACGGGGGAGGGGAAGGAAAAAAATGTTAGAGAGGGAGGGAGCCAAACCATAAGAGACTCTTCAAAACTGAGAACAAACTGAGGGTTGATGGGGGGTGGGAAGTAGGGGAGGGTGGGTGATGGGTATTGAGGAGGGCACCTGTTGGGATGAGCACTGGGTTTTGTATGGAAAACAATTTGACAATAATTTCATATTTTAAAAATAAATAAATAAAAACAAAATGAGAAAAAAATCCAGCTTTGTAAAAAGTAAAGGAAGTAAAAGTCACTATTTGCAGATGACATGATGCTATATAAAGAAGTCCTTTACGACTCCACCCACAAACTAGTAGAACTGAACAACAAATTCAGCAAAATTACAGGATACAGAATCAATGTACAGACATCTATTGCATTCCTATAGAGTAATAATGAGGTAGCAGCAATAGAAATTAAGAAAACTATATCATTTACAAATACACCAAAAATATTCAGATACCTAGGATTAAACGTAACCAAAGAAGTAAATGACATGTACTCTGAAAGGTATAAAGCACTGATGAAAATTTTCAAGACACCAGAAAGAAATGGAAAGAGGTTTCATGCTCATGTTTTTTTTTTCTTAAATATTTGTTGGTATGCATTGTATTTTTTTATTTTTTATTTTTTTATTTTTTCAGTATATGAAATTTATTGTCAAAATGGTTTCCATACAACACCCAGTGCTCATCTCCAAAGGTGCCCTCCTCAATAGCCATCACCCACCCTCCCCTCCCTCCCATCCCCGATCATCCCTCAGTTTGTTCTCGGTTTTTAAGAGTCTCTTATGCTTTGGCTCTCTCCCACTGTAATCTTTTTTTTTCTTCTCCTTCCCCTCCCCCATGGGTTTCTGTTAAGTTTCTCAAGATACACATAAGAGTGAAAACATATGGTATCTGTCTCTCTCTGTATGGCTTATTTCACTTAGCAAACACTCTCCAGTTCCATCCACGTTGCTACAAAGGCCATATTTCAGTCTTTCTCATTGCCCTGTAGTACGCCATTGTGTATATTAACCACAATTTCTCTTTCCATTCATCAGTTGATGGACATATAGGCTCTTTCCATAATTTGGCTATTGTTGAGAGTGATGCTATAAACATTGGGGTACAAGTGCCCCTATGCATCAGTACTCCTGGATCCCTTGGGTAAATTCCTAGCAGTGCTACTGCTGGGTCATGGGGTAGGTTTATTTTTAATTTTCTGAGGAACCTCCACACTGTTTTCCAGAGTGGCTGCACCAATTTGCATTCCCACCAACAGTGCAAGAGGGTTCCCATTTCTCCACAACCTCGCCAGCATCTATAGACTCCTGATTTGTTCATTTTGGCCACTCTGACTGGCGTGAGGCGATATCTGAGTGTGGTTTTGATTTGTATTTCCCTGATAAGGAGCGACGTTGAGCATCTTTTCATATGCCTGTTGGCCATCCGGATGTCTTCTTTAGAGAAGTGTCTACTCATGTTTTCTGCCATTTCTTCACTGGGTTATTTGTTTTTCGGGTGTGGAGTTTGGTGAGCTCTTTATAGATTTTGGATACTAGCCCTTGTCCGATGTGTCATTTGCAAATATCTTTTCCCATTCCGTTGGTTGCCTTTTAGTTTTGTTGGTCGTTTCCTTTGCTGTGCAGAAGCTTTTTATCTTCATAAGATCCCAGTAATTCATTTTTGCTTTTAATTTCCTTGCCTTTGGGGATGTGTCGAGTAAGAGATTGCTACGGCTGAGGTCAGAGAGGTCTTTTCTTGCTTTCTCCTCTAGGGTTTGGATGGTTTCCTGTCTCACATTCAGGTCCTTTATCCATTTTGAGTTCATTTTTGTGAATGGTGTGAGAAAGGGGTCTAGTTTCAGCCTTCTGCATGTTGCTGTCCAGTTTTCCCAGCACCATTTGTTAAAGAGACTGTCTTTTTTCCATTGGATGTTCTTTCCTGCTTTGTCAAAGATGAGTTGGCCATACGTTTGTGGGTCTAGTTCGGGGGTTTCTATTCTATTCCATTGGTCTATGTGTCTGTTTTTGTGCCAATACCATGCTGTCTTGATGATGACAGCTTTGTAGTAGAGGCTAAAGTCTGGGATTGTGATGCCTCCTGCTTTGGTCTTCTTCTTCAAAATTATTTTGGCTATTCGGGGCCTTTTGCGGTTCCATATGAATTTTAGGATTGCTTGTTCCAGCCTCGAGAAGAATGCTGGTGCAATTTTGATTGGGATTGCATTGAATGTGTAGATAGCTTTGGGTAGTATTGGCATTTTGACAATATTTATTCTTCCAGTCCATGAGCAAGGGATGTCTTTCCATATCTTTATATCTTCTTCATTTTCCTTCATAAGTTTTCTATAGTTTTCAGCATACAGATCTTTTACATCTTTGGTTAGGTTTATTCCTAGGTATTTTATGCTTCTTGGTGCAATTGTGAATGGGATCAGTTTCTTTATTTGTCTTTCTGTTGCGTCATTGTTAGTGTATAAGAATGCAACTGATTTCTGTACATTGATTTTGTATCCTGCAACTTTGCTAAATTCATGTATCAGTTCTAGCAGACTTTTGGTGGAGTCTATAGGATTTTCCGTGTATAGTATCATGTCATCTGCAAAAAGTGAAAGCATGACTTCATCTTTGCCAATTTTGATGCCTTTGATTTCCATTTGTTGTGTGATTGCTAATGCTAGAACTTCCAACACTATGTTAAACAACAGCGGTAAGAGTGGGCATCCCTCTCGTGTTCCTGATCTCAGGGAAAAAGCTCTCAGTTTTTCCCTGTTGAGGATGATGTTAGCTGTGGGCTTTTCATAAATGGCTTTTATGATCTTTAAGTATGTTCCTTCTATCCCGACTTTCTCAAGGGTTTTTATTAAGAAAGGTGCTGGATTTTGTCACAGGCCTTTTCTGCATCAATTGACAGGATCATATGGTTCTTCTCTTTTCTTTTATTAATGTGATGTATCACGTTGATTGATTTGCGAATGTTGAACCAGCCCTGCATCCCAGGAATGAATCCCACTTGATCATGGTGAGTAATTCTTTTTATATGCTGTTGAATTCGATTTGCTAGTATCTTATTGAGAATTTTTGCATCCATATTCATCAGGGATATTGGCCTGTAGTTCTCTTTTTTTACTGGGTCTCTGTCTGGTTTGGAAATGAAAGTAATACTGGCTTCATAGAATCAGTCTGGAAGTTTTCCTTTCCTTTCTATTTCTTGGAATAGCTTGAGAATGATAAGTATTATCTCTGCTTTAAACGTCTGGTAGAACTCCCCTGGGAAGCCATCTCGTCCTGGACTCTTATTTGTTGGGAAATTTTTGATAACCGATTCAATTTCTTCGCTGGTTATGGGTCTGTTCAAGCTTTCTATTTCCTCCTGATTGAGTTTTGGAAGAGTGTGGGTGTTTAGGAATTTGTCCATTTCTTCCAGGTTGTCCAATTTGTTGGCATATAATTTTTCATAGTATTCCCTGATAATTGTTTGTGTTTCTGAGGGATTGGTGTAATAATTCCATTTTCATTCATGATTCTATCTATTTGGGTCATCTCCCTTTTCTTTTTGAGAAGCCTGGCTAGAGGTTTGTCAATTTTGTTTATTTTTTCAAAAAACCAACTCTTGGTTTCGTTGATCTGCTCTCCAGTTTTTTTAGATTCTATATTGTTTATTTCTGCTCTGATCTTTATTATTTTTCTTCTGCTGCTGGGTTTAGGCTGCCTTTGCTATTCTGCTTCTATTTCCTTTATGTGTGCTGTTAGATTTTGTATTTGGGATTTGTCTTGTTTCTTGAGATAGGCCTGGATTGCAATGTATTTTCCTCTCAGGACTGCCTTCGCTGCATCCCAAAGCGTTTGGATTGTTGTATTCTCATTTTCATTTGTTTCCACGTATTTTTAAATTTCTTCTCTGATTGCTTGATTGACCCACTCATTCTTTAGTAGGGTGTTCTTTAACCTCCATGCTTTTGGAGGTTTTCCAGACTTTTTCCCGTGGTTGATTTCAAGCTTCATAGCATTGTGGTCTGAAAGTATGCATGGTATAATTTCAATTCTTGTATACTTATGAAGGGCTGTTTTGTGACCCAGTATATGATCTATCTTGGAGAATGTTCCATGTGCCCTCGAGAAGAAAGTATATGCTGTTGCTTTGGGATGCAGAGTTCTAAATATATCTGTCAAGTCCATCTGATCCAATGTCTCATTCAGGGCCCTTGTTTCTTTATTGACCGTGTGTCTAGATGATCTATCCATTTCTGTAAGTGGAGTGTTAAAGTCCCCTGCAATTACCACATTCTTATCAATAAGGTTGCTTATGTTTATGAGTAATTGTTTTAAATTTTTTTTTTTGAGTAATTGTTTTATATATTTGGGGGCTCCGGTATTCGGCGCATAGACATTTATAATTGTTAGCTCTTCCTGATGGATAGACCCTGTAATTATTATATAATGCCCTTCTTCATCTCTTGTTACAGCCTTTAAAGTCTAGTTTGTCTGATATAAGTATGGCTACTCCAGCTTTCTTTTGGCTTCCAGTAGCATGATAAATAGTTCTCCATCCCCTCACTCTCAATGTAAAGGTGTCCTCAGGTCTAAAATGAGTCTCTTGTAGACAGCAAATAGATGGGTCTTGTTTTATCCATTCTTCTACCGTATGTCTTTTGGTTGGCGCATTTAGTCCATTTACTTTCAGTGTTATTATAGAAAGATAAGGGTTTAGAGTCATTGTGATGTTTGTATGTTTTATGCTTGTAGTGATATCTCTGGTACTTTGTCTCACACGATTCCCCTTAGGATCTCTTGTAGGGCTGGTTTAGTGGTGACGAATTCATTGTTTTTGCTTGTTTGTGAAGACCTTTATCTCTCCTTCTATTCTAAATGACAGACTTGCTGGATAAAGGATTCTCGGCTGCAGATTTTTTCTGTTCATCACATTGAAGATCTCCTACCATGCCTTTCTGGCCTGCCAAGTTTCAAAAGAGAGATCAGTCACGAGTCTTATAGGTCTCCCTTTATGTTAGGGTACGTTTATCCCTTGCTGCTTTCAGAATTTTCTCTTTATCTTTGTATTTTGCCAGTTTCACTATGATATGTCGTGCAGAAGATCGATTCAAGTTACGTCTGAAGGGAGTTCTCTGTGCCTCTTGGATTTCAATGCTTTTTTCCTTCCCCAGTTCAGGGAAGTTCTCAGCTATTATTTCTTCAAGTACCCCTTCAGCACCTTTCCCTCTCTCTTCCTCCTCTGGGATACCAATTATGCGTATATTATTTCTTTTTACTGTATCACTTAGTTCTCTAATTTTCCCCTCATACTCCTGGATTTTTTTTATCTCTTTCTCTCAGCTTCCTCTTTTTCCATAATTTTATCTTCTAGTTCATCTATTCTCTCCTCTGCCTCTTCAGTCTGAGCCGTGGACGTTTTCCTTTCTTTTTGCATGTCGTTTAAAGCAGTTTTCAGCTCCGCCTGACTGTTCCTTATTCCCTTGATCTCTGTAGCAAGAGATTCTCTGCTGTCCTCTATACTGTTTTCCAGCCCAGTGATTAATTTTAGGACTATTATTATAAATTCACTTTCTGTTGTATCATTTAAATCCTTTTTGATCAGTTCATTAGCTGTTCTTATTTCCTTGAGATTCTTTTGAGAAGAATTCTTCCGTTTGGTCATTTTGGATAGTCCCTGGAGTGGTGCGGACCTGCAGGGCACTTCCCCTGTGCTGTGGTGTATAACTGGAGTTGGTGGGTGGGGCCGCAGTCAGACCTGATGTCTGCCCCCAGCCCACCGCTGGGGCCACAGTCAGACTGGTGTGTGCCTTCTCTTCCCCTCTCCTAGGGGCGGGATTCACTGTGGGGTGGTGTGGCCAGTCTGGGCTACTTGCACACTGCCAGGCTTGTGGTGCTGGGGATCTGGCATATTAGCTGGGGTGGGTAGGCAAGGTGCATGGGGGCAGGAGGGGCAGGTTAGCTCACTTCTCCTTAGGTGATCCACTTCAGGAGGGGCCCTATGGCAGTGGGAGGGAGTCAGAACCGCTGCCGGAGTGGTGGCTCCACAGAAGCACAGCATTGGGTGTTTACACAGAGCGAGCAAGTTCCCTGGCAGGAACTGGTTCCCTTTGGGATTTTGACTGGGTGATGGGCGAGGGAGATGGTGCTGGCTAGTGCCTTTGTTCCCCGCCAAACTGAGCTCTGTCGTCCTTTGTCCTCCAGCCTCCCTGCTTTCCGAGCAGAGATGTTAACTTATGACCTTCCAGATGTCAAGTCCCTCTTGCTGTCAGAACACACTCTGTCCGGCCCCTCCGCTTTTGCAAGCCAGACTCGGGGCTCTGTTTGGCCGTCGGGCCGCCCCTCCACCCCAGCTCCCTCCCGCCAGTCCATGGAGCATGCACTGCCTCGCTGCCCTTCCTACCCTCTTCCGTGGGCTTCTCCTCTGTGCTTGGCTCCGGAGACTCCGTTCTGCTAATCCTCTGGTGGTTTTCTGGGTTATTTAGGCAGGTGTAGGTGGAATCTAAGTGATCAGCAGGAAGCGCGGTGAGCCCAGAGTCCTCCTATGCTGCCATCTTCCTAGTCCCATGCTCATGTTTTTTAAAGTTTATTTATTTATTTTGAGAGAGGAAATGTGAGTGGGGGAGGGGCAGAGAGCAAGGTAGAGAATCCAGAGCAGGCTCTGCACTCCTAGCACAGCCTGACATGGGGCTTGATCTCATGTACTGTGAGATCATGACAGCCAAAATCAAGAATTGGACGCTTAACCTATTGAGCAATCAAGGCGTCCCTCTGCTCATGGTTGAAAGAACAAATATTGTTAAAATATCTATACTACCCAAAGCAATATATACATTTGATGCAATCCCTATCAAAATACCAACATCATTTTTCACAGAATCCCAACAACCTAAAATTTTATGGGACCACAAAAATCCTTGACTATCCAAAGCAATCTTTAAAATAATAAAAAAAAAATAATGTTTATTTATTTTTTTAATTTTTTTAATATTTATTTATTTTGGGGAGACAGAGAGAGACAGAACATGAGCAGGGGAGAGACAGAGAGAGAGGGAGACACAGAATCCAAAGCAGGCTCCAGGCTCCAAGCTATCATCACAGAGCCTGATGTGGGGCTTGAACCCACAAACCATGAGATCATGACCTGAGCTGAAGCCGGACACTTAACCGACTGAGCCACCCAGGCGCCCCAATTGATTTTTGAGAGAGAGAGAGAGAGAGAGCACAAGCAAGGGAAGGGCAGAGAGAGGGAGACCCAGAATCTGGACAGACTCCAGGCTCTGAGATGTCAGCACAAAGCCTAACGTGGGCCTCGAACTCATGAAAGGTGAGTTCATGACCTGAACCGAAGTCAGATGCTCAAGCAGCTAAGCCACCCAGGAGCCCCTATAATTTTTTAATGTTTATTTTTGAGTGACACAGAGAGAGACGGTGTACAAGCAGGGGAAGTTCAGAGAAAGACAGAGACACAAAATCTACAGCAGTCTCCAGTTTCTGAGGTGTCAGCACAGAGCCCAATGTGGAGCTGAAACTCATGGGCTGTGAGATCATGACCTCAGCTAAAATTGGACCCTTAACCAACTGAACCACCCAGGCGCTCTGCCAAAGCAATCCTGAAAGAGAAAAACAAAACTGGAGGTATCACAATTACCGATTTCAAGTCACATTACAATTCAGTAGGAATTAAAACAGTATGGAACTGGCATAAAAATAGACATGTAGATCATTGGAATAGAAGAGAAAACCAGAAGTAAAGTCACAATTATGTGGTCAACCCAGAAGTAGAGCCACAAGTATGTGGCCAATTAATCATTGACAAGGGAGGAATGAATATACAATGGGGAAGAAAACAGTCTCTTTAACCAATGTTGTTTGGAAAACTGGACAGCCACATGCAAAAGAATGAAACTGGACAACTTTCTTACAACATACACAAAAAGAAATTCAAATGGATTGAAGACCTACATATGAGATATGAAACCATAAATATCTTAGAAGAGAACACAGCCAGTAACTTCTTTTACATCAGCCATAGCAACTTTCTTCTAAACATGTCTCATGAGGAAAAGGAAACAAAAGTAACAACACACTTTTGGGACTTCATCAAAATTAAAAGCTTCTGCATATTAATGGAAACAATCAACAAAACTAAAAGACAAACTACAGAATTGGAGAAGATATTTGCAAATGACATCTGATAAAGTATTAGTACCCAAAATATATAAAGAACTGATGCAACTCAATATCCCCCCAAAAAACAAATAATCTAATTAAAAGTCAGCAGAAGACATGGACAGACCTTTTCCAAAGAAGACATCCAGATGGCCCACAGACACAATAAAAGATGCTCAACATCACTCACTATTAGGGCTATGCAAATCAAAACTGCAGTGGGATATCAACTCACACTTTTCAGAATGTCTAAAATCATTACAAGAAAGATCAAATGTTGACAAGGAGGTGGAGAAAAGGGAACACACTTGCTCTGCTGGTAAAAGTGCTAATTGGTGCAGTAATTATGGAAAAGAACATAGAGGTTCTCCCCAAAATTAAAAAAAATTAGAAATTCCTGATGATACAGGATTTGTGCTGTTGGATATTTATCCAAAAATACAAAAACAATAATTCACATGGATACATGAACCCGTATGTTTATTGCAGCATTAATTACAACAGCCAAACTATGGAAGCAGCCCAAATATCTATTGATGAGATAAATGGATAAAGATGTGATATACACACACACACACACACACATACATACACAGTGAAATATGTCTCAACCATAAAAAAAGGAGATCTTGCCATTTACAATAACATGGATAGATTTAGAGATCAAAATGTTCAGCTAAATAAATCAGTCAGAAAAAGACCATACCAACAAAGTAAATGACCAAAGATGGGGGGGAAGGAGAGATGAACCAAGATGCAGACTCTTAACTATAGAGAACAAATTGATGATTACTAGAGGGGAGTTTGGTTTGCGGATGGGGCAATAGGTGATGGGGATTGAGTTGTACACTTATCATGATAAAAAAAGAATGATTAAAAAAGAGAGATCTGAAAAAGAAAGAAAGAAAGAAAGAAAGAAAGAAAGAAAGAAAGAAAGAAAACAGGTTAGGCTAGCCTGCAGATTTGAGAATCAGAGTCTCTGGCTGAGCTGATTGATAATAGTCTTCTACAGTATAAGTCCAGTCCATGAAGATTAGAAGGAGTGGCTTTTTTGTCTAACACACAAACAACAACATTGAGAATTGAGGAAAATGAAGAAACCAGGGAAATAATTTCCAAAGAATGAAATGGGAAATACATCCAGAAGATGATGCTAAAAGAACAGAAATCTATAATTTACCTGACAGAGAATTAAAAATAATAATCATAAAAATACTCACCAAGGTCAGGAGAGCAATAAATGAAAATGGTGAGGAATTCAACAATAGAAATATTTTGAAAATAAAAAAATAGAAATCATGAAACTGAAGAATATAATTGAACTGAAAAATTCACTAGAGAAATTCAAACGAAGACTATCTCAAGCACAAGAATGATCAGCAGACTATGAGATAAATCACTGGTAATTATTCAGTGGAGAAGTAAATAAAGAAAACAATAATGAAAAAATAAGAAAGCATAAGAGGCTTGTGGGTCAAAACCAATTGGATAAGTATATGCACTATGGGAGTTCTAGCAGCACATAGAGAGATTAAGTCTCAGAAAATGTATTTAAATAAAACTCCTTATTGTGGGAAGAAAATGGACATCCACATCTGGGAAGCACAAAATATCCCAAATAATATGGAACTAAATAAATCCATACAGAGACACAACCAAATTTGTGAGAGTGAAACTAAAAGCTTTTGAGCAGAAGAAGAAAAAAGAAACTTATCACATACAAGTGTACCTCTATAAGATGACTATCAGATTTCCTAGCAGATATGCAAGGCAGAAGAAAATGGAATGATATAGTTAAATAGTTTTAAAAAGACCAGGGTAAGATGGTGGTGGAGTGGGAGGACCCTAGGTTTGCCTCATACCATGAATACAACTAGATAACTATCAAATCATCCTAAATGTCCCAGAAATTGACCTGAAGACTGACAGAACAAATTCTACAACTAAAGGATGAGAAGAAGCTACATTGAAGAAGGTAGGAATCTTAAAGATGTGGTGTAGGGGAGAAATGGTTCCCAGCTTCTGTGGAAGGGAATGAGTCATAGTTAGAGAAGGGCAAGAGAGAGAGAGGAGCACACAAGGGAATGAACAAGGTTAACACCCAAAAGCCATTGGCATAGAAAACAACAGGGGCTGAATTTTGTGAGATCTTGCAATGAGTGGGCCATAAAGTCTGGAGTTTTAAAGATCAGTGGGCTTGGAGAGCACTACACTGCTGCTCCTGGAGAGAAAGTAGACAAACAATTTGGGGCAGACAGTATAGAAAGAGATCTGAAGAGTGCCTGCAGCACACAATGAGGAGATTATTCACTCATTTAAGAACATGTCACTGAGAGGCAGCATTCATGGAGACACCTCTCTGGGAACTAAGGAGCTGGCCAGCATTGTTATCCTCCCCCACCCTTCAGCATAAACATAGGGACACCTGAGGGAAGCAGCGTAGAACAGCCACAGTTCCATAAGTTGCTTACATTAAGCCCCAAACTCCTGTGCTCTAGTGGGACTGCCCTTCTCAGTCACATTTGCCTCAGTTCCAGCACAACAGACCCCTCACCCAGAAGACCAGCACAGACCCCTACTCACACCATATATCACTACCAGAGAGTTTTGCAGGGACTCAGTTCCAGTAGAGGTGGTGAAAAGTCTCATTTCAGAAGAGCACAACTAGTTAAATATCACACTAGGCCACTGATGAAACACCTCCCAAAACAGGACAGGAGAGCCTTTGCAGATGACTGAATTGATGGATATAGCAACCAGAACACAACAGCATAGTACACACAACACACACTGGAGACAGTCCCCGAAGGGCAAGACCCTGGACACTACATGACATATTCATAACGTCACTGCTTTTAGGAGCAAGAGATATATCTGGCTTATCTAAACACACAGAATAAGAAAGAGACTTAGACAAAATGCCAATATGGAAGAATTTATCCCAAATGAAAGAAAAAGTTTGGCCATGGTGACAGATCTAAGTGAAAAAGATATAAATAACATGCCTGATGGAGAATTAAAAAAAATCATAAGGGTACTCACTAGGCTTGAGATAAGAATGCAAGTCATCAGTGAGACCCTTACCACAGAGATAAAAGTTTAAAAAATCAGAGATGAACAGGGCAATAAATGAGATTAGAAACACGATTGATACCATGAACAGCAGGCTTGAAGAAAAACAGGAAACAATTAATGATCTAGAAGACAAACTAATGGAAAGCAATAAAGCTGAACAAAACAGAGAAATAAGAATTATGCAAAACGAGATCAGACTTAGGGAACTCAGTGACTTCATCAAACATAATAACATTCATATTATAGAGTGCCAGAAGAAGGGGAAAAGGGGAAAGAAAATTTGTTTTAAGAAATAATAGCTGAAAATGCTTCTAATCTGGAGAAGGAGACAGACATTTAGATCTAGGAAGAAAAGGAAGAGAGAACTCCCATCAAAATCAACAAAAGCAGACCCACACTAAAGTGTGTTGTAATTACATTTCTAAAATATAGTGATAAAGAAAAAAATCTTAAACGCAGCAAGACAAAAATAGTCATTAACTTACAAAGGAAAACCCATAAAGCTACCTGGACAATTTTCAACAGAAACTTGGCAAGCCATAACAGACAGGCATGATGTAGTCAAAGTGCTGAATGGGAGAAATCTGCTGCCAAAATACTCTATCTTGCAAGGCTGTCATTTAAAGTAGAAGGACAGATAATGAGTTTCTCAGACAAACAAAATCCATAGGATTTTGTAACCACTAAACCAGCCCTTCAAGAAATACTAAAGGGGACACTTTGAATGGAATGGAGAAAACAAAAGTTATAGTATAAAGGCAGGAAACACAAAAGCAAGAAGTATGCATATTTCTGCAAAAATCAGTCAAGGTATGAACACACACACACACACACACACAGGAGATAAAATATAATGACATACACCTAAAATGTGGGGAGGAAAGGAGGAAAAAATGGGTTCAAACTGGAATGATCATCAACAATATAGACTCCCATTTTCAGAAGAGTTTATATACGAAACAAATGGTAACCATATATTAAACAAACAAACAAACAAAAAAACAACTAGAATCGTTGTAGACCTAAAGACACCTGTGGCTTGAAAGTGAGGGGGTGGAAAAATTTTCATGCAAATGTATATCAAAAGAAAGCTGGAGTAGCAATACTTATATCGTACAAATTAGACTTTAAGCAAAGACCATAAAAAGAGACAAACATGAGTTTTATACAATCACAAAGAGGATAATCCAACAAGAAGATATAACAATTGTAAATACTTATGCACCCAATATGAAAACACTTAAATATGTGAAATAATTAACAAAAAACCATAAAGAACTCATTGATAATAACACAATAATAGTAGGGGACTTTAATATCCAATTTTATCAATGGAAAGATCATTGAAACAGAAGATAAACAAGAAAAAATGGCTTTTAATGATACACTGCACCAGATGGACTTAAAAGATATATTCAGAATATGCCATCCTAAAATAGCAGAATACACATTCTTTTCAAGTGTACATGGGGCATTCTTCAGAATAGATTACATATTAGGTCACAAAACCGGCCTCAACAAATACAAAAAGATTGAGATCATACCATGCAACTTTTCTGACCACAATGTTAAGAAACTAGAAGTCAACCATTAGAAAAATTTTGGAAGGACCACAAATATACGGAGGATAAACAACCTGCTACTAAATAATTAATGGGTCAATAAGGAAATAAAGAATAAATGAAATACATGGGAAAAAATGAAAATAAAGATGTAACCATCCAAAACCTTTGGGATAGAGCAAAAGTGGCCCTAAGAGGAAAGTATATAGCAATACAGTTTTACCTCAAGAAGCAAGAAAAATTTCAAATAAACAACCTAACCTTACATCTAAAGGAGCTAGAAAAAGAACAACAAACGAAGCCTAAAGGTAGCAAAATGAAGGAAACAATAAAGAATTGAGCAGAAATTAATAATGTGAAATCAGTGAAATCACTTGCTGGTTCATTGAAAAAAAGCTTAAAAAACTAATAAGCCTCTAGCCAGACTCATCAAAAGGGGGAAAAAAGGACCTAAATAAATAAAATCACAACTGAGAGAGGATAAATGACAACCAATACCACAGAAATACAAACAATTATAAAAGAAAATTATGAAAAAATATGCCAATAAGTTGGACACCATTGAACAAATGTGTATATTACTAGAAACATATACTGATGAATGGAGAAAGAAATTGCGGTTTATATACACAATGGAATACTACATGGCAATGAGAAAGAATGAAATATGGCATTTTGTAGCAACGTGGATGGAACTGGAAAGTGTTATGCTAAATGAAATAAGTCATACAAAGACAGATACCATATGTTTTCACTCTATGTGGATCCTGAGAAAGCTAACAGAAGACCATGGGGGAGGGAAAGGAAAAAATAAGTTAGAAAGGGAGATAGCCAAACCATAAGAGACTCTTAAAAACTGAGAATAAACAGGGTTGATGGGGGGTGGGAGGGAGTGGAGGGGTGGGTGTGATGGGCACTGAGGAGGGCACCTGTTGGGATGAGCACTGGTTGTTGTACGGAAAACAATTTGACAATAAATTTCATATTAAAAAAAAAAGATACATATAAACTACCAAAACTGAGAGCAGAAAGAAGCAGAAATCTTGAACAGACCAATCATCAACAATGAAATTGACCTAGTAAACATAAAACCTCCCAGGAAACAAAATCCAGGACCAGATGGTTTCACAGGCGAAGGCTACCAAATATTTAAAGAAGAGTCAATGTCTATTCTTCCAAAACTGTCAAAAAAAAAAAAAGTAAAGAAAACTTTCAAATTAATTCTATGAGGCCAGAATTAACCTGATAGCAAAACCGGATAAAGACACCACTAAAAAAGAGAACATGAGGCCAATATCCCTGATGAACATAGATGCAAAATCCTTAACAAAATGCTAGCAAATTGAATCCAACAATACATTTAAAAAATCATTCACCACGGGGCACCTGGGTGGCACAGTCAGTTGGGCGTCCAACTTTGACTCAGGTCATGATCTCACACTCTGTGAGTTCGAGTCCCTTGTTGGGCTCTGTGCTGACAGCTCAGAGCCTGGGGCCTGCTTCTGATTCTATTTCTCCCTCTCTCTGTGCCCCTCCCCCACTCACACTCTGTCTCTCTCTCAAAAATAAAGATTAAAAAAAAATTTTTAAAAATCATTCATCACAATATAGTGGAATTTACACCTGAATTTCAAGGGTGGATGAATATTCCCCAATCTGTCAACATAGTACATCACATCAAAAAGATAAATGATAAATCTATATACAATGGAGTATTACTCAGCAATCAAAAAGAATGAAATCTTGCCACTTGCAACTACGTGGATGGAACTGGAGGGTATTATCCTAAGTGAAATTAGTCAGAGAAAGACAAAAATTATATGACTTCACTCATATGAGGACTTTATGAGACAAAACAGATGAACATAAGGGAATGGAAACAAAAATAATATAAAAACAGGGAGGGGGACAAAACAGAAGAGACTCATAAATATGGAGAATAAACTGAAGGTTGCTGGAGAGGTTTTGGGAGGGGGGATGGGCTAAATGGGTAAGGGGCACTAAGGAATCTACTCCTGAAATCATTGTTGCACTATATGCTAACTAATTTGGGTGTACATTTTAAAAAATAAAAAATAAAATTAAAAAAAGAAAAATGATAAGTACTATATAATCATTTCAATAAATGTAGAAAAAGCATTTTAATAAAGACCAATATCTATACATGATAAAGAACCTTTAACAATGTAGGTTTAAAGCAACATACATCAACATAATAAGGTCCATGTGTGCGAAAGCCACAGATAACATCTTTCTTAATGGGTAAAAACAGAGAGCTTTTCCCCTAAAGTCAGGGAAGGACAAGGATATCCGCTCTGACCACTTTTATTCAACATAGTACTGGAAGACCCAGCCACATCAATCAGATCTCAAAAATAAACTCCTTCCATTTGGTAAGGAAGAAGTAAAACTTTCACTATTTGCAGATAACATCATACTTTGTATAGAAAACTTGAGGGGTGCCTTGGTGGCTCAGCCAGTTGAGCATCCGACTTCAGCTCAGGTCATGGTCTCATGGCTCATGAGTTCGAGCCCTGTGTTGGGCTCTGTGTTGACAGCTCAGAACCTGAGGCCTACTTTGGATTCTGTGTCACCCTCTCTCTATGCCTCTCACCCCCTTGTGCTCTGTCTCTCTCTCAAAAATAAACAAACAAACATTAAAAGAAAGAAAACTTGAAAGATCCTACCAAAAATCCATTAGAACTGAAAAATGAATTCAGTAAAGTTGCAGGATACAAAAGCAATGTTTAGACAATCTTATTTACAATTGCACCCAAAATAATAAGATATCTAGGAATAAACCTAACCAAAGAGGTGATAGAACTGTATCCTGAAAACTATAAAACACTGAGGAAAGAAAGTCAAGATGACACAAATAAATGGCCTGCTCGTGGATTAGAAGAACAAATATTGTTAAAATTTTTATACTACCTGAAGCAATTTAACACATTTAATGCAATCCCTATCAAAATACCACCAGCATTTTTCACAGAATTGTAATAATCAATCCTAAATTTGTATGGAACCACATAAGCCTTAAATAGCCAAAGTAATTTTGAAAAAAAAAAAAAGCTAAGCTGGGGACATCACAGTTCCAGACTTCAAGTAATCTTACAAAGTTAGTAATCAAGACAGTATGGTATTGGCACAGAAATAGACACATAGATCAATTGAACAGAATAGAAAACCCAGAAATTAACCCACAATGACATGGTAAACTAATCATCAACAAAGCAGGAAAGAATATCCAAAAGACAATCTCTTCAACAAATGATGCTGGGAAAACTGGATAGTAACATACAAAAGAATGAAACTGGATCACTTTCACCATACACGAATATAAATCCAAAAATTAGTTCAAGTCCTAAATGTGAGATCAGAAACTATAAGAATCTTAGAACACAGGCAGTAGCTTCTTTGACACTGGCCATAACAATTTTTTTTCTATAAATGTCTCTTGAGGCAAGGAAAAAAAAAAAACTAAAAAGAAACTATTGGGACTTCATCAAAATAAAAAGCTTCTGTGTTCCTTCTGTGAAGGAAACAATCAACAAAACCAAAAGGCAACTTATGGAATATGAGAAGATATTTTCAAATGATATATCTGATATAGGGTTAGTATCCAAAATATATACTTATTCATGTCAACACCCAAACACAAATAATCCAATTAAAAGTGGGCATAACACAGGAATAGACATTTCTCCAAAGAAGACATACAGATGGTCAGCAGACACATGAAAAGATGTTCACCTACTGATCATCAGGGACATGTAAATTGAAGCTACAATGACATATAACCTCAAACCTGTAAAACCAACAACACAAGAAAAAACAGGTTTAGGAGAGGCTGTGGAGAAAGAGGATCCCTCTTTCACTGTTAATAGGAGCACAAATTGCTGAAGTCACTGTGGAAAACAGGATGGAGTTTCCACAAAAAGTTAAATATAGAAATCGCACTACTAGGTATTTACACAAAGAATACAAAAACACTAATTCAGAAGGACACATGCACCCTTGTGTTTAAAGCAACATTTACAATAGTGAAACTATTGAAACAGCCCAAGTGTCCAGGGATTGATGAATGTATAAATGTATAAAGCAGATTATATATTATATAGATAGATGAGGGATGGATAGATAGATAGATAGATAGATAGATAGATAGATTATATATTAGAATATTACTCAGCCATAAAAAAGATGGAGCTAGAGAGTACAATGCTAAACAAAATAAGTCAGTAAAAGACAATTACCATATGATTTCACTCATATGTGGAATTTAAGAACCAATACAATTGAGCAAATGGAAAGAAAATAGAGAGAGTGACAAGTCAAGAAGGTCTTAATTACAGAGAACAAACTGATGGTTACCAGATGGGAGGGTGTTGGGGGAATGTATAAAATAGTTGATGGGAATTAAGGCATGCAATTTTCAAGATGAGTACTGCATGATGTATGTAATTGTTGAATGAGTAAATTGTACATTGGAAACCAATAAAACACTGGATGTTTAAAAAAATAAAACACTGGTATTGTTTTTTTAAATCCCAAGCAGCTTTTTCAGAAATAGAAAATTCCCTTGTAGAATCCATGTGAGACTTCAAGGGACTCAAAATTGCCAGAACAGACTTTATAAAAATGAATAAATAAACTTAAAAGTAGTAGATCTAACACTTGATGAGAACACTACTTTACTACAAAGGTATAGTAATCAAAACAGTGTTTAGTAGCATAAAGATAAACATTCAAAACAATGGGATATAATGGAGCTCAGAAATAATCCATAATATATATGGCCAAATAATCTTTTGACAAGTGATCCCAGACCATTTAATAATAAAACAGTTTTTTTCAACAACTGGTTTTGGAAAATCGAATGTCCACATGCAAAATAATAAATTTGGACCCTTAACCTACACTATATAAAATTTTAGTCAAAATAGATTGAACCTAAAATTTAGAGCTAAAACTATGAAACTTAGAGGAAATTGTCAGGTTATGGTTGACAAATTGTACTTAAAATATATTTTGTCACACAATCTTACTGTATGTGAACAGTTCATGGTTTGCCACATATGGCACACCACATGTGTTTGACAATACCTGAATTTAACTACATACCCTTGAATGATGCAATGTCCAGGAGTTAATGGTGATGGCTGCATGTAATAGTAAATATAGTCAAAACCACTGAATTGTTTACTTCAAAATAATACCCTTAGGCTGTCGCTCCTTATCCTTCTCCCTGTTCACTGCAGCCCTAGACAATCACGAGTTAACTTTCTGTCTCTATGGATTTGCCTTGTCAAGAGATTTCATATAAATGGAATAATTCAATATGTGGCCCTTTTGTATCTGGCTTATATAATTTACCATAATGTATTCAAGGTTTATCCATGTTGTAACATTTATAGGAATAATATTCCATTGTATGAATATACTATATTTTATTTATCAATTCATCAGTTGACTAACTTTGGGGTTGTTTCCACTTTTGGGTTATTTTGAACAGTTTTTCTATGAACACGTAAATGTTTTCATTCTTCTAGAAGTAGAATTTCTAAAACATATCATAACTTTTTAACCATTTGAGAAACTGATAAGCTGTTTTCCAAAGTAACTGTACCATTTTACATTCTCATCAGCAGTTGTAGGAGGACTTCACTTTCTTCACATCCTGAACAACACTTCTGATTACATGTCTTTTTAATTTTTTATTTGAGTATAGCTGACACACAATGTTACATTAGTTTCAGGTGTACAACATAGTGATCCGACAAGTTTATACATGATGCTATACCCACCACAAGTGTAGCTACCCTCTGTCACCACACAATGCTATTACAATATAATTGACTGTATTCCATATATGGTGTCTTTTATTCCTGTTACTTATTTATTCCATAATTGGAAGACTGTGTCTCCCATTCCCTTTCATTCACATTGCTCACCCTCCCACCCATTATTGATATTAACCCCTTAAGGAATATATCATTTGCAAATATATTTTCCCATTCATAGGTTGCCTTTTTTTGTTGTTTCCTTCCTGTGTAAACATCTTTATTTTATTTATTTTAATGTAGTCCCTATAGGTTATTTTTTCCTTTGTTTATCTTGCCTGAGGAAACATATCTAGGAAAATGTTTCTAACACCAGTGTCAAAGAGACAATTACCTATGTTTTATTCTAGGAATCTTATGGTTTTCAGGTCTCACATTTAGGTCTTTAATCCATTTTCAATTTATTTTTGTGTATGGTGTGAGAAAGTTGTCTAGCTCTATTGTTTTTCATGTAGTTATTTTTCCCCAGAACCATTACCGAACAGACTGTCTTTTCCTCATTGTATACATATGCCTCCTTTGTCATAGATTAATTGACCATATATGCGTGGGTTTATTTATGGAATGTCTATTTTGTTCTATTGATCTATATGTCTATTTTTCTGCCAGTGCCACAATGTTTCAATTACTATAGCTTTATAGTATACCTTGAAATTTGGGATTGTGATACCACCAGCTTTGTTTTTCTTTCAAAAATACTTTAGTTATTTGTGATCTTTTCTGGTTTCATATGAATTTTAGAATTATTTTTACTAGTTCTGCGAAAAATGGTGGTGGTATTTTCAAAGGAATTGCATTAAATTTGTAGATTGCTTTAGGTTGTATGGACATTTTAGCAATATTAATTCTGCCAATCCGTTAGCATGGTATATTTGCTTGTCTCATCCTCAATTTCTCTAGTGAATGTTTTATTGTTTTCAGTGTAGGGTTCCCATGCCTCCTTGGTTAAGATTATTACTAGGCATTTTTATATGGTGCAATTGTAAATGAGGTTGTCTCCTTAGTTTCTCTTCATACTACTTTGTAGTATATTGAAATGCAACAGATTTCTCTATATTAATTTTATATCCTGCAACTACTGGATTTATTTATCAGTTTTTTAATGTTTTTATTTATTTTCGAGACAGAGAGAGACAGAGCTTGAGCAGGGGAGGGGCAGAGAGAGAGGGAGACACAGAATCTGAAGCAGGCTCCAGGCTCTGAGCTGTCAGCTCAGAGCCTGACATGGGGCTCAAACCCACGGACTATGAGATCATGACCTGAGCTGAAGTCGGACGCTTAACCGACTGAGCCACCCAGGCTCCCCTATTTATCAGTTTTAATAGTTTTCTGGTGGAGCCTTTTAGGTTTTTTGTATATACTATCATGTCATCTACAAATAATGACAAGTTTACTTCTTCCTTACCAGTTTGAATTCTTTCATTATTAATTTTTCTTGTCTGATTGCTGCAGCTAGGACTTCCAGGACCATATTGGAAAATAGTGATGAGAGTGGACACTATGAATATATCATGCCGCTCCCTTCTGGCCTGCAATTTCTGCTGAAAAATCAGCTGAGCTAATTGTCTTATGGGTTTTCCTTTTATTAAACTGTTTTCATTTCTCTTGCTACTTTTAAAATTCTCTTTATCATTACTTTTTGTCATTTTAATTATCTTGTGTCTTGGTGTGGACCTCCTTGGTTTCACCTTGTTGGATGTGTATATATGTTTCTTCCCCCACCCCAGGGAAGTTTTCAGCTATCATTTATTTAAATGATTTTTCTTCAACCCCCGCCTCTTCTTCTGTCATGTCTATAATATAAATGTTACTATGTTTGATAATGTTGTTAAGTCACTTTAACTTATTCTCATTTATTATTAATACTTTATTTTTTTTCTCTTCAGCTTGCTTGCTTTTCATTACCCTGTTTTTCACATTTTTGATTTGTCCTTCTGCATCCTCTAATCTGCTGTTGATTCACTCTGGTGTATTTTTTATTTCAGTTATTGGATTTGTTTTAATCTATGACTGGTTTGTTTTTATAGTTTCTGTCTCTTCAAGTTTTCATTAAGTTCATCCACTTTTTTGGACTCAAGTCCAATGAGTATCTTTATGACCATTACTATTGATTATTTATGAAGCATATTGCTTATTTCAGTTTCATTTAGCTTTTCTACTGTGATTTTATCTTGTTCTTTCAGTTGGGATGGAGTCCTCTGCTCATTTTGTCTAACTCTAGTTTTTTCCTACATGTTAGGGAGTTTAGCTGTGGACCCTCATCTTGAAAGTAGCGTCCTTATGTAGAAGAGATCCTGGGGTGCCCCAAGTGCAATCTCACTTGGTCAATCAGAATCAGGGGCACCAGGGGTGTCTCCCATGTGGGCTGTGTATGTCTTATCCTTGTGTCTGAGCTGTGTTTGACTTCAGCCCATCCAGCTGCAATGACTCATTTTGACTGCTATGGGCACATTGGGAAGAATTGGGTCCCTTTATTGTTGAGAGGCCTGATGCTGCCACAGGCTTATAGGTGGGTGAAGTTGGCAGTCAGGGTAACTGTCTGCAATTAGCCTTTCTGCTACAGTTGTGTGTGAAGTGAATGATAAGGATTGCTCTCTGTAGAACCGAGAAGCTTTAATTTGTGGGTGGGTCTGGCAGTCAGACTAGGTGTCTGCAATTAGGCTCTCTGCCACAGCTGTGGACACACTGAATGGCAGGGCTTACTCTCTCCTGGCTAACAGGGCTTTTGTTGATTGGTAACAAAGTCTGACTGTCTAGATACCTGCAGTAGCCTCTCTGCCACAGTTGTGCATACACCAAACAGCAGAGCTTATTCCCTGTGCATCCAGATAAGGGGCTCAGCAGCTAGAACTGTAGGCGTGTAGGTGTGTGGAGTCATGAACCTCTCTTTCCAGGGTAGGAATCACTTTTGGAGGGGTGCTGCTCCCAGCAAGAGCCGACTTCAGTGTGAGGCCAAGCAGGAGACACTTTGGAGGAATGGCTGCCAAAGAGTGTGGTTGGATGGGGTGGGTCTGCAGGGAAATGTGGGGGAGGGGCACCCAGTACTTGTAAGATAGTTGGAGAGTGTTAGCACTGGCTTTTGCAAGTGTCTGGCTATCTAGAGTTGGGGAGAAGAAGGAAATGGAATTCACCAGCACTTTTGTTCCTGGAGAAATCTCCTGAAGATCTCTACCCCTCCAGTGCATGTTCTGAGATTAGTAAATGAATTTCCTTCATTTATACTTGAGGCACTTTTCAAACTGCTGCTTCTGTGCTGTGTCTCTGGCTAAGTTATTTATTATGGTGGCTCCTTAAGGACAGGAAGTTGGTTTCCTATCCCAATGTTAAGATGACTGATTAAAAAAAATGTTTATTTATTTTTGAGACAGAGGGAGACAGAGCACGAGTTGGGGAGGGGCATAGAGAGAGGGAAACGCAGAATCTGAAACAGGCTCCGGGCTCTGAGCTCTCAGCACAGAGCCCAATGCGGGGCTCAAACCCAGGAACCGTGAGATCATGACCTAAGCCAAAGTTGGACACTGAGCCACCCAGGCACCCCTAAGATGACTGATTTTTAAAGTACTCAGAGTTGACACCCACTGATTTTAACAGCTCCCAAAGTTAAGCCCTACTAGTTTCAAAGCCAGTGTTATACTGGCTCATCTCCTCAGTGAAGTTCCCCCATACTTGGTGTGCCTGATGTGGTGTCTGAACCTCTTGTTTCTCTGTGGTTGTGGTGTTCTCCCATTTATGGTAAATCTCACCAGGGTTTTGGCTCCCAACCATGTGTCCACATCTCTTACCTTTTTCAGTGTGACCTCCTCTCTATGATTAACTGTGAAAGGTCTGTTCCACAAGTTTTCAGGTCATTTTCAGAGTTAGTTGCATAGATATAGTTGTTGCTTCAGTGTGTCTGTGAAATGTGGTGAGCTCAAAATTCTCCTACTCTACCATTTTCTCTGAGCCTCTTTGTGTTACTATCATTTCTATTAAGCCTAATTATGTTAAAAATCCAACACTACATTGTTAATATTATTATTTGTCTTTTAAATGATCTGGGAGAAGGGCGTTTGGGGAGGCTCAGTTGGTTAAGCGTCCGACTTCAGCTCAGGTTATGATCTTGCAGTTTAAGAGTTTGAGTCCAGAGTCAGGCTCTGTGCTGACAGCTCAGAGCCTGGAGCTTACTTCAGATTCTGTGTCTCCCTGTCTCTCTGCCCCTCCCCCACTCTCTCTCTTTCTCTCTTTCTCTCTCTCTCAAAGAAAATAAAAAAGCTGGGAGAGGAGAGCAAGTATAAATCTATATAATTTTATATATTATCCTTATTATCTGCAATTCAGTATTTTTTGTTTCTTCTTGTAGATTAGAGTAACCATTTGATGTCATTTTCTCGCTCTATTATAACTTAGCTCTCATCCACCTCTTTTGTCCTATTATTATGAAATATATATTTTCTACGTATTATAGCCTAACCATATAATTATTTTAATATTGTTCTATGCATTATTTTTAAAATAAATTAAGAGAATAAAGGAAAAGAAATATGCAATTATGTTATGTCTTTTATGTCTATCTACATTTACTGGTACTTTTAAAGAATATGTGTTTGAATAACTATCTAATATCACTTGTTTTCTGGCTGAATAACTTGCTTTGATATTTTTTACATGGTGGGTCACTAGCAACACGTTCTTTCACTTTCTGTTTATCTAAAAGTCTTATTTTTAGCTTCATTTCTGAAAAATAGCTTTGCTTCATACAGTATTTTTGGCTGACAGTTTTTTGTTAATCAGTTTGAATATGTCACTTTACCGGCTTAAGGTCTCCATGGTTTCTAATGATATATCAGTTTTTTAATCTTTTTAAGGGTGATTTATACATGAGTAACTGCCTTTCTTTTGCTGTTTACAATATTCTCATTGACTTTTGATAGTTTGATTATGTTGTGTCTGGTTATGTATCTCTTTGAATTTATTATATTTGGAGTTTCTGGAATATATGGATTAATGATTTTCACTATTTTTATGTTTTAGCAATTATTTCTTTGAATATTTTGCTACCTCTTTCTCTCCTTCCCCTATGGAACTTCCATTATGTGTTTATTTGTATTTTTGATTGTCTCAAAACTTTGTTCAGTTTTATTATTTTCTATTTGTTTCTCAGAATGGGTAAATCTCATTTGTTCAACCTTCAAGCTTACTGATTTTTCTTCTGTCTGCACTATTTTGCTCTTCTGCATTTCTAGTTAATTTTACTTCAGTATTGTGCTTTCAACATTAGAATTTCTATTTGTTTTCTTAAAATTTGTACTTATTGAAAAATTGTACTTATCTTTGGTGAGAAAATGTTCACACTTTTCTTTAGTTCTTTAAATATAGTTTCTTCTAGTTCTTTGAACATATTTATAATAGCTGATTTAAGCTTTTAGTTTAGTATGTCTACTCTCTGAGATTCTCAGGCACAATTTTTTCAATTGCTTTATTTTTTCTGTACATGTGCCACATTTTCTTGACTATTTACATTTCTAATATTTTCTTTCATAAACTAGTTATAATAATAATATGTGGCTATTGTATAAATTAGATTATTCCCTTCCCTTGAGTTTGTTGTTGTTGCTATTATTTTTGACTTAATTGTTTTTCTAAACTAATGCTATACATTTTAATGTGAACTCTGTAAATAATAGGTTGTGTGTGGTCACTGAAGTCTCTGTTCAGTTAATCTAGTGATCGTAATGATTGAAAAGAAATTGCCTGCAACCAATAGGTGTCTCACTTTTTTTTGAGGGATCTGTGTGCATATTGTGGCAACATTGATTCAGAAAGTTTCAAATCTGTTTTGACCTTCATTTCTTCCTTGTTCAAAGACTTATGTTTGGCCTTAGGTGAAGGATTATGTTCTCAGTTCTTTCTTGAGCATGCACACAGGTTCATCCTTCTAAACATTTTGATTTGGTTATTGTCTGTCCTAATCTTTATTTACCACTTCAGGACCTTGCAGTCTTGTAAAATTACTGCCAGTGTTTCTGAAAAAAAAAATGTCCCAGGTAAAATTCTGTTTGCACTGGGAGATATGAGTCAGGTCAAATAAGCTTTGTCAGTGTCATTTTCCAGGGAATATACAGAGAGTTCTAATAATGACAACTATCTGGAACTATGGTTTTGGAAGGCTTCAAACCTAATTCAGACCTTGTCAGTGGCTTTCAGGGTGCTGGTATTCAACTGTGGTTCCAGGCTGTTGATTTTCAAGTCTACTTCAGATATTGGGAGAAGGTTGGTAATAGAGAAATGTATAACACCAGAAAGGTCACTATTCTTCCCAATATTCAATGATTTTTCTCTAGTAAACATTACCTGGAGTGTTGCAAGCCTTCAGTCAGTTTCAATAGTACTGAAAAAGTTAATTTTGACAATTTTCCAGTGTTCTTGATTTTAACGAGGAGAGCACTTTCAGGAGTTTTTATTCCCCCATTTTATATTGCAGTTAGAGTTCACTGAGCTTATTAAATGTGTAGATTAATGTTCTTTATCAAGGTTAGGACATTTTCAGCCATTATTTATTTAAATATGTTATTACTCATTTCTATTTCTTTTGTTTCAGGTATTCTCTTTATGAGTTGTGCACTTAATAATATCTCTTATTTCTCTGAGGCTAATTCATTTATCATCTTATTTCTCTTTGTTTTTCAAATTGCATAATCACTATTTTTCTACCTTTAGTTTTACTTTTCATTTTTTTTCTGGCAGTTTAGACCTACTTTTGGGTCCCTCTAGTGATTTTTCTTTTTGTTTACTGTACTTTTAATCTCAATAATTTCCATTTTGAAATATAATTTCAATACTTTATTGATATTCTCTACCTTATGAATCACTGTCATCGCACTTTAATTATCTCAACATAAATTTCTTTAGCTGTTTGAATATATTTATTGTAGTTATTTTGAAACTATTGTCTGAGAAGCCCAACATCTTGCCTCCTTCAAAGAAATTTCAATATTGCTTGCTCTTTTTCCTATCTATGGGACACATTCTTCTCATTCTATGCATGCCTCATATTTTTTGTTGTTGTTGGCTTACAACTGAAAAATTTAGGTAATATGTTGCAGCAACTGTGGTTGATAAAAACTTTCCCTCAGGCTTTGTTGTCTGTTTGCCTATTTTTTAGTGACTTGATTAAGTTACTTCAGTGAAGATTATTTCTATTAAAATGTGAAAGAGAATGTTCTTATCAGAGGGCACAACTTTAGGGTTACATATAGTATTTTTTACCACTAGATTTTAGATTTTTACCTAGAAAATTTGGAGGATATCATATGAATCCAAGAGTAGACTGGTTGAGGGTAGCATATTTACTGAGATTTGGGACATACTGAATCTATGTTGGAAATTATAGACAATTGGCAAATCTGCTATGGGGCTTTATTATATTTTTATGTTTGTTTGTTTGTTTGTTTGTTTCTTTCTTTCTTTAGAGGGCACAGGCTGGGGTGGGCAGAGGGAGAAGGAGGTAGAGAATCCCAAGCAGGCTCCATGCTGTCACCACAAAGACAAATGCGGGACTCAATCATGAACCATGAGATCATGACCTGTCAAAATCAAGAGTCAGACACTTAACTCAGTGAGCCACCGAGACCCCCAGGGGCTTTATTTTTATTATAAGAGTATGGATTTTAATTTTTGGTGAGATTACCAAGGAAAAGTAAAGAGAGAATGAAAGAGGTCTACAGAGCGTATGTTTTGGAACACTGAGATTTAATGCCTGGAGAAGTAAGAGAAACAGTAATAATAATAATAATTTATTATTTTTTAATGTCTTTGATGTTAATTTATTTTTGAGAGAGAGAGAGAGAGCAGGAGAGGGGCAGAGATGGAGGGAGACACAGGATCCAAAGTGGGCTCCAGGTTGACAGCAGAAAGCCCGATGTGGGGCTTGAACTCATGAACCATGAGATCATTACCTGAGCTGAAGTCAGATGCTTAACCCACTGAGCCACCCAAGTGCCCCCAAAATAATAATAATTTAAAAAGAGCAATTAGAGAAGTATGGCATCCAGGACACTGCAGTCTTAATAAATCAAAGACAACATTCCATGGGATGTGGAGAAAGACAACTAGCACTTAATGTAAGGATATTATGTTAAAACTATTTAAATGGGCAATTACTTTAAATTCTCCAAATCAGCCTAAGAAGTAAATATATTATACCCATTTTATAGATGAAGTCACTGAAGCTCAGATAAGTAAGATAACATGGCTAGAAAGTAGCAAAACATAGATTTGAACCCAAGTCTATCCAAAACTAAACTTGGTTTCTTGTCCATGGTGTCTTCATACTGGTTAACCATGTTAAATATCAGAGTCCAAGAAAGATAAATATAAAGTAAAGCCATCAGAAAGAGTGATTATGAGGCATTTGTTAACTTTTCATAGACCAATTTTAGTACAGGAGAGAAAGTAGATGTCAGATGTTAAGTATTTGATTTGGGAAATGAGCATAGAAAAGGTTAGTGGCATGAGGAAAATGGGATTATTCAAGTTAGGAAGAACAAACGTTAGCAGTATATAATTGAAGGAACTTTGGAGCCAAACTACACTGATTTCAAATACTAGCTTTACCAGTAATTTAACCTTGGGCCTATTAACTGACTTCTTTTTCACATTCCTCATGAGTAAAGTGGAAATCTCTATGCTGCAGGAATGTTATGATAAGTACAGATAATGGATGTAAAACGCTTTATCTATTTCAGGCATTTGTTCACTGAAGGGGCTAAGTGTTATTCAAAAGAGGCTAGTATTATAATAAGGCATATGTTGAAAAATTTAACCCAGTAGCTATTATTATCATTATCATCATCATCATCATCATCATTATTACTACATTCCCAATAGTGGTATCTATACTTTTGGGAGGATTACATACTTCTTTCAGAATCTGATGAACATTGTGAATCCTTTCCTAGAAAATATCATATATGCACCAATTTTAAAGATCATTTCAGTGGACTTATTTATACCATGAAGATTAAAAATAATAACTTACATGTGTCAAATGTTTACTACATGTATGGTACTACTAAAAGCACTTCATATACATTAAATTGTGCTCATTTTTAGATGAAAAACAGGCTCAGAGAAGTTAAGAAACATGTGTAGGTTCACACAGCTAGAAAGTAGAATTCAAGTCCAGACCACTTTTCTATGTAGTTTTATATCCATCTATTCATACGTTGAAAATTATATATTCTTTACAGCACAATTTTCAATAGTAAAACCAAAATTATTAAGCACCTAAATGTTCACAAATAGAGGAAAATTAAATAAATCATTAGACATTAGTTAATGACTATCAAAAATAATTAATAACTTTATTTTTACTGGTGAGCAATTCCATCTGAAATATTTCATTAAGTGAAAGGTCAAGGTGCAGATCAGTGTATATAGTTCACTGCTTTCTTGTATTAAAAATAAGAAAAAAAGATATACATGTATTTGCATAGAATATTTATAGAAACATAGATAACAATCTAAATATAGTGGTTGCCTCTGAAAAGGGAAACTGAAAAGTTTCATCTCAGTCCACATTATATTCTAGAACTAAACATATACAGATCTTCCTTGACTTTCAGTGGGACTATGTCCATGATAAATGTAATGTAAGTTGAAAATATCATAAGTCAAAAATATTTCAATGTACTTAACTGCTGAACATCATAGTTTAGCCTAGTTTACCTTAAACATGTTCAGAGAACTTAAATTAGCTTACAGTTGGGCAAAATCATCTAACACAAAGCATACTTTATAATAAAATATTGAATATACCATATAATTTATTGAATACTATACTCAAAGTGAAAAACAGAATGGTTCTACAAATACAGAACAGATGTAAATGTATCAATTGTATACCCTTGTGATCACGTGGCTGACTTAAAGCTTCAGCTCACTGCTCCTGCCCAGTATTATAGAGAATATCATACCACATATTGGTAGCCCAGGAAAATATCAAAATTCAAAATACAATTTCTACTAAATGCATATCACTTTTGGGCCACCATAAAGTTGAAATATTGTCAGTTGAACAATTGTAAATTGGGTACTGTCTGTATGTTTCTAACTTTCCAAATTATATTCTAAATTCCTTAAAAGCAAGGACTTATTTATAAGTGAATCTACCCAAGCATAACCTAGCACAGGTTGCAATTAGTAAATACTCAATTCATATTAGCTAATTTGGAACTGCTTTGAATTGACATAAATAGGGAAAAAATAATGACGGAGGATAAAGGTAAGAGAATACCAAAAGTACATTTGAAAATAGCCCAAATAGCTCTACAGAAAATATGTCACCTTCATGTTAATGTTAGAATATTATGACATAGTACAAGTTGATTCTCAGCATGAAATGTTATGTAGCTGTGTCTGTAGGTATTTGTTGCAACGTTTTGATTGAATTTTTAAACAATCTCTTATGAAACATGGTTTGACACAAGGGGTCTCAATGTTGATCTGGCGATCCCTGGGGGTCCTGAGACACTTTTATTAAGCCCTCAAGGTCATAACTACTTTAAAAACAATACTAAGATATTATTTGCCTTTTACACTGTATTGATATTTGCATGGATGGTACAAAAGCCATGGAGGATAAAACTTCTAGTGCCTTAATACAAATCAAGGAAGTTGTATCACAGTATGCTTGTATTCGTTACTGTCATACATTTATGGGCAAAAAGGCAGCTTCACTTAAGAATGTCCTTGATGAAGCACAATCGTCCTGCCTTACCTATGGGGGATATGTTCCAAGATCCCCGGAGGATATCTGAAACTACACATGGTACCAAACATGATATATTACTGTTTTTTTCCTATACATATATACCTATAATAAAGTCTAATTTATAAACTAAGCACACTTAAATTTTTATAACAATAACTAATAATAAAATAATTAAAACAATTACTATAATAAAAGCTATGTGAATATCGTCTCTCTCTCTCTCTCTCTCTCTCTCTGTCTCTCTCTCTCAAAACATATATTGTGCTGTACTTTACACACCTTTCTTATGATGTCAGGAGATGATAAAATGCCTACATGATAAGATGAGGTGAGATAAATGACATGGGCATTGTGATATAGCTTTAGGCTATTTATTGGCATTTTGACAATATGTCAGAAGGAGGATCATCTGCTCCCAGACCACAGTTAACAGCAGGTATCTGAAACCATGGGAAGCAAAAACACAGATAATAGGGGGCTACTGTAGAAAAAAATATATACTAATTTTATTGGATCTTGACCCTTGACTACACATGTTTTTCATACTGTGTGAAAAAATGGGAAGTATATGTAAAATACTTCTGCTACACACTGAAGTATAATGTTTGGCTCAAAGAAAAGCACTTATAAAACTATTTAAGCTTTGTGTTGAACTAGACACTTTTTTCATGGAACACCATTTTTTATTTGAAAGAATGACTGAAAAAAAAGTATGGCTATTCAAATGTGGGTATTTGGTAGACATTTCTTGGAAATGACCAAAGTGAACACGTCACTTCAAGAAAAAACAGCTGACAAGAATTTGTTTCCAATGTTAAAATTTGAGTTTTCAAGTAAAAATTAGAACTTTGGACAATTTTCATCCATCACTGTGCTTGAAAGCTTCTTAATGCTTATGGACTTTCTGATGAAACCAGTGATGATAGTAACAAATGTGATGTATTTTTGATTCTGCATAGTGAATCATATTAACAGTTGTATAACTCAGTAAACTAATATTTTCCAAAATACCAATGCATGTTGTTACAAATACTGTGTGGCTAAAAGGTCCATTTAAAGTACATGATAAGTCATTGAATTTTACTGAAATAGATTAGGAAAAATTCCTTGATATATTTTCAGAATCCAAGTTGCAGTTATCTTGTAAAAAGCTACTACTGGTCTAGTTTTAGTGTTGCATCAAGGAAAATATGTACAATGTGAAATATGTGAAAATGTTACTAAAGTACTCTTCTCTTTTTAGTCTACATGCCCATATAAGGCTAAAATTTTTCTCCTATATTGCAACTAAATCAATATGTAACAACAGATTGAATGAAAAAAACAGGTATGAGAATCCAGCTATCTTCTATTAAACCAGACATTAAAGAAGTTTGAAAAAATGTAAAACAATGTCACTCTTCTCACTGTTTTTGATAAATTAACTATGTCTCATGGGTATATGCTATTAGATTAGCATATAATGATTTTATTATTTTAGATGTATTAATACTTTTAAAACATCAGTTTTTATCAGTTTTAATATACAATATGGTGAATATATATACAAATATCTAATATGGTGATATATATATATATATATATATATATATATATATTCCACATAAATAGAAGTTCTTTGGAATCCTTATGAGGGATCTGAGACCAAAAAACTTGAGATTACTGCATTGAGTAATCCTTTGCTTGTTGTCAATTCTTGAAATTCTAGACACTTGAAATCCAGTCTTTTGTGTTTGTGATGTCCATTTGAAACAAAATGCTTGTTTTAGTAGTAAGAATCTACCACTCAGATGACATTCCTTTGTGACAACAGGAACCAAGAAGGTCTGGAAAAGCATCATACCCTTGAAGAGAAAGCTGAACAAAAAGGTCAGCATAGGAAGGTGGTGTACAAATACAGTCTTCACCTCTTCCACCATTTTTCCAGTTATCAGTTCTAGTGATATGAAGTTATTAAGTTTCAAGGCAAGTAGCCTGAAATAAGAAACGGATTCAAGATATACCTTTGCTACATTCCTTGTCTTCTTGCCAATTGTTCATGGCTTTGACTCTGTAGCAACCAAACAGACCACCTTGAATTTGTGGAAACCTCATAATTCACATTAATTTAGAACATGTATAACCTACCAGCCAGATATTTAGTTGAAAAAAATCTCTTCTTATGGAAATTATCTGAAATACGTTTCTTTAGAAATTCCCATCTTGTGAGACTAAGATTTTCATTCTCAGGACTGCAGGGTCCTCACAGGAAATCTCAAGAAGTTGCCCTGCACTGACACCTGTCTCCAAAACAAGCCTCTGGGGTTGAAGAAAATAAACCCAACTTCTAACTACCAAGTATTTTTTCTAACTGAAGAAAGATACTTCAGTGCATTACTCAAAAAAGATGGTGGCATAGTAGGAGGGCCATAGATTTGCCTCATCCCTCGAATACAGTTAGGTAAGGATCAAATCATTCTGAGTACTCAAGAAATTGACCTGAGAATTGATAGAACAAAGTGTACACCTATAGGAAGAGAAGATGCCACTTTGAGTAATGTAGGAAGGGTGGAGACATGGTTTGGGGGAGAAATGTGTTCTGGGTGCTGTGGAGAGGAGGGAGCTCTGGTCATGCAGAAAGGTGAAGGAGAGTGGAGCACACAGGGAAAAGAACAAGAAGAACACTTCCCCAAAGGTGTTGGCTGAGAAAACAAAAGGGGATGATTTTTGTGACTTTTTGCTATCAATGGGGCTCAAAGACTGGAGTTTCAGAGGTCCCCTGGCTGAGCCAGTATAGAAACCTAAGGACTCTGCCTTATTCCTGGAGCAGAGACAGGCATACAACCCTAGGGCGGACTAGGTAATCTGAGGAACACCTAAGTGGCACAGGAAGATAATGTTCCTTCGTTTTGGAGCACATCTGTGAGAAGTGGCATTACCTCTCTGGGGACAAAAGAACCAGCGGGAGCCATTTCCCTCCACTGCAACTTACTATGAAAGCAGCTAACTGGGACACAGGCTGTATACTCTGCTTGTTCCAAACCTGTACTCTGGTGTGACTACCCTTCTGGGTCAAACCTGCATCAGTCCCAGTGTGGCAAGACCCTTTCACAGAGAACCAGTATAGGTCTCTGCCACACCAGGTCCCTAAAGTATGGGGTTTTAAAAGTCAGCAGGGCCAAGTAGGATAGATCCCACAGTGTACTGTACTGCTCCAGGAAGGCAAGCAACCCAGAGACAATGTGAAGTCAGCAATCTGAAAAATACCTGTAATGCATGAGGGAAAATTACTGGCTCCTCTGAAAGTGCTATTTTTTGAATTTTTATTTTTATTTTTTAAAATTTACATCCAAATTAGTTAGCATATAGTGAAACAATGATTTCAGGAGTAGATTCCTTAATGCCCTTTACCCATTAAGCCCATCCCCCTCCCATAACCCCTCCAGCAACCATCAGTTTGTTCTCCATATTTATGAGTCTCTTCTGTATTGTGCCCCTCCCTGTTTTTATATTATTTTTGTTTCCCTTCCCTTATGTTCATCTGTTTTGTCTCTTAAAGTCCTCATATGAGCGAAGTCATATGATATTTGTCCTTTTCTGACTGACTAATTTCACTTAGCATAATACCCTCCAGTTCCATCCACGTAGTTGCAAATGGCAAGATCTCATTCTTTTTGATTGCCGAGTAATGCTCCATTGTATATACATACCATATCTTCTTTATCCATTCATCCATCTATGGACATTTGGGCTCTTTCCATACTTTGGCCATTGTTGATAGTGCTGCTATAAACATGGGGGTGCATGTGTCCCTTCAAAACAGCACACCTGTATCCCTTGGATAAATGCCTAGTAGTGCAATTGCTAGGTTGTAGGGTAGTTCTATTTTTAGTTTTTTGAGAAACCTACATACTGTTTTCCAGAGTGCCTGCATTCTGGAATGCAGGTATATAATATCAGAATGCCTGGTAAAGGGCATTAAGGAATGTTGCATTCCCAGCAACAATGCAAGAGAGATCCTTTCTCCGCATCCTCGCCAACATCTGTTGTTGCCTGAGTTGTTAATGTTAGCTATTCTGACAGGTATAAGGTGGTATCTCATTGTGGTTTTGATTTGTATTTCACTGATGATGAGTGATATTGAGCATTTTGTCACGTGTCTGTTGGCCATCTGGATGTCTTCCTTGGAGAAGTGTCTATTCATGTCTTTTGCCCATTTCTTCACTGGATTTCTTGTTTTTTGGGCATTGAGTTTGATAAGTTCTATATAGATTTTGGGTACTAACCCTTCATCTGATATGTCGTTTGCAAATATCTTCTCCCATTCTGTCTGTTGCCTTTTAGTTTTGCTGATTGTTTCCTTTCCTGTACAGAAGGTTTTTATTTTGATGAGGTCTCAGTAATTCATTTTTGCTTTTGTTTCTCTTGCCTCTGGAGACGTGTTGAGGAAGAAGTTGGTGCGGTCAAGGTCAAAGAGGTTTTTGCCTGCTTTCTCCTCGAGGATTTTGATGGCTTCCTGTCTGACATTTAGGTGTTTTATCCATTTTGAGTTTATTTTTGTGTATGGTGTAAGAAAGTGGTCCAGGTTCATTCTTTGGCATGTCGCTGTCCAGTTTTCCCAGCATCACTTGCTGAAGAGACTGTCTTTATTCCATTGGCTATTTTTTTCTGCTTTGTCGAAGATTAGTTGGCCATACGTTTGTGGGTCCATTTCTGGGCTGTCTATTCTGTTCCATTGATATGAGTGTCTGTTCTTGTGCCAGTACCATACTGTGTTGATGATTACAGCTTTGTAGTATAGCTTGAAGTTTGGGATTGTGATGCCTCCTGCTTTGGTTTTCTTTTTCAAGATTGCTTTGGCTATTCGAGGTCTTCTCTGGTTCCATATAAATTTTATTATTATTTGTTCTAGCTCTGTGAAGAATGCTGGTGTTATTTTGATAGGGATTGCATTGAATATGTAGATTGCTTTGGGTAGTATCGGCATTTTAACAAAATTTTCTTCCTATCCAGGAGCATGGAATCTTTTTCCATTTTTTGTGTGTCTTCTTAAATTTCTTTCATAAGGTTTCTATACTTTTCAGTGTAAGATTTTTCAACTCTTTGGTTAGATTTATTCCTAAGTATTTCATGTTTTTTTTGTGCCACTGTAAATGGGATCGGTTCCTTGATTTCTCTTTCTGTCACTTCATTGTTGGTGTATAGGAATTAAACCGATTTCTGTGCATTGATTTTATATCCTGCAACTTTTCTGAATTCATGAATCAATTCTAGCAGTTTTTGGTGGAATGTTTGGGTGTTCCATATACAGTATCATGTCATCTGCAAGGAGTGAAAGTTTGACTTCCTCCTGGCCGATTTGGATGCCTTTTATTTCTTTCTGTTGTCTGATTGCAGAGGCTAAGAATTCCAATACTATGTTGAATAACAGTAGCAAAAGTGGACATCCCTGTCTTGTTCCTGACCTTGGAGGAAAGCTCTCAGGTTTTCCCCATTGATGATGATTTTAGTGTTGGGTCATTCATATATGACTTTTATGATCTCAAGGTATGCTCCTTCTATCCCTATTTTCTTGAGGGTCTTTATCAAGAAAAGATGCTGTATTTTGTCAAATGCTTTCTCTGCATCTATTGGGAGGATCATATGGTTCTTGTCTTTTATTGATGTGATGAATCACGTTAATTGTTTTGCAGATATTGACCCAGCCCTGAATCCCAGGATAAATCCCACTTGGTCATGGCGAATAATTTTTTTAATGTATTGTTGGATCCGGTTGGCTAATATCTTGGTCAGGATTTTTGCATCCATGTTCATCAGGGAAATTGGTCTATAGTTCTCTTTTTTTTAGTGTGGTCTCTGTCTGGTTTTGGAATCAAGGTAATGCTGCCTTCATAGAATGAGTTTGGAAGTTTTCTTCCATTTCTATTTTTTGGAACAGTTTCAAGAGAATAGGTGTTAATTCTTCCTTAAATGTTTGGTATAATTTCCCTGGAAAGCCATATGGCCTTGGACTCTTGTTTTTGGCATATTTTTGATTATTAATTCGATTTCCTTACTGGTTATGGGTCTGTTAAAATTTTTTATTTCTTCCTGTTTCACTTTTGGTAGTGTATATGTTTCTAGGAATTTGTCCATTTCTTCCAGATTACCCATGAAAATGTTTCTTTGACAACAGCAAGGACAGACTCCTTTCTGCAGGGACAAAGGGGCAGGTTGGCACAATTTTCCTCCTCTACCCCTCAGCATAAACCAATTTCAGTAAACAAAACAATGCCAACACTGACCGCCTAACCTTATTACACCAAGTCATACACATTGCACTCTGTTGATACTGCTTTTTCAGGCAAGTGTGCCTTAGGACCAGCACAGCAGGCTCCTACCCCAGAAGTCCAGCCCAAACCCCGGTATGCACCACGTCTTCTGACCATAGAGTTCTGCAAAGTTTTAATTCTAGTGGAGATAGCATCATATCCCTTTTAACAAACATATAAGAGCACACCTAAGTTAAAACTCATCACACTCTGGTCCAAGTCCAAACACTCCCCACTACAGTTAAGGAGAAACTCTTCAGATGACTTACCTGAGGGATACTGCACCCAAAATACAGGAGCAGAGTGCATGAAGCACACATCAGAGACACTTCCGGGAGTGCCAGTCTCTAGACATTATATGACCTCTTCTCCATAACGTCATTATTCTCAGAAGCAAGAAACATAACAGGCTTTTATAAGATAGAGGAGACAGAGACCTAGGCAAAATGTCATTGTGGAGGAATTTATCCCAAAAGAAACAATAAGAAAAGGTTACATCCAGTGATCTAATTGAAACGGATATAAGTAATATGCCTGATTTGTAATTTAAAAAACAATCATAAGGATACTAGCTGCGTTTGAGAAAAGCATAGAAGACATCAGGGAGACCCTTACCACAGAGATAAAAGAGTTAAAAACCAATCAGACCAAAATGAAAAAGACAATAACTGAGATTCAAAACCAACTGGATGTAATGACCACAAGGAATAAAGAAGTAGAGGAATGAATAAGTGATATAGATACAGAATCATTAAAAAAATATTGGAGCTAAATAAAAGAAGGAAAGAAAAATCTTGAACCTCGAAATTAAACTTGGGGAAGCCACTGACTTCTTCAAATGTAATAACATTCATATCATAGGAATAGCAGAATAAGAAGAAAGAAAAGGGGGTAAAAGATTTATTGGGCTAAATTATAGCTCATAACTTCCCTGATCTGGGGAGAGAAACAGACATCCAAATTCAGGAGGCATAGAAAACCCCCATCAAAATCAACAAAATCAAGCCAACAAGAAAACATACTGCAGTTAAATTTGAAAAATATAGACACAAAGAAAAAAATCCTAAAAGCAGTAAGAAAAAAGTAGTCCCTAACTTACAAGGGAAGATCCATAGGTTAGCAACAGATCTCTCCAAGGAAACTTGGCACAAGGGCGTGACATGATATATTCAACGTGCTGGGTGGGAAAAATCTGAAGCCAAGAATATTTTATCCAACAAGGCTATCTATCATTCAGAATCAAAAGAGAGATAGAGTTTCACAGACAAACAAAAACTAAAGGATTTTGTGACCACTAAACCAGTCCTGCAAGAAACATTAATGGGGACACTTTCAATAAGAAAGAATGACAAAAGAAACAAAGACTATAAAGGAACAGAGAAACTCTCCAGAAACAAAGACAAAACAAGTAATGGAAGGGCAGTAAATACATATCTATCAATAATTACCCTGAATATAAATGGACTATACACTCCAATTAGACACATACAGTTTGAAAGTGAGGGGATGGAGAAAAAATTATCACACAAGTAGATATCAAAAGAAAGCCAAAGTAGCCATTCTGATATCAGACAAACTAGATGTTAAACCAAAGAGCACAACAAGATATGACGAAGGGCACTATATTATAATAAAAGGGGCTATCCAACAAGATTAAATAATTATAAATATTATTTAAGCAGAAAATGAACTAGGAAGCAATGTCTTTGAAAGACACACTAGACCAGATAGATTTAGCAGATATATTCAAGCTATTTCATCATAAAGCAGTAGAATACACATTCTTATTGAGTGTACATGGGAAATTCTCCAGAATAGGTCGCATGCTAGGTCACAAATAAGGTCTCAAGAAGTACAAATGATTGAGATCATACCATGCAAATTTCCTAACCAAAAGGCTGAGAACCACGAAGTCAACCACAAGAAAAAAATTGGAAAGAACACAAATATGTGAAGGTTAAAGAACATTCTATTAAAGAATGAATGGGTCACCTAGGAAATTAAAGATCAAATTAAAAATAATACATGGGAACAAATGAAAATGAAAACACGATTGGACAAAACCTTTGGGATGCAGCAAAATCAGTCCCTAGACAGAAGTATATAGCACTACAGGACTATCTCAAGAAGCAAGAGAAATCTCAAATAAACAAGCTAACGTTAAGTCTAAAGGAACTTAAAAAGAGAAACAAATAAAGGCTACAGCCAGCAGGAGAACAGAAATAGTAAAGATTAGAATATAAATAAATGATATAGAAACAAACATCCCCCCTAAAAAAGAAAACAATAGAACAGACAAATGAAGCCAGGAGCTTGTTCTTTGAAATAATTAATAAAATTGATAAACCCCTAGATAGACTTATCAAAAACTAAAGACAAAGGACCAATTAAATAAAATCACAAATGAAATAGGGAAAATCACAATGAATACCACAGAAATACAAGCAATTATGAGTTTCATGAAAAATTATACGCCAACAAATTGGGCAATCTGAAAGATATGAATAAATTCCTAGAAACATATACACTACCAAAACTGAAGCAGTAAGAAACAGAAAACTTCAACAGACTGATAACCACCAAAGAAATTGTATCAGTAATCAAAAATCTCCCAACAAACAGAAGTCCAGTGCCAGATGGCTTCCCAGGGTAATTCTACCAAACATTTAAGGAAAAGTTAATACGTATACTTCTCAAACTATATAAAAAAAGAAATGGAAAGAAAATTTCGATACATATTCTATGAAGCCAGCATTGCTCTGATTCCAAAACCAGGTAAAGACTACATTGAAAAACAGAAGTACAGGCCAATATCTCTAATGAAGATGCATAAAAAATTCTCAAAAATTTCTAGCAAATCAAATCCAAGAGTACATTAAAACAATAATTCACCACAATTAAGTTGTATTTATTCCTGGGCTGTAAGTGTGGATATCCACAAATCAATCAACACAATGCACCACATTAGTAAAAGAAAGTATAAGAACCATATGATTATTTCAATAGATGCAAAAAAAAAAAAAAAAACATTTGACAAAGTACAACATCCATTCATGTTACAAGCCATCAACAAAATAGGTTTAGCAGGAACATACCTCAATATCATAAAGGCCATAAGTGAAAATCCACAGCTAATATAATCCTCAATGGGGGAAAAAAACCCTGAGAACTTTGTTTTTACTACCAGGAAGAAGACAGGGATGTTCATTTTCACCACTGTTATTTAAGATAGTACTGGAAGTCCCAGCCTCAGTAATCAGACAACAGAAAGAAATAAAAGGCATCCAAATCAGGAAGGAAGAAATCAAAATTTCAATATTTTCAGACTACATGATACTATATATAGAAAACCCAAAAGACTCCACCAAAATACTACTAGTAACTGGTACACTAATTCACCAATGCTTCAGGTTACAAAATCGACCAACAGAAATCTGTTGCATTTTTGTATATCAATAATTAAGCAGCAGAAAGAGAAATCAAGAAATCAATCCCATTTATAATTGTACACAAAACCATAAGATACCTAGGAATAAACCTAACCAAAGAGTTAAAACACCTTTACTCTGAAAAGTATAAAACACTGATGAAAGCAATTGAAGATAACACACAAAAAATGAAAAGACATGCCATGAACATGGATTGCAAGAACAGATATAGTTAAAATATCTATACTACACAAAGCAATCTACACATTTAATGCAATCCATATCAAAATACCACCAGCATTTTTCACATAACTAGAACAAACAATCTTAAGTACTTTTGTATGGAAGTACAAAAGACCCCACATAGACAAAGCGACCTTGAAAAAGAAAAGCAAAGCCGTAGGCATCACAAAATTCTAAGCTTCAAATCATATTACACAGCTGTACAAAGAGTATGGTACTGGCACAAAAACAGACACACACACACAACAATGGAACAGAATAGGAACCCCAGAAGTGGACCCACAACTATCTTGTCAACTAATCTTATACAAGGCAGGAAAGAATATCCAATGGAAAGAAAAAGACCGTCTCTTCAACAAGTGGTGTTGAGAAAACTGGACTGCAACCTGCAAAATAATTAAAGTGGGCCATTTTCTAACACCATATACAAAATAAATTCAAAATTAATGAAAGACCTAATGTGAGACTTGAAACCATAAATATTCTAGAGGAGAACACAGGCAGCAACCTCTTTGACCTCAGCTGCAGCAACTTATTACTAGACACGTATCCTGAGGCAAGGGAAACATATGCAAAAAGGAAGTATTAGGACTTCATTAGGATAAAAAGCTTCTGCACAGTGAAGGAAACAATTACTAAATGAAAACATAACCTACAGAATAGAAGATATTTGCACATGACATTTCTGATAAAGGGTTAGTATCCAATATATAAAGAACTAGTACAACTGAACACCCACCTCCCAAATTAATCCAGTTAAGAATTGGGCAGAAGACATGAATAGACATTTTCAAAAAAAAAAAAAGATGGCTAATAGACACATGAAAAGATGTTTAACATCACTCATCATCAGGGAAATACAAATCAAACCTACAATGGGATATCACCTCGTAACTGTCAGAATGGCTAAAATTAGCAAAACTGGAAGCAACAGGTGTTAGCAAGGATATAGAGAAAGGGGATCCACACTGTTTTTCAGAAGTCGAACTGGTGAAGTCACTCTGGAAAACAGTATGGAGGTTCCTCAAAAAGTTAAAAATAGAACTACTATATGACCCAGCAATTGCCCTACTAGGTATTAGGTATTTACCCAAAGGATACAAAAATAGTGAATTGAAGTGATACGTGCACACCAATGTTTATACCAGCATTATCAACAACAACCAAATTATGGAAAGAGTCCAAATGTCCATTGACTGATGAATGAATAAAGATGTGGTATATATATATATATATATATATATATATATATATATATTACTTGGTGATCAAAAAGAATGAAATCTTGCCATTGGCAACAATGTGGATGGAACTAGAGTGTATTATGCTAAGTGTAGTATATAGATGATAGATAGATAGATAGATAGATAGATAGATAGATAGATGATAGATAGATAGATGATAGATATTCGCACACACAATGGAATATTACTCAGCCATCAAAAAGAATGAAATCTTGCATTTGCAATGGCGTGGATGGAGCTAGAGAGCATCATGCTAAGCAAAGCCAGTCAGTCAGGAAAGACAAATACCACTTGATATTACTCATATGCATAATTTAATAAACAAAACATATGAAAAGGGGAAAAGACAGAGAAGCCAACTATAAAACAGACTCTTAATTATAGAGAACAAACTGAGGGTTGCCGGAGGTGAGGTGGGTAGGGGGAATTGGTTAAATGGGTGATGGCTATTAAGGAGGGAACTTGTGATGAACACTGGGTGATGCACGTAAGTGATAAGTCCCTCAATTCTAGACCTGAGGCTAATATTACACTATATATTAACTAACTGGAATTTAAATTAAAACTTGAAAAAAAATAAACCCTTTCACAGACTGATTTATGCCTTCTCATGAATATTTGCCTCCTCTTTCATTTTACTGATTATATTTTTAAGTGCTCTTTTCAGAAATTCTTTTGAAACTACCCTCTATCTTCATTCTTATTGTCACTGCCCTAATCCACATTCTTGTTACCTAAAATTTAAATTACTGGTATATCCTTCAATAGGGCTCTCCACCATCTGTTTTTCCACCTTCACCAATCCATTCTGCACTCTTTTGTCCCAGAAACCTTTGAGGGAGTGGTAGAAAAAACATGCTTTTTGGAGTCAGACAGTCTTGGATCTGAATCTTGCCTTTCCCATTCATATAACTTTTGGAAAGTTGATTAACCTCTCCATGCTGCAATTTACTCATAGGTAAGATAAGAGATAACATTATTCCCTACTCCATAGAATTGTTCTGAAGATTAAATGTGTATAAATTTTCTAGAACAGTGAGTAGTACATAAAAGATACCCAATAAATAAGTTTTTATTTCCTTCCCTCAGCTTTATTTAAAATGCTTCAATTGCTTCCTGTATCCTAGGGTTTCTATATTTTAAGATTTTTTTGTATGATTTTAGTCTCCAAATTTCTTTCCTACTATTTGCTAACATGTTGTATTCCTTAGTCAAAATTTTGTCTGCACTGTTAAACAAATAGTATATATTTACTTGTCATTCATGTCCTTGGTAATATTCCATCTCTGTCCTGGGATCTCTTGCCTACTATCTTCTCTTTAAGCTGGAGTTTGATAAATCTGAGATGCTCAAATATTCGTCCATAGTTTCTAATATGTTTGCTTACCCTCTATACTTTTATTTTTGTGCATGTTTGTTTAATTACAGTTTTAAAAACTCAGCTACCTGGGGCGCCTGGGTGGCGCAGTCGGTTGAGCGTCTGACTTCAGCCAGGTCACGATCTCGCGGTCCGTGAGTTCGAGCCCCGCCTCGGGCTCTGGGCTGATGGCTCAGAGCCTGGAGCCTGTTTCCGATTCTGTGTCTCCCTCTCTCTCTGCCCCTCCCCCATTCATGCTCTGTCTCTCTCTGTCCCAAAAATAAATAAACGTTGAAAAAAAATTAAAAAAAAACCTCAGCTACCTAATTCAGCCTCTTCTTAATAATATCCATGACATGATAGATATGAAGTGCCAATTTTATTACATTTTAAAGCCTTAAAACAAATGTGTAACTTGTAAATGTATAAAAACCTATTCCTAGCACCACCAAAAATAACTTTTCATTCCTTCAGTGAAATTTGTTCCACCCACTGGAAACACTGGTCTTGTCTATTGTGCAAGGACCAAGAAACCTTCCTAAACAGGTTCAGCCCATAGTGAACTCATCTTCTCACCTACATAATTTAATAATGTTATTTACTATGCAATGTTTTGTAATTATATTATTAGTGATCAAGTTGTCCCCCAAACTGTTGAGTTTAGAAAATAGATGGCATATTTTACACTTCTGAATCCCAACCTTTCCACTCAGCATTTAAAAAAAAATTGTTCATTAATGTAGCTCTTTGGGTACTTCTTGTATGATTAATTCCAAAAAGTGCATGTATAATCTGCCGAAGAATACTCTGGCATATAGAATCAGAAACGGGAAAGTATGTTTTTTTCATTTCCTTCATTTTGCCCTTCAGTCAAACTATGCTCTCTCTGTTGGACATTGAGGGTCATGGTCTCAGAGTTACTCCCACTGTTGTTGTTTTTTTTTAATTAAGTTTTTATTTTTATTACAGTATAGTTAACATAATTTGTCACATTAGTTTACAAGATAGTGACTCAACAATTCTCTACATTACTCAGTGCTCATCATTTTAAGTGTACTCTTTAATGCCCATCCCCTATTTTAACCATCCACCCACCCATGTCCCCTCTTGTAACCACAAGTTTGTTCTCTATAGTTAATACTGTTTCTTGTTTTCTCTCTCTCTGTCTTTCCCTTTGATTGTTTTGTTTCTTACATTTCACAAATGAGTGAAATGATGTGTATTTCTCTGATAGACTAATTTCACTTAGCATTATACTCTCTCTCTCTCCTCATGTTGTTGCGAATGGCAATATTTTATTCTTTATTTTCGCTGAATAATATATCATTGCATATATATGCTACATCTTTATCCTTTCATTTATTGATGGACACTTGGGTTGCTTTCACAATTTAGATATTGTAAATAGTGTTGCTATAAACGTGTATCCCTTTGAATTAATGGTTTTGTAGTTTGGGGTTACATACCCTAATGTGAATGCTGAGTTACAGGGTAGTTCTGTTATTAACTTTTTGAGGAATCTTCATACTGTTTTCCAGTGGCTGCACCAGTTTGCATTCCCACCAACAGTCCACAGGAGTTTATTTTTCTCCACATTCTTGTGTGGAAATAAGCAGATTTCTGTACATTGATATCGTATCTTGTGACTGTACTGAATTTGTTTGTCAGTTCTAGACGTATTTTGGTCAAATATTTTGGGTTTTCTATATATAATATGTCATGTACAAAGAGTGGAAGTTTTACATCTTCCTTACTTTTTTGGATGGCTCCCATTTCTTTTTCTTGTTTGATTTCTGTGGCTAGGATTTCCTCTACTATGTTGAACATAAATGGTGAGCATGGGCATCTTTGTCTTATTCTTGACCTAAGGGGAAAAGCTCTCAGTTTTTCCCCATTAAGGACAATGTGAGATGTGGGTTTTTCATAGATGGCCTTTAAAATGTTGAGGTATGTTCCCTCTAAACCTACTTTGTTGAGGGTTTTTATTATAAATGGATATTGGCACTTTTCAATTTTTTTCTGCATTTATTGAAATGATCATGTGATTTTTATCCTTTTTGTTATTGATGCATTGTATCATATTAATTGATTTATTAATATTGAAAAATCTTTGCAACCCTAAATATGTCCCACTTGATCCAGATGAATGATATTTTAATGTATTTTTCGATTCTGTTTGATAGCACTTTTTTTGAGGGTCTTTGCATGTGTGTTCATCATGGATATTGGCCTGTAGTTCCCTTTTCTAGTGGTGTCTTTTTTATTTTATTTTATTTTATTTTATTTTATTTTATTTATTTTTTAATTTTATTTTTTATTTTTTTTTAATTTACATCTAAATTACTTGTGGTTTATATACACAATGGAATACTAAGTGGCAATGAGAAAGAATGAAATATGGCCTTTTGTAGCAACGTGGATGTAACTGGAGCATGTTATGCTAAGTGAAATAAGTCATACAGAGAAAGACAGATACCATATGTTTTCACTCCTATGTGGATCCTGACAAACTTAACAGAAGACCATGGGGGAGGGGAAGGAAAAAATAAGAGAGGGAGAGAGCAAAACCATAAGAGACTCTTAAAAACTGAAAATAAACTGAGGGTTGATGCAGGGTGGGAGGGAGGGAAGGATGGGTGATGGGTATTGAGGAAGGCACCTGTTGGAATGAGCACTGAGTGTTGTATGGAAATCAATTTGTCAATAAATTTCATATTAAAAAAAAGAAAGAAAAAGAAAATTTACATCCAAATTAGCATATAGTGCAACAATGATTTCAGGTGTAGATTCCTTAGTGCCCCTTACCGATTTAGCCCATCCCCCCTCCCACAACCCCTCCCGTAACCCTCAGTTTGTTCTCCATATTTATGAGTCTCTTCTGTTTTGTCCCCCTCCCTGTCTTTACATTATTTTTGCTTCCCTTCCCTTATGTTCACCTGTTTGTCTCTTAAAGTCCTCATATGAGTGAAGTCAATCTAGTGGTGTCTTTATCTGGTTTTGGTATCAGGGTAATGGCCTCATAAAATGAATTTGGAAGTTCCTTTCCTTTTCTACTTTTTGGAATAGTTTGAAAAGAATAGGCATTAATTCTTTCTTAAATGTTTGGTAGAACTCACTTGTGAAGCTATCTCTTCCTGGATTTTTACTTGTTGGGAGTTTTTTGATTATGTGTTCAATTTCTTTGTTGGTTATCATTCTGTTCAAATACTCTATTTCTTCCTGTTTCAGTTTTGATAGTTTATATGTTTCTAGGAATTTATCTATTTCTTCTGGATTGTCCAATTTATTGGCATATAATTTTACATAATATTGTCTTATAATTGTATTTCTGTAGTGTTGGTAATTATTTCGCCTCTCTCATTTGTGATTTTATTAGAGTTCTTTCTCTTTTTGTATTGATACGCCTGGCTAGAATGTTAACAATTTTATTGAGTTTTTCAAATGCCAGCTCCTGGTTTCATTGATCTGTTCATTGTTTTCTTAGTTGCTATATCATTTATTTCTGCTCTAATCTTTATTGTATCCTTCATCTGCTGATTTTATGTTTTGTTTGCTGTTATTTTTCTAGCTCTTTTAGGTGTAATGTTAGGTTGTTTATTTGATATTCATCTTTCTTATTGGGGTAGGACTATACTATAAAATTGTTTATTGGAACTGCTTTTGCTGGATCACAGAGATTTGAACTATTGTATTTTCATTTGTTTCAATGTAATTTTTTATTTCTCCTTTTATTTCCTCATTGACCCATTTATTGTTTAGTAACATGTTATTGAATGTTTATATATATGTGGTCTTTCCATACTTTTTTTTTTGAGGTTGACTTATTTTCATAGCATTGTGTTCAGAAAGGATGTGTAGTGTGACTTTAATCTTCCTCAATCTGTTGAGGTTTGTTTTGTGGGATAAATATAATCTATTCTGGAGACTGTTCCATGTGATCTTGAAAAGAATGTGTATTCTGCTGTTTTGGGATGGAGTGTTCTGAATATATATGTTAAATCCACCTGGTCCAAAATATCATTGAAGGTCATTGTTTCCTTATTTTGTTTAGATAACATGTCCATTAATTAAGTGGGGTATTCAAGTCTCTTACTATTGTTGTATTATTATTGATTAGTTCCTTTATGTTTGTTATTAACTGCTTTATGTGTTTGGGTGGTCCTATGTTGGGCCCATAAATATTTACAATTGTTATATCCTCTTTTTGGATTGTCTCCATTATTATTATATAGTGCCCTTCTTTGTCTCCTGTTACAGTCTTTGTTTTAACATCTATTTTGTCTGTGTAAGCATTGCTACCCTGGCTTTCTTTTGGTAATGATTTGCATGATAAATAATTCTTCATCTCCTCGCTTTCAATTTGCAGGTGTCTTTGGGTCTAAAGTGTGTCTCTTACAGACATCATATAGATGGGTCTTGTTTTCTTATCCATTCTGTCATCCTATCTTTTGATTTGAGCATTTATTCAACTTACATTCAAAATCATTATTAATACATAAGTATTTACTTTCATTTTATTATATGTTTTGTGATTGTTTCTGAGAATTTTCTCTGACCATTTCTTCTCTTTCTCTATCATGTTTTTCTGATTTTATTTAGTGATATTTTTTGATTTCTTTGTCTTTATTTTTTGCCTGTTTGTTAGTGGTTTTTGATATATGGTTACCACTAGTTTTGTATAAAACATCACCTGCAGATAGCATTCTATCTGAAGTTGATAGTCATTGAAATTTGAAGACTTTTTTTTACTTGTCTCCTCCCCATGTTAAGTATATATTGTCATATTTTACATCTTATGATTTTGTGAGTTTCTTCACTTATTTCTGACAGAAACATCAATTTTTACTATTTTTTATTTCTTTCTTTTATACTACTACTTTTGGCCTTTCCTTTCCATTGAAAGTATGCCTTTTAATATTTCTTGAAGGGCTAGTTTGTGGTCAGGAACTTCTTTAGTTTTTATTTTCTTGAGAAACTCTTTATCTCTCCTACTCTGAGTGACAGTCTTCTTGTATAGAGTATTCTTGCATGAAGATTCTTCCCATTCAGCTCATTGAATATATCATACCTCTCCCTTCTGGCTTAGAAAATTTCTTCTATAAAATCCCCTGTAAGATGTTTGGGTTTTCCCTTCTAAGTTACTGTTTTGTTTTGTTTTTTTTTCCTTGCGGCTTTAATTTTTTTTTTTTTGTTATTACTGTATATTGCCAATTGAATTACAATATATTTTGTATTGATGTGGTTTCCTTGATTTTGATGGGGGTACTCTGTGCCTCAAGGATCTGGATATTTGTGGCCTTCTCAAGATTAGGGGATTTTTCAGCTATTATTTCTTCAAATAAATTTTCTCCTCCATTTTTTTCTCTCTTCTTCTTCTGAGATCCCTTTAATACAAATGGTATATGTATATAGTGTTAATAAGTTCCCTAAGTCTATTCTCATGTTGCATAATTCTTCTTTCTCTCTTTTTTCTTCTTGATTACTTTCCATTACACTGTCTTCTAGGTCATTAATTCATTCCTCTGCTTCTTCCAGCCTGCTGTTCATTCTGTGAAGAGTATTTCTCATTTCATTTATTGAGCCCTTTATCTCTGCTGTTATTCATTATCTGTGTTAAGTGTCTCACCGATGTCTTCCACTTTTTTCTCAAGTCCACTAAATATCCTTGTGATCATCACTTTAAATTATTTATCAAGTATGTTACTTATATCTGTTTCACTTAGATCTCTGACAATGGCCTTGCCTTGTTCATCATTTGGGATTAATTTCTCTGAATTCTCATTTTTTTCTGAGTCTCTGTGCCTGTTTCTGTGTATTAGGAAAGTCAGCTACATATTCTATTCTTGAGAGTAATACCTTATGATGAAGAGGTTCTATAGTACCCTGCCACGTAGTGTTTTCTGTTTTCCAGGGGCTGGTGTTTCTGGAAGTGTCCCCAGTACGTGCTGCTTGTGCCTTGCTGTTTTTTCTTGGCTGCTTTATCCTTCAGGCCAGTCATCTGCAAAGGCTGTCTTTGCCTGCTGTGGCCAGTGTTTTGCCCCTGTCTTGAATATGGTGTGTTTCTCCTCACATAGAAGTGTTCTCTTCTCCGTGAAATAAGACTTGTCCCCAATGCCACTGTAACTGAAGCTCCACAAATCTGTATCAGGAAATGCAATGTGTGCAGGAGTTTGTGCTGGTCTTCTGAGGGAGTGGGCTTACTGCGCTGGGACTGAGGCAAGCATGGTTGGGAATGGCAGTTCTGCTGGAGTTGGGGGCGGAGCTTGGTGTAAGCAAGTTAGCAGCCAGTTTGGGCACTGTGGTTGTTCTCACAGTTGCCCTGTGCTTATGCTAAGGAACGGTGGAGGGAATGGCACTGGCCAGTCTCTTTTTTCCCCAAAGGTGTCTGTCCATGGACACTATCTCTCTGGGACGTTCTTCAAGATGAATGAATACGTTTCCCACTGTGTGCCCCAGGTTTCTTCAGGTCACTGATTCCAGGCTGTATATTCTCAGGTTGTTTGCCTGCCCTTTCACATAGAACACAGCAACGCCCTCTGGGCTCTATTAGGTCAAGCCTGCTGACCTTTAAACATCCAGGGTTTAAGCTCCACTGATTGCCAGAATTCATGAAATTCTGGCCCTCTCACTTTCCAAACCAGTTGCTACGGAGGTTCATTTGTCCTGTGTGGTTCCCTTGTGCACTAGTCTGTCTCTTCCCCTTCTCCATTACTGTGGCTGCCTTCCAACTGCAGGATACATTTTTCTCCGAAACTGTGCTCCACATTTTCTAATATTTTTGATGTGGCCTCTTCTCCACCTTCAGTTGTGAAGTTTGTTCTGCCAGTATTGAGGTCAATTTATGGAGTATGTAGGATGATTTGATAGTTATCTAGTTGTATTCATGAGGTAAGGTGAACCTAGGGTCCTCCTATTCTGCCACCACCTTCCCATTCCACATTCAAAATAATTATTGATGTATATGTTTTTATTTCCATTTTGTTACTTGTTTTGTGGTTGTTTTGTCATTTTTCTATGACCCTTTCTTCCTTTAGATTTTTCATGATTTTTTGGATTTCTCTAGTGGTATACTTGGATTCCTTTCTTTCTATTCTTTGAATATCTAGTACTGGTTTTTGATTTGTGGTTACCATTAGGTTTGTATATAATATTTTATTCTTATAGCACTCTATGAAGTTGATAGCTGCTTAAGTTTGAATCCATTCTTTACTCCTCTCCCCACCTCCATGTTTTAGGTATATGGTGTCTTATTTTACATTATTTTATAAATACTTTAATTTTTACAGAAATATTTATTTTTACTGTTTTGGTATTTTTACTTTTTATGCTTTCACTTATGGTCTTTCCTTTCCACTGGAAAAGTCCCCTTTATAGTTTCTTGTAAGAGTGGTTTATTGGTCATGAACTCCTTCAGTTTTTTGTTTGTTTGTTTTTTGTTTTTGTTTTGTTTTGGAAACTCTTTATCCTTCTTTCTATTCTGAATGATAGCCTTTCTGGATAGAGTATTCTTGCATGCAGATTTTTCCCTGTCAGCACTTTGAATGTATCATGGCACTCTCTTCTGGCCTGAAAAATTTCTGCTGAAAAATATGCTCATAGTCTTATGGGGTTCCCCATATATGTAACTGTCTGCTTTTCTTTTGCTGTTTTTAATTTATTATCACTAGATTTTTCTCATTTTAACTACTATGTGTCTTGTTCGGTTTGGTTTGATTTTGTTGGCTGATATTTGTGCCTCCTGGATTTCCCATATTAGGAAAATTTTCAGCTATTATTTCTTCAAATCTTCTCTCTCTTCTTCTGGGATCCCTATAATGCCAATGTTATTATGTTTGGTGGAGTCACCAGGTCCCCTTAGTCTATTCTAATTTTGTGTAATTTTTTTCTCTCATTCTGTCTTCCAGGTAATTAATTCATCCCTTGCTTCATCTCACATGCTATTTATTCCATCAAGTGTAATTTTAATTTAATTTATTTTGTCCTCAATCTGTGATTGATTGTATCTATCTCCTTATTATGGGTCTCATTGATGTCTTACAGTCTTTTCTCAAGTCCAATTGGTATCTTTATGATCATAACTTCAATTTTTCTATCATGCTTACTATTTATATCTGTTTCACTTAGGGCTTTTGCTGCAGTTGTGTCCTGTTGTTTCATTTGGGAAATATTCCTCTGTTGCTTCATTTTGTCTAAATCTCTTTTTCTGTTTCTGTGTGCTAATAAAGTCAGCTACATCGCTTGGTATTGAAGATGATGGTTTCATTAAAAAAAAAAGAGTTCCTGTTAGTGCCCTGCAGTGCATTGTCCTCTGTTCCCCAGGATGTGGTACTTCTGGAAGTGTCTCCTATGTATGCTGCATGTGCCCTATTGTTGAGTCTTAGCCATTTTTTTCTTCAGTCCAGTTGTCTGCAGAACCTTTCTTTGCCTATTGTGGGCAGTGTTTTGTCCTCGCCTAGGTGGAACACATTTTAACAAATTGTGCAACAGTCTGCTAGAAAAATGAGACCTGCTACTGCCTGTTGACAGAACTGTGTTTTCACAAACTTGTGGGTTAGGAGATGAGTTGTTGATGGGGTTTGCACATGTTTTCTGTGGAAGGGAACCTAGAGCACTGAGACTGAGGCAGAAGTGATGCGAAGAGCAGATCTACTGAAGGGCGGGGTAACAGAGCTTGGTGTAAGCAAGTTAGGTAAAAAGAGTTGGCATTGAGCTTGTGCTCTTAGAGTTTATGGTGGGTTTATGCTAAGGTGTAGAGGAAGGAAATGTCATTTGCCAGCTCCTTTGTTCCAGAGGGGTCTTCCCATTACCCCTGACTTTCTAGGCCACACTCTGAGATGAGTAAATAACCCTCCTTCCTGTATGCCCCAACATTTTTCAAATTCTGCTTCCAGGCTCTATCTCCTCTGTTTGTCGTGCTCCCTCTTTAAGAGTGGGAACTCAGCTTCCCAATGCCTGCCAGGCTCTCCCAGAACTAACTGTGATGAGCTTTAAAGTTCTAGACTTTAAGTCCTACTGGTTATAATAACTCATGAAATTTGGCCCCTTTCACCGTCTTGCTTTGAAAGCCAAATGTTTTGGGGATTTGTTTTCCCCATTCAGGATAGCCAGTGTGATAGTGTGTTTCTCACCCTTCTCTGTGCCACCAGCTCCCTCCTCATCATGGATTGCCATAGTCCATTTCACTCCCAAACCACAGCTTCACTCTTCCTACCTTCTTTAATGTGTCTGCTTCTCTAGCTTTTGTGGATTTTTTTTCTGCCTATCTTCGGGTCATTTTCTGGGTTATTTACACTGATGTGAGTGTTATCTAATTGTATCCGTGGGATGAGGTGAGCTTGTGGCCCACCTACCCTTTGGTTATTATCTTCTCTGTTATTCCCTCTCCAGATATGAGAAAGTCTTGAAGACTGCTTATCTAAGGCAATTAATATTCACTAGTTGTAATACAAAAGGAATTGAAATCACAGTTCACTCTTTTATAAAAAAAAAACTTTTTTGTTTCACTATTGTTCCAGAAAGGATTGAAAATAACTCAAAATGCTGCATACTATAGCAAGACCATATAAATAAGTATGAAGTGGTGTAAATTAATAAAGAAAAAACTGAGTAAGGACATAAAAATAGAGGCATGAAAGATTATAATTAAAAGAAAAAACATACCATAAAAAGATGTCCAAACTTGCTACCAGTAGACTATAAATTAGTTCCAGGTTTTTCAGCAGACTATATAAAAAGAGACATATGAGACACAATTATCAATATCCATAAGAATCAAATCAAAACAATTACTTAGGAAATATTTAGTTTTTCCCAATATTAAACATTAACAATATATTGTGTTTCTAAGGAGAACACAATAACAATAACAATAGTTATCACACTTAAACCTGCTCATATTATTAAAGAATACCCAAAAACCTTTAAACTACCAACTCATAAATTTACCCTAGTCTAGGGAAGATATGATGATATCAGTTAAAAATAAACTTTGAGGAGATACATACAGAGACAAGAGAGGAGTTCAGAACTATGGGAAAAATAGGACATCTGTACTTTTTTTTAGACTCTTATGACTGAATATTACTTTGTTAGAAGTGATATTGATTCCCACACAGTTAGTAATGTTAAATAACTAAAAAACTCTGTTCTTAAAGTTAATTTAAGTTAACAGCTTTTTCGGTTAATCCACAGATTTACTTTTTTTTTATTTTTATTTTTTAAAAATTTATATCCAAAATAGTTAGCATATAGTGCAACAATGATTCCAGGAGTAGATTCCTTAATGCCTCTTACCCATTTAGCCCATCCCCCCTCCCACAACCCCTACAGTAACCCTCTGTTTTTTCTCCATATTAAGAGTCTCTTATGTTAGATTTACTCTTTTTAATTAAAACTTTAAAATCAAAACTTTACCTGAATTGAAATTGTCTTTACCTAAACTGAATCACTGACTTCTGAACAACTTTTTCTTCCCTTTTTAGGACCAATGAAAAGAGAAGACACTTGCGTGCAAAAGGAAATGAGGTAAGCTGCAGGCTTTCTTAGCATGTTAAGGTTTTTTTTTTTTTTTTTTTTTCTGTGAAATGAAGGTAGGAGGTAGTGAAAATAGCTAATTATCAGGAAAGGATTATTTTTCTCCCTCTGTCTCAGGGTTTGGCTTTAAAGCTCAACAGTTCTGGAAAGTTTTTTGTCCAGAAAATATTAATACCCTAAGAAAACTGGCTCACACTGCCCAAATTCACAAAGGATAGATTTTTACTAGAAATCCAATTTAACAATTTATATTGAGGAACAGAACTTCCAAATGGACTGAAACGTGTATTGGACTCTCAGTGTATTCTCCTTTTAGTAGGATGTCAAGCCAGAAAACTAAATTAACAACAGATTCAAACGGGATAAATATATCGAGTCAGAATTAAGAAGGGGATTAGAAGGTCAAATATTTGATATACCTCAGCCAGGATGGGTATCTTTTCCTTTTGTCAGTCCTCACAAGTCATGGTCTTTTTATAAATCAGTTCAACTTCATAGTTTCTAGTGCTAAAAGTTTGTCTTTCCCAACTCTTGATGCCCTTGAAATTTGTATTAAACATCTCTGAGTATTATACATGGCTTCATTTAGATCTTAAATGGTTCTGGTTTTATAGGGCGAGCTTGTTGCAGATCTAGATTGCCCTCCCACAAAAATGTTGTCATTTACTTTCTCCTTATTAGTTTTATCCATAAATTAAAGTGCTACTGTTCGACCTAACCTACTATACTTACCTTTTTTCCCCTTTGCTATGGTTATTACCCAGAAGGCTCTTTGCAGCTTTTGGCCCTGGTTTCTGAATGCGGTTCCCTTACATGCCCACAGAAGTTTGTACATTTTGTAAGCCTTGTTTTTTCAGAACTACTTTCAGACTTGGCTGACACTATAATACCCAAGTATATATTTTTCTTTATTTTCATAATTATAAGGTCCCATAAACTTTTTACATGAAGACCAAAATCTTAGTACACTGGAAGGAGACTCTAATCAGCACTTTTCATTTATTTAGTCATGAGTTATTTGAACATTTGTTTTGTTTTTTTTTATTCATTCCCTTACTTATTCATTCAACAAACATAAAAGTGCTTTGTTCTAGACTAGTTGGGAAAACAGAGATGAGTCAGACATAAAATATTTGCCCTCAATCAGTTTGCAGTATACAGAAAGGATAAACCATGAACAAAAATAACTAACTATACATTAGGTTTTAAGCCTTGAGATGAGAGGTTGAGGGAAAAGCACTCCATGTGGAGGGAACCTTTTAAGCAAAGGTACTTCAACTGCTGTTCTTGAGGTTTTTTCACCTTATGTCCTCAGGCTTGAAGGAGTTGCAGCTTTCTTTTTCTAAAGTAAACTCTCTTCAAATTTTGCACCAAAATCCTATCTTTCCATGGAGATTCTAATGAGACAGATAGACATGTGAGTTGTGTTGGAAAGAGATAGGGTGAGGGACAGTAAGGAAGGCTGTATGCAGCTATGGTTTGATTTTGTACAGGCTTTGACTCCATACTCTTTGAATTTATCTGTTAAATGAAATAAAAATGAAATAAAACTTAAGTACTGTCATCTGCTCAAGGGACTTACCTTTGGTCTGTACAAATAAGGTTTCTGTGGTGAGACACCAAATGAACTCAACTTCCTCTTTCAACAACAAATTTTTCAGTTATCAGCAGAATCTGTGCCGCCCAGAGTTAGGCTTTTTCACTCCCAACCCCTGCAAAGAAACAGGAGTGCTAATCCCGACAAGGCTCCAGGGTAAGTTACAGCCTAGTATCTTGGAATTGGTGGTTCCATGTGGGAATATTGGTGAGGGCATGAAGATCCAGGATAGAGACAGATGTGGGACCAGTGTCCAACATGAAAATGGCCACTGGTTTCTCATTTCAAATTTCTTACAGCAAGATCAATCGTGCTTGCCCTTGAGCCTGACTAGAGTACAAAGTCAAGGGTAATGCTATCAAGTACCCCACCATTCTTGAGGAGCATGGAGTATGTGATGCAGGTCACTTTTTGCTAAGGGCTCTGTGGTTCTCCATCAACCAGGGAAGAGAGCACAAAGTGTTGAGAAAACTGTGTTAAGTGAGACTCATTGAGACAACTTGACATTTTAAACTCAAAAAAGAGTATTTGAATATTTGTTTTGTGTAATTTATACAATTTCATAATGAAAAAAAGTTTTATGTATTAGGTCCTTACTTTGTTAAGTTTAGTTTTTCATATACAGAAATAGCAAGTTTTTTCATGATAGAAGGAAAGAAAGATCATGGACTGTGGAATTGAAAGAACTCTTAATGATTCAAATCTTTCATAATACAGATGGGAAAACTGAGAGTCAGTGAAATAAAGACACTTGATTTTGGATAAATGTGAAAGTAAATACACATGATTTCAGAGTGTGCTCAGGGATGTTTCTTAATCCTTTAAAAGTTGCTTTGTTAACTCTAGCCCTTCTGTATAGAAGAACCCAAAGGAGAGGCACCTATCTTTTAAGTGATTATTGCTCTTATTACTCTGAGTAGTAGAAACCTCTTTGGTTCTGAGCCAAGATGACTGAGTCAAAAGGAAACTTCTACTGGGGAGTCCTTAAGGGTGGATTGTGCCATGCTTTTTGGTACCAGGATCATTGTGGATAGAATAATAAACTTTGTTGTGCTTTTGGTGGGGAGTAGTCTCAGTCCCTAAGTCCTGTCAGTGGGAACATTTTTATTTTGATTGCTTAAATGGATGGAGGGTGTCACTGCCATTTCTATTAATTGAGTAGCTTATCATTTAGCAATTGTTACACAGTAAAATTATTCAGTGCTGAAATAGGTGATATGCTGGTATAATGAGGTGGAAAAAGGCCTGAACTAAGAATCAGGTAATGCATTCAAGGTAATGGTCTTTGCCATGATTCTTGTTGAACACAGGTCCTCCTTTGGTTAAAAGCAGTTCTTATTGGGGTTCAACTAGGAAAGTTGTTAATTCATGTTGTACAGACTGCTCAAACCCTGGAAGTGGTGGAGCATAAGACTGAAAAATATGTGATCATACTTCTGGGTGATTTCTGTTGGCTTTTCATGGCTAGTTATGTTTGGGATAACTCAACTGATACCCTAATAGGCAGGGAAGTCTATACCCTTCAGTCACAGCTCAAGCAAAGAGGACAGAGCTGTCTGTTGCAAAACCACTCTAAAAGGCCCAACAATCAGGACAATGACTGGCAGAGAGTCTGCTTTACTTAAAAACTTTTGGTCAAGAAGTCTACTTACATTGAGGTCAAATTATTTTGCAAGGAAGTTTTTACTTAGTATTGGTTTGCATGCATCACAGGAAGAGTGATGGAGTAGGTGGATCAATAAACACAGAATCAAAAAGACTTGGTCCTAACTCAAGTTCTGCCAATGACTCGCTGCGTGGCCTTGGGCAAGTTGCTTCATTTGTGTAGGTCTCAATATTCTCACTTGTAATAAAGGGAAGAGCTTAGAACAGATGGTCTTTACTTTCCTTCATAACAATGCAATGATTTGACTCTAGGCTCTTAGGTACCTGAGAAAAGTGACATATCATTAAGTGGTAAATAATAGGGCCGTAACATGAAAATTTCATTAGAGGGGACTTTCTGGAAATATAATCTAGATCATAAATGAAACCCAGTAAACTTTGTCAAGGACCATTATATTTCATTCAGAATAATGTTATCGTGAGAACTTCAACTTTTAGACCACAGGCAAAATTTTTTGTAATTAATTTCCTTTTTTAATGAAAAACACAAACAACAAACAAGCGAACTAGGCCTGAAATCTGACTTCCACAATGATATTGTCACCCAATCAGTATTACTCAATCTTTTAAGACCAAAGTATCCTTTGAGAAACATAAAAATGTCACGACAAGGTTATTATGGACTTCTGTCCCTAGGAACCAGACCCTGGACTCTTAGAGATGTTTTTTTTTTTTTTTTTTAATTTTTTTAGTGTTTTGTTTTTGAGACAGGGAGACACAAAGCATGAACAAGGGAGGGTCAGAGAGAGGGAGACACAGAATCTGAAACAGGGTCCAGGCTCTGAGCTGTCAGCACAGAGCCCGACGCAGGGCTCGAACTCACGGACCATGACATGATGACCTGAGCCGAAGTCTGCCGCTTAACTGAAGTCTGCCGCTTAACTGACTGAGCCACGCAGGCGCCCCAATGGACTCCTAGAAAAACCTGCCCCTTTACACTGACATTTTCCAAATACTGCATGCTCAACAGCCACGAATATTGTGTAGATCTGTATTTTCAACAGTTTTTATTATAAGAACAATGATTTTGATTTACAAATATATTTACTATAATAAGGGATATTCTTTTTTAAAATAACACACGCTTTCCAGCCTTCTACTTTAAGAAATTTTATTTTAGCTCTGTTAGCCGTCTCTCACAACTATACATTTTTGGGGATTTTCTAAACCCATAAAAGTACAGTATCTAACCAAGAACCCATGGAGATTACTTTCTATACAAGTAAAGGGGAAATGAACTACCATTTATTTAATGTCTACTGTGTACCAGACTTGGAAATAGGTCATTTCATGTACATTTTCCATTTAATCTTCACAACAATCTATATTGCAGGGACTATGATCTTACTTTTATAAATGAAGAAACTGAAGCCCACGAATATGAATTAAGACATTTCAGGCTAGTCAGCTGATAACTGAGTTAAGATATGACCCTAGTTCTGCCCAAAGAACCTGATTCCTGCTACCTCCAAAATATTGCAACTGCAAAAATGATATATAGTTAAGCATCTTTCCCAAATGGTTAAAAATATAATACAGATGCATGAATGACGGTTAAATTCAAACATTTAAGATTTGTTTGTCAATAGTGTAGTTACTTTAATTCATTTTAGGGATGAAAATAATTTTCACTTCTTCTAATTTATAGAAAAAAATGTCTAGACTTACAAGATATATACAAAGCTTAGTGTTTCTGATGTCAAGAGGGTAATTTAGAGTTGATTCTAATCAATTCAGGAGATAACAGGGTTCCAAATTCAAGTTATTCCTCTTCAGCTGTGATTGTGAGTGATTGAACAAAGGACACCATGGTCATATGGGTCAGACTGGCATAGGTAATAAATGTGAGACTTTTAAGGTTTAAAGAAGGAAAAGGTAAAGTAAGACAAAGCAAGTTAGGTTTCCAAGTGGCTTGTAAAGGTTGCCCCCTAGAGAATGGGAGGGAACTACCTTCAGAAACCATTCCTTATTTAATTTTCCCTTGTTCTCCAAAGATGGCAACCTCACATACTGGCCCTATTGTCAAAGAAAATAGAAGAAACAAATTTTATAAACATGCTCACTTAACAGTATTAGTGACTTAATGATAAGGGGTGGAAAGAGGGGGAGGACTGACACAGTGAAGATTTGTAGTGTTGTACAGGAAGAGCAGTCACCTTAGTACTGGAAACCTTGGTTTCACTCTCCTCACTCTGCCACATGCTAACTTTATGTATTCAGGTAAATAAGGTCATTTCTCTGAGCCTCATTTTTCTGATCCTTAAGATAGAGATAATATTCACTGACCAGGTTATTCACAACCTATACCTTTACTAATGATTAACAGCAATTATTGGTGCAATAATGGTTTGCAAAGTATAAATCAGTAGGTGGGTTGAGATGGTGGTTGCTGCATTAATGATGACAGTGGCAGTGCTGGTAGTATTATTTAGATACAGGGGTTGAGAGGAACCATGCTCATAAAATCATGGCAAGTTAAGGCTGGAAGGGAGTTAAAATCATCCAGTTCAAATTGTCATATTTTAATAATGAAGGAAATGAAAACCACAGAAAGGAAAAGGCTTAGCAGGGCAACACAAAGAACATTTGAATAGTTACTAAGACCCACATGTCTTAGCTCCAAATCCAGTGCTCTTTTCCAATATATACTACTGCTTTTAAGTCTTTCCCAACCTAGGGCAAATATTGTCACATTCATATCACTACTGTTATAAAGAAACTGTTCTAGTACTCTATTCACAGATCTATTATGGTTTGGGTTCATAGGCAAATCTTCATAAAGATCCCTCGTTTTGATGCAATACTATGATGACACCTGGTGGGCAGTCATTTGCCATCTATGCGTAGATATAAAAAAAAAGCACTAGAACTAGAATTGAGAATAACAGCCTTATATATTTGATGGGCACTCTTATTCATAGAAATGCCACTTAAAATATCTTTTTGTTTGTGAAAAAAGTTGTATTATAATTTTAGCTTTCTTTGCTCATAAATTACATTTACAACTGAAATCATAATAGCTGTGACTTTAATAAACTTAATCCTGTTGAGCCTACATTTTCTGATCTCTAAAAGGTATAATAGCAATTAACTCAGAGCTCTTACAAGGATGAGGTAACATGAATAGCACTTGGATAGTGACTGACAGGATGCATGCGAAAACTTCTTGGATTTAGCATTTCACTGAAACTTAGAAGTCTGGTATGAATTCTGATGACATAATAATATAAGTTACATTGGCTCTACCATTGTGAAACCACAGCATTGAGATGGTTGGGATGCAAAACTACTTTTGGTTACATGTTATTGGCAGCTCCTAAGTTTTTGGACTCAGCTCCATTGAGTTATATTTAAAGACCCAACATACCTTTATGTTCTGAGACAACAGACCATTTCTCTTCATTTCCATAAAAAGAATGTTTAATGACCATATTCTTACTTAAGCTTAAAATCCTGTTGGATTTTAAATAAAAATCCAGAATTGCATGCTTTGGAACTCTCAGATGTCCATCTTTATTAGACTCTAACCTTATTTTCCTTGTTTTGACCATGTATTCAGTAGTAGAGGAGACCATAACTGTGCCTATTCTCCATACTCTTGTCTTTACAAACCAATGTGTATAAACTTATTGCATACCTAACCGTCTGCTAAGAAAAGTGAATAACATAAAAGTCTAAGATACAGAGTCCTCCCTCAGAAAGACTACATTCTTATAGTGCAGGCTATAAGTCCTTATAAGGGTATTATAAATGTACAAAGGAGGAAGTCAGAATAGGGTTTCCCAGTGCATGGGAAAGATTAGAGTTGAGAGAGGGTAAAATATTGACCTTTCAGATAAGATCCAGGAAGAAAGTTCCTGTTAGGGTTTAGCTTCTATCATCATATTCCTCTTTCAAGAGAAGAGGCATCTGTCATCATGGTCCTGGATTTTGGTTTAAGCAGCATGTACCTTGGACATAGCACTGCACACTGGAGTGACCAAGGGCATTTACTTCTATAATGCTGGTATTGGAGGCACTAAAAATGCTGTTCTTATTTCTAAGTGGTTCACAACTACAGAGCTAAGGGCTGAAGTATATGCTGAGGATGTGGCATTTTCACAGGTTATAATTTACCTGGAATTTATTGTCAGTGTGGTTTTGGTTAGATGACTTGATTATGCAACAACAATGAGATTAAGCCCTTGGGATTAATCCCTACATGGGCCGGTTAACAGCAATTGGTTTACTAGTGCTATATGTTTAGCCTTATTATAGAGTTAGAAAGATAAATTTGTTTAAATTTATTTAACAAATAAATTTAGTTTATTAGATTCCAACCTTATTTTCCTTGCTTTGACCATATATTCAGTAGTAGAGGAGACCATAACTGTGCCTATTCTCCATAATCTTGTCTTTACAAACCAATGTGTATAAACTTATTGCATGCCTAACCGTCTGTGTGGAGAGATTCATAAATAGTTACACAATATAACAGTTGTTACAAAGCAGTATATTTTTTCAGTCAAAATATTGACTTAATGACTATGTGCCAATCATTCTGCGAGATTCTGGAGATTTAAACATGATTAATATGTGGTTTTAGTCTTCAAAATTCTCATGGTTTAGTAAGAAATACAGAAAAAAATGGAAACATTTGATATAATGCAATGAGTGTATTATTAAAGCAATTCCTATGGTGACATGGTAGCCAAAATTTGCATTTTTATACATCATTTTGATACCATAGTAGATAATAGTAGATAATAATTTTTAACAGGGCAATCCTTGAGGGAGTTAGATCAGTTAATGAATGTTTCAATAATCCAGAGAAAGAAGAGAGAGTGTGACAGGGAGGGAGAGAAAACTTGGTTGATTGAAAGAGAGAGAAGAAAGACTCTAGGATTATTCTAAGAATTCTGATAGATAGTGGTGTATAAGTAAACGTTCAGGGAATATGATGGCTTTTGTTTTGGACATATTCATTTTGAGATGCCTGGGAGACATTCATATGTGAATTTTCAGCTGGACGCTGGACAAAATGGGTTTATATCTTAGGATAGGCCAGTCCTGGACATAGAGATATGAAAGTCATCAGAATATGGGTGGTAACTTAAGCCATTAAAGTAGGTGATGTTACTCAGCATTAAGGTAATGAATAAGAAGAGAAGAGGCAGATCTAGGGAAAGCAAACGGTTGAAGGATGTGAAAAAATTAAATAAACCATGACGGAAACTCAGTGTAAATGAACAAGAAGTTAAGAGAATTAAGAAATCATTGTTTGAAAGCCAAAGGAAGATAACTTTGCAAAAAGATGGAAGTGGTCAGACTGTATCAAGGGCAGCAAAGAAGCCCTGCATGATTTAGCAATGTGGTGGTCACTTGTCACTTTTGCTAAAGCAGTTTCAGTGAGGTTCTGAGGGCATATACACCACCTTCGAGTGCATAAAGAATGGATATAAAGTGAGGAAAAGGAAACAACAAGCATAAACAACTATTATGAGTTTATTTTAAAATATTAAAAAAAGTAACAAATAGCTAGAATAAGATGCATATAGAAGAGAAGAATTATTTTGGGGGTTGGTGAGACTTGATGACACAGATCTAACTGAGAGTGGAGGAAAGGATGATGATCTAGAATAAATGGGAGCAATTAATGAAAGAGGATCTTGACAGATATAAAATGAATTAAATTTTTAACGTTTATTTACTTTTGGGGGGGGAGCTCAAGGGACAGAGAGAGAGGGAGACACAGAGTCCGAAACAGGCTTCAGACTCTGAACTGTCAGCATAGAGCCTGAGGTGGGGCTCGAACTCATGAACCATGAGATCATGACCTGAGCCCAAGTCAGATGCTTAACTGACTGAGCCACCTAGGCACCCTTAAAATGAATTGAGAGCATGGTAATTCATCTTGAGCAACGAGAAAAGTAGCTGTGTTGGGAAGTAAGAAAGATGCAGTTGTATATAAGATTATGTGTTGGGAGGAGACAGTAGATGAAATTGAGTTTCTTCTCATCCAACAACCTCAACGTTGTCTGTGATTTAAGAAGACTCTGCTGAACAGTTTGTGGGAATGCAAACTGGTGCAGCCACTCTGGAAAACAACATGGAGGTTTCTCAAACAGTTTTTTTTTTTAAACTACCTTATGACCCAGCAATTGCATTAGTAGATATTTACCCAAAGAATACAAAAATAATTCAAAGGGATATATGTTTACAGATGTTTACAGCAAAATTATCTACCATAGCCTAATTATGGAAACAGCCCAAATGTTCATATGTTCATTGACTCATGAATGGATAAAGAAGTGGCATATATAATATATAATAATATTTTATATATATATATATATATATATATATAATGGAATATTACTCAGCTATAAAAATAGAATGAAATCTTTCCATTTGCAATGACATGAATGGAGTTAGAGAGTATAATGCCAATCAAAATAAGTCAGTCAGAGAAAAACAAATACCATATGATTTCACTCATATGTAGAACTTAAGAAACAAATGAGCAAAGGGAACAAAAGAGAGAAGCAAAACAAAAAAAAAGACTGGGTATTGTATGGAAGTGTTGAATCACTATACTGTGCACCTGAAACTAATATTACACTTTGTTAACGAACTTGAATTTAAATAAAAACCTTAACAAAGTCTCTGCTGGGAAAGGTGGTAGATGGGAGAGTAGGAGAGAAGAAACTTTAGTAAAGTTGTGAAGCTGTTGAATGGCCACCATGGAAATGAAAGAAGATAGTAATCACTGGTGTGCAAAGAAAGGCTGAAGCAAAAAGTCTTAGGCTAGAGTCATAAATTTCTAGTTTTTGCACTCCAAATAGATCCTAGTATTTTTAATAGGAGCATTCAGCAGATTGGATAGTAAAAAAAGAACACGGATTGTGGACTTGATCTGCAATTAAGACATTGCCAGTCTCATACAGCAAGAGAATGGTGAATAAGGAAGTTGAGGTTTTTTGTGTAAGAGAAGTTGGTTTGACCATTTAATCTAGGCTCAGAAAGGAAGGAAGTAAGATAAGGGAGGGTGCTAGGTTGGCCATCAGAAATGGAGGGATTTAAATATTTAAGGTCTCTGGGAGTGTATGATGCATGCTAGTATGGTACAATTTGCAGTGAAACTTAATAATTATACTGTTGATGAGTCAAGAATTGAAAAGGCTAGCCAGAGAGTACAAATTTGAAAAGTCCCAGGATAAGGAAGAGGTGAATTGACTCAGATTGTCAGGAGAGGTGAATGCTATGTGCTACTAATCTGAAAGGGCTTTGGAAAAGCGCAAAACTGTGATATCTCTTTCTAAAATTTCACACATTCTATAACTGAATTTATCTTTGAATCCTCAAACAATGTCCCAAACTGGTCAATTCCATAACTGAATTTTACTTGAAATTCTAATATTCCTGCCATAACAAGTTCAGAGTTGTTGTTTTCACCTCAACTGTTGTACTAATAAGGTGATCAAATATACTGTTCGCCTTGCACTTTCACAGTTTTAGCCCTGAAAATCCTGTCTCAGGAAACCCTCAGTCTTAGGTAAACCAAACTGTTGGTCACTCTACAAATTCCCAACTGATACGGATTTCCTGTCTGACATGGCCCATCTTTCCAATCCATTTCTACACTTTTGCCAGAGTGATTATTTTAAAACATCAGTATGGTAATATGACTGTCTTCCTAGAATCCTTTAGAGATTTTTGCTAAAACTCTCCATGATTGGGTTGCATCTACCTTTTTAGTCTCTTTTCCCTTCTACTCCCTTCTCCCATTCTCACCTCTCATTCCACCTTCCCTACCATCTCACTGTTTTTCAGCTGGACTAGGACACCTATTATTGCTACCTATGTCATTTATTTTTATAGTTTGGGATGTTTGAATTCTATTTATTCATTGCTGGAATTCTTCCCCCATCCTTTCTTCTCCTGTACCCTGCCCACCCAAATTGTTTGTTGAAAATGGACTTTAATCTTTAAGTTGAACATCCAATCCTCTTCTGTGCAGCATTAGTTTCTACTCCCACAAAAACTTCTTTGTTTTCTCTTTCATGACATGTTTCAAAAATCTATTATGGCTAGTTATTCTTATGTCTAGCTCTCTTAAATGACTGTAAACATTTTGAGAACAACAGTCATGCACTACATTTCTCTGAAATTTCCCACCTCAATCTACCATTCTTAGCAATTAGCATATTGGATATACTCATAGCAGAATTTTAATTTGCTGTATGAAGTCATAAATTTCTGAATCCCAGATGAATAGTATTGGTAATACCCAGTGCAGGCTTTCTTGAAGAGATGAAACTTCACCAAAGCCTTAAAAGGGTATTAGGATTAAAAAAAAATAGTGTATAAATCAGGCAAAGTACGTTAACTTTATCTCTTCCTCAGTCACCGTCTCTATTTTTCTTTCCAACCCTGTTCCTAAAGAGATCAATAAGAAAATGCAGATGGCATGCCACAAGTGCTACTTCTTCTGGCTTGAGGTGCTCTATCTCTCAGAATTCAAAAAAAAATCAGCCTGATATGGTAGAAAGAGCATTGAGTAAGAGGCCTACAAGTTTGGCCTCTGGTCTCACTTTCACCATATTCTTACCCTGTGAGCTTGAAGTGGGTATTTAATTGTTCTTAAATTCATCTCATTGTCAAACACTATGGTAAGGGTATTACTGGTATCTGTCTCACTTATTTCATAGGGATGATGCTATGATAATATGAGGATTTGTTATCACCTATGTAATTTACTGCAGTTCTTGTGATGCACTGATTATGATGTTGGAGATTTTAAAAATATTTCCCCCACCAGACCAGAAGTTTCTCAGAGACACAGAGCAGAAGGTTCTCAGGGACAGAGATTATGGCAGATAATCCTGTATTCTCCACAGAACCTAGCACAAAGTTTATAAGATTTTGTTAATTAAATATATATTGATTAAGAAGCCAGAGTTCTCAAAAATCTATGGAAAAAATAGAGTTATTTTCCCTTTATGCTTAGTTTTAATGAGTGGAGAGCTTTGGGGATTGCAGATGCACCCTCACTCTCCTTTTAGTTCCTATGCATAGGTGGGTAGGAAGTTATTTGCTGATTAGATGAGGCAATTTTACCCTTTGCAGAATGACAGCCTAGAAACATAAAGGGTTACAATATTTTTAGAAGTAGACCACAAGTACTAGCTTCTTTCTGAGGTCCAGATAATGCTCTTAATGATACTCTGAGAACTTGGGTGGTACTGGTTCATACCCATAGGATATGTCTGACCACTTGTGATTTCTAAATTAATTAGTTTGCTTCTCTCTCAACCTTCTACAGGTATGAATTTTCTGAATTGAAAAGGATAGGTGCAAGGTATGTTGATGATAATAACCCAAATCAAAAAAACATCCTAGGGAAATCAGGCAGCAGAAATGTATTAGTTGACATATCTGAGTTTGCATTTTTGCTTGAGGCTTCCAAATAAGGACTTTAAGCTGCTCTGTAGTAAGCTTCTCTGGCTATATGGTGATTAACATAGCAGATCTTGTTATGGCACTAGTGAAGCTAATGGCACAGTGGATGAAAAAGCCAATAGACAAGTAAACAAACATTTAAATTACAAATGTTGATGCTATGAAGAGAAGGAACAGAGAGTTTGAGTATATAATGATGTGCAGGACTGCCTAGATAGTATTGGCAGTGGCAGTCTCTGATCTGAAAACTGAGATTAAAAGGAACCAGGCATGAAAATCTTGAGGGATATAGTCGCAGACAGAAGAAATATATGTAGAGGGTGTTGTCAGAAAAAAAAAAGTTTGGCTTGTTCTAGAAACTGAAAACATTTCAGTGTAGTTAAAATATAGAGAATGAGTAAGAGAATGGAACAAAGTGATGTTGAAGGGCACAGGAGACATATTAGCTATGGCCTTTAGGCCACGGTGAGAAGTTTGGCTTTCATACAATGGAAAGCCAGCAAAGAATTTTATGGAGGAGAATGACATATCAAAGAAAGTTTATTTGGGCCACCATATAGAAAGTGTTAGAAGAGGTTAGTAAGTTCCAGGACAAAGGTAAGAGAGTGTGGAAACAAGAATAGGCTCTAATTCTAATACCCTACCTCTATTCTATGTAAGTTTTGTGACTGGCAAAACTTATTTAACCTCTTTTCATCTTAGTTTCCTCATCAGTAGTATGGAAATAATCATAGGGCTGCAATGAGGACTAATGAGATAATATGTGAAGAGTGCTTAGCCTGCAAATAAATGGTAGCTTTCAGTAAATCATGGCCAAAATTAATATTAGTGTTATACACAGTATGGAGAATGGACTTCAGGGGGCTAAGACTGAAGTGCAGGGAGTCTGGTAAATCAATCTGTTTTAGTAGTCAAGAGGAATGATGACAGTAGTGTAGATTAGGATGGCAACAGTGGAAGTGTAGATGGATTGTACAGATTTTTACATGGGAGAATCACCCCATTTTCTGATTGGATATGGAGGAAATATAGTGATATAGGTTGGGTAAATCCCTACTCTCCAGGTTGAGTGTCTGGGAGGAGAGTCATGGCGCTTACTGAGAAGGGGAATTCAGACACAGGAGTGAATCACCAATCTTATACATTTTTCTGAGACAGGAAACAAAGATATGTGTAGGTGGAAGGGGAGAAAAATTGACAACAGAGGTAGCACAAGCCACCTGGAAATAGTCAACAACAGGGCTAGAACCAAAGAGAAACAGAGACAGTGGCAAGAGCAGAGACAGAGAGAAGGAACACACTCCAACTTTAGCCCGTCCATTCAGCATTTTTCTGTGAGCGGCTTCTTAGGTTGTTCTCCTTTCTTAAATTTCAGAAGTGTCACAGATTGTCCACAGCAAGCTAAATGTCCCCTGAGAGAGCTTATATTTCTGTCCTGCCCAAAAAAAATCCCCCCAGCTTCACCCTACCTTGGGAATTTTACATTTAATTGTCACCAGATTTGGGGCAAAACCATCCTATCTTCCCTTCAGTTTAGACAAGAGATTTTGGAAAGCAGACCATGCAAATCTCTAAGCTCACATTAAACTGAATTGCAAAGGCATAAAAACCCACAGAAAAAAGAAGGTGTGAATTTGATCTCTAGTTTGCTGTTCTGGCTTAAGAGGTTTCTGTTATTTAACACAGAGGTGTGAATAGAACATCCCCCTTTAGTAAGTGAAACTTTCTACACCGGTGAAGCAGGAACAAATACCCAGGTCTATAAAGTACAAAAGTGGAAGTGTGACTTGGGTGGGTGTGAGATGTTCTCAGTTCTTGGAACTGTAGTGCACGTTATGCATCTTCCCTTGCTTTCTCACAGTTTTTGTACGGATAATAGATAATAGTAGAAACATTGCCAATAATGAAATCAAAGTGGTTGTTGAGGATGGATGGGTGTTATATGTGGGGAAAAGTGTTTTGTTATATCTTATTAGCCTAATTAAAGTAATCCTAGTGTTATAATATTATGAAGTCTTACTATGGAATTAGAAAGGTTCTTCTATAATGTACCCTCCAGATGTCATAAGCCCCATTCTATTAAGTAGTCCTTCCTAAGCAAGGAGAAGCAAGTGGTGTAGTAGAAATAGCATAGACTTTGGAGAAAGTAAGGCAAAATAGTATAATCCCATTTTTACTATTTTCTAGGTTTGTTACCTCAGAAAATTTACTGCATCTTTCTGAACCTCAATTACCTCATCTCTCATCTGCACATGAGAGTAATAATAGTACTTACCTCTTATGATGGCTGTGAGAATGACATTGGATAAATTCATGTGAAAAATTTCATTGCAGATTCTGGAGTGCATTGCTGATAGTCACATCATGGTAATTATTTCCTCTTTTCACCTGTGAACATCCTTCTACCTTCTGTTCAAAGTCATACATACATAAGCAAGATGACTGCATGACATTTCAGGAGATATCACGGGCCAAGTAGGGAGCATAAAATATTAAGGGAGGGAAAGTGAAAGTAATGGTAGAGTAATGGTAGCTCAGAATGTTGACTCTCTTTTATATGTGAATTAATTGTTTAGGGTTCTGTTTTTATTTGTGCATTTATTTATTTTTAATTTGTTAATGTTTATTTATTTTTGAGAAAGAGACAGAGTGAGAACAGGGGAAGGGCAGAGAGAGAGGGAGCCACTGAATCTGAAGCAGGCTCCAGGCTCTGAGCTGTCAGCACAGGGGCCAATGCGGGGCTCAAACTAACGAACCCTGAGATCATACCCTGAGCCAAAATTGGTTGCTTAATGGACTGAGCCACCCAGGTGCTCTTGGGTTTTGTTTTTAATTCAAATTTCTATTCCCTGCAATAAGACGTAAAATGATATAGGAAGTGATTTCTGCTCCTTATGAGGAGAATCTAAAAGGAAACCACTCTTTTGGTTTGTAAATTTACTTAAAACAGAAACAATTAAAAACAAAAGTGCTATTCCACCTAAGGAACAACTTCACTCCTTTATTTCTTCCATGTTTAGCTCTAACTGCAGTAAACATTCCTGCAATATGAACAGAAGCTATGTTTGTAAAATTTGTTTTGGAGAGGAAAACAAATGAAGAGAAGGATGTAAGGATATAAGTATTAGGCACCTTGTACTCCCATTTGAAGTCCCAGATCTTCTGTTTAGTAGCTTTGTGTCTCTAATAAACCTCTCTCTTGGCCTTACTTCTTCTACATGTATTATGTGAAGGCAGAACTAAATAATTTTAAAGGTTCTTTTCAGTGTAAAATTCTATAAGGGTGTTAAAGTAAAATAATGAAGTTGTTGCTTTCTTATTATTTGCAGGCAGCTTGCATAAATCCATGACCAGACCTTGGGAAGTCCTAAAGATTACTTTATATTCTCCATGTTCTACATATAACAAACAATAAAAACCTCACTGAAGCATAAAATAAGATTAAGGGAATTAAATTTTTAAAAACTTTATGGTGACTATTTGAATGAAATAAGTATTAAGTTTCAAATTGTTTCCAAAAAATGATTTTGTGGTCTATGTTGCTGGTTCCCTAATCAATGTTTACTGTGACTTTTGGATCATTTGCCATGTCCATGATGTTACTCCAGTACAGAATTCCTGGCAGAAAATTCCAGATCACATAAGGAGAATTCCTAGTTCAGCCTATAAATTCATGCATTAATGATATTTTTCATGTAAATTGGAATATACCCAAAGGCAAAAGAGAGAGAGAAAGAGATTTTAAGAAGTACCTATGCTATTGTGATAGAATAATAAGGAGGTAGTGTTCTCAAAGTTTTGAAACTTAGCCAGCATTAGCAATGCAGGCTTAAGTGGCAGGGCCATTTTCAAAGTGCTAGAGTACCAAGGTAGGAAGTCAGAACCCAATGGACCAGGTGGTAGACAAAAGAGAAGAAAGGGGACATAAACGGTGAGGTTGGATTTCTATCATTGCAATTGTAAATGAGTAAGCAGTATTCTCATTAACCAGGCCTTGGGGCAAGAAAAATTTGGATACAAAAGGAATAGACTGAAATACCATACGTTTTTTTTTTTGTGGTGGTGAGACCACTAGAGTAAATATTTCAGGATGTCCTTGCCTGCAAGACACAATTTAGACAATCTCAAAGGTCAGTTTGGGGACAATTGCATGGTTTTCAAACTGATTCATTAGGTGACCTTGGATCATTTACATATCTTCCTTGAGCATCTGCTCTTTCATCTGTAAACAAGTGTTTTCTAATTTTAATATTCTGTTCTCTTTAAGTATAAAAAAAGAATCTGGGTTTTGGCTATAGAACTTATTAGTCATTATATTCTTTTTTTTTTCTTTCATTAAGGAGGGATTATAATTCCACGGCTTACCTTGATGAGTATACTGAAATATTCAAGATGGGTAGCAACATTACCAGCAATGCTGAGACTGACTGCAATGCTACTAATGTGACATTTCAGAACTCCCTTTATGCAACTACCTACATCCTCATATTCATCCCCGGTCTTTTGGCCAATAGTGCAGCCTTGTGGGTTCTGTGCCGCTTCATCAGCAAGAAAAATAAAGCCATCATTTTCATGATCAACCTCTCTGTGGCTGATCTTGCTCATGTGCTGTCCTTACCTCTCCGGATTTACTATTACATCAGCCACCACTGGCCCTTCCCGAAGGCCCTTTGCCTGCTGTGCTTCTACCTGAAGTATCTCAACATGTATGCCAGCATTTGTTTCCTGACGTGCATCAGCCTTCAGAGATGTTTTTTTCTCCTCCAGCCCTTTAGGGCCAGAGACTGGAAGCGTAGGTATGATGTAGGCATCAGTGTTGTCATCTGGATCATCGTGGGAACAGCCTGCTTGCCATTTCCCCTTCTGAGAAGCACCTACTCATCCAACAACAATCAGTCCTGTTTTGCTGATCTTGGTTACAAGAAAATGAATACTGTGGCTTTGGTTGGAATGATTACAGTTGCTGAGCTGGCAGGATTTGTGTTCCCAGTAGTTATCATTGCATGGTGTACCTGGAAAACTACTATATCCTTGAGGCAGCCACCAATGGCTTTCCAAGGAATCAGTGAGAGGCAGAAAGCACTGCGGATGGTTTTTATGTGTGCTGCAGTTTTTTTCATCTGCTTCACTCCTTATCATATTAACTTTATTTTTTACACTATGGTGAAGGAAACCATCATTAGCAGTTGTCCCATTGTCCAAAGCACACTGTATTTCCACCCCTTTTGTCTATGCCTTGCAAGTCTCTGTTGTCTTTTGGATCCCATTTTGTATTATTTCATGGCCTCAGAGTTTCGTGACCAACTATCTCGCCATGGCAACTCTGTGACCCGTTCCCGCCTTATGAGCAGGGAGAGTGGTTCATCAATGATTAGCTAAAAATAAAATACCTTTTCAATTGTGACTTTAGCTATGTTTTCTAGCTTTTTCCAAAGGCCATAATGACCAGCCAGACAATTTGTTTAAGAAATTTGTGAACAATGGAAATTTTCTTCTGTGATAATTGTGGTCACAAGGATGTAATGGTGGAGGCAGTGTAAGAAATGTGGGAGAGGAAGGAAGGATAGAGTTTGCTTGTTTCCTCTTTGAAATTCAAAATACTTTCTTAGACCTAGATCAAGTTTTTACAGATGTTTTCAACCAAATGGAGATTGTATATTTTATCTTAACCATTACTTCAGTAAATATATTGTTAATAAGATACAATAAATACATGAATCTTTTCCAAGATATAAAAGTAAATTTCTATTATATTAAAACTTTTATTTGTGAATGAGAGTAAAATTCGTCAATCTTTTTAAGAGATAAATAAATGCACAGGCAAAGGGGGAGTGACAATTGAGGCAATGTGTGCATAAATTTCAGGGCCACAAACCTATTAGTGAATAAAGGGCATAGAAATTTTTTCACTCACTAAAAATGTATTGGATACCTATTGTATTCTGGTTTACCAGAATTTCATGGGTACTTTCACAATTTAGCATCTCATCTGGTCCTTTTTTTAAAAGTTTTAATGTTTATTCATTTTTGAGAGAGAGACAGAGTGTGAGTAGAGGAGAGGTGGGGGCAGGAGGGAGATACAGAATCTGAAGGCTCCAGGCTCCAGAATCTACAGGCTCCAGGCTCCGAGCTGTCAGCACAGAGCTCAACATGGACTCAAATCCACAAACCATGAGATCATGTCCTGAACCAAAGTCGGAGGCTTAACCAACTGAGCCACCAGCCTCCCCTCATCTGGACCTTCTAATAAATTTGTGGAAGTTTCCAATACAAGTGAATAAATAGAACCTCAGAGAGGTGAAATAACTTGCTTGAGTATAAACAGTGGTGAGCCAAAATTTTTTCCTGTATACACCATATATACTTAATTTATTCCTTCTATTTTTGTTGCTACTTTTACTAGCTCAATATTAAACTTTACGTTAAAGGTGAAGACACAGACCAAAGCTAAGCTGCATGAGACCAAGATCATTTCTACACATTTTGCTTGATATTATCTGAAAAGTCTGGATTATTGGTATGGCATATAATGCTTCAAGCTACAAAGTATCAAATGATAGATAGGTTGTTCTAATACTGTCCCAATCTACAGTCTTAATGACCAGGGATATGAGACACAAATAGCTCATTCTTTCCTACTACATATATTTTAGGTCTTAATGTATGTCATACAAAACCCATAAATAGATGAAATAAGGTGATAAAGCTGAGAGATGTAGAAATTCCTTATATATGGGTTTTATCAGATATATCATTTGCAAATAACTTCTGCTATTTAGTACATTGCTTTTTTTGTTTTGTTTATGGTTTATTTCACTGTTCAAAATCTCTTTTATTTTCATGTAGCCCCAAGAGTTTATTTTGGTTTTTGTTTCCCTTGCCTTAGTTGACATATCTATAAAAATGTTGCTATGAAGGGGGTAGCCAAAAAAAAAAAAAAAAAGCTGAGAGATGAACATCTTGTGAAATTTAGATGTTTTGGGAACTTTTTGGAATGTTTGTCTTATTAAACATTACTATACAACACTCTGAACAAATTTATGTTTATTGAGAAAATTCTCTGTGAGTAGAGCTCACAGAATTTTATTAGAAACAGAAAATATTATCATATAATAAATGAATGAGAGAGAAATATGTGTCCTCTTTCTGGCAATCTCCTTATCCTTATTTTGCTAGCAGTTATGTCTATTATTTCAGAGTCATTATGAAGGATTTGAATATAAGCAATCCTCAGCTTCTCAGGTTGTCATGTATGAAGCTCAATACATCACTCTCATCATTTATGCCCCAAATTTAAATAACACAGTCACTTTGCATGGAAGGAGGAGAAGCAAAGTGGTTGTCTTCTTCAGAATATCCACGTGAACAGGCAGCTAAAGAAGAAGGATGGAAAACTAAAAAAGGATAAATTAAAAGAAAAAAGAACAAGGTTTCTAGGGAGGAAGAGAGTTCTGTAATGATAAATTAATGAAACAAGTTTTTTTTTTAGTGTTTATTTTTGATGGAGAGAGAGACACAGAGATAGAGCAGGGGAGGGACATAGAGAGAGGGAGACACAGAATCCGAAGCACAGAGCCCAAAGCTGGGCTTGAACTCATGAACCGTGAGATCATGATCTGTGTGAAGTTGGGTGCTCAACCAACTGAGCCACCCAGGTGCCCCACTGAAACTGGTTTTCTTTTGCTTTATTAACCTACATCTGAAAGCACTGCTTAAAGAAGGTTTCCAGATACGTTTGGATTTAATGGACGCATTATCAGAGTGACTGTCTAGGCAGTCCCACTCTAAGGACATTATTTGGAAAGGAAATTATGTGGAACTATACATCCTGCTGTTTGTGGAGAAAATGTATTTCAGTTCTAAATACTCACACCTACTTTGAAGTTGTTGACTAGAGATAGTACTTCAAACACAAGATTTGTGGACTTGTGGTCTAATTAATAAATGTATCTTTCCTTTGGCTACCATAAAAGTAGAATCTTTGGGTTTTGACATATGAATCCCTATTGTAGTGAGAGAGAAAAATATAACATTATAACAAAATATAACAAAATAAGGAATAACATTATCACAAAATATAACATTATAATAAAATATAACAAGATAAGGAATAACAATATAACAAAATAAGGAATGCTGGTTCTTGAATTTTGAAGGCCTGGATGCCTTTATTCAATGATGGTGGAAAGGTAAATGCTTGATCTTATGAGATAACAGCTCAATAAATCAGTGAGATTGCTTTAAGGTATTACAATGAACAACAGTCTTAACACTTATCTGTATACCTATTACAGAGACATCATGCAAGACAAATAGGACAGGAAAATATATCTCCTTGAATCAGCTTTTCAAGAAGTCACTATAAAAAGCTTTACATATTTGCCTCAACATCTCTGAAAGATACTTGTCAAAATCTGCTTAGATATCATTCCGAATCTTATAATTCTGATAAAAGGCTCTTTAACCTAATAGTTTCATAAAAAGAAGATAGATATTTTTAGAGATATTTTGGTGCAACAATCTATATGACCTTAAATGCAATTTATTCATAATTGGTTATGCTGTTTAATTTTATAAAGCTTTAAATACTAGCACAGAGTACATATATAACACTTAACCAAAATTAAATAGATTATCCTTATGTAGTATGTGGTCATTTCTATAAAAATGTTAAGCATAATGCTCTTACTTGAAAATTTAACTTTCTTACTATAAAATTACAGCTATGGGGAAAATCGATTTCTCTTTACATTCTTTTGTACATTTTCTAGGAATACAACCCATCATAAAAGTAAACTTAGTGCTTAAAATATAAATTTAAAGCCTCATTTCTCTTTTAAGTAGTAAGTAGTTTAGGTATCATATTAATTATGGTTATTATTATTATATTATATATTAATTTAGGTGTCATATTAATCATATGGTTAAAAATATTTAACCATAATTTTCTTTTTGGAATAGAAAGTTGGTTTCAATTTTTCATATAGATGGTTTCCATTTTCATTGCTTTGTACAAGTAAATTACATGTGCAGAATTTTTGACGTACAGAATTGATAGAAAGGGAACAACTGGTTTGCAGAAGTTGAATTTCAAGTTGGCTACTAAAGGGAAAGAAAGGCACTACCAAACTTCCAGGAGATATTATTATACACTAACAGATTTCCTGATCTTCTGGGGTTGGGAGTAGATTTCCATGACCTGAAATGTTGGGTCTTACATGATGGATTTTTTTTTCAAGTTGTTGCCAAATACAGAGAAAAAAGTAAGGATTCTTATTGGAAAACTTCCTGAGACAAAGGTAGAAAGGGAAAAAAGCTGGGAGGTGACTAATAACAATTACTGTAATTTGGCTAAAAATATACAAGGAATAACGAGGTTGTAAAATTTAGAGATCTGGTTCTAGTTCAAGATGAGGACATTGGGAGAACCTGTACTCACTTTCTCCCAATGGCACACAAAGTCTAAAGCTGTATATATAACTATATATACAGTATATATAGATAACATGTGTATGATGCCTTGGTTTTTGCAGCTGTCATCCCGGAGATAACCCTTGAACACTTGGTTCTGGTGGCCAGAGAGTCTTGTGTTTCTGGGCTCCACAGGTCTGTAATGATTAGAAAGATAGTTCTTGACAGGTTACTATTCCCAAATCACTGCACATAGAGCAAAATGAAACATACACCGAGCTATTCTGTGTAGCTTCTCCTGGAACTTAAGGCTTAAGGGTAGGTTTAAGGTTTGGCACATATCTAGGAACTATAAAGTTGCACTCAGAAAACATAGGTTGGGAAACACCATTAGAATGCTGTATCTCTACAACACTGAAGCTCATTGGCATCTCAAAAAATAGAGATGCAGAGGCCCAGTTTTTCTGACTGTGCCCAGAGAACAAATCCAGCCTGGCTCTGGTGTCCTGTGGGGCTCACACTGGCAATCTCATAGGACTGTATAGATTTGCGTTCTTTAAAAGACGTTGTCTGAGGGTCTGGCTTTTAATCAGACTAAAGCAACATCAAAGATGTTTTTCAAGATGTTCAGCATCGCTCCTTATCAGGGAAATACAAATCAAAACCACATTCAGGTATCACCTCACGCCAGTCAGAGTGGCCAAAATGAACAAATCAGGAGACTATAGATGCTGGAGAGGATGTGGAGAAACGGGAACCCTCTTGCACTGTTGGTGGGAATGCAAATTGGTGCAGCCGCTCTGGAAAGCAGTGTGGAGGTTCCTCAGAAAATTAAAAATAGACCTACCCTATGACCCAGCAATAGCACTACTAGGAATTTATCCAAGGGATACAGGAGTACCGATATATAGGGGCACTTGTACCCCAATGTTCATAGCAGCACTCTCAACAATAGCCAAATTATGGAAAGAGCCTAAATGTCCATCAATTGATGAATGGATAAAGAAATTGTGGTTTATATACACAATGGAATACTACGTGGCAATGAGAAAAAATGAAATATGGCCTTTTGTAGCAACGTGGATGGAACTGGAGAGTGTGATGCTAAGTGAAATAAGCCATACAGAGAAAGACAGATACCATATGGTTTCACTCTTATGTGGATCCTGAGAAACTTAACAGGAACCCATGGGGGAGGGGGAGGAAAAAAGAAAAAAAAAAAGAAAAAAAAAAGAGGTTAGAGTGGGAGAGAGCCAAAGCATAAGAGACTGTTAAAAACTGAGAACAAACTGAGGGTTGATGGGGGGTGGGAGGGAGGAGAGGGTGGGTGATGGGTATTGAGGAGGGCACCTTTTGGGATGAGCACTGGGTGTTGTATGGAAACCAATTTGACAATAAATTTCATATAAAAATAAATTAAAAAAAAAAAAGATGTTTTTCACATTCACATTATCAGAGTCCCAGAAGGAGAAGAGAGACAGAGACAGAAAATTTAAAGAAATAATGGCTGTCGGGTTGCCTGGGTGACTCAGTTCGGTTAAGCACCTGACTTCAGGTCAGGTCATGATCTCGCAGTTCAAGAATTCAAACCCAGCATTGGGCTGTGTGATAAAGGTCATGGCCTGAAACCTGCGGCAGATTCTGTGTTGCCCTCTCTCTCTGCCCCTGCCCCACTCGTTCTCTCTCTCTGTCTCTGTCTCTCTGTCTCAAAAATAAATAAATAAATAAATAAATAAATAAATAAATAAACAAACATTAAAGAAATAATGGCTGAAAACATCCTCAACTTGAGGAAGGAGACAGACATACAGATATAGAATGTCCAGAGATTTACAAATAACATGAACCCAAAAAGACCCCCACCAAGACAGATTATAATTAAAATGTCAAAAGTTAAATATAAAGAAAAAAATCTTAAAAGTAACAAGAGAAAAATAAATCTAATGTTAGATACAAAACAAACCCCAAAAGACTATGAGCACATTTTCCTAGCAAAATTTTTCAGGTCAAAAAGAATAACATGATATATTCAAAGTGCTGAAAGAAAAAAATCCCAACCAATAATAGTCTGTCTGGAAAAGTCATCATTCAGAATTGAAAGCGAGATGAATAGTTTTTCCATAAAAGGAAAAGCTAACGGAATTCATCACCAGCATACTAGCCTTGTAAAAAAATATTAAAGAGACTTCCTTAAGCTGAAGAGATGATACACAAGTAACGAGAAAACACATGAAAGTATAAATCACACTGATAAAGGTAAATACAGTAAATATAATACGTTAGTCACTTATAAAGTTAGTATGAAGGTTAAAAGTCAAAAGTACAAATAACTGTAACTGCAATAACTAGTTAAAGAATATATAAGATAGATGAAATGACGCAAAATGTAACAGCAAAAACAAAACATGGGAGGAGAGTAAAAGTGTAGGGCTTTAGAATGTATTCAAACTTAAGTCGTTATCAACTTAAAATAGACTATTATAAATATAAAGTGTTACATGAAGTCACCATAGTAGCCACAAAGCAAAAACTTAGAGTCAGAATAATATCACCAATATGGTGATATAAGTTGTTCCTGATTTCACCCACCCTCACCAGAAGAAAGACTAAAATTTTTCAAGAAAAGTAAAAGAATCTTAGATCACTGGGGTGAGACTGAAGTACTCTCCTACACCACAGAGACCAAGACTACATTAAAAGAGTAAGAGAAGTGGCTACACATTGACTACATTGTTCCTTCCCCAGGCCAATATAGCACCACACTGAGAGGTTTCTTCTGTCTCTGGCTTCTCCAATGCGAAAGAATCTAGGGGGAAAACCAGCCCTCCTCAGCATTATGGGTTGCTTTGTGGAAGTCCCTACTCTGATTTTGCACCATGGGAATTTCAGGAGAATCTTCAGGGTTCAATCACTGAGAATCTGACTGTGATGGAAGGGAGGGGAGGAGTTTGCAACAATCAATACATAGATACTGGCAGACCAGGCTCATATGTGCAGCGGTCAAAGAAGTAATCCTAACAAGTAGATTTGCTGGTCTGCAGAACCAAGTCAGGGGCACATTATGACTAGGGAAATTTGCAAGGTTTGGATATGCCTGATTTGGATCATCAGATGAGGAGTTTTGCTTGCCCTAGAACTTGGTTTGCCTATGCCCTTCTGCAACTTCTGCAACTCTTGATACAGTCTTTATTTTAAAGTCTAGTTTGATATAAGTTTGGCTACTCTGGCTTTCTTTTGTTGACCATTAGCAGGATAGATGGTTCTCCATCCCCTTATTTTCAATCTGAAGGTGTCTTTAGGTCTAAAGTGGCTCTCTTGTAAACAGCATATTGATGGATCTTGTTTTCTTATCCATTCTGTTACCCTATGTCTTTTGGTTGGAGCATTGATTCCATTGACGTTTAGAGTGAGTACTGAAAGATATGAATTTATTGCCATTATCATGCTTGTAGAAATGGAGTTTCTGGTGGTGTTCTCTGGTCCTTTCTAATCTTTGTTGCTTTGGGTATTTATTTATTTATTTATTTCTCTCTCTATATATATTTTTTCATCTTTTCTCCCCTCAGAGAGTCCCCCTTAAAATTTCTTGCAGGGCTGGTTTAGTGGTCACAAACTCCTTTAATTTTTGTTTGTCTAAGAAACTTTATCTCTCCTTCTATTTTGAATGACAGCCTGCTGGAAAACGAATTCCTGGCTGCGTGTTTTTCTGATTCAGCACACTGAATATATCTTGCCACTCCTTTCTGGCTTGCCGAGTTTCTGTGGATAGGTCTGCTGCAAACCTGATCTGTCTTCCCTTGTATGTTAGGGAGTTTTTCTCCCTTGTGGCTTCATGATTGTCTCCTTGCCTGAGTATTTTGTGAATTTGACTATGATATGCCTTGTTGATGGTCGGTTTTTGTTGAATCTAATCGGGGTCTTCTGTGCTTCCTGGAGTTTGATGTCTGTGTCTTTCCACAGGTTATGAAAGTTTTCCACCATGATTTGTTCACATAACCCTTCTACCCCTATTTCTCTTTCTTCCTTTTCTGGGACCCTTATAATTCTGATGTTGTTCCTTTTTAATGAGTCACTGATTTCTCCAATTCTTAAATCACGTGCTTTTGCATTAATCTCCCTCTTTTTCTCTGCCTCATTATTCTCTATAAATTTGTCCTCTATATCGTTCACTATCTGTTATGTCTCATCCATCCTTGCTGCCATTGCATCCATCCATGATTGCTGCTCAGTTATAGCATTTTCAATTTCATTCTGGCTACTTTTTACTTCTTTTATCTCTGCAAAAAGGGATTCTAATCTATTATCGACTCCAGCTAGTATTCTTATTATTGTGATTCTAAATTCTGGTTCAGACATCTTGCTTGTATATGCGTTGGTTAAATCCCTGGTTGTCATTTCTTCCTGCTCTGTCTTTTGGGTGAATTCCTTCATTTTCTCATTTTGAATGGATAAAAGGAATTAATGAGATAGAAAAATTGAAATAAAAAAGTTAAAATATATAAAAATTAAAAATAAAACACTCACACACAAAATAATCGAATAGATGATGCTAAATCCATAAGTGTGCTTTGGTCTGTGTGTTGAATGTGGTTTGACAGATTAGAGGAAAAAAAGGAGGGGTGGAGGAAAAAAACAAAGGAGGAAAATGAAAAAAAAAAGGAAATCATTTGAGAATTTGAAAAAATTAATACACGGAAGTAGAGTAAAATGAGATAATTGGAGTAAAATAGAATTTGAATGAATATGCACAAAAGTAAAGAATATAGTAGAAAAATAATTAAAAAGAAATATTTTTTAGTAAAAATTAAAAATACAAACGATTTTTTCTTTTTATGTATTCAAAAACAAATAAAAAAAGAGAAAAAAGAGAAAAAAGAAAAAAGGAAATCATTTGAAAATTTGGAAAAGTGAATACACTGTAGTAGACTAAAATAAAATGATGGAAGTAAAATAGAATTTGAAAAAGTTTACATAAAAGCAAAAAATATATTAAAGAAATTAAATGAAAATATTTTCATAGAAATTGGAAGTAAAAATGAAGTTTTTCCCTTTCTACATTCAAGAAAAAGAAAAGAAACAAAAAAGAGAAAAAAGAAAAATAATGAAAAAAAAAGGAAATTGTTTGAAAAACTGAAAAGGTGAATACACTGAAGGACTAAAATAAAATGATGGAAGTAAAATAGAATTTGAAAAAATTCACACAAAACTAAAAAATATAGTAATAAAAATTAAAGAAAATATTTTTAATAAAAATTGAAAATAAAAATGATTTTTTTCTCTTTCTGTAATCAAGAAAAGGAAAAGAAGTGTAAAAGAGAAAAAGAAAGAGAAAAAAAAGAAAGAAAATTGAATAGATGAATCTGCTAACAGATTGAAGTAGGAATGAAATTACTTCGTTTTCCCTTGAAGTCAGTCTATGTAGCGCTGTATAGTCCATAAACTAAGCAGGCGGTGAGACTTGCGTTCTTGAAGAGCAAAGTTGGCCCAGTTGGGCGGGGTTCAGTTTAACTGCTCTGCTCCCCAGTAGATTGCACTCCTAGCTTACTGGGGTGGGTTGTTTTGACGCTTTGGTTGCATATGTGCATGCGCAGGAGCAGTGAAAATGGCACTACCCAGCTACCTAGTCTGTTGTCCCAGATCAGGCATTGCACACCCATCATCTGTCTTCAGCTTTCTTCCACTCCCTGCTTTTTCACTGTCCACGACCAGCCCCCAGGCAGTACCTCTCTCCCGAGTTTTGTCTCAGATGTGCCTGTTTTCCCTGACCCCTTACTACTGAAGGACTGCGGCTTTGACCTGTTCTGCCCCTCTGCAGGAGGGTCTCACTGCACAATGGCTGAATGAGCAATGGCTGAATGTTGGCTGCACCCAGGAACGCTTGCTGGACCCTGTTGCTGCCAGTGCCCCCAAGACTGTAGCCAGGTGCCAGCCCATCCCAGAAAAAGTTCACGAGATAGTGTAGCAGCAGTGTTTCAGGGATTATGGAAAATCACAACACACATCTGGCACCAGGCTTCACCCTTAAGGACCTTGTTCCAGCACCAGTGAATGTGGCCATTTTCTGGGGTCTGCTGGGACCAGGTGGCTTCAACAGTCTCTGCCAAATGTCCTTCCAGCAGTGGAAACACTTTTCCCCATGTGGCCTGAGAACTTCCCAGACCCCACTCTGTTTCTGGGGATTCACCCTTCCCACCAGAGCACCGCCAGGTATAGAGCAGTGTAGTTGCAGCCTTTGTGCTCCCCTTGTTTAAGGTCTTAATGAAATTTAAACCCTCTCTTTTCTCCTTTATCCCTTTTAAGTTTATTCCCTTTGGCTGTTTCCAATTTTCCACTTTCTCTCCAGCTGCTTTTGGGGAGAGGTGATTTTCCCATATCCTCCCTCCCCAACTCTGTCTTCTGCCCGAAAAAGCATCTCCCTTCCTGCTGCTCTCGCTCCCCAAGTTCAGCTTTCCGAGCTGTGTACCTGCTGAATTCTGTGGTTCAGGTCATGCAGATTGTTGTGTTAATTCTCTAATTAGTTTTCTAGGTGTGCAGGATGGTTTACCTGTATTTCACGGATGCGAGACATACAAAAAATTTCCACGCTGTTCTGTCATCTTGGCTCATCCCCTACCTACTACTAAATATAGTACCCAGTCCTTACTATCTAGTAAGTCTTATCAGAAGAAGCAGACAATCGTGTCACCTACCCTACAACCTCATCTGGGTAGGAAACAAAGCCAGCAGCCTTATCCAACCATTCTTAGCCAAGGGTACACCCTAGATTCCCACTCTCAAAGCTCAGCTACTTAATCCAAAAATATACCATAATAGTAGATCTCATATACCCAAGGATATTATCAATACTCCTAAAACCCCTACTGAGCTGACTGGTGAAGGACTGTCTCTGCCAAACAAACATATAGCCTAGAAAAGGGGCGAATTAATCAAATGCTCAGATATCAAGGATAACAAAAAACCAGACAATTAATGACACTACAAATGACACAAATAGAACTCTAATAACTTACCTTGATTAAATGGAGAATCTATGAACTATGGACGAATTTAGAACAATCCGATTAAGAAAGGTTAGTGAACTACAATAAAATGCAGACAAATGAAATCAGGAAAACAATGTATAAATTAAACAAGTTCAAGAAGGAGATATCAACCATCAAAAAGAAATACACACACACATACACACACACATACACACACACACACACGAAACTTACAGAAATTTTAGAGTTGAAAAATATAACTGAACTGAGGAAGTCAGAAGAGTTTCAAAAGTAGACTTGATCATGCAGAAGAATCAACGACCTGTAAGATAGTATATAGAATTTCACCTAGTAGAAGAAAAAAAAGAGTAAAGCATATCTAGAAGTATTGTGGAACACAGTCAAGAGAAACAATATTCACATTTTGGGGATACCTGAAAGAGAAGTGAAAGAGAAAGGGGCAAAAAGTATATTGAAAGCAATGTCTAAATAATTCGCAAATATGGGGGGAAATGGATATTAAGTTCCATGAAGCCCAAGGAAAACCATATTGGTTGAAACCAAATAGGGCTACACCTACACACATTATAATTAATTGTCAAAAATAAAAGACAAAGAAATAATTTTAAAATCAGAAGGAGAAAAGAAATAATATACATGCTAGTGAATCCCCATAAGACTATCAATATACTTAAAAACAGAAACATTTCAGGACAGTAGAGAATAGGATGACATATTCAAAATATGGAAAAAAATTGTCAAACAAGATGTCTACATCTGGCAAAGTAGTCCTTTAGAAAAAAAAAAGAGAGAGAGAAATAAAGACTTTCCCTAACAAACAGAAAATGATGGTGTTCACTACCACCAGACCTGTTCTACAAAAAATGATATGTAGAGATTATTTTGATTGCAAGTAAAAGAACACTAATTACCATTATAAAAATATATAAAAATTCAGTGTAAATATCACTGGTAATAGTGAATGTATAATCCCAGTTACATTCTGCAATATTTTAAGTGGAGTGCATAATTTATTCACAACTGTAGTTTAAAAGTTAAAAAATAAAACAAATAAAAATAACCATAATTACAGTAATCTATTGTTCATTACACAATATAAAACAAAACTTGGAAATTATAACAACAGTAACCTAAAATGTGAGGGTGAGAGAAATTAAAATGTAAAATTTACAAATTCTATTGAATGTAAGTTGTTGTGAGTTTAAAATAAGGTATTATAAGTTTGATATTTACATAAGTCTATGGTGACCACAAGGGAAAATCTTGTAAAAGTTGCACAACAGAACACAATAAAGAGGTCAAAGTATACTCAACTTAAAAGACACACACACACACACACACACACACACAAACAGAATAAGAAAAGAGAAACAAATCTGTAAAGTACCCAGAAAACAAATAAAATGGCAACAGTAAGTCCTTTTTATCAATAATGACTTTAAACATAAACTGATTATTTATTCAATTCTAAGACATAGAATGGCTGAATCTGAATGTATAAAAAATATCAAACAATACGCTGCCTTTAAAAGACTTGTTTTCACATTCAAGGTACACACAGACTTAGAGTGAAAAAATGAAACAAGATATATTGAGCAAATGGTAACCACTCAAAAGCATGGGTAGATATACTTTTGTCAGGAAAAAACAAACTTTAACATAAAAATGTTAAAAAGAGACAAAGAAGGTCATTATAAAATAATAAAGTCAACACATCAATAAGATATGAAAATTATAAATAATTAAGCACCCAACATTAGACCATTGCTTTATATAAAAGCAAAAACTCTCCAAAGAAGATATTCAGATGGTCAAGAAACCCATGAAAAAATGATTAACATCACTAATCATCAGGGTAATGCAAATGAAAAACATGAGATATTACCTCACACCTGTCAGAATGGCTAAAATAATAAAAAAAAACAAGAAATGTCATTGACGAGAATGTGGGGGAAAAGGAACTGTTGTACCTGATTGGGGTGCAAGCTGATCCAGCCACTGTAGAAGAGAGTATAGAGGTTCTCAAAATATGCAAAATAGAAGGCAAGCACATGGCAGTGGAGTAGAAAGACCCTAAGCTCACCTAGTCTTACAAATACAACTATATAACTATCAAATCATCATAAATGTACCAGAAATTTACCTGAAGACTGACAGAAAAAACTCCACAGCTAAAGGAAGAAAATAAGCCACATCAAATAAGGTAGTAGGTACAGAGACCTGTTTTAGGGGCAAAACAGGATCCTGGCTGCTATAGAGGGGAGGAAGCCATGGACACAGAGAAGGGAGAAAGAGAGGAGCACACAGAGGAATGCAGAAGAAGAAAGCTTCCCCATAAACATTGCCTTAGAAAATGAGAGGGGCTAAATTTTGTGAGTCCTTGCAACCAGTAAGGCTTAAAGCCTGGATTTCAAAGGTAAGTGGGCTTGGCTGGGATACAGCCTGGAGGGCACTGCATTGCTCTTAGAAAAAAGGTAAACAACCAGGGGACATACAGTATGGAAACAATGATCTGAATAGCATCTGGGGCACACCGTAAGGAGATTATTTGCTCTTCTTGGAGTGTGCCCTGAGAGGCAGCATTCACAGAGAAATGTCTTTAGGAAAAAAGGAACTGACGGGCACCATTTCCCTCCCTGCTCATCTAAATACAGAGCCATTTGTGGAAAGGATCACAGTGGTACACTGGATGCCTACCTTTTCTTACACTAAGCCCCACCCCACTGTCCTCCAGTGGAACTGCTTTTCTCAATCTCAGTCCCACTGCAGAGGGTCACGCGCCCAGAAAACCAGCACAAATCCCTGCCCACACCATGTCCCCTACCAGAGAATTTTTCAGGGCCTCAGTTCTGGTGGAAGTGGTGTCAAGTCTCATTTCACAAGCAGAACAGAGCACAACTAGTTACAACTCATGACATTTAGGCCAGGCACCAAACAGCCCACAGCAGGCAAGGAGAGTCTCTGCAGATAACTGATCTGAAGGATAGAGAAATGAGAATATAACAGTAGAAGCCACTCAGAACACACACTAGAGACACTGTCTGAAGTGTCAAACCTTGGGTACTACATGACATCTTCTTCATAAGGCCTTTACATTGAGAAGTAGGAGACATAACTGGCTTTTCTAACGCAGAGAAAAAAGCAGAGACATAGACAAAATGAGAAGTCAGAGGAATTTACCCAAATGAAAGAACATTATAACATCACAGCCAGATATCTAAGTGAAACAGATAAACATGGCTGACGGAGAATCTAAATCAACAATCATAGAACACTCACTGGGCTTGAGAAAGAATGGAAGACATCAGTGAGACTTTTACTACAGAGATAAAAGAGTTAAAAAAGAATCAATCAAGGGCACCTGGCTCAGCTGGTTAAGTGTCTGACTCTTGACTTCAGTTTAGGTCTTAACTCACTGTTCATGAGCTCAAGCCCTGCGTTGGGCTCTGCACTGACAGAGTGGAGCCTGCTTGGGATTCTCTCCCTCCCTCTCTCTCTCTATCTCTTCCCCCCTCAAGTGTGCTCTCTCTGCCTCTCAAAATAAATGAGTAAACTTAAAAAAATCAATCATAGATTAAAAATGCAATAAATAACTTTGGAAATAGGCTTGATACAATGAACAGCAGGCTGAGAGAAGTAGAGGAATGAATTAATGACCTAGAAGAAAATTAATAGAAAGCAAGGAATGCAAACAAAACATAGAAAGAAGAAACACAAGAATTGACTTAGACAATGCAATGATTCCATCAAATGTACTAACATTCGACAGGACAGCGGAAGATGGTGACATAGAAGGATGCAGGGCTCACCGCGCTTCCTGCTGATCACTTAGATTCCACCTACACCTGCCTAACTAACCCAGAAAACCTCCAGAGGATTAGCAGAATGGAGTCTCCGGAGCCAAGCGCAGATGAGAGGCCCACGGAAGAGGGTAGGAAGGGTGGCGAGGCGGTGCACGCTCCACGGACAGGCAGCAGGGAGCCGGGGCAGAGGGGCAGCTTGCCAGCCAAGCAGAGCCCCTGAGTCTGGCTGGCAAAAACGGAGGGGCCTGACGGAGTGTGTTCCAACAGCAAGCGCAACTTAGCCTATGGGAGGTCATATGTTAACAGCTCTGCTCTGAAAGCAGGAAGGCTGGAGGACAAAGGGAGGGAGAGCTGCTGACCCCCGGACGACAGAGCTCAGTTTGGTGGGGAACAAAGGCGCTCGCCAGCGCCATCTCCCTCGCCCATCCCCCAGCCAAAATTCCAAAGGGCACCAGTTCCTGCCAGGGAACTTGCTCGCTCCCTGCAAACACCCAACTCTGTGCTTCTGCGGAGCCAAACCTCCTGCCGCAGATCTGACTCCCTCCCGCTGCCACAGGGCCCCTCCTGAAGTGGATCACCTAAGGAGAAGCTAGCTAAGCCTGCCCCTCCTACCCCTGTGCACCTTGCCTACCCACCCCAGTTAATACGCCAGATCCCCAGCACCACAAGCCTGGCAGTGTGCAAGTAGCCCAGACAGGCCATGCCACCCCAAAGTGAATCCTGCCCCTAGGAGAGGGGAAGAGAAGGTACACACCAGTATGACTGTGGCCCCAGTGGTGGGCTGGAGGCAGACATCAGGTCTGACTGCGGCCCCGCCCACCAACTCCAGTTATACATCACAGCACAGGGGAAGTGCCCTGCAGGTCCGCACCACTCCAGGGACTATCCAAAATGACCAAACGGAAGAATTCCTCTCAGAAGAATCTCCAGGAAATAACAACAGCCAATGAACTGATCAAAAAGGATTTAAATAATATAACAGAAAGTGAATTTAGAATAATAGTCATAAAATTAATCACTGGGCTTGAAAACAGTATAGAGGACAGCAGAGAATCTCTTGCTACAGAGATCAAGGGACTAAGGAACAGTGACGAGGAGCTGAAAAACGCTTTAAATGAAATGCAAAACAAAATGGAAACCACCACGGCTCGGATTGAAGAGGCAGAGGAGAGAATAGGTGAACTAGAAGATAAAGTTATGGAAAAAGAGGAATCTGAGAGAAAGAGAGATAAAAAAATCCAGGAGTATGAGGGGAAAATTAGAGAGCTAAGTGATACACTAAAAAGAAATAATATGCGCATAATTGGTATCCCAGAGGAGGAAGACAGAGGGAAAGGTGCTGAAGGGGTAATTGAAGAAATTATAGCTGAGAACTTCCCTGAAATGGGGAAGGAAAAAGGCATTGAAATCCAAGAGGCACAGAATTCCCTTCAGGCGTAACTTGAATCGATCCTCTGCACAACACATCATAGTGAAACTGGCAAAATACAAGGATAAAGAGAAAATTCTGAAAGCAGCAAGGGGTAAACGTGCCCTCACATATAAAGGGAGACCTATAAGACTCGTGACTGATATCTCTTTTGAAACTTGGCAGGCCAGAAAAGATTGGCACGAAATCTTCAGTCTGCTGAACAGAAAAAATATGCAGCCGAGAATCCTTTATCCAGCAAGTCTGTCATTTAGAATAGAAGGAGAGATAAAGGTCTTCCCAAACAAACAAAAACTGAAGGAATTTGTCACCACTAAACCAGCCCTACAAGAGATGCTAAAGGGGATCCTGTGAGACAAAGTACCAGAGACAGCGCTACAAGCATAAAAAATACAGACATCACAATGACTCTAAACCCATATCTTTCTATAATAACACTGAATGTAAATGGATTAAATGCGCCAACCAAAAGACATAGGGTATCAGAATGGATAAAAAAACAAGACCCGTCTGTTTGCTGTCTACAAGAGACTCATTTTAGATCTGAGGACACCTTTAGATTGAGAGTGAGGGGATGGAGAACTATTTATCATGCTACTGAAAACCAAAAGACAGTTGGAGTAGCCATACTTATATAAGACAAACTAGACGTTAAATTAAAGGCTGTAACAAGAGATGAAGAAGGGCATTATATAATAATTACAGGGTCTATTCATCAGGAAGAGCTAACAATTATAAATGTCTATGCGCCGAATACCGGAGCCCCCAAATATATAAAACAATTACTCATAAACATAAGCAACCTTATTGATAAGAATGTGGTAATTGCAGGGGACTTTAACACTCCACTTACAGAAATGGATGGATCATCTAGACACATGGTAAATAAAGAAACAAGGGCCCTGAATGAGACATTGGATCAGATGGACTTGACAGATATATTTAGAACTCTGCATCCCAAAGCAACAGAATATACTTTCTTCTCCAGTGCACATGGAACATTCTCCAAGATAGATCACATACTGGGTCACAAAACAGCCCTTCATAAGTATACAAGAATTGAAATCATACCATGCATACTTTCAGACCACAATGCTATGAAGCTTGAAATCAACCACAGGAAAAAGTCTGGAAAACCTCCAAAAGCATGGAGGTTAAAGGACACCCTACTAAAGAATGAGTGGGTCAACCAGGCAATTAGAGAAGAAATTAAGAAATACATGGAAACAAACGAAAATGAAAATACAACAATCCAGACGCTTTGGGATGCAGTGAAGGCAGTCCTGAGAGGAAAATACATCGCAATCCAGGCCTATCTCAAGAAACAAGAAAAATCCCAAATACAAAATCTAACAGCACACCTAAAGGAAATAGAAACAGAACAGCAAAGGCAGCCTAAACCCAGCAGAAGAAGAGAAATAATAAAGATCAGAGCAGAAATAAACAATATAGAGTCTAAAAAAACGGTAGACCAGATCAACGAAACCAAGAGTTGATTTTTTGAAAAAATAAACAAAATTGACAAACTTCTAGCCAGGCTTCTCAAAAAGAAAAGGGAGATGACCCAAATAGATAAAATAATGAATGAAAATGGAATGATTACAACCAATCCCTCAGAGATACAAACAATTATCAGGGAATACTATGAAAAATTATATGCCAACAAATTGGACAACCTGGAAGAAAGGGACAAATTCCCAAACACCCACACTCTTCCAAAACTCAATCAGGAAGAAATAGAAAGCTTGAACAGACCCATAAGCAGCGAAGAAATTGAATCGGTTATCAAAAATCTCCCAACAAATAAGAATCCAGGACCAGATGGCTTCCCAGGGGAGTTCTACCAGGCGTTGAAAGAATAGATAATACCTATCCTTCTCAAGCTATTCCAAGAAATAGAAAGGGAAGGGAAACTTCCAGACTCATTCTATGAAGCCAGTATTCCTTTGATTCCAAAACCAGACAGAGAACCAGTAAAAAAAGAGAACTACAGGCCAATATCCCTGATGAATATGGATGCAAAAATTCTCAATAAGATACTAGCAAATCAAATTCAACAGCATATAAAAAAAATTATTCACCATGATCAAGTGGGATTCATTCCTGTGATGCAGGGCTGGTTCAACATCTGCAAATCAATCAACGTGATACATCACAATAATAAAAAAAAAGAGAAGAACCATATGATTCTGTCAATCGATGCAGAAAAGGGCTTTGACAAAATCCAGCACCTTTCTTAATAAAAACCCTTGAGAAAGTCGGGATAGAAGGAACATACTTACACATCATAAAAGCCATTTATGAAAAGCCCACAGCAAACATCATCCTCAATGGGGAAAAACTGAGAGCTTTTTCCCTGAGATCAGGAACATGACAGGGATGCCCACTCTCACCGCTGTTGTTTAACATAGTGTTGGAAGTGCTAGCATCAGCAATCAGACAACAAAAGGAAATCAAAGGCATCCAAATTGGCAAAGATGAAGTCAAGCTTTCGCTTTTTGCAGATGACATGATATTATACATGGAAAATCCGATAGACTCCACCAAAAGTCTGCTAGAACTGATACATGAATTCAGCAAAGTTGCAGGATACAAAATCAATGTACAGAAATCAGTTGCATTCTTATACACTAACAATGAAGCAACAGAAAGACAAATAAAGAAACTGATCCCATTCACAATTGCACCAAGAAGTATAAAATACCTAGGAATAAATCTAACCAAAGATGGAAAAGATCTGTATGCTGAAAACTATACAAAGCTTATGAAGGTAGTTGAAGAAGATATAAAGAAATGGAAAGACATTCGCTGCTCATGGATTGGAAGAAGCAATATTGTCAAAATGTCAATACTACCCAAAGCTATCTACACATTCAATGCAATCCCAATAAAAATTGCACCAGCATTCTTCTCGAAACTAGAACAAGCAATCCTAAAATTCATATGGAACCACAAAAGGCCCCGAATAGCCAAAGTAATTTTGAAGAAGAAGACCAAAGCAGGAGGCATCACAATCCCAGACTTTAGCCTCTACTACAAAGCTGTCATCATCAAGACAGCATGGGATTGGCACAAAAACAGACACATAGACCAATGGAATAGAATAGAAACCCCAGAACTAGACCCACAAACGTATGGCCAACTCATCTTTGACAAAGCAGGAAAGAACATCCAATGGAAAAAAAGACAGTCTCTTTAACAAATGGTGCTGGGAGAACTGGACAGCAACATGCAGATGGTTGAAACTAGACCACTTTCTCACACCATTCACAAAAATGAACTCAAAATGGATAAAGGACCTGAATGTGAGACAGGAAACCATCAAAACCCTAGAGGAGAAAGCAAGAAAAGACCTCTCTGACCTCAGCCGTAGCAATCTCTTACTCGACACATCCCCAAAGGCAAGGGAATTAAAAGCAAAATTGAATTACAGGGACCTTATGAAGATAAAAAGCTTCTGCACAGCAAAGGAAACAACCAACAAAACTAAAAGGCAACCAACGGAATGGAAAAGATATTTGCAAATGACGTATCGGACAAAGGGCTAGTATCCAAAATCTATAAAGAGCTCACCAAACTCCACACCCGAAAAACAAATAACCCAGTGAAGAAATGGGCAGAAAACATGAAAAGACACTTCTCTAAAGAAGACATACAGATAGCCAACAGGCACATGAAAAGATGTTCAACGTCGCTCCTTATCAGGAAAATACAAATCAAAACCACACTCAGATATCACCTCACGCCAGAGTGGCCAAAATGAACAAATCAGGAGACTATAGATGGTGGCAAGGATGTGGAGAAACGAGAACCCTCTTGCACTGTTGGTGGGCATGCAAATTGGTGCAGTCACTCTGGAAAACAGTGTGGAGTTTCCTCAAACAATTAAAAATAGACCTACCCTATGACCCAGCAATAGCACTGCTAGGAATTTACCCAAGGGATACAGGAGTACTGATGCATAGGGGCACTTGTACCCCAATGTTTAGAGCAGCACTTTCAACAATAGCCAAATTATGGAAAGAGCCTAAATGTCCATCAACTGATGAATGGATAAAGAAATTGTGGTTTATATACACAATGGAGTACTACATGGCAATGATAAAGAATGAAATATGGCCCTTTGTAGCAACGTGGATGGAACTGGAGAGTGTGATGCTAAGTGAAATAAGCCATACAGAGAAAGACAGATACCATATGGATTCACTCTTATGTGGATCTTGAGAAACTTAACAGAAACCCATGGGGGAGGGGAAGGAAAAAAAAAAGAGTTTAGAGTGGGAGAGAGCCAAAGTATAAAAGACTCTTAAAAACTGAGAACAAGCTGAGGGTTGATGGGGGGTGGGAGGGAGGGGAGGGTGGGTGATGGGTATTGAGGAGGGCACCTTTTGGGATGAGCACTGGGTGTTGTATGGAAACCAATTTGACAATAAATTTCATATATTGGAAAAAAAAAAGAAAAAAAAATGTACTAACATTCATATTTTTGGGGACCCAGAAGAAAAAGGGATAGAAAAGGGAGCAAAAAATTCATTTGAAAAAATAATAGCTGAAATATCCCTAATATGGGAAAAGAAAAGACATCCCGATATGGGAGGCAGGGAGAACTCCCAAAAAATCAATAAAATCAGGCCCACTACAAGATATAGTGTAATAAAATTTATGAAATATAATGATAAAGAAAAAACCCATTTTAATAGCAAAAAAAAAAAAAAAAGATAGCCTTAACTTACAAGGGAAACTCTATAGGACTAGCAGGAAATTTTTCAACACAAACTTGGCAAAACAGAAGGGAGTGGCATGATATATTCAAAGTCCTGAGTGGGAGAAAACTGCAGCCATGGATACTCTATCCAGCAATGCTGTAATTTAGAAAAGGAGAGATAAAGAATTTCCCAGAAAAATAAAAACCAGTGGAGTCTGTGAACACTACACCAGCCCTACAAAAATATTAAAAGGAGCATTCTGAGTAGAAAGGACACAGAAGTTACAGTCCAAAGACAAGAAACACAAAAGCAGTATAAATGAATATTTCTGTAAAAAATCAGTCAAGGAACTCACACACACACAAACACATAAAAGATATAAATTAAAATAACATATACCTAAAACATTAGGAAGAGTGGAGAAAATAATGGGCTCAAAATTAAACAAGGATCAACTTAATATATACTGCTATATGCAGAAAAGTTTATATACACCCTAATGGTAGCCATATATCAAAAACCACTAACAAACATGCAAAGAATAAAAAGAAAGAAATTCAAATATATCACGAAAGAAAATTTGCAGAACATGAAACAGTAAAAGACACGAAAAAATCAGAAAAAAAAATCTCAAAAAACCACAAAAATGAGTAATAAAATCACAATAAATACATATCTATCAGTAATTACTTTGAACATAAATGTACTAAAAACTCTAATCAAGAGTCATAGGGTGTTAGAATGCATAAAAAAGAAGATCCATCCATATGTTACCTACAATAGACTCATTTTATACCTAAAGAAACCTAAATATTGAAACTCAAGGTATGGAGAAATATTTATCATATAAATGGATTTCAAAAGAAAGCCAGAGTAGCAATACTTATATCAGACTCACTAGACTTTATTTTTTTAAGGTTTATTGATTTTTGAGAGACAGAGAGAGAGAAAGTGTGAGTGGGGTAGGGGCAGAGAGAGAGAGGGATACACAGCATCTGAAGCAGGCTCCAGGTTCTGATCTGTCAGCACATTGCCTGACACGGGCCTCGAACTCACAAGCCATGAGATCATGATCTAATCTGAAGTCTGACACTTAACTGACTGAGCCACCGAGGCACCCCATACAAACTAGATTTTACTTTTTATTTTTTATATGAAATTTATTGTCAAATTGGTTTCCATACAACACCCAGTGCTCATCCCAGCTGGGGCCATCCTTAATGTCCATCACCAACTTTCCCCTCACTCCCACCCCCCATCAACCCTCAATTTGTTCTCAGTATTTAAGAATCTCTTATGGTTTGCCTCCTTCCTTCTCTGTAACGTTTTCCTGCCTCCCTCTCCGCACCCCCGGTCTTCTATTGAGTTTCTTAGGATCCACATATGTGTGAAAACATATGGTATCTCTCTTTGTCTGGATTATTTCACATAGCATAATACCCTCCAGTTCCATCCACATTGCTGCAAATGGCCAGATTGCATTCTTTCTCATTGCCAAGCAGTATTCCATTGTGTATATAAACCACAATTTCTCTTTCCATTCATCAGTTGATGGACATTTATGCTCTTTCCATAGTTTGGCTATTGTTGAAAGTGCTGCTATAAACATTGGGGTACAAGTGCCCCTATGCATCAGCATTTCTGTATCCCTTGGGTAAATTCCTAGCAGTGCTATTGCTGGGTCATGGTGTACATCTATTTTCAATTTTTTCAGGAACCTCCACACTGTTTTCAAGAGCAGCTGCAGCAGTTTGTATTCCCACCAACAGTGCAAGAGGGTTCCCGTTATCTCCACATCCTCTCCAGCATCTATAGTCTCCCGATTTGTTCATTTTAGCCACTCTGACTGGCTTGAGGTGGTATCTCAGTGTGGTTTTCATCTGTATTCCCTGATGAGGATTGATGTTGAGCATCTTTTCATGTGCCTGTTGGCCATCTGGATGTCTTCTTTAGAGAAGGGCCTATTCATGTCTTCTGCCCATTTCTTCACTGGATTATTTGTTTTTTAGGTGTGGAGTTTGGTGAGCTCTTTATACATTTTGTATACTAGCCCTTTGTTTGACATGTCATTTGCAAATATCTTTTCCCATCCCACCAGTTGCCTTTTCGTTTTGTTGATTGTTTCCTATATAGTGCAGATACTCTTCACCTTTATGAGGTCCCAATAGTCCACTTTTGCTTTTAATTCCCTTGCCTTTGGGGATGTGTTGAGTAAGAAATTGCTGCTGCTGAGGTCAGAGAGGTTTTTTCCTTCTTTCTTCTCTAGGATTTTGATGTTTTCCTGTCTCACATTCAGGTCCTTCACCCATTTTGAGTTTATTTTTGTGAAGGGTGTAAGAAAGTGGTCTAGATTCATTCTTCTGCTTGTTACTGTCCAGTTCTCCCAGCACCATGTGTTAAAGAGACTGTCTTTTTCCATTGGATATTCTTTCCTGCTTTGTCAAAGATTAGTTGGCCATACATTTGTGGGTCGAATTCTGAAATCTCTATTCTATTCCATTGGTCTATGTGTCTGTTTTTGTGTCAATACCATGCTGTCTGGATGATTACAGCTTTGTAGCAGAGGCTAAAGTCTGGGATAGTGATGCCTCCCACTTTGGTCTTCTTATTCAATATTACTTTGGTTATTTGGTGTCTTTTGTGGTTCCATACAAATTTTAGTATTGCTTGTTCTAGTTTCGAGAAGAATGCTGGTGCAATTTTGATTGGGATTGCATTGAATGTGTAGATTTCTTTGGGAAGTACTGACATTTTAACAATATTTATTCTTCTCATCCATGAGCATGGAATGTTTTTCCATTTCTTTGTATCTTCTTCAATTTCCTTCATAAGCTTTCTATAGTTTTCAGCATACAGATCTTTTACATCTTTGGTTAGGTTTCTTCCTAGGTATTTTACGATTCCTGGTGCAATTGTGAATGGGATCAGTTTCTTTATTTGTCTTTCGGTTGCTTCATTATTATTGTATAAGAATGCAACTGATTTCTGTACATTAATTTTGTATCCTGCGACTTTGTTGAATTTATGTATCAGTTCTAGCAGACGTATGGTGGAGTCTATCTGGTTTTGCACGTATAATATCATGTCATCTGCAAAAAGTGAAAGCTTGACTTCATCTTTGCCAATTTTGATGTCTTTGATTTCCTTTTGTTATCTAATTGCTGATGCTAGCACTTTCAACAGTATGTCAATCAACAGCAGTGAGAGTGGACATCCCTGTCATGTTCCTGATCTCAGGGGTAAACCTCTCAGGTTTTCCCCATTGAGGATGATATTAGCTGTGGGCTTTTCATAAATGGTTTTTATGATGTTTAGGTATGTTCCTTCTGTCCCGACATTTTTACGGTTTTTATTAATAAAGCATGCTGAATTTTGCCAAATGCTTTTTATGCATCAATTGCCAAGATCATATGGTTCTTATCTTTTCTTTTATTAATGTGATGTATCACATTGATTGATTTGTGAATATTGAACCAGCTCTGCAGCCCAGGAATGAATTCCACCTGATCATGGTGAATAATTAATTTTATATGCTGTTTTATGCTATTTGCTAGTATCTTGTTGAGAATTTTTGAATCTATATTCATCAGAGATATTGGCCTTTGGTTCTCTTTTTTTACTGGGTCTCTGTCTGGTTTAGAAATCAAAGTAATGCTCGCTTCATAGAATGAGTCTAGAAGTTTTCCTTCCCTTTTTATTTTTTGGAACAGCTTGAGAAGGATAGGTATTATCTCTGCTTTAAATGTCCAAACCCAGCAGAAGAAGAGAAATAATAAAGATCAGAGCAGAAATAAATAATATAGAATAAAAAAAATAACAGTAGAGCAGATCAATGAAAGCAAGAGTTGGTTTTTTGAAAAAATAAACAAAATTGATAAACCTCTAGCCAGGCTTCTCAAAAAGAAAAGGGAGAGGACCCAAACATATAAAATCATGATTGAAAATGGAATTATTAAAACCAATCCCTCAGAAATAGAAGCAATTATCAGGGAATACTGTGAAAAACTATATGCCAACAAACTGGACAACCTGGAAGAAATGGACAAATTCTTAAGCACCACACACTTCCAAAACTCAAACAGGAAGAATAGAAAATTTGTACAGACCCATAACCAGTGAAGACATTGAATCAGTTATCAAAAATCTCCCAACAACTAAAAGTTCAGGACCATATGGCTTCCCTGGAGAATTCTAACAAACTAGATTTTAAAACAAACATTGTAACAAGTGACAAATAAAGGCCCTGTATAATAATGAAGTGGACAACCCAAGTAGAAGATATAACAATTCTAAATATTTATGCAACCAACATGGAAGCATCCAAATATATGAACCAAGCAAGAACAAACCTTAAAAAATTAATGGATAATAATACAATAATAGTAGCAGCATTAACACCCCACTGACATCAATTGACAGATTATCTAAACAGAAAATCTCAAGGAAAAAAAATCTTTGAATGACACATTGGAACAGATGAACTTAACAGTTATATTCAGAACATTCCATCTTAAAACAGCAGAATGCACATTCTTTTAACATCCACATAAAACATTCTCCAGAATACATCACACATTAAGCCTCAAAATAGGCCTCAACAAATACAAGAAGACTGAAGTCATACCATGCACCTTTTCTGACCACAATGCTATGAAAGTAGAAATCCACCACAACAAAAAATATGGAAAAACCACTGATAAATGAAAGTTAAAGTTCAAGCTACTAAACAACAAATGGGTCAACCAAATAACAAAATATTGCATGGAAACAATGAAAATGAAAACAGAATGATCCAATACCTTTGGAACGTAACAGAAGAGGTCATGAGAAGGAACCATTTAGCAGTATAGGTCTACCTCAAGAAGCAAGAAAAACCTAAAATAAGCAATTGAACCTTACACCTAAAGGAGCTAAAAAAAGAACACCAAATCAGGTCTAAAGTCAGAATAAGGGAGGAAATTATAAAGATTAGAGCAGAACTAAATAATTTAGGAACTAAAAAATAAACAAAAACAAAAGCAAAACAACAATAACAAAACCAATAGAACAAATCAATGAAATGCGGAGTTGTTTCTTGGAAAAAATTTTTAAAATTTATCAACATCTAAACAGGCTTATCAAAAAGAAAAGACCTAAAAATCACAAATGTGACAGGAGAAATAAGAAGCAAACAAAAAAATACAAACAATTATAAAATAATATTATGGAAAACTGTATGCCAACTCTTTGGACAACCTAGAAAAAAATGATAATTAATATTTCTTAGAAACATATAAATTACCAAAACTGAAGCAGGAAGAAATACAAAACTTGAACAGATTAATAACCTGCAAAGAAATTGAATCAGTAGTCAAAAAATCCCAACAAACAAAAGTCCAGGGCCAGATGGCTTCACAGGATAATTCTACCAAAATTTTGAAGAAGAGTAAACACCTATTCTTATCAAACTATTTCAAAAAATAGAAAGGGAAGGAAAACTCAACAATTCATTCTATGAGACCAGCATTACCCTGATACCAAAACCAAATAAAGAAACCACCATAAAGGAGAACTACAGGCAATAAATCTAATGAGAATATATACAAAAATCCTCAATAAAATAAGAGCAAATGTAATACAACAATACATTTAAAAAAATCATTCAGTATGATCAAGTGGGATTTATTCTTGGATTGCAAGGGTGGTTCAGTGTTTGCAATGGATCAACGTGATATGTCATATGAAAAAAAGAAATGATAAGAACCACATGATCTTTTCAATAGATGCAGAAGAAGCATTTGACAAATACAACATCCACTCATGATGAAAGCCCTCAAGAAAGTAGGTTTAAAAGGGAGGTGTTTCCTTCCTTCCTTCCTTGCTTCCTTCCTTCCTTCCTTCCTTCCTGCCTTCCTTCCTTTTTTTTAATGTATTGTATATATTTAATGTATTGTTGTGTTACGTTTGCTACTATTTTGGAAAACAGTGTGGAAGATCCTCAAAAAATTAAAAATGGATCCACCCTATGACCCAGCAATAGCACTGCTAGGAATTTACCCAAGGTATACAGGACTGATGATGCATAGGGGCACTTGTACCCCAATATTTATAGCAGCACTTTCAACAATAGCCAAATTATGGACAGAGCCTAAATGTCCATCAACTGGTGAATGGATAAAGAAATTGTGGTTTCGGGGGAACCCTTGGAAGATGGCACCGTAGGAGGACGCTGGGCTCACCGCGCATCCTGCTGATCACTTAGATTCCACCTACACCTGCATAAATAACCCAGAAAACCACCAGAAGACCAGCAGAATGGAGTCTCCGGAGCCAAGCGCAGACAAGAGGCCCACCAAAGAGGGTAGGAAGGGCGGTGAGGCGGTGCATGCTCCAAGGACTGGTGGGAAGGAGCCGGGGCAAAGGGGCTGCCTGCCGGCCAAGCAGAGCCCCCGAGTCTGGCTTGCAAAAGCGGAGGGGCCAGACGGAGTGTGTTCCAACAGCAAGCGCGAATTACCATCTGGAAGGTCATAAGTTAACAGCTCTGCTCACAAAGCGGGAAGGCTGGAGGACGAAGGGAGGGAAAGTTGCTGAGCCCCACGACCACAGGGCTCAGTTTGGTGAGGAACAAAGGCGCTCGCCAGCGCCATCTACCTCGCCCAACCCCAGCCAAAATCCCAAAGGGAACCAGTTCCAGCCAGGGAACTTGCTCACTCCACTCAAACACCCAAAGCTGTGCTTCTGCGAAGCCAAACCTCCAGCAGTGGATCTGACTCCCTCCCACTGCCACAGGGCCCCTCCTGAAGTGGATCACCTAAGGAGAAGCGAGCTAAGCCTGCCCCTCCTGCCCCCGTGCACCTTGCCTACCCACCCCAGCTAATACGCCAGATCCCCAGCACCACAAGCCTGGCAGTGTGCAAGTAGCCCAGACAGGCCACACCACCCCACAGTGAATCCCGCCCCTAGAAGAGGGTAAGAGAAGGCACACACCAGTCTGACTGTGGCCCTAGCGGTGGGCTGGGGGCAGACATCAGGTCTGACTGCAGCCCCGCCCACCAACTCCGGTTATACACCACAGCACAGGGGAAGTGCCCTGCAGGTCCGCACCACTCCAGGGACTATCCAAAATGACCAAACGGAAGAATTCCTCTCAGAAGAATCTCCAGGAAATAACAACAGCCAATGAACTGATCAAAAAGGATTTAAATAATATAACAGAAAGTGAATTTAGAATAATAGTCATAAAATTAATCGCTGGGCTTGAAAACAGTATAGAGGACAGCAGAGAATCTCTTGCTACAGAGATCAAGGGACTAAGGAACAGTGACGAGGAGCTGAAAAACGCTTTAAATGAAATGCAAAACAAAACGGAAACCACCACAGCTCGGATTGAAGAGGCAGAGGAGAGAATAGGTGAACTAGAAGATAAAATTATGGAAAAAGAGGAAGCTGAGAAAAAGAGAGATAAGAAAATCCAGGAGTATGAGGGGAAAATTAGAGAACTAAGTGATACACTAAAAAGAAATAATATGCGCATAATTGGTATCCCAGAGGAGGAAGAGAGAGGGAAAGGTGCTGAAGGGGTACTTGAAGAAATTATAGCTGAGAACTTCCCTGAACTGGGGAAGGAAAAAGGCATTGAAATCCAAGAGGCACAGAGAAGTCCCTTCAGACGTAACTTGAATCTATCTTCTGCACAACATATCATAGTAAAACTGGCAAAATACAAGGATAAAGAGAAAATTCTGAAAGCAGCAAGGGATAAACATGCCCTACAATATAAAGGGAGACCTATAAGACTCGTGACTGATCTCTCTGTTGAAATTTGGCAGGCCAGAAAAGATTGGCACAAAATCTTCAGTGTGCTGAACAGAAAAAATATGCAGCCGAGAATCCTTTATCCAGCAAGTCTGTCATTTAGAATAGAAGGAGAGATAAAGGTCTTCCCAAACAAACAAAAACTGAAGGAATTTGTCACCACTAAACCAGCCCTACAAGAGATCCTAAGGGGGATCCTATGAGACAAAGTACCAGAGATATCACTACAAGCATAAAACATACAGACATCACAATGACTCTAAACCTGTATCTTTCTATAATAACACTGAATGTAAATGGATTAAATGCGCCAACCAAAAGACATAGGGTATCAGAATGGATAAAAAAACAAGACCCATCTATTTGCTGTCTACAAGAGACTCATTTTAGATCTGAGGACACCTTTAGATTGAGAGTGAGGGGATGGAGAACTATTTATCATGCTACCGGAAGCCAAAGGAAGCTGGAGTAGCCATACTTATAAAAGACAAACTAGACGTTAAATTAAAGGCTGTAACAAGAGATGAAGAAGGGCATTATATAATAATTACAGGGTCTATCCATCAGGAAGAGCTAACAATTATAAATGTCTATGCGCCGAATACCGGAGCCCCCAAATATATAAAACAATTACTCATAAACATAAGCAACCTTATTGATAAGAATGTGGTAATTGCAGGGGACTTTAACACTCCACTTACAGAAATGGATAGATCATCTAGACACATGGTAAATAAAGAAACAAGAGCCCTGAATGAGACATTGGATCAGATGGACTTGACAGATATATTTAGAACTCTGCATCCCAAAGCAACAGAATATACTTTCTTCTCCAGTGCACATGGAACATTCTCCAAGATAGATCATATACTGGGTCACAAACAGCCCTTCATAAGTTTACAAGAATTGAAATTATACCATGTATACTTTCAGACCACAATGCTATGAAGCTTGAAATCAACCACAGAAAAAGTCTGGAAAACCTTCAAAAGCATGGAGGTTAAAGGACACCCTACTAAAGAATGAGTGGGTCAACCAGGCAATTAGAGAAGAAATTAAAAAATATATGGAAACAAACGAAAATGAAAATACAACAATCCAGACGCTTTGGGATGCAGTGAAGGCAGTCCTGAGAGGAAAATACATCGCAATCCAGGCCTATCTCAAGAAACAAGAAAAATCCCAAATACAAAATCTAACAGCACACCTAAAGGAAATAGAAGCAGAACAGCAAAGACACCCCAAACCCAGCAGAAGAAGAGAAATAATAAAGATCAGAGCAGAAATAAACAGTATAGAATCTAAAAAAATGGTAGACCAGATCAACGAAGCCAAGAGTTGATTTTTTGAAAAAATAAACAAAATTGACAAACTTCTAGCCAGGCTTCTCAAAAAGAAAAGGGAGATGACCCAAGTAGATAAAATCATGAATGAAAATGGAATGATTACAACCAATCCCTCAGAGATACAAACAATTATCAGGGAATACTATGAAAAATTATATGCCAACAAATTGGACAACCTGGAAGAAAGGGACAAATTCCTAAACACCCACACTCTTCCAAAACTCAATCAGGAGGAAATAGAAAGCTTGAACAGACCCATAAGCAGCGAAGAAATTGAATCGGTTATCAAAAATCTCCCAACAAATAAGAGTCCAGGACCAGATGGCTTCCCAGGGGAGTTTACCAGACATTGAAAGCAGAGATAATACCTACCCCTCTCAAGCTATTCCAAGAAATAGAAAGGGACGGAAAACTTCCAGACTTATTCTATGAAGCCAGTATTCCTTTGATTCCAAAACCAGACAGACCCAGTTAAAAAAAAAAGAGAACTACAGGCCAATATCCCTGATGAATATGGATGCAAAAATTCTCAATAAGATACTAGCAAATCGAATTCAACAGCATATAAAAAGAATTATTCACCATGATCAAGTGGGATTCATTCCTGTGATGCAGGGCTGGTTGAACATTTGCAAATCAATCAACGTGATACATCACATTAACAACAAAAAAAGTGAAGAACCATATGATCCTGTCAATCAATGCAGAAAAGGCCTTTGACAAAATCCAGCACCTTTCTTAATAAAAACCCTTGAGAAAGTCGGGATAGAAGGAACATACTTAAACATCACCAAAGCCATTTATGAAAAGCCCAGAGCTAACATCATCCTCAATGGGGAAAAACTGAGAGCTTTTTCCCTGAGATCAGGAACACGACCGGGATGCCCACTCTCACCGCTGTTGTTTAACATAGTGTTGGAAGTTCTAGCATCAGCAATCAGACAACAAAAGGAAACCAAAGCATCCAAATTGGCAAAGATGAAGTCAAGCTTTCGCTTTTTGCAGATGACATGATATTATACATGGAAAATTCGATAGACTCCACCAAAAGTCTGCTAGAACTGATACATGAATTCAGCAAAGTTGCAGGATACAAAATCAATGTACAGAAATCAGTTGCATTCTTATACACTAACAATGAAGCAACAGAAAGACAAATAAAGAAACTGATCCCATTCACAATTGCACCAAGAAGCATAAAATACCTAGGAATAAATCTAACCAAAGATGGAAAAGATCTGTATGCTGAAAACTATACAAAGCTTATGAAGGTAGTTGAAGAAGATATAAAGAAATGGAAAGACATTCGCTGCTCATGGATTGGAAGAAGCAATATTGTCAAAATGTCAATACTACCCAAAGCTATCTACACATTCAATGCAATTCCAATAAAAATTGCACCAGCATTCTTCTCGAAACTAGAACAAGCAATCCTAAAATTCATATGGAACCACAAAAGGCCCCGAAGAGCCAAAGTAATTTTGAAGAAGAAGACCAAAGCAGGAGGCATCACAATCCCAGACTTTAGCCTCTACTACAAAGCTGTCATCATCAAGACAGCATGGGATTGGCACAAAAACAGACACATAGACCAATGGAATAGAATAGAAACCCCAGAACTAGACCCACAAACGTATGGCCAACTCATCTTTGACAAAGCAGGAAAGAACATCCAATGGAAAAAAAGACAGTCTCTTTAACAAATGGTGCTGGGAGAACTGGACAGCAACATGCAGATGGTTGAAACTAGACCACTTTCTCACACCATTCACAAAAATGAACTCAAAATGGATAAAGGACCTGAATGTGAGACAGGAAACCATCCAAACCCTAGAGGAGAAAGCAAGAAAAGACCTCTCTGACCTCAGCCGTAGCAATCTCTTACTCGACACATCCCCAAAGGCAGGGGATTTAAAAGCAAAAATGAATTACTGGGACCTTATGAAGATAAAAATCTTCTGCACAGCAAAGGAAACGACCAACAAAACTAAAAGGCAACCAACGGAATGGGAAAAGATATTTGCAAATGACATATTGGACAAAGGGCTAGTATCCAAAAACTATAGAGAGCTCACCAAACTCCACACCCGAAAAACAAATAACCCAGTGAAGAAATGGGCAGAAAACATGAATAGACACTTCTCTAAAGAAGACATCCGGATGGCCAACAGGCACATGAAAAGATGCTCAACGTCGCCCCTCATCAGGGAAATACAAATCAAAACCACACTCAGATGTCACCTCACACCAGTCAGAGTGGCCAAAATGAACAAATCAGGAGACTATAGATGCTGGCGAGGATGTGGAGAAACGGGAACCCTCTTGCACTGTTGGTGGGAATGCAAATTGGTGCAGCCGCTCTGTAAAGCAGTGTGGAGGTTCCTCAGAGAATTAAAAATAGCCCTACCCTATGACCCAGCAATAGCACTGCTAGGAATTTACCCAAGGGATACAGGAGTACTGATGCATAGGGGCACTTGTACCCCAATGTTTAGAGCAGCACTCTCAACAATAGCCAAATTATGGAAAGAGCCTAAATGTCCATCAACTGATGAATGGATAAAGAAATTTTGGTTTATATACACAATGGAGTACTACATGGCAATGAGAAAGAACGAAATATGGCCCTTTGTAGCAACGTGGATGGAACTGGAGAGTGTGATGCTAAGTGAAATAAGCCATACAGAGAAAGACAGATACCATATGGTTTCACTCTTATGTGGATCTTGAGAAACTTAACAGAAACCCATGGGGGAGGGGAAGGAAAAAAAAAGAGTTTAGAGTGGGAGAGAGCCAAAGCATAAGAGACTCTTAAAAACTGAGAACAAGCTGAGGGTTGATGGGGGGTGGGAGGGAGGGGAGGGTGGGTGATGGGTATTGAGGAGGGCACCTTTTGGGATGAGCACTGGGTGTTGTTTGGAAACCAATTTGACAATAAATTTCATATATTGAAAAAAAATAAAATAAAATCATGTTAAAAAAATAAAATAAATGACTTTGAAGTTATTTAAAGATAAAAGGTTGTCTGGGGCTCCTGGGTGTCTCAGTCGGTTGAGCGTTCAACTTCGGCTTGGGTCATGATCTCACGGTCCGTGAGTTTGAACCCCGCGTCGGGATCTGTGCTGACAGCTCGGAGCCTGGAGCCTGCTTTGGATTCTGTGACTCCCCCCCTCTCTGCCCCTAACCCACTCGCATTCTGTGTCTGTCTCTCTCAAAAATAAATACATATTAAACAAATTTAAAAAGAGAAATGAAAAAATTGTCGTGAGCCAATGCTGCAAGTTTGAATCACACGTATAAGTGTTTTGAAAACTCATCACAATTTGTAAGGAATGTAAAAACAGGATCTGCACAGTTCATCTTCAGCAGAAATATGTGAGAGGGCTTGAAGCAGATTAGCTCAATCTGGTCTGGTTCAAATAACAATAAAGCTCCATTTCTTCTTTTTAATGAATGTAATATTGCAATGCCACAAATTTATTTGCCTAGTAATTTTTATTATTGAATGCCACCAAAAAGTAATTAATATTGTTTAAAGGTGCTAGAAGGTTGTCTCTCTCACCTCACCCCAAAATAGGTAACAGCATTATATTTTGTTAAACTGTGGTATTTTTTAGCCAGTTAAACTTGTGAAAGCAAAGGCATGTTAGGCTCAGATTAAGGTGTATTAGGGTACAGTCTTATACAAATTAGAGGTAAAATGACCATTTTAACAAGCCAATTTTTACATGTCTAATGCATTTATTTGGACAGATTATTTTTTGATTATTAGGCAAATTATCCTAGAGCTTTTTTCTTTCTTTCATCCTTGTCTAATCTTAATCTTGTAATAAGTAATAGAATGTCTATCTAATGGTATTCCTTCTCTTAGGAAAAAAATCTCAAATTTAAAAAAAAATATTTGACAACAGGGGTCATGGTTTATTCCTCAATGTACCAGTGAACACAGTGCTTTGCCAGTACTAGTTTTTAAATAAATACCTGAATAGATAAATGATTCCCTATTTCCTTTATGATACCATCATTCAGCTCAAAATGTAGTAACTGTTGACCTAGACTCAAAATATAGTAATTGTTGATTTCCCCATGTCCTTTCAGTCCCCCAAAACAATTAAAATTCAGGTTTATTCCTTTGTAACATCTCTCAAAACCCATTTCTTCATATTTTAACCAGCAATCTGATATGCCACAGTCTTCAGGGACATGGTGAAGAGGCTGTCCTTGTTCCTCTGTGTACATTTTGCACACATCTTGTCAAATCTTGTTTACTTACACACAATAGGTTATAGGAGTTCAGGAATTCTTTCTTCTCAGAACACTGGTCAAATTTTTGCTCTGTTGCTGATATGGAATTACTCCTGTGTGATAGGTTCTGAAACTTGTAAACATTCTTTTAGGATTTTCATCTTTTCCATCCCCCACTGCTTAAGCTAAATTTCTGAGTATTGAGTCTGTAGTTGAACTTTTTCTGATTTGTTTCATTCTTGAAATTATTACTCAAAGTCTATTTACTCACTTCCAAATGCTGTAAAAGTCTATCTATCTATTTATATATCATCTATCTATATCTACATATCTATCTATAATCTATTATCTATGTATATATATTCATCTCTTTATGTCTCTTACTCATTCTCTTCCAAAATTGAATACAGTTTATAATAAAAACAATTCCAAATCATGACAGTTAAATATTGAATTATCAATAAAAATCTGTTAACATTTTGTCCACAATTTCAAGAGTTTTGCATGTTTACTGAGATCTTTCCATGGATTCAAGATTAAGATCTCCTGATTTTGAGGAAGAACAGAATTGTAGTATGGACATGAAATGAGTAATTTGAAATGGTAAATTCAGCTCTGAATATCCTAGAATCTAGACTGGGGAAAAGATAAATGTGGTTGGCTTCTCTGTCTCATTGCCAGGCAGCACTACTATATGATCATCACAACTACTCTTTAAAGCAGCTGATCTTCTGACTACCTCCTTGTGATGGTATAGGAATTCAGTATATTCCTTTCCAGTAACCTATCTTCCTGGTATTGAGTCTTTCCTTCTCAATGCCAGTTTTCAATTGCTCATGGCTTGTTCATGACACTTCCCAATTCCAAATTCTTAGCAACTCATACTTGGATTATTACAATACTCTTGAATGGTTTCTTTGCCTTCCAACTCACTTCCTCCCCAATTTATTTGTAAACTATCCTCAGAAGAATTTTAGAGATAATATATTTGATCAGGGTCATCTCTAGTCCAGCTAATTTTTTTATAAAATTATTTTTAAAAGTGTCCCTTTTAGTCTAATGTTGTCTTCTGGTTAAAATACTTGTACATTGTGAATTAGAAAATTATACATCTTTCTCCAGGCGAATCAGCATGGTGCTTGGGAGCACTGTTTGGCTTAGATTTCAGTTCCCATGCACATCTTGTATAGTCACTCTTTTGCACACCACAATTATATGCAGTATTTCTTCCTTTCTTTATATTACTATTCTATGCTAAATGTTTATTGAGGCCCATGGTTTATAATAATATCATAATCATTTGATTTTCTTTCATATACATAGATCCAAAATAATCTGGAAAGGAAAAGAGCCAAAAGCAAAACAAGGTCCCAGACAGCCCTTATAACCTTACACTCTCAAACTATAACTGCATCAATAGTAAAACTAACACTTTGGGGAGGAACCAATGAGACCAATTCCAAATATCTTACCCAATTTTTGCTTCCAAAGTTTTGCTATTTCTGAATTTAATGATGTTTTCAGACCAAAGGTTGTTGAAGGGCTGTTAGTGAATCCTTCTAATGGGACCAATGTCGAGGTCATGAAATCCTGAATGCTTGCCTTTGAAATCCTTAACACTTCCTGAGCATCTTTCTCCATGCTTACACATTTTATATCTTTTCCCCCCATGCCCAAGTTTACCCAAAGAACATATTAAAAATAGGGTGTTAAGAATTCAATGTGTTAAAATTAGCATTTTCAATGACAAGTGTATAAGGAGGGCAATGCTTAATCTAAAAGAATACATCAAAGAAAAATTTTTATCATCTTTATAGGAGACATTAATCAAAATCTTTATAATTACCTCAATTTACTCAATTTTGGTGACCCAGTAAGTTGTTCCCTGATTTCTAAGGAAGTTCTGATTTTTACCACCCTCTAACACTTGAAACAGACAATATGGCATAACATAGCTAAGTGATCTAAATACCTCAGTATGGCTCAGAAATATTCATCTTGTATAGTTAGCCTAAAAATAATATTTGATTCAGATCATGTATACATACACAAGATTTTTTATAAAAAAGGAAGAAAGATCATGACAGAGAAACATGGGTGTGTAAATAGTGGGAAGCTTATTTCATTTTTGTCATAATCTATTTCCAAGCACCATAGCAAAGATACATGGCTTTTTAGACCATTAATAGAAACAATCATTGCATCCATGAAATCTTATGCCCTCTGGAAGTATAGTTCCTTCTGTAAGTATATCAAACTATAGGATAGCTTCCTGATATTTTTAGTGTTTGACAAATGAGTTCCCCCAATACGTAGATGCCTTCCAAGACTGTGCAGCATGAAGTCATGGGAACGAGAAACAAAACATAAGTATAAACAAAGGGACTTCATTGTAAAAAGCAATGTTTAAATGGATAAAGCACCTGAATATGAGACAGGAAACCATCAAAACCCTAGAGGAGAAAGCAGGAAAAGACCTCTCTGGTCTCAACCTCAGCAATTTCTTACTTGACACATCCCCAAAGGCAAGAGAATTAAAAGCAAAAATGAACTATTGGGACCTCATGAAGATAAAAAGCTTCTTCACAGCAAAGGAAACAATCAACAAAACTAAAAGGCAACCAAAGGAATGGGAAAAGATATATGCAAATGACATATCAGGCAAAGCACTAGTATCCAAAATCTATAAAGAGCTCACCAAACTCCACACCCGAAAAACAAATAACCCAGTGAAGCAATGGGCAGAAAACATGAATAGACACTTCTCTAAAGAAGACATCCGGATGGCCGACAGGCACATGAAAAGATGCTCAATGTCGCTCCTCATCAAGGAAATACAAATCAAAACCACACTCAGATATCACCTCACACCAGTCAGAGTGGCTAAAATGAACAAAACAGGAGACTATAGATGCTGGCGAGGATGTGGAGAAATGGAACATTCTTGCACTGTTGGTGGGAATGCAAACTGGTGCAGCTGCCCTGGAAAACAGTGTGGAGTTTCCTCAAACAATTAAAAATAGACCTACCCTATGATCCAGCAATAGCACTGCTAAGAATTTACCCAAGGGATACAGGAGTACTGATGCGTAGGGGCAATGCAGCACTCTCAACAATAGCTAAATTATGGAAAGAGCATAAATGTCCATCAACTGATGAATAGATAAAGAAATTGTGGTTTATATACACAATGGAATACTACGTGGCAATGAGAAAGAATGAAATATGGCCTTTTGTAGCAACATGGATGGAACTGGAGAGTGTTATGCTAAGTGAAATAAGTCATACAGAGAAGGACAGATTCCATATGTTTTCACTCCTATGTGGATACTGAGAAACTTAACAGAAGACCATGGGGGAGGGGAAGGAAAAACATGGTTAGAGAGAAAGGGAGCCAAAACATAAGAGACTCCTAAAAACTGTGAACAAACTGAGGGTTTATGGAGGGTGGGAGGGAGGGGTGGTTGGGTGATGGGTATTGAGGAGGGCACCTGTTGGGATGAGTACTGGGTGCTGTATGGAAACCAATTTGACAATAAATTTCATAATAAAAAAAGCAATGTTTATTGTTCTCTGTTAAATAGTAATCATCATTGGAGGAAAGGGGACAAGATGTTTGAGCAGCATGGAAGTTTTCTGCTTGTCTCCTCCCTGAAATGCAGCTAGATCAGTGTCAAACCATTTTATAAGCCTAGAAAATTGATCCGAGAATTAACACAACAATCTGCATAACTTAAGCCACAGAACTTGGCAGGTGCATGGTGCAGAGAGTTGAACTGGGGGAGAAAGAAGCCACAGAGGGTAAGGAGTGGTATTTTTAGATAGAGGACAGAGAAAAGGGGGAAAGTACAGGAAAAACACTCCCAAAAGTAGCTGGAGAGAAAGAGAAAGTGGAAACACCCACAAGTGACTGAACAACAAAGGGAGAAATGAGAAATGAGAGGGTTTCAATACCATTAGGACTCTATAAACGGGGAAGAACAGCAGTGGAAATTCCACGGTCCATTAGCTGGCAGTGCTCTGCTGGGAAGGGCAAATCACCAAGAACTGGAAGTGAGGTCTGAGGGGAGCACAGGCCACAAAGGGAGAGAAGTCGTTCCCCTGGTAGGAGGGCATTTGTAGAGGCTGTGGGTTTCTCCCCACAGGAAAGTTTTCAGTGGATGCCAGAGAACACGATTGCTGGTATTGGAACAGACACCAGGGTATGGTGAAACCTGGTGCTGGTTGTGTGTTGTTATTTACCACAATTCCTGAACCACTACTGCTATGTGATCACATGAACTTATTCTGGGGCAAGCAGACATGCACCACAACCACTGAGCCTCTACAGCAGCATGATCACACAAATGTTCCCGGGGGCAAGTCAGTACATGGCCATTGCTCAGCGAGACACTCCCCCAGAGTGTCAGAGTGGGTCTAAGCCACAAGGCCCTCACAATTGAAGAGTCTGGAAATACAGCCCATCTGAGACAAAGTTCAGGAGGGAAGTGAAGCCTGGCAGGCTGATGGCTAGGATTCAGACTGTATAGAAGCAGGGAGTGGACAGAAGCCAGAGACAAAGGAGGGACACTTGATTGCTGGCCAGTGAGAGTGCAGAATTCTGATGCTAGAGACAAGTGATGACATTTTCACCTCTCCTGTGTGTGTGCATACATGCACACATGCGCCACACTGATTCACCCCAGTAAGCTAAGGAGCACCAAATAGTGGAGAACAGAGCTGTTACACCAAGCCCTGTCCAACTGCGCCAAACAAGCCCTAGAGGATGACCACAAATCTCTCTGCTTGCTTAGTGTACAGACTCTAAAGTACTTCATAGTTTGACTTCTAGGGGAAACTGGATGTAATCTCATTGGGATTTCATTCTGTTTGCTGGTCCAACTATTCAGGCTTTTCTTTCCTTTTCGTTTCTTTTCTTTTCTTTTCTTTTCTTTTCTTTTCCTCTCATCTCTTCTTTTGTCTTCTTTTCTCATCCCTTTTCTTATTCTTGGATACAGAAAGAGACAAATTTTATTTTTCTTTTCCATTTTGATATAAATTTTTATTTTTTACTATATTAGCTTTTTAAAATTTTTATTCTATTTTACCTTCTTGAATCAATTTTATTCTATTTTATTGTGTAAACTTTTTAAATTTTAAACGTTTTCTTACTTTTCTTCTTTTACTTTTTTCTTCTTTTCTTTTCATTCCCTTTTTCTCTATTCAATCAAACTTCTTTCAACAACCAGACAAAAACATACCTAGGATCTAGCCTCCTTTATTTGATTTTTTTTGTTGTTTTTAATCATTTTAATATTTAGTTTTTATTTTATTAATACTTTATCTTCCTCCAAAAATGACAAAATGGAGGAATTCACCCCAAAAGAAAGAACAGGAAGAAATGACAGCGAGGGACTTAACACAGATATAAGCAAGATGCCTAAACTAGAATTTAGAATCACAGTAATAAGAATACTAGCTGGGGTTGAAAAAATCATAAAATCCCTTTCTGAGGAAATAAAAGAAGCAAAATCTAGTCAGGACAAAATTAAAAATGCTATAATTGAGATACAATCTTTTTTTTTTAACGTTTATTTATTTTTGAGACAGAGAGAGACAGAGCATGAACGGGGGAGGGTCAGAGAGAGAGGGAGACACAGAATCTGAAACAGGCTCCAGGCTCTGAGCAGTCAGCACAGAGCCCGACGCGGGGCTCCAACTCACGGACTGTGAGATCATGACCTGAGCAGAAGTCGGCCGCTTAACTGACTGAGCCACCCAGGTGCCCCAAGAGATACAATCTTGAATTGATACCACAGTGACAAGGATGGATAAAGCAGAGCAGTGAATCAGCGATATACAAGAGAAAATTATGGAGAATAATGCAGCAGAAAAAAAAAAAGACAGAAACTAAGGCAAAAGAGCATGATGTAAGAATTAGAAACCTGAGGGGCGCCTGGGTGGTGCAGTCGGTTAAGCATCCGACTTCAGACAGGTCACGATCTCGCGGTCCGTGAGTTCGAGCCCCACGTCGGGCTCTGGGCTGATGGCTCAGAGCCTGGAGCCTGTTTCCGATTCTGTGTCTCCCTCTCTCTCTGCCCCTCCCCCGTTCATGCTCTGTCTCTCTCTGTCCCAAAAATAAATAAACGTTGAAAAAAAAAAAAGAATTAGAAACCTGAATAACTCACTAAAAAGGAATAACATCTGAATCATAAGAGACCCAAAGGATGAAGAGATAAAAAGGGGTAGAAGGTTTATATGAGTAAATCAAAGTGGAAAACTTTCCTAACCTGGAGAAAGACACAGACATCAAAATCCAGGAAGCACAGAGAACTCCCATTAGACTCAAAAAAAAAAAAAAACCCGACCATCAAGAAGTCATATCATAATCAAATTCACAGAATACATGGGAAAGGAAAGAACTATGAAAGCAACAAGGGAAAAAGTCCTTAACGTATAAAGGAAGACAGATCAGGTTCACACAGTAGACATATCCACAGAAACTTGGCAAGCCAGGAAGGATTGGCAGGAGATATTCAATGTGCTGAATTGGAAAAATATGCAGCCAAGAATTCTTTATCTAGTGAGGCTGTCATTCAAAATAGAAGAGATAAAGAGTTTTTCAGACAGATAAAAATCTAAAGTAGCTCATGACCACTAAACCAGCCCTGCAATGAATTTTAAGGGGGTCTCTCTGAGGGGAGAAAAGATGAAACAAAACAAAAGAGGACCATAAGCAACAAAAACTTAGAAAGGATCAGATAACACCACCAGAAACTTCAATTCTACAGGCAACACAATGGCAATAAACTCATATCTCTCAGTACTCACTCTAAATGTCAATGAAATAAATGCTCCAATAAAAAGACATAGGGTAGTAGAATCTATAAGAAAACAAAATCTATATACATTCTGTTTAAAAGAGAACCATTTTAGACCTAAGGCACATTCAGATTGAAAGTAAGGATCTGGAGAACCATTTATCATCTTAATGTTCATCAAAAGAAAACCAGAGTAGCCATACTTACATCAGACAATCTAGATTTTTTTTTTTTTATAAATTTTTTTTCAATGTTTATTTATTTTTGGGACAGAGAGAGACAGAACATGAACGGGGGAGGGGCAGAGAGAGAGGGAGACACAGAATCGGAAACAGGCTCCAGGCTCTGAGCCATCAGCCCAGAGCCTGACGCGGGGCTCGAACTCACGGACCGCGAGATCGTGACCTGGCTGAAGTCGGACGCTTAACTGACTGCGCCACCCAGGCGCCCCCAGACAATCTAGATTTTAAAATAAAGACTGTAACAAGAGATGAAGGAGGGCATTATATCATAATTCAGGGGTGTATCCACCAAAAATATTTAACAATTATAAACATTTATGCCGAAAATGTGAAGGTACCCAAACATATAAATCAATTAATCACAAACATAAAGAAACTCATTGATAATAATACCATAATAGTAGGGGACTTTAAGCCCAACTTATAGCAATGGACTGATCATCTAAATAGAAAATCAACAAGGAAACACTGTCTGTAAATGACACACTGGACCAGATGGTTTTAACATATATATTCAGAACAATTCATCCTAAAGCAGGGGAATACATATTCTTCTTGAGTCCACATGCAACATTCTCCAGAATAGATCACATACTGGGACACAAATTAGCTCTCAACAAGTTCAAAGAGTTCAAGATCATACAGCACATATTTTCAGATCACAACGCTATGAAACTTGGAATCAACCACGGGGAAAAAAAAAATTGGGAAAGACAATAATTACTTGGAGAGTAAAGAACGTCCTACTCTGGGGCACTTGGGTGGTTCAGTCAGTTGAGCATCTAACTTTAGCTCAGGTCATGATCTCACAGTCTGTGGGTTCAGGCCCCATGTCAGGCTCTGTGCTTATAGCTCACAACCTGGAGCTTGCTTTGGACTCTGTGTCTTCTTCTCTCCTTCATAATCAATGGAAGAGTATAAGTTCATAATCAAAAATAATGAAATCTTGCCATTTGCCACAACATGGTTGGAAATACAGTGTATGATGCTAAGTGAAATTAGTCAGAGAAAGACAAATATCATATGACTTCACTCATATGAGGAATTTAAGATACAAAACAGATGAACATAAGGGAATGGAAGCAAAAATAATATAAAAACAAGAGGGGGACAAAACATTAGAAAATCTTAAATACAGAGAACAAACTGAGGGTTGTTGGAGGGGTTGTGGGTGAGAGGGTAAGCTAAATGTATAAGGGACATTGAGGAAGACACTTGTTGGGATTAGCACTGGGTATGATACATAGGGAATGAATCACTGGAGTCTACTCCTGAAATCATTTTTACACCATATGCTAATTAATATGGATGTACATTAAACAATAAATATATATAAATAAAAAAGTAATAATCATTTTAAAAAGATTACAACTTAGTATTTATTTTTAAATAGCAAACTAACATTCTAACAGTTATGCTGAATTTTGCACTTTAAACTTTCAGAATAAACTGAGAAAACTATGGTAATATGTGACAAATTAAAATCAGATACTCTGTTCCTAGTTGAAGTGTACAAATCATGGAAATTCTGAATTTATCAAAGCCAAAATTTAAATTTTCTTTGCCCACAATATCCTCCTAGAGGAATGCTTTCTAAAACAATTCAGTGATGCTGACAAGGAGTTCTACCTCCCATTAGAAGTAAAAGTTTTGTGTTTTTTTTTCTCTTGTTAAACGGAATTAACTATGTTACTTCCTCTTGTAGCTGTACAAGCCTGCAGTTCTCTACAGGATATTTGGTTAGAAAGGGTAAGATTCTTGGCTTTCTCTTAATATATTAAAAAACAGACCTTAAAAATCTCAATGAATTGAACATGACACTTGGTAGTTCTGCTACTTCTATTAAAATGTAATTCCGAATCTGTTAATATTTACCTTTTGAGGGTTATGTTGTTATGAGGAATGGAGGCTCTCAGTAAGGAGATTACTCAGTGAGGTAATATGTATTTATAAGTTTAAATGGTTAAAATGTTGACTGAAACTACTGCATGTTTTGTGTAAGGAAATGTGGCTCTCTAGATAGAAACCTCCTTTCTCTACAAGTTAATATGCTGTTGACATAAACCAGGAGTCCAGATGTAAATACTGGTCATAACAAATCTATGTTAAAATTAGGATAGTGGTTGATTAAACACAATTCTGTTAGTATGAGCAATGAGGAGAAAAACTTAACATTTTACATAGAGAGTTTGTCAACTGAATGAAGTAGTATTCAAGTGGTAAATACCTTTAAATACCTAAATATTTTCATAAGATGAGACTTGACATGTTTCTTTTGATTGGGACATTTTCCATACATTCGTTTTTTTGGTGGGACATCAGAGCTTCAAATAACACATAAAGATTTGAATCAAGCCCTAGAAGCTAGAACAGCTGTCAAATCTCAGAGGGGCTGATTCTCAATTTGTGATGAACATTTCTTTGGATGTATTTTTAATTTGATAACATGGGAAATATTTTAGAACAAAGCTCAGTGTTGTGCTTTCTTTGTTAGGAAGATTCATTCCACACTCCTTCTTTAAATAATAAAAGAATTGCCCTTTTAAAAAATCTGCTAATTTCACAATTAGAGTTTGATTCTTAAGCATGTAAGATTATTTAGAATATGTAAGAATATTGAAAAAGAAAGGTTGATGCAAGTCATCTAATATATGAGTAAAACCTAGTCAGATTGATACCTTCTTATGATATGAGCAAATATCAAAGTATTTTGTATATACTGAATTCCTCCAGATTAAAAAGTTGGAAGCACTAAATTCCCTTTTAGTAAAAGATGTCTCAATGAATATTTTTACAGTGAAATATCAGGATAAAGACTTAATTGAGAAGATTAATTGAGATTAATTAGATTAATTAGATAATAAAGATTAATTGAGAAGACAGCAGTGTGCAGAAACAATCCTGCAATTATATGGTCAATTAATCTTTGACAAAATAGCAAAGAATATGCAATAGGAAAACCAGTCTCTTCAACAAATGGTGCTGAGAAAGCTGCACAGCTACATACAAAAGAATAGGAGTAGACCATTTTCTTACACATACACAAAAATAAATTCAAAATCAATTAAAGACCTAAATGTGAGACCTGAAACCATAAAAATCGTGGAAGAGAGCACAGGCAGTAATTTCTCTTACATTGGCCATAGCAACGTTTCTCAAGATATGTCTCCAGAGGCAAGGGGAATAAAAGCAAGCATCAACTATTACAATTACATCAAAATAGAACGTTTCTGCACAGTGAAGGAAACAATTAATACAACTAAAAAGCAACCTACTGAATGGTAGATGATATTTGCAAAAGGCATATACAGTAAAGGGTTAGTATCCAAAATATATAACAACTAATACAACTCAACTCCCAAAAAGCAAATAATCCAGTTTAAAAACGTCAGGAGACATTAACAGACATTTCTCTAAGGAAGATATAAAGATGGTTAAAAGATACATGAAAGATATTCAACATCACTCATCATCATGGAATGCAAATTTCACTCCTATCAGAGAGGCTAAAATCAGAAATACCAGAAATGAAAAATGTTGTTGAGGATGTAGAGAAAAAAAGGAACTCTCATGCATTGTTGGTGGAAATACAAACTGGTGCAGCCATGTGGAAGACAGTATGAAGGTTCCTCAAAAAATAAAAAAAAAAATAGAAAAGTTAGAACAGAAATAAATGCTATCAAAACAAACAAACAAACAAACAACAACAACAACAACAACAAACACAGTAGAACACATCAATGAAACCAGAAGCTGGTTCTTTGAAAGAATTAACAAAATTGATAAACCACTACCAGTTTGATCAAAAGGAAAAAGGAAAGGAGACAAATAAATAAAAACCAGAATGAAAGCAGAGAGATCACAACAAACACAGAAAATAAAAACAATAATAAGAGAATATTATGAGAAATTATATGCCAATTACATGTACAATCTGAAAGAAATCGACAAATTCCTAGAAACATATACACTACCAAAACTGAAACAGGAAGAAACAGAAAATTTGAACAGACCCATAACCAGTAGAGAAATTGAATTAGTAATAAAAAATCTGCCAAAAAACAAGGGTCCAAGGCCAGATAGCTTCCCAGGGGAATTCTACCAAAACATTTAAGGAAGTGTTAACACCTATTCTCTTAAAGCTGTTCCAAAAAATAGAAATGGAAGGAAACCTTCCAAACCCTTTCTATGAAGCCAGAATTACCTTGACTCCAAAACCAGACAGAGACTCCACTAAAAATAAGAACTATAGACCAGTTTCCCTTATGAACACGGATGCAAAAATTCTCAACAATATATTAGCTAATCGGATCCAACAATACATTAAAAAAAAATTATTCACCACGACCAAGTGGGATTTACACCTGGGAGGCATTGCTGGTTCAATATCCAAAAAACAATCAATGTGATTCATTACAACAATAAAAGAAAGTACAAGAACCATATGATCCTCTCAATACATGTCAAAAGCATTTGACAAAATACAGCATCTTTTCTTGATAAAAACCCTCAAGAAAGTAGGGATAGAAGGAACATACCTCAAGATAATAAAAGTCATATATGAAAGACCCAATGCTAATATCCTCAATGGGGAAAAACTGAGAGCTTTACCCCTAAGGTCAGGAACATGACAGGGATGTCCACTCTTGCTACTGTTATTTAGCATAGTATTGGAAGTCTTAGCCTCTGCAATCAGACAACACGGCACCCAAATCAGCCAAGAGGAAGTCAAACTTTCACTCTTCGCAGATGACGTGATACTCTATATGGAAAAACCAAAAGATTCCACCAAAAACTGCTAGAATTGATTCATGAATTCAGGAAAGTTGCAGGATATAAAATCAACACACAGAAATTGGTTGCATTCCTATACACCAACAATGAAGCAACAGAAAGAGAAATCAAGGAATCAATCCCATTTACAATTGCACCAAAAACCATAAAATAGCTAGGGATAATTCTAACAAAAGAGGTGAAAAATCTATACACTGAAAACTATAGAAAGCTCAAGAAAGAAATTAAAGAAGACATACAAAAAAGGAAAAATATTCCATGCTCCTGGATAGGAAGAACAAATATTGTTAAAATGTCAATACTACCCAAAGCAATCTACATATTCAATTCAATCCCTATCAAAATAACACCCGCATTCTTCACAGAGCTAAAAGAAATAATCCTAAAATTTGTATGGAACCAGAAAAGACTGTGAATAGCCAATGCAATCTTGAAGAAGAAAACCAAAGCAGGAGACATCACAATCCCAGAGTTCAAGCTATAGTACAATGCTGTAATCAAGACAGTACGGTACTAGCACAAAAACAGACATTCAGATCAATGGAACAGAATAGAGAACCCAGAAATGGACCCACAAACGTATCGCCAACTAATCTTTGACAAAGCAGGAAAGAATATCCAATGGAATAAAGGTAGTCTTTTTAGCAAGTGGTGCTGGGAAAACTGGACAGCGACATGCAGAAGAATGAACCTGGACCACTTTCTTACACCATACACAAAAATGAACTCAAAATGGATGAAAGACCTCAGTGTAAGACAGGAAGCCATCTAAATCCTTGAGGAGAAAGCAGGCAAAAACTTCTTTGATCTTGGTCGCAGAAACTCTTTACTCAACACGTCTCCAGAGGCAAGAGAAACAAAAGCAAAAATGACCTATTGGGACGTCATCAAAATTTAAAGCTTCTACACAGTGAAGGAAACAATCAGCAAAACTAAAAGGCAACCCGCAGAATGGGAGAAGATATTTACAAACGACATATCAGATAACAGGGTAGTATCCAAAATCTATAAAGAATTTATCAAACTCAACACCCAAAAAATAAATAATCCAGTGAAGAAATGGGCAAAAGACATGAATAGACACTGCTCCAAAGAAGTCATCCAGATGACTAACCGACACATGAAAAAATATTCAACATCACTCATCATCAGGGAAATACAAATCAAAACCACAGTGAGATATCACCTTACTCCTGTCAGAATGGCCAGGATTAACAGCACAGGCAACAACAGATGTTGGCAAAGATGCAGAGAAAAAGGATCTCTTTTGCATTGCTGGTAGGAATGCAAACGGGTGCAGCCAGTCTGGAAAACAGTATGGAAGTTCCTCAAAAAAACTAAAAATAGAACTACCCTATGACCCAGAAATTGCACTACTAGGTATTTGTCCAAGCAATACAGGTGTCCTGTTTCGAAGGGGCACATGCATCCCAATGTTTATGGCTGCACTATCAACAAAAGCCAAAGTATGGAATGAGCCCAAATGTCCATCGATGGATAAATGGATAAAGAAGATGTGGTATATATATACAATGGAGTATTACTCAGCAATCAAAAAGAATGAAATCTTGTCATTTGCAACTATGTGGATGAAACTAGAGGGTATTATGCTAAGCGAAATTAGTCAGAAAAAGACAAATATCATATGACTTCACTCATATGAGGACTTTAAGACACAGAACATATGAACATAAGGGAATGGAAGCAAAAATAATATAAAAACAGGGAGGGGGGCAAACATAAGTGACTCTTAAATATGGAGAACAAACAGAGGTTTCCTAGAGGGGTTGTGGGAGGGGGGATGGGCTAAATTGGTAAGGGGCATTAAGGAATCTATTTCTGAAATCACTGTTGCACTATATGCTAACTAATTTGGATGTAAATTTTAAAAAATGGAATAATTAATTAATAGAACTACTCTATGATCCAGTAATCACACTACTGGGTATTTATCCAAAGAACACAGAAACGCAAATTCAAAGGGATGTATGTACCCATATGTTTTATGTTTTTTTCTTTTTTTTTTTTTTATTGAGAGAGAGACAGAGTACCAGCGGGGGAGGGGCAGAGAAGGAAGGAGACACAGAATCTGAAGCAAGCTCCAGGCTCTGTGCTAACAGCACAGAGCCCGACATGGGGCTCAAACTCATGAATCACGAGATCATGACCTGAGCCAAGGTCCAATGCTTAACCACCTGAGCCACCCAGACGCCCTGTGTACCTGTATGTGTTTTTTTTTTTGCAGCATCGTTTATAATAGCAAATTATGGAAACAACCCAAATGCGTGCTGATAGATTAATTAATGAAAACTATGTTTTCATATATATATATATATATATCACATATGTATATGTAAAATTCACCAATAAAAAAGAATGCAATATTGCCATTTCTAACAACATTGATGAAGCTAGAGAGTGCAATGATAAAGGAAATAAATCAGTCAAGACAAATACCATATGATTTAACTCATAGGTGAAATTTAAGAAACCAAACAAGGAAAGAAAAAAAGAGGGAGACAAACTAAGAAGCAGACTCTTAACTATAGAAACCAAACTGATGATTACCAGAGGGGAAGTGGGTCGGGGAATTGTTGAAATAGGTGATGGAGATGGAAGAGGACACTTATCATTAGTACTGAGTAATGTATGGAATTGTTAAATCACTCTATTGTACACCTGAAAGTAATATAACACTGTATTTAGCTACAAAAAATAAAGAAAGAAGAAAAGAGAGCAATGAGAACAAAAAGGGAGATGATACAGGGTAATGGAAAGAGAAATGTGTTGACACCACACTTCCTGCCTACTTATTAATCTAAGTGTATAATGCACACGTTTCATACCTAGCTAGCAACCTATGATTATAACGATGAACAGCCTGGAGAGTGACCCGTGCCAATCATGGGCTTAACTTTTTCTCTGGCTTTATACTAGAGCAATGCTGCTGTATCATTGTGGGCAAGTGAGAGATTACTGTGTTTGCTGGGACTTACAATCAGATTTCCTGAATATTTTGCCTGAGAGCTGGCTCTGATGAGAAATTCAGTTTAGTGACTGCATAATGAATGTTTTCCCCCCCACCAGAGAGGCTTCTAAAGGATTTGTAATTGTATTTGTCAAACCAGAGTGATTTTTCTTTCAAACAAAACCAAGCAGAAATCTATTTCTTAATTGCGGATCAACGTTCATAACAACCAATAGCATGGGAAGTCAGGATTTGGTGGATCATAAGATGATTTCTTACAAAACGTGTTATATATGAAAAACCTAAGGTAAGTCCTTTTTGATTGGTTTCCTCATAGGGCTAGACAATTGCTTCAGTGAATCTCAAGAGAACACTTTTTTTGAAAGTTTATTTATTTTTGAGAGAGAGACAGAGACAGAGATGAGAGAGGGAAATACAGATTCCAAAGCAGGCTCCAGGCTCTGAACCATCAGCACAGAGCCCAATGAGGAGCTTGAACCCACGACCTTGAGATCATGAACTGAGCCAAATTCAGCCACTTAAACAACTGAGCCACTCAGGCGTCCATGAGACAACTTTTTAAATGTTTTATTATGAAATAATTTTACACTCACAAGAACTTACAAAAATAGTAGAGTGCATCCTTGTATACCCTTTACCCAGCTTTCTCCAATGGTAAGATCTTACAATACTATAGCACATTATCAAAACCAAGAACTGACAGTATAATAGCATTAACTAAACTACAAATCTTACTTAGATTCTGCAAGTTTTTACATGCGCTCATTTGTGTGTTTATGTATGTATGTACAATTCTATAAAATTTAATCACATTCACATATTTATGTAACAACCACCACAATCAACATTCTGAACTGTTCTATCACTCACCACCAAAAAATACCTTTGTGTCACAGATTTATACTACAAATCCTGCCCATCCCTAACCCTCTGACAACTACTAATATGTTTTTCATAACTCTATCATTTTGAGGATAATAAATAAATGTAACTTTTTCAGATTTGCCTTTTTCACTTAGCATCATGTCTTTAAGACCTGTGCAAATTGTTGTGCATATAAATATTTGATTTATTTTTATGCTTATTATTATTCATTTGTATGGATATACCACATTTCATTGATCTATTCACCCACAGAAGGGCATTTAGTTGTTGCCATCTTTTGGCTATTAAAAATAAAGCTGGGATGAAAATTAATGTGCAAATATTTCTGTGGGCACGTTTTGATGTTCAGAATTTACCTACATTCTGGAGTGGAATTTCTAGGTTATAAAGTAGGTTCATGTTTAATTTTGTGAAACAAAGAGAGAAAGGAAGAAAGGGAGAAAAAGAAAGAAAGAAAGAAAAGGAGAAAAAGAAAGAAAAGAAAGAAAGAAAGAAAGAAAGAAAGAAAGAAAGAAAGAAAGAAAGAAAGAAAAAGAAAAAAGAAACCTACCAAACTATTTTCTAGAATAATTGTGCTATTTACCATTTCTAACAGCAATGCATGAGGGATCCATTTCTTATATTTAGTCAGAACTTACTATTGTCAGTATTTGTTTTAGACATTCTAATAGGTATCTCATGGTATGGCACTGTGGTTTTAAATCACATTTTCCTATTTTATATATCGTTTTATGTGCTCTTTAGTGAATTTCCATGTCTTTGGACCATTTTCAAATGGAATTGTATGTTTTCTTACTGTTGAGTTTGAGGGTACTGTGCATATTTTAGATGCAAATCTTTTTTGGATATGTGGTTTGCAAACATGTTTTTCATGTCAATGGTCAGCCTTTCATCCTCTTAATATGGTCTTTCATAAAGTACAGCTTTGAAATTTGATGAAGTCCATTGTATTGATTTTGTTTCTTTTTTGGATTATTCTTTTGGTGGTATGTCTAAGAATACTCTACCAAGTCCCAGATACTGAAGATTTTCTCCTATGTTTCATTTAAGATTTTTACAGTTTTATAGTTAGATATGTGATCCACTTTTAGTTATTTTTTATTTTTTTATTTTTTTTTTTTTATTTATTTTTGGGACAGAGAGAGACACAGCATGAACGGGGGAGGGGCAGAGAGAGAGGGAGACACAGAATCGGAAACAGGCTCCAGGCTCTGAGCCATCAGCCCAGAGCCCGACGCGGGGCTCGAACTCACGGACCGCGAGATCGTGACCTGGCTGAAGTCGGACGCTTAACCGACTGCGCCACCCAGGCGCCCCTTTTAGTTATTTTTTATATAGAATGTGAGGCTAAGTTCAACATCAGTTTCATCTTTGCTTATAGATCGATGTATAATTGTTAAAACATCATTTGTTGACAAACTATTCTTTCTTTATTGAATTTTGTACTTTTGTAAAAAAAATATAAAGGTTGGTTCTACTTGTGTGGATCTATTTCTTTATTTTCTATTCTGTTTTATTAATTTATATATATCAACCTCTACCAATACCACATCACCTTGATTTCTTAACCATATAGTAAGTCGTAAAATTCGGTACTGTGATTCTTCCAATTTTATTTTTGTTTTTCATAATTGTTTTAGTTATTTTAGTACATTTTTTCCACATATATTTTAGAATAAGTTTATATATATATATATATATATATATATATATATATATATATGTATATATATATATATATATCTACAAAGATACATGTGGAAATTTCGAGAGTAATGCTGCTAAACCTATTTAGCAATTTGGGAGAATTTTCACCTTTATTATGTTGTATTGTCTAGCCAGTGAACAATTTTGGTCTATCCACTTATTTAGGTCTTTGATATCTTTCATCAACATTTGGTAGTTTTCAGCTTATAGTTCTTGTAACATATTATGTTACATTTTTACTTAAGTATCCTTTATTTTTTGAACTATTTTAAATGGTATTATGTTTTTAATTTTCACAGTAATATGTTCTTATTTTTCAGTTTAATTCTAGCAATGCTTATTGTTAGTATATAGATATACAATTGATTTTTTTGTGGTAACCTGTGACCTTGCTAAATTCACGCATTAGTTCTAAGAGATTTTTTAAGGTCGATTCCATTCTATTTTCTACATGTACAATCATGTGGCCTGAAGAGAGGGATAGTTTTTTGTTTTTTAACATTTATATCTATTTCTCTGCCTTGCTTATTGCACTGGCTAGAATTTCTATTAGTATTATGAATAAGAGGTAAGAGCAGACATTCTTACCTTGTGACTGATTTTAGAGAGAAAGCTGTTCAGTCTTTCACCATTAAATATAACGTTAACTCTAGGTCTTTTAGAGATATTCTCTATCAAGGTGAGGTAGTTTCCCTTTATTCCTAGTTTGCTGAGATGTTTTCATCTGAATGGATATTAGATTTTTTCCAAATTATTCTTCTGTATTAGCTGATATCTTCATGTGTTTTTTAACATGTTAATACAGTAAATTATACTGTTTATTTTATTTTATAATTTTATTTACTTTATTTCTAAATGAATAAGTCACTGTTTATTCACTGAGACACAGGACGTTACTAGATTAGACTTCAGCAGAATGAGTTGGGCAAGACAAACCAGAAAAATACCAAAACTTTTCTTGTTATCTTTAGGTGAGATGTATAGCTCCCTCTGGGATTGTCCCAACAAAGGAGCTGACCTAGTTTAATATAAATATAGTGTTTTTCCCAAAATTCCCCAAACACTAGATACACAAAAGTGTGTCTTTGCTGTTTAAAGTGGTGCAACTAATACAGATTGACCCACTTAAAGTGAGCCTTTTTACACTAGAGCCTTCCAGGAGAATTCTTGTTGCTACACTCTAATAAGGTTCAACTGCTTTTCTCTGAATGGCTGTTGAATAATTTGTGTTTACCAAAAGACACAACCAAAGCAAACAGACAAACAGCAAAGAAGCAAACAGCAACAACAAATGTTGCCAAAATCACATGGTTCTCAAAAAAAGGAGGAAAATGTAGACACGAAGAAGAACATTTAACTTTAGTATTTCCCATCATTGTATAGTCTCAGTTTGTGCAACCTCACGAAGGACACTATTTATATCTTCTAGATATTTTGTCTGAGGTTAGAAAGTTGTCAGTGGTGAATATTATAGCTCTGATTATGGTTCCATGAAATATCCATAAACAGTATCTTGGCAAAAAATACCATCATGCATTTCCTCCCAGTTGGATAATTTTTAGAAAAATGGACCACTTTACTGAAATGGCAAGTGTAAATCTTAAGCAATATTAGTCATATCTTGCCCTAATTAAAAATTAACCGACTTTATTTTTTGAAATTATTATTACTAGTAGTAATTATTATTATTGTTATTATTATTTTTTTATTTTTAAATTTACATCCAAGTTAGTTAGCACATAGTGCAACAATGATTTCAGGAGTAGATTCCTTAATGTCCCTTACCCATTTAGCCCATCCCCCTCCCACAACCCCTCTAGCAACCCTCTGTTCTCCATATTTAAGAGTCTCTTATGTTTTATCTCCCTCCCTGTTTTTATATTATTTTTGCTTCCTTCCCTTATGTTCATCGTTTTTTTATCTTAAATTACTTATGTGAGTGAAGTCATATGATATTTGTCTTTCTCTGTCTGACTAATTTCACTTAGCATAATACCCTCTACTTCCATCCACGTAGTTGCAAAGGGCAAGATTTTATTCTTTTTGATTGCCGAGTAATACTCCATTGTATGTATACACCACATCTTCTTTATCCATTCATTTGCTGATGGACATTAGGGTTCTTACCATACTTTGGCTATTGTCTATAGTGCTGCTATAAATATTGGGGTGCATGTGCCCCTTTGAAACACCACAAGCTGTAACCCCTGGATAAATACCTACTAGTGCAATTGCTGGGTTGTAGGGTAGTTCTTTTTTAATTTTTTGAGGAACTTCCATACTGTGTTCCAGAGTGGCTGCTTCAGTTTTCATTCACACCAGCAGTGTGAAAAAGATCCTCTTTCTGCACATCCTCACTAATGTCTGTTGTTGCCTGAGTTGTTAATGTTAACCATTCTGACAGGTGTGAGGTGGTATCTCATTGTGGCTTTTATTTGTATTTCCCTGAGGATAAGTGATGTTGAGGATTTTTTAATGTGTCGGTTGGCCATCTGGAAGGCTTCTTTGGAGAAGTGTCTATTCATGTCTTTTTCCCATTTCTTCACTGGATTATTTGTTTTTTGGGTGTTGAGTTTGATAAGTTCTTCATAGATTTTTGGATACTAACACTTTTTCTGATATGTCATTCACAAATATATTCTCGCATTCTGTCAGTTGCCTTTCAGTTTTGCTGATTGTTTCCTTCTCTGTTCAGAAGCTTTTAATTTTTATGAGGTCCCAATAGTTCATTTTTGCTTTTTTTAAAATTTGTCCATTTCTTCCATTTTGCCCATTTTATTGGCATATAATTGCTTATAATATTCTCTTATTATTGTTTTTATTTCTGTTGTGTTGGTTGTGATCTCTCCTCTTTCCTTCTTTATTTTATTTATTTCAGTCCTTTCATTTTTCTTTTTGATCAAACTGGCTAGTGGTTTATCAATTTTGTTAATTCTTTCAAAGAACCAGCTTCTGGTTTCACCGATCTGTTCTACTGTTTTCTTCATTTCAATAGCATTCATTTCTGCTCTAATCTCTATTACTTCCTGTCTTCTGCTGGTTTTAGGTTTTATTTACTGTTCTTTTTCCAGCTCCTTAAGGCGTAAGGGTAGATTGTATACCTGAGATCTTTCTTCCTTCTTTAGGAAGGCCAGATTGCTATATACTTTCCTCTTATGACCGCCTTTGCTGCATCCCAGAGGTTTTGGGTTGTGGTGTTACCATTTTCATTGACTTCCATATACTTTTTAATTTCCTCTTTAACTGCTTGGTTAGCCCATTCATTCTTTAGTAGGATGTTCTTCAGTCTCCAAGTATTTGTTACCTTTCCACACTTTTTCTTGTGGTTGATTTCGAGTTTCATAATGTTGTGGTTTGAAAATATACACGGTATGATTTCAATCTTTTTGTACTTGTTGAGGGCTAATTTGTGTCCGAGTATGTGGTCTATCCTGGAAACCATTCCATGTGCACTGAAGAAGAATGCATATTCTGCTGCTTTAGGATGAAATGTTCTGAATATACCTGCTAAGTCAATCTGCTCCAGTGTGTCATTCAAAGCCATTGTTTCCTTCTTGATTTTTTAATTAGATGATCTTTCCATTGCTGTGAGTGGGGAGTTGAAGTCTCCTACTATTATGGTATTACTATCATTGAGTTTCTTTATGTTTGTGATTAACTGATTTATATATTTGGGTGCTATCACATTTGGTGCATAAATGTTTACAATTGTTTGGTCTTCTGGGTAGATAGACCCCTTGATTATTATATATCACCCTTCTGCATCTCTTGATACAGTCCTTATTTTATGTTTAAAATTTTTTTTAAGTTTATTTATTTTTGAGACAGAGAGAGACAGAGCATGAACGAGGGAGTGTCAGAGAGAGAGGGAGACACAGAATCTGAAACAGGCTCCAGGCTCTGATCTGTCAGCACAGAGCCCGACACAGATCTTGAACTCATGGACCACAACATCATGACCTGACTGAGCCAAAGTCAGACGCTTAACCAACTGAGCCACCTATGTGGCCCGATACAGTCTTTATTTTAAAGTCTAGATTGTCTGATATAAGCTTGGCTACTCTGGCTTTCTTTTGTTGACCATTAGCATGATAGATGGTTCTCCATCCCCTTATTTTCAATCTGAAGGTGTCTTTAGGTCTAAAGTGGCTCTCTTGTAAACAGCATATTGATGGATCTTGTTTTCTTATCCATTCTGTTACCCTATGTCTTTTGATTGGAGCATTGATTCCACTGACGTTTAGAGTGAGTACTGAAAGATATGAATTTATTGCCATTATCATGCTTGTAGGAGTGGAGTTTCTGGTGGTGTTCTCTGGTCCTTTCTAATCTTTGTTGCTTTGGGTATTTATTTATTTATTTATTTCTCTCTATATATATATTTTTTCATCTTTTCTCCCCTCAGAGAGTCCGCCTTAAAATTTCTTGCAGGGCTGGTTTAGTGGTCACAAACTCCTTTAATTTTTGTTTGTCTAAGAAACTTTTTATCTCTCCTTCTATTTTGAATGACAGCCTTGCTGGGTAAAGAATTCCTGGCTGCATGATTTCCTGATTCAGCACACTGAATATATCTTGCCATTCCTTTCTGGCTTGCCGAGTTTCTGTGTATAGGTCTGCTGCAAACCTGATCTGTCTTCCCTTGTATGTTAGGGAGTTTTTCTCCTTTATGGCTTTCATGATTGTCTCCTTGCCTGAGTATTTTGTGAATTTGACTATGATATGCCTTGTTGATGGTCGGTTTTTGTTGAATCTAATCGGGGTCTTCTGTGCTTCCTGGAGTTTGATGTCTGTGTCTTTCCACAGGTTATGAAAGCTTTCCACCATGATATGTTCACATAACCCTTCTACCCCTATTTCTCTCTCTTCTTCTTCTGGGACCCTTATAATTCTGATGTTGTTCCTTTTTAATGAGTCACTGATTTCTCTAATTCTTAAATCACGTGCTTTTGCATTAATCTCCCTCTTTTTCTCTGCCACATTATTCTCTGTAGGTTTGTCCTCTATATCGTTGATTCTCTGTTCTGTCTTGTCCATCCTTGCTGCCGCTGCATCCATCCATGATTGCTGCTCAGTTATAGCATTTTTAATTTTATTCTGGCTATTTTTTACTTCTTTTGTCTCTGCAGAAAGGGATTCTAATCTATTTTCGACTCCAGCTAGTATTCTTATTATTGTGATTCTAAATTCTGCTTAAGACATCTTGCTTGTATCTGTGTTGGTTAAATCCCTGGCTGTCGTTTCTTCGTGCTCTTTCTTTTGGCGTGAATTCCTTCATTTTGTCATTTTGAAGGGAGAAAAGGAATTAATGAGGTAGAAAAATTGAAATTAAAATTAATATTAACAAAATATTAAAATTGAAAACTAAACACACACACACACACACACACACAGAAACACTCAAATCAAATAGATGATGCTAGATGCTAGGTGTGTTTTGGTTTGGGTGTTGAAAGTGGTTTGACAGATTAGAGAAAAAAGGGGAGGAGAAAAAAATGAAATCGTTTGAGAATTTGAAAAAAAATGAATACACTGAAGTAGACTAAAATGAGATGATGGGGGGAAAAGATAATTTTTAAAAATATACACAAAAGTAAAGAATATAGTAGAAAAAATTAAAGAAAAATATTTTCAAAAAGAAATTAAAAATAAATATGAATTTTCCTTTTTTTGTTTTAAGAAAAAGAAAAGAAAAAGAGAAAAAGAAAAAAAAAGAAAAAAGAAATAGCTTGAAAATTTGAAAAAGTGAATACACTGTAGTAGACTAAAATAAAATGATGGAAGTAAAATAGAATATGAAAAAAATTACATAAAAGCAAAAAATATTTTTAAAAATAAAATGATAATATTTTTAATAGATATTGAAAGTAAAAGTGAAGTTTTTCTCTTTCTGCATTCAAGAAAAAGAAAGGAAATGAAATAGAGAAAAAAAAGAGAAAAAAATTGTTTGAAAATTTGAAAAGGTGAATACCCTGAAGTAGACCAAAATAAAATTATGGAAGTAAAGTAGAATTTGAAAAAGTTTACAAAAAATAAAAAATATAGTAATAAAAGTTAAAGAAAGATAATTTTAATAAAATTAAAAATAAAAATGATTTTTTTCTCTTTCTGTATTCAAGGAAATGAAAAGAAGCGTAAAGAGAAAAAGAAAAAAAAGAAAGAAAATTGAATAGATGAACCTGCTAACAGATTGAAGTGGAATTGAAATTGCTTCATTTTCCCCTAGAAGCCAGTGTATGTACCTCTTTATACTCCATAAATTAAGCCGGCGGTGAGACTTGTGTTCTTGAAGAGTGAAGTTGGCCCAGTTGGACGGGGCTCAGTGTAACAGCTCCAGTCTCCACTAGATGGCACTGCTAGCCTACTGGGGTGGATTGTTGTGGTGCTCATAGGTGCATGTGCAAATGCGCGGGAGCAGCAAAAATGGCACCACCCAGCTACCCAGTCTGTTGTCCCGGATCAGCAATCATGCAACTATCCTCTGTCTTCAGCTCTCATCCACTCCCAGCTTTATCACTGTCTGTGACCAGGCCCCAGGCAATACCTCTCTCCCAAGTTTTGTCTCAGATGCGGCTGTTTTCCCCAGCCCCTTACTTCTGAAGGATTTCGGGTTTGACCCGTTCTGTCCCTCTGCAGGAGGGTCTTACCAAGCAGTGGCCAAATGAGCAATGGCCAAATGTCGGCTGCACCCAGGAATGCTTGTTGGACCCTGTTGCTGCTGGTGCCCCAAGACTGCGGCCAGGTGCCAGCCTGTCCCAGAAAATGTTTGCAGGACAGTGTAGCAGCAGTGTTTTAGGGATTATGGAAAATCACAACACACATCTGGCACCAGGCTTCACCCTTAAGGACCTTGTTCTAGCACCAGTGAATGTGGCCGTTTTCTAGGGTCTGCTGGGACCAGGTGGCTTCAACAGTCTCTACCAAATGTCCTTCCAGCAGTGGAACTGCTTTTCCCCGTGTGTACTGAGAACCTCCCAGACCCCACTCTGTTCCTGGAGATTCGCCCTTCCCAGCAGAGCATCGCCAGGTAATGAGCTGCAGATTTGTGGATTGAGCTCCCCTTGTTTAAAGTCTTAATGGAATTTAAACCCTCTCCTTTCTCCTTTCTCCCTTTTTAGTTTAGTCACTGCAGCTGTTTCCAATTTTCCACTTTCTCTCCAGCTACTTCTGGGGAGGGTTGCTTTTCCCATATTCTGCCCCCCTCCCCAGTCTCCGTCTTCTCTCCACCCACAAGAGCAGTTCCCTATCTTTCACGGCTTCTCACTACCCAAGTTCAGCTCTCCATCCCCGCATATCTTCTGAATTCTGTGGTTCAGGTTGGGCAGATTGTTGTGTTAATCCTCCAATCAGCTTCCTAGGTGTGTAGGATGGTTTCGTGTTGGTCTGGCTGTATTTCATGGATGCGAGGCACAAAAAAAGCTTCCATGATGTTCTGCCATCTTGGCTCCTCCTTACTTTGAATTTAAAAATGTATAGCTTTTTAACAGAACTAGATATAATCTTACAATTAGTATGGAACCACAAAATAAGCCAAATGGCAAAGAAATCTTGAGAAAAAAAGAGAAATAAAGGTAGCACAATTCCAGACTTCAAGGTATACTACAAGGCTGTAGTAATCAAAACATAATAGTGCTGGCACAAAAATAGACACATAGATAAATAGAACACAACAGAGAGGGCAGAAATAAACCCAAGCTTATATAATCAATTAATCTATGACAAAGGAGGCAAAAATATACAATAAGGACAAAGCATCTTTAAAGCATCTTTAACAAATGATGCTGGGAAAACTGGAAGCAATATGCAAAAGAATGAAACTGGACTACTTTCTTATACCATACACAAAAAGAAATAAAAATAGATTAAAGGCTTAAATATGAAACATGAAACTATAAAAAAATCCTAGAAATGAACACAGTCAGTAATTTCTCTGACATTGGCCATAGCAACATTTTTCTAGGTATGTCTCCTCAGGCAAAGGAAGCAAAAGCAAAACTCAACTATCAGTACTATATAAAAATAAAAAGCTTTTTCGCAGTGAAAGAAACAATAAAATAAAAATGAAACCTATTGAACAACAGAATATACTTGCAAGTGATATATCTGATAAGGGGTTAATATCCAACATATAGAAATAACTGTACAACTCAAAACCAAAACCAAAACCAAAACCAAAAAAACCCCACAAATAATCCATTTAAACACTGGGAGGAAGACATGCGTAGACATTTCTTCAAAGACCTGCAAATGGCCAATAGACACATTAAAAGATCAACATCACTCATCATCAGGGAAATGCAAATCAAAACCACAATAAGATAACAACTCACACCTCTCAGAATGACTAAACTCAAAAAGAGAAGAAATAAGTGTTGGTGATGATGTGGAGAAAAAAAGGAACTTTCATGCACTGCTGGTGGGAATGTAAATTTATACAGCCACTATGGAAAAAAGTATAGAAGTTCCTCAAAAAATTAAAAATAGAACTTCCATGTGATCCAATAATTCCACGACGAGGTATTTCCCAGAAGAAAATGAAAACATTGGGACGCCTGGATGGTCCACTTGGTTGGGCGTCTGACTTCAGCTCAGGTCATGATCTCACGGCTCGTGGGTTCGAACCCCACAACCAGCACTATACTGACAGTTCCAAACATGGAGCCTGATTTGGATTCTGTGTCTCCCTCTCTCTCTCCGCACTCCCCACGCACATGCCCTGTCTCTGTCTCTCAAAAATAAATAAAACATTACAAAATTAAAAAAAAGAAAATGAAAACACTAATTTGAAAAGATGTATGGACTTCTGTGTTTATTGAAGCATTATTTACGATAGCAAAGATATTGAGGCAACCTTAGTATTCACCAATAGATGAACAAATTTTAAAAATTAAAAAATAAATTAAATAAATAATAAATAAAAGAAATAAAAGTAAATAAAAATATATACACATACACACATACGTATATATACACATATATACCTACACACACAACACACACACACACACTTTCATGGAATATTATGCCACCATAATAAAGGACAGGGTCTCACCATTTATAACAACAGGGATGCCCCTAGAGGGTACTGCACTAAGTGAAATAAGTCAGATATAGACAAATATTATTTTATTTCTCTGATATGTGAAATCTGAAAAAGAAAACAAATGAATACACAAACAAAAGGTAGAATAGACTTATAAATATAGAGACTAAATTGATAGTTGCCAAAGGGGAGGAGGTGGGGGGATGAGAAAAATAGGTGATGAAGTTTGGGGTATAAAGGTTTCCAGTTATGAAATGAATAAGTCATAAATATAAATGGTATAGCAATACTTTGTAATACCTTGTAATAATGTTGTATGGTGAAAAATGTTAGCTACACTTGCGGGGAACATAGTGTAATGAATAGGGAAACTGAATCACTGTATTGTGCTCCTGAAACTAATGTAACATTGTGTCTCAACTTTATTCAAATAAAAAAATACATGTATAGCTTATTATTCTTATTCAGGATGAATCTTTAATCAAACATTTTCCCTTATATTTGTAAAATTTCAACCACCATTTTAAGTAGATGAATTTAAACAATTATTCTCCAGAAAGATTCATCTGTCAGCTTTTATTGTTTATTTCTGCTGTAATCTTTATTCTTTTGTTCTTCTGCTGGATTTAGGCTTTATTTGCTCTTCCTTTTATAGCTCCTTCAGGTGTAAAGTTAATTTTGTACTTGAGATATTTTTTTTTTGTTTCTTGAAGTACTATGTACTTCCCTCTTATGACTACTTTTGCTGCATCTCACAGGTTTTGTACTGTCTTGTTATCACTTTCATTTATTTCAATATATTTTTTATTTGTTCTTTAATTTTCTGGTTAGCCCATTCATTATTTAGTAGGATGTTCCCTGGCCTTTCCAAGGATCAACCTTGTGGTTGACTTCATGTTTCATAGCATTATTGTCTGAAAATATGCATGATATGATTTCAATATTTTTGTATTTTTTGAGGGCTGATTTGTGGCCCAATATGTGATCTATTCTGGAGAATGTTCCATGTGTACTTGACAAGAATGTGTATTCTGCTGCTGTAGGATGAAATGTTCTGTATGTCTGGTAAGTCCATCTGGTCCAGTGTGTCATTCAAAGCCATTGTTTCTTTGTTGATTTTTTGCTTAGATTAAAACTGGTATTTTTAACTACCTTCTTCCAATATCCATTTTATATTCCCTTTTTCCTGGGGAAGCACTCCATATTTTCATGGTTCTTTGATTGTAGAGAACTCAAAATTATATTCTTGAATGTTCTAGGCCTTTAGGAGTCCTACCTGTGTTTTATTGTTATAGTCTTCCATTGACTTTACTCACAAGACATGATACTCTGTAAGGTATCTCCTATAATAAAGACACACTGTCTCCCAGCCCCATATACTCTTCCTTACTTGAATTGTGTATTAACAACCCAATTTCCTTTGGTAATTAGGATCCATTTTTCTATTCATACAGTATTTTTCTTTTTGCATCTTGATTCAGAGACATAAGGAGTTGAAAGTGGCCTAGTGAAAGTCTGAAATTTCAGTTCAGTGTATCATTGTTGTGTCTTCTGGAAGCATTCTTCTCTTTGGAAGTAAAATCTCTAAGTCAACCAGAAGTGCTTACAATTTCAGGGATGGAAGGTAAATTTGTTGCTAGTGTATTACTGCAAGTAATAGTGAAAAAAGCCTTTGCTTGGTAGACTTATAATCTTGGCTATGGAGGAAACTGGCAGGAAACTGAATCAGAACACCTACAGCTTCCTGGAGCACACAGTCCCAACCTTGCAATATCTTGTCACTTAGCTGGTGCTGTGATTGAGACTTCAAAATGTCATCCAACCAACTGCATTAAAATGATGGGAAACATCGTTAACAACAGTGAATTCCATGAGAATGGACTCATTGTTCTATTTAATTTTGTTATAATGTGAGTTCCTTGCTAAGAAGCAATGCTGTGTGAAATAAACTGACAGTGTATTAGGTTTTCTGTAAGTCCAAAGATGATAGTATTGACAGAAACATTGCAAGCAGGGAGGGAAAATCCATATCCAAAATGTCTCCTCGAGAAGTCTTTTTTACTCATCCATTAAATAAGTTGTCCAATATAACCCTGCTGCCAGCTAGCTGGCAGATCACCTCTAATAATGCTGCCATATAAAGTACTCATTAGTGGTTCCTGTTGGCTTGAATATTGGGCACTCAGTGCCAGTCAGGTCAGCCTTAGTGACCGAAAACACATGTTGTTAAGCCCAGGCATAATCTCAATCCCTGCCACCATGGGCACTTTATGAGCTTATCGAGCCATGACATGTGTGGCTGGTGAAAGAAGTTGAATGGTATCCACAAAATTTGTTGTCCTATCTCTTTGATTATTAAAACCTTCCTTTTCTGAGGTCATCTTTCAGGAAATATACATATGAGACTCTAATATCTTCACATTCTTTACCTTTTAGAGAGTTATATCTAGGTATCTCTTCACCATACCTCAGTGCCACCAATTTTCCAATTATGTTTTTTTTTTTTTCTGAGTCCTTGACTATTCATCAAAACCATTGACCACAGGATATGAATAGATATACAGTCATACTTCTGGCCACTTTCCCTTCTGACGAAAATGAATAACCGGGTTCACTGTTTGAGTTCTGCCCATGGATAGGGTTGAATTTTACTATAATCCTTTAGGAGATATCTCAGAAAAGTTGTATAGTGCTGCAGCTGTTCATTTTGGGTGGAGCCTACATATGCAGACCTGCGTCTGTAAACTAGACCTGAGTTTTCTCTTTAGTCAACTGGTTATAGAAAATTCTTTTTTAAAAAATAAATTTATGTACATTCTAGTTATTTAACATACAGTGTATTATAGGTTTCAGGAGTAGAACCCAGTGATTCATCACTTACATATAAGATCAAGTGCTCATCCCAACAAGTGCCCTCCTTTTTTATTTTTTTAAATTTTTTTAATATGAAATTTATTGTCAAATTGGTCTCCATACAACACCCAGTGCTCATCCCAACAGGTGCCCTCCTCAATGTCCATCACCCACTTTCCCCTCCTTCCTGCCCCCCATCAACCCTCAGTTTATTCTCAGTTTTTAAGAGTCTCTTATGGTTTGGCTCCTTCCCTCTAACTTTTTTTAGAGTGCTCATCCCAACAAGTGCCTTCCTTAATGCCCATCACCCATTTAGCCAATCCCCCACTCACCAGCAACCATCAGTTTGTTCTCTGTATTTAAGAGTCTCTTCTGGCTTGCCCCCTCTCTTTTTTTATCTTATTTTTTCTTCCCTTCCCCTATGTTCATCTATTTTGTTTCTTAAATTTCACATATGAGTAAAATAATATATTTGTCTTTCTCTGACTGACTTATTTCACTTAGCATAATACACTCTAATTCCATCCACATTGTTGCAAATGGCAAGATGTCACTATTTCTGGTTGCCAAATAATATCCCATTGTGTGTATATATATCACATCTTATTTCTCCATTTATCATCGGTGGACATTTGGGCTCTTTCTGTAATTTGGTTATTGTCCATAGCGCTGCTATAAACATTAGGGTGCATGTGCGCATTTTAATCACCATTTTTATATCCTTTTGTATACCTAGTAGTGCAATTGCTGGGTCATTGGGTAATTCTATTTTTAATTTTTTGAGGAACCTCCATACTGTTTTCCAGAGTTGCTGCAACAGTTTGCATTCCCACCAACAGTGAAAAAGCAATTCTGAAGTAATGTAGCAGGGTCATGGGTATTTAGGCCTTCCCCATGCAACTTGTGGCTTTAGGACCTGTTAGTGCTTGGTCTTTTATATACCACTTTTATTTGATAATATGATGCCTCTGTGCATGCCCAAAGTTATGGCTCAAATTTGTGATTGGCAGTTTAGATTGCATGGTAACTTGGTGGTCCATGGAGCAGTATTCAGTCTTTACTAAATCCTAATAGCAAAACAAAACGTGCTTCTCAAAAGAACGGTATTTATCCACAGAAGATGACAGAGCTTTGGTTCAAATTTCAATATCATAACTGTGATTCAGCTATAGAAGCTTCCAAAAGGCTTCACATAGTGTCTCTACCTTCCACTGTCAGTTTATTCACCATCTGATCTACCGGATTGCATAACTTAAGTGGAAGAGCAGCTTGTATGGTAGTGTGAGCTTGTTGCAGAGCCTTCTCTTGTTCTTGGCCTCACTCAAAACTGGAAACTTTTTGGGTCACTCAGTAAGTGGGCTAGGGTAGCATGCTCAAATATGGAATATGTTGCCTCCAGAATTCCACAGGACAAGTAGATGTATCTTTGTGTGTGTGTGTGTGGTGGTAGTAGGGACCAGATATAGCTATATATCCTTTACTTTAGAAGGACTATCTCAACATGCCCAACCCCACTAGATCCCTATGAGTTTCATTGAAGTAGAAAGCTTTAGTTATTTGTGGAATTTATTGCCCACTTTCTGACATGTAAAATTCTTGCTGATATGCCTAGAGTAGTTTTTTCTTCCTACCTACCAAATCCAATCAGCATAATATCAAAGTAATGGACCAGCACGACATCCTAATCTTGTCCAAGGGAAAGGTGAACAAAGTCCTTTTGGACTAAATTATGACAGAGCTGTAGTTTCTACACCCCTGAGAAAGGGCAGTAAAGGTATATTGCTGACCTTGACAGCTGAAAGAAAACTGATTCCAGTGACCTTTACTAGCAGGTATCAAGAAAAAGCCTTTTTCTAGACCAAGAGATGCTCAAGCAAACATGGCTTTGGATCACCAAGATCCATCTCTTGTCTTCACAGACTAAACTGATGAATTAAACAGAGATGTGGTGGGAATCATTCTCCCTACATTTTTCAAGTCCTTGGTGGTGACACTAAATTCTTCAATCCTTCCAAGAATGTGATATTCCTTTTGTTTTACCATTTTTGTAGGTAGAGGCAGTTCTAGTGGCTTCCACTTGGGTTTTCCTACTCCACAAGTCAAGGAACCAACGCGGAGATTCTGCCAGTTACTGAGTATGTCTATTCCAATTGTACATTCAAGAACTTGGAAAATAACCACAGGATTGGTTCAGGGACCTATTGAACCCACTGTGAGCTAGATCTAAGCTGAAGTTCCATTGATCACCTGACTTCAGTAATTCCCTATTCTGTTAGACCACAGTGACATTTTGAGTATCCTGAAATTAGTGTCATTTCAGAGACTATGTCTACAAAGGTACAGCAATACTTTGTAATACCTTGTAATAATGTATGGTGACAAATGTTAACTACACTTGTGGTGAACATAGTGTAATGCATAGGGAAATTGAATCACTGTATTGTGCTCCTGAAACCAATGTAATATTGTGCCTCAACTTTACTCAGATAAAGTATAAATGCATAGCTTATTATTCTTACTGAAGATGAATATCCAAACATTTTCCCTTATATATTATGAAATTTCAACCACCATTTTAATTAGATGAATTTAAACAGTAATTCTCCAGAAAGATTCATCTGTCAGTTTTTTGTTTCTTTTAAATATAAATGTAAAATCTAAATACAAAATCAATGTAAAATTATATCTTTTGATGTCTATGTTTTTATAGAAAAGCTGATATAGTCCAAATCTTTCCACTTGAACCTAATAATAAATTTCACATTTATAACAGTGGAGATTCATGCTGTGATTTCCACCTTTACTCCTCATTTGTTTTCCATATTGTTAGGGGTTTTTGTGTTTTTTTCTATATTTATTAACATAATATTGACATATATGTAAACTAAGGTATATGACGTGTTAAATATAATTAACACAATAAACTTAAATTCTCCATCCCCTTAAATAATTGTGTATATTTTGTGTATATAGTGTATATAGTGTGTATAGTGTATATAGTGATAATATTTAAGGTTAACTCTCATAAGAACTTTGAAGTATATAATGCAGTTGATTGTAGACTGTTGATTGTAGACACATGTTGTACATAGATTCTCACAACTTATTCATCTTAGAGCTGGAAGTTTATACCCTTTGACCAACCTATTCCCATTTTGCCCACCCCCCAGCTTCCAGCAACCACAATTCTACACCCTGTTTCTGCCTCCTTAGCTTTTACAGATTGCACCAAAAGTGAGAACATACATTATTTGTCTTTCTCTATTAGATACATTTTACTTAGCCTAATGTCCCAAAGGACCATTCATTTGTCACAAATGGTAGGGTTCCCTTCTTCTTTGTGGATGAGCAACATGTCACTAGATAGATATAGATAGATGATAGATGATAAATGATAGATATAGAGATAGACAGATTTTGTCTATTAGTCTATGTGCCAGTTTATATGTCAGGTGTATAATGACTTGGTATTTGTATATATTGTGAGATGACCAGCACAATAAGTCTAGTGATATCCATCATTGTATATAGTTACAATTTTTCTTTTAATGAGAACTTTTAAAATTTACTCTCCTAGTAACTTTCAAGTATGTAATGCAGTATTATTAACTATAGTCACTATGCTGTACATTACAGCACTATGACTTATTTATAACTGGATATTTGTACCTTTTGAATTCACACATTTTGCCCACCACATTCCTCTGAACAGCCACTAATCTCTTCCTTATATTTATGAATTCGTGTGTGTGTGTGTATGTTTATAGACTTTACATATATATGAGATCATATGGTATCTGTCTTTCTCTGACTTATTTTATGGTAGTTTTTTTTTTCCTTTGGAGGAAACTCCATATTGCTTTCATAGTGGTGTATCAATTTACATCTACCAATTTACAGTGCACAAGATTTCCTTTTCTCCATATCCTCACTGACACTTGTTATCATTTACCTTTTCACAATAGCCATTCAAACACCTGGGAGGTAATGTCTAATTGTGGCATTGAGTTGCATTTCTCTGATAATTACTAATGTTGAGCATCTCTTCATATACCCCTTGGCCATTTATGTCTTCCTTAGGAAAGTTTTTTTTTTTAATTCTTTTCTCAATGTGTTAGTTGGATTTTTCACTTTTTTTGCTATTGAGTTGTATGAATTAATCATGTATTTTGGGTATTAATCCCTCACCATACATAAGTATTGCAACTATTTTCTCACATTCTGTAGGTTCCTTTTGATTTTATTGGCTATTTATTTTGCTGTGTGGAATGTTTTATTTTATTTTATTAAGTTTTTAATGTGAATTCCAGTATAGTTAACATACAGTGTTATATTATTTTCAGGTGTACAATATAGTGATTTAACAATTTTATACATTACTCAGTGCTCACTGTGATAACTATACTCTTTAATCCCCATTACTTATTTAACCCATCCACCCACCAACCCTTTGGTAACCATCAGTTTGTTCTCTGTAGTTTGCAGTCTGTTTCTTGGTTTGTCTTTCTTTTTTTAATTTGTTAATTTGTCTTGGTTCTTAAATTCCACATGAATGAAATAATATTGTGTTTGTCTTTCTCTGACTTTTTTGCTTATCATTATACTCTCCAGCTCTATCCATGTTGTTACAAATGGAAAGATTTTATCCTTTTTATGGCTAAATAATATTCCACTGTGTGTGTGCATGTGTGTGTGTATCACATCTTCTTTATCCATTTATATGTCGATGGACACTTGGGCTTCTTTCATAATTTGGCTATTGTAAATAATGCTGCAGTAAATATACAGGTTCATATAACTTTTTGAATTAGTGTTTTTCTATTATTTGGGTAAATACCCAGTAGTGCCATTACTAGATAGTAGAGTAGTTTTATTTTTAAATTTTTGAGAACTTCCACATTGTTTTCCATGGTGGCTTATGCAGAGTGTTTTTTGTTTAATGTAGTCCCAATGTTCATTTTTGCTTTTGTTGCTTATGGATTTAGTTTCATATCCATAAAACCATTGCCAGGACTAAGATCAAGGAGTTTATTTCCTGTTTCTTCTATTTATGTGTTCGGAGGTCTTACATTTCATAGTTTAATCCATTTCAATTCAATTGTTCTTGTGAGTGATATAAGGTCAAATTTCACTCTTTTCCATGTGAATATCCAATTTTCCCTTCACCATTTATTGAAGAGACACTCTTCTTCGGCATGTTTTCCTGGCCATGTCCACGAATACTAGTTGACTGTAGATACATAGGTTTATTTCGTGGCTTTTAACTTGGCCCAATTGTTTATGTGTCAGTTTAAATGCATGTACCATATTATTTTGATTAACATTGTTTGAAATTGGCAACTCTGATGGCTCCTGCTTTGTTCTATCTAAGGAGTATTGTGAATTTGAGAATATTTTTGTGGTTCCATATGAAATTTTGGAAATTTTTTTTCTATTTTTGTAAAAAATGACATTGGAATTTTGATAGACATAGAAATGAATATAAAATGATTTTGCTAACTATGGGTGTTTTAATATATTTAATACTATTAATACTTATGATCCATGAACATGGGATATATTTCCATTTGTGTCTTTTTCAATTAATTTCATCAAAGATTTAGTATATAGATTTTAAAACTCCTTGATTAAATTTATTCCTAAGTATTTAATATTTTATTTTATTATTTTTTATTATGAAATTTATTGATAAATTTGTTTCCATACAACACCCAGTGCTCCTACCAACAGGTGCCCTCCTCAATGCCCATCACCCACCCTACCTTCTATCCCACTCTTCATCAACCCTCAGTTTATTCTCAGGTTTTAAGAGTCTCTTACGGTTTGGCTCTCTCCCTCTCTAACTTTTTTTTTCCTTCCTGTCCCTCATGGTCTTCTGTTAAGTTCCTCAGGATCCACATAAGAGTGAAAACATATGGTATCAGTCTTTCTCCGTATGCCTTATTTCACTTAGCAAAACACTCTCCGGTTCCATCCACATTGCTACAAAAGGTCATATTTCATTCTTTCTCAGTGACAAGTAGTATTCCATTGTGTATATAAACCACAATTTCTTTTTTTTTCATTTTTTTAAGTTTCAATATATGAAATTTATTGTCAAATTGGTTTCCATACAACACCCAGTGCTCATCCCAAAAGGTGCCCTCCTCAATACCCATCACCCATCCTCCCCTCCCTCCCACCCCCCATCAACCCTCAGTTTGTTCTCAGTTTTTAACAGTCTCTTATGCATTGGCTCTCTCCCACTCTAACCTCTTTTTTTCCCCTTCCCCACCCCCATGGGTTTCTGTTAAGTTTCTCAGGATCCACATAAGAGTGAAAACATATGGTATCTGTCTTTCTCTGTGTGGCTTATTTCACTTAGCACCACACTCTCCAGTTCCATCCACGTTGCCACAAAGGGCCATATTTCATTCTTTCTCATTGCCATGTAGTACTCCATTGTGTATATAAACCACAATTTCTTTATCCATTCATCAGTTGATGGACATTTAGGCTCTTTCCATAATTTGGCTATTGTTGAGAGTGCTGCTCTAAACATTGGGGTACAAGTGCCCCTATGCATCAGTACTCCTGTATCCCTTGGGTAAATTCCTGGCAGTGCTATTGCTGGGTCATAGGGTAGGTCTATTTTTAATTGTTTGAGGAAACTCCACACTGTTTTCCAGAGTGGCTGCACCAATTTGCATGCCCACCAACAGTGCAAGAGAGTTCCCGTTTCTCCACATCCTCTCCAGCATCTATAGTCTCCTGATTTGTTCTTTTTGGCCACTCTGACTGGCCTGAGGTGATATCTGAGTGTGGTTTTGATTTGTATTTCCCTGATGAGGAGTGACGTTGAGCATCTTTTCATGTGCCTGTTGGCCATCCGGATGTCTTCTTTAGAGAAGTGTCTATGCATGTTTTCTGCCCATTTCTTCACTGGGTTATTTGATTTTCGGGTGTGGAGTTTGGTAAGCTCTTTATAGATTTTGGATACTAGCCCTTTGTCTGATATGTCATTTGCAAATATCTTTTCCCATTCCATTGGTTGCCTTTTAGTTTTGTTGGTTGTTTCCTTTGCTGTGCAGAAGCTTTTTATCTTCATAAGGTCCCAGTAATTCATTTTTGCTTTTAATTCCCTCACCTTTGGGGATGTGTCAAGTAAGAGATTGCTACGGCTGAGGTCAGAGAGGTCTTTTCCTGCTTTCTCCTCTAGGGTTTGGATGGTTTCCTGTCTCACATTCAGGTCCTTTATCCATTTTGAGTTCATTTTTGTGAATGGTGTGAGAAAGGGGTCTAGATTCATTCTTCTTCATGTTTCTGTCCAGTTCTCCCAGAATCATTTGTTAAAGAGACTGTCTTTTTTCCATTGGGTATTCTTTCCTGCTTTGTCAAAGATTAGTTGGCCATACATTTGTGGGTCCAATTCTGGGGTTTCTATTCTATTCCATTGGTCTATGTGTCTGTTTTTGTGCCAATACCGTACTGTCTGGGTGATTACAGCTTTGTAGTAGAGGCTAAAGTCTGGGATTGTCATGCCTCCTGCTTTGGTCTTTTTTTTCAATATTACTTTGGCTATTTGGGGTCTTTTGTGGTTCCATATGAATTTTAGGATTGCTTATTCTAGCTTTGAGAAGAGTACTGGTGCAATTTTGATTGGGATTGCATTGAATGTGTAGATAGCTTTGGGTAGTATTGACATTTTAACAATATTTATTCTTCCCATCCATGAGCAAGGAATGTTTTTCCATTTCTTTATATCTTCTTCAATTACCTTTATAAGCTTTCTATAGTTTTCAGCATACAGACCTTCTACATCTTTGGTTAGGTTTATTCCTAGGTATTTTATGATTCTTGATGCAATTGTGAATGAGATAAGTGTCTTTAGTTGTCTTTCTGTTGCTTCGTTATTGGTGTATAAGAATGCAACTGATTTCTGTACATTAATTTTGTATCCTGCAACTTTGCTGAATTCATGTATCAGTTCTAGCAGACTTTTGGTGGAGTCTATCGGGTTTCGCATGTACAATATCATGTCATCTGCAAAAAGTGAAAGCTTGATTTCACCTTTGCCAGTTTTGATGCCTTTGATTTCCTTTTGTTGTCTGATTGCTGATGCTAGCACTTCCAACACTATGTTACACAACAGCGGTGAGAGTGGACATCCCTGTGACGTTCCTGATCTCAGGGGGAAAGCTCCCAGTTTTTCCCCATTGAGGATGATATTAGCTGTGGGATTTCCAAAATGGCTTTGATGATGTTTAAGTATGTTCCTTCTATCCTGACTTAATCGAGGGTTTATATTAAGAAACGATGCTGAATTTTGTCCAATGCTTTTTCTGCATCAATTGACAGGATCATATGGTTCCTATCTTTTCTTTTGTTAATGTGATGTATCAATGTGATGGTTGATTTGTGAATGTTGAACAAGCCCTACATCCCAGGAATGAATCCCACTTGATCATGTTGAATAATTCTCTTTATGTGCTGTTGAGTTTGTTTTCCTATTATCTTGTTGAGAATTTTTGCATCCATATTCATCAGGGATATTGGCTTGTAGCTCTCTTTTTTGGCTGAGTCTCTGTCTGGTTTGGGAATCAAAGTACTGCTGGCTTCTTAGAGTGAGTCTGGAAGTTTTCTTTCTATTTCTATTTTTTGGAACAGCTTGAGAAGATTAGGTGTTATCTCTGCTTTAAATGTTCGATACAATTCCCCAGGGAACCCATGTGGTCCTGTACACTTATTTGTTGGGAGATTTTTGTAATTGATTCAATTTCTTCCCTGGTTATGGGTCTCATCAAGTTTTCTATTTCTTCCTGTGTGAGTTTTGGAGGTGTGTGGGTGCTTTGGAATTTGTCTATTACTTCGAGGTTGTCCAGTTTGTTGGCATATAATTTTTCCTAGTGTTCCTTGATAATTTCTTGTATTTCTGAGGGATTAGTTGTCATAATTGCATTTTCATTCGTGATTTTATCTATTAGGGTCATCTCCCTTTTCTTTTTGAGAAGCCTGGCTAGAGGTTTACCAATTTTGTTTATTTTTCAAAAAATCCACTTTTGGTTTTGTTGATGTGCTCTACAGTTTTTTAGATTCTGTATTATCTATTTGTGCTCTGATCTTTATTATTTCTCTTCTGCTGGGTTTGGGATGCCTTTGCTGTTCTGCTTCTATTTCCTTTAGGTGTGCTGTTAGATTTTGTATTTGGGATTTGTTTTGTTTCTTGAGATAGGCCTGGATTGCAATGTATTTTCCTCTCAGGACTGCCTTCGCTGCATCCTAAAGCTTTTGGATTGCTGTCTTTCCATTTACATTTTTTTCCATATATTTTTAAATTTCTTCTCTAATTGCCTGGTTGACCCATTCATTCTTTAGTAGGGTGTTCTTTAACCTCCATGCTTTCGGAGATTTTCCAGACTTTTTCCTGTGGTTGATTTCAAGTTTCATATCATTGTGGCCTGAACATGTGCATGTTATGATCTCAATTCTTTTATATTTTATGAAGTGGTGTTTTGTCACCTAGTATGTCATCTGTCTTGTAGAATGTTCCATGTGCACTCAAGAAGAAAGTATATTCTGTTGCTTTGGGATGCAGAGTTCTAAATATATCAGTCCATCTGATTCAATGAATCATTCAGAGCCCTTGTTTTTTTATTGTTCCTGTGTCTAGATGTTCTATCCATTGCTTTAAGTGGAGTATAAAATGCAATTAATGCAATTACCACATTCTTATCAATAAGTTTGCTTATGTTTGTGATTAATTATTTAAAAAAAATTAACGTTTTATTTTTTTGAGACAGAGAGAGATGGAACATGAATGGGGAAGGGTCAGAGAGAGTGGGAGAGAGTCTGAAACAAGCCCCAGGCTCTGAGCTGTCAGCACAGAGCCGGACACGGGGCACAAACTCACAGACTGCGAGATCATGACCTGAGCCTTAGTGGCACACTTAACGGACTGAGTCACCCAGGCGCCCCTAATTGTTTTATATATTTGGAGGCTCCCATATTAAGTGCATAGACATATAATTGTTAGCTCTTCCTGATGGATAAACCCTGTAAGTATTATATAATGTCTTTCTTCACCTCTTGTTACAGGCTATAATTTAAAGTCTAATTTATCTAAGTATGGCTACTCCAGCTTTCTTTTGACTTTCAGCAGCATGATAGATAGTTCCTCATCCTCTCACTTTCAATCTGAAGGTGTCCTATGGTCTAAAATATGACTCTTGGGGCGCCTGGGTGGCGCAGTCGGTTAAGCGTCCGACTTCAGCCAGGTCACGATCTCGCGGTCCGTGAGTTCGAGCCCCGCGTCAGGCTCTGGGCTGATGGCTCGGAGCCTGGAGCCTGTTTCCGATTCTGTGTCTCCCTCTCTCTCTGCCCTTCCCCCGTTCATGCTCTGTCTCTCTCTGTCCCAAAAATAAATAAATGTTGAAAAAAAAAAAAAAGAAAAAGAAAATATGACTCTTGTAGACAGAAAATATATGGGTCTTGTTTTTTTTTTATCCATTCTGATACCCTATGTCTTTTGGTTGGAGCATTTAGTCCATTTACATTCAGTGTTTTTATTGAAAGATATGGGTTTAGAGTCATTGTGAGGTCTGTAGGTTTCCTGCTTGTAGTGATGTCTCTGGTACCTTGTGTTCCTTGAAACATTTTACTCACAGAATCCCCTTTAGGATCTCTTGTAGGGCTGGTTTAGTGGTCATGAATTCCTTCACTTTCTGTTTGTTTGCAAAAACCTTTATCTCTCTATTCTGAATGACAAACTTGCTAGATAAAGGCTTCTCAGTTGCATATTTTTTTCTGCTCATCACATTGAAGATTTCCTGCCATTCTTTTCTGGCCTGACAAGTTTCAGTAGATGGGTCTGCTACTACTCTTATGGGTCTACCTTTATAAGTTAGAGCCTGTTTATCCCTAGCTGCTTTCAGAATTTTCTCTTTATCCTTGTATTTTGCCAGTTTCACTATGATATGTCGTGCAGAAGATCGATTAGAGTTACGTCTGAAGGGAGTTCTCTGTGCCTCTTGGATTTCAATGCATTTTACATTCCCTAGAGCAGGGAAGTTCTCAGCTATGATTTGTTCAAATACACCTTCAGCCCCTTTCTCTCTCTTCTTCTTCTTCTGGAATTCCTATGATATGGATATTGTTCTGTTTGATTGCATCACTTAGTTCTCTAATTCTCCCCTCATACTTCTGGAGTTTTTTATCTCTTTTTCTCAGCTTCCTCTTTTTCCATAATTTTATTTTCTAATTCACCTATTCTCTACTCTTCCTCTTCAATCCGTTCTATGTTCACCTCCGTTTTATTTTGCACCTCGTTTGTAGCGTTTTTTATGTCCTCATGACTATTTTTTTAGTTCCTTGATCTCTGTAGCCATAGATTCTCTGCTGTTCTCTATGCTTTTTTCAAGCCCAGCGATTAATTTTTTGACTACTATTCTAAATTCTTGTTCCATTATATTGCTTAAGTCGGTTTTGATCAATTTGTTAGCTTTCACTACTTCCTGGAGTTTCTTTTATGGAGAATTCTTCTGTTTTGTCATTTTGGGTAGTCCCTGGGGTGGCTCCAACCTGCAGGGCACTTCCCCTGCGCTGTCTGGAGTAACTTTGTTGGTGGGCGGGGCTGCAGTCAGACTGGTGTGTACCTTATCTTCCTCTCTCCCAGGGGCAAGATTCACTGTGGAGTGGTGTGGTCCCTGTCTGGGCTACTTGCACACTTCCAGGCTTGTGTTGCTGCTTTGATGGCATCTAACACATTAGAGGGGGTGGATCTGCAAGGTGCACAGGGGCGGGAGGGGAGCCTTAGCTCACTTTGCCATTGGTGGTCCCCTGAGGGAGGGGCCCTGCAGTACCAGGAGGGAGACCGACCCATAGGAGAGATGGATCCACAGAAGCACAGTGCTGGGTGTTTGTGCCATGCAAACAAGTTTGGTAACGGGAACTGGTTCCCTTTGGTATTTCGTCTGGAGGATGGGAGAGGGAAATGGCAGTTGCCAGTGCCTTTGTCCCGTATTGAGCTGAGCTCTGCCTTCTGGGGCTCAACAACTCTCCCTCCTGGTGTCCTCTCACCGTCCTCACTCTCCAAAAGCAGAGCTGTTGACTTTTAACTTTCCAGTTGTTAAGTCCTTCTGGCTGTCAGAACTCATGGAATCGAGCCCCTCTGCTTTTGCATGCCAGAGTTAGGGGGCTCTGCCTTGCTGGATGGGCTGCCCCTCCACCGCCCTGGCTCCCTCAGCCAGTCTTTGTAGCATGCACCACCTCTTCGCCCTTCCTACCCTCTTCCGTGGGCCTCTTTTCTACTCTTGGCTCCAGAGAGTCCATTCTGCTAATCTTCTGGTGGTTTTATGTATTATTTATGTAGATGTGGGTACAATCTAAGTGATCAGCAGGACAAGGTGAGCTCAGTGTCCTCATACGCCACCATCTTATATTCAATTCTCTATATCAAGTATTCAATAATTTAATGCTATTGTAAATGAGATTGTTTTCTTTATTTCTATTTCTGATTTGTTCTTAATATCTAGAAATGAAACTAATTTTGTATGTTTATTTGCATGCTACAGCTTTACTGAGTTTCTTGATTAGTTCTAGCATTTTTTTTGGAATCCTTAGGATTTTCTATACATAAGATCATATCATCTACAATTTTCATTTCTTCTCCAATTAGATGCTATTTATTTATTTATTTGTTTACTTATTAAATTTCTGATTGCTCTAGCTAAGACTTCCAGTGCTAAGATGATCAGGGATAATGAGAGTGGTCACCCTTGTCTTGTTGCTAATCTTAGAAGCAAAGCTTCAGTCTTTCACAACTTAGTATTATTTTACTTATGGGTTTGTCATATATGGTGAGCTACTTTCCTTGTTTCGTGGTATTTGAGGTACATTCCCACCATAAGAATTTATTGAGAGTTTTTTTTTTTAAATCATGAACAGATGTTGAATTTTATCAGGTAATATTTCTGTATCAATTTGAAATGATCATATTTTTTCATTCTGTTAATGTAATATATCAGATTTATTGCTTTGTGTATGTTGAATCATACTTGTGTATGTGGAATCATACTTGCGTTCCAGGAATAAATTCCAGTTTATCATGGTGTATGATCCTTTTAATGTGCTGTTGATTTCAGTTTGCTAGTATATGGTTGAGAATTTTTGGAACCATTTTCATCAGGTATATTGGCCTATACTTTTTAGAATCCTTATCTCGCTTTGATATCAGATAATGCTGGCTTCATAAAATGAGTTTGGGAGTGTTCCCTGTCTTTCACTTTTTTGGAAGAGTTTTAGAAGGATTGTTATTAATTCTATTTTACATGTTTTGTGGAATTCACCCATGAAACCATATAGTCCGGGTTTTTTTCTGTGTTGGCAGGTTATTGATTAAAGATTCTATCATCTTACTTGTTATGTTTAGATTTTCTATTTCCTTATGATTCTATCTTGTAGGTTGCATTTATGTAGGAATTTATTCACTTCTTTTAGGTGGTGCAATTTGTTGGTGTATTCATTGTAGTCTTTTATGAGTCTTTGTATTTGTGTGGTGTCAATTTAATTTCTGATTATATCTATTTGGGTCTTCAATCTTTTTCCTTATTTATTCTACCTAAAATGTCATCAATTCTGTTTCTTTACAAAAAACACTCTTAGTTTCTTCTATTTATCTTGTATTGGGTTTTTGTGGATTTTTTTTACCTCTATTTCATTTATTGTACTCTCATCTTTGTTACTTCCTTCTGCTAACTTTTATGTTTCTTTGATTATTCATGATCCTGTTGCCTTGTGTTGGTGTCTGTTATTTGAAGGTGTAGGCACTTCTCCCAGTCTTTATAGACTGGCCTTAACAGACAAAATTCTTCACCAGTCAGCCTGTCCAGAGATTCTAATTGGGCTATTTGGTGGTGTCCATGGTTGGCCTTGCTACTTGTGTCTTTAAGCCTGCAAGTCTGGTGTCTGGATCAGCAGATATTCAGAGTGGGTATTTGGGTACATGGGAATGAGTCTGGTGTCTGGGCCTAAGGGGTATGGCTGAAGTCTAGATTCAGTGAGGACAGGCCCTGATCTTGAGTCTGTTGTGATGGGCATGGACCCTGTTTCTGTGTGGCTGATGCTGGATCCTGGGTCCGCAGGAGTCAATTACATGTTGAGGACCATCAATTACATGGAGTGATCCCAGTGTCTGAGTCTGCAGGGTATATTACTGGAATGGGTTTATGGGGGGTTATTGTGAGCCTGAACTATAGGATACACCCTAGGTCATGGGAGCTGCCTAGCACTTGGCTATGGCAGAAGACTGGGCTTACAGGAGCCTGTTGAAAGCCTGGGCCACAGGACCTGCCTAGGGCTTCATGAAATATCAGGAACTGGGATGGATCAGAGACCTGGGTTTTCTAAATCCCACAAGGAACTTGGTACCAGGGAATCTTCCTGGGGCTGTGGGAGCTAAGTGATGCCAGTGGAGTTTCCTGTTGCCTGGTTCAGTTGGAAGCTTGAGTTTGTGGGGGCTTTCTGGGACCCTGTGGTCAAGAAAACTATCAGGAACTGTGGAGGATGCCTGGGGTCACTGAAGCCAGCTGGTATTGAAGACAGCCAGGGGCCTTAGGTTCATAGTAGCTTGCCAGGAGCCTGTTGCCATGAAAATTTGTTGGGGTTACTGGAGCTGGCAGACATCATGGAAACTATGGGCTTGGATTTTTAGGATCCCACTGGGTGCCAAGTGTCAAAGATGCTGCCTAGGGTTGCAGGAGTTGCCTGAGGCTGAAGAAGTCAGCAGACAGTGGAGTGAGCTGGAAGCCTGGTTTTGTAGACACATTCAGGGAACCACCTGAGACTGAAGGAATTGGCCTGGTACTGTGGCATCCATGGTGAAGTTGGACATCACTTCACTCTCCTTCCCCCATGGAGTGTCTCTCTCTTCACTGGCCTGCCAAGGGTCTTGGTGGACGTGTGGGGCAAGTAGTGTGAATCTACCATTCCTACTTTCCTCAATGTGTCTTTTCTTTTTTTATGTTTATTTATTTGATTTTAAGAGGGAGAGAGAGAACATAAGCATGGAGGAAGCCCAGAGAGAAAGGGACAGAGGATCTGAAACAGGCTCTGTGCTGACACCACAGTCTCTCTCAAGCTGTGAGATCATGACCTGAACCAAAGTTGGACGCTTAATGGACTGAGCCACCCAGGCACCCCTCAATGTGTCTTTTATTAGCTCTGTGCTTCATTCAGGTATTGTAATATCTCACTGGAATCATTGGTCCTTGTGAATGTATTATCATCCGTGAATAATTATTCAAATTGATGTTTCTAGAGAGACAGATGCTAGAAATCCCTGTAACCATTTTACTGACATCACTTCCTTGTATGAATTTCTAATTTAATTTCGTTGTGGTCAGAAAATATACTTTATGTGATATCAATCATTTTAAAGTTTTTGAGGGTTGTATGGTTTAATATATGTTCTATCTTGATGAACATTCCATGTTTATTTACAAAGAATATATATTCTGCTGTCATTAAGTGGATTATTCAATTATTTTTATTTGATTTAGTTGGTTTATAGTGTTGAATATTATTTTTGATCTTCTGCCATGTTGTTTTATCCATTATTGAAAATAAGCTTTTGAGGTCTCCAACTGTTATTGTTGAATTGTCTATTTCTCTTTTGACTTCTGTCAGTTTCATCTCACGTATTTCAGAGCTGTATTTTTAGGTTCATATATGCTTTTAATTCCTATGTTTCACTGATTAAATTACTTTTTAAATGGTATATAATAGGGGCGCCTGGGTGGCTCAGTCGATTAAGCGTTCGACTTCAGCTTAGGTCACGATCTTGCTGTCCGTGAGTTCGAGCCCCGCATCGGGCTCTGGGCTGATGGCTCAGAGCCTGGAGCCTGCTTCTGATTCTGTGTCTCCCTCTCTCTCTGCCCCTCCCCCGTTCATGCTCTGTCTCTCTCTGTCTCAAAAATAAATAAATGGTATATAATATAATTTATCTTTAATAGCAATTGATACCTAAAATCTATTTTTTCTGATATTAGTAGAGCCTTTCCAGCTCCCTTTTAATTACTGTTTGCATCTTAACTTCCTTTTACTTTCAACGTGTTTGTGTCTTTGAATCTAATGTGTACCTCTGTAGATAGAATATGTTTGTATATAATTGTTTATTTTAATTCACTCTACCATCCATTTCTTTCTTTATCTGTGTTACATAGACAACTTATTGAATACCATTTCAATTCCTTTGCTGTTTAATTCACCTCAGTTTTAGATTTATTTTTGTAGTGGTTTCCTTGCAGATTTAAGCTAACAACTTACCTTAAAACAATTTAGTACATGTCAATTTTATTTCAGTAGTATATAAAAACCTTGTTTCAGTATATCCCCATTCCCTTCTTGTGTTCAATCATTGTCCTACATGTTATATCTTTATACATTATAAACTTACCAACAGAGTTTTGTAATTATTGGTAATAGATGTTTTTTTGCAATTTTCCTTTAAATCATAGAGTAGAAGAAAAGTCCTATAAAGAAATACATGTTTATGCTCTCTTTTATATTTATATATTTATTTAACTGTAATGGCGGTCTTTGCTTCTTCCTTTGTGATCCAGTTACTGTCTTATTTCATTTAAGTTAATCTGAAAAAGCTCTTTTTAGCACTTTTTTTTAGAGAATACTAGTATTTCAATTAGTGATTTCTATTAGGTTTTTATTTAGAATTGTCTTGTGTTCCTTCATTTTGAAAGACAGTTTTTCTGATATATTACTGTTTAGGTTATTCTTTCTTCAGTTTTTTTTAAGTTTTTAAAAATGTTTAATGGAGCCAGTAAGGCATATAAATAATGTTTTGGAAGACATTAAGACCTACTTCTCTTACCAAAGAAAATGGCACATGTTTTATCAAAATTTGTCAATTGAGAGTAAAGAGTACTGAGATTAAGCATCAGAGCACTAATTAAAACAAAAACAACCAAAATTTTTAAAAATGTTATTCAATTCAAAAGGAGGAACTAGAACTAAAGCATAAAGAGAGTATTAAATAAGTATTCCTCAATCTCAAAATCCTTTAGGAAGAGGAGTTATGGCTACTTGTGAACAATGGTTCCCACCACCAAACCCCAATTCCAGGATCAAAATTTTCAACAATAGAAAAAACAAAGATAACTCCAAATGAATTTCTGAGAATATTCCAAAGAGAAGCTTGAAAGTATTCATAATAAACAGGCTGTCTGTTTCACGTAAAGTGACAGATTGCTATAATTCTTCCAACTATCATATTCAAACAAACAAACAAACAAAAAGATCCACTTTTGCAAAACTTTAGAAATACCTCACTTTCATTCCTACTTTTAGTATGGAATTAACTTTTTAAAATAAAGGTTTTATCTGTAATGAATACAGAACTCCAGCTCATACATTTCTAATATTCCATTCACCAACCAACCAGTCAATTAATAATATGGTTAATTTAGCAAAGTTTCTTCGCAGGACAATATCATTAAATAGCTGAAGGAATTATGAACTTTAACAAACTGCTGTAATTTATGGAAAAAACCCTTACACTGATTTGCAATGGTCTTTTAAAGGGAAAAATAGGAAGTAACTGAAACTATACTACTACAAGTTTCCAAGGAAACATTTTCACTGTTTTAGGTACTGATAGGCAGACATGGTCTCTGCACTAATGATGAAACATGCTCCAAAACATTGTAGCCATAACAGATCTTCTATATACTGAAAAAAGGAATCTGCTCAGAACCTTTATTTAGGTCTACCTAACAACTAGAGAACCTCTATACAATTCCATTTTTTCCAGAATGAGATTCCAAAGTGCATTTGTTAGGAGAGGGACTGAAGGGTTGGGTGTTACTGTTTAAGTTGTAATCACATTATTAGCAGATGCAAAACCTTTATCTTCCACCATTTCAATGGAAACTGAAAAAAGCAGGGCATCTATGAAAAAATGTAGAACTGGACATGAAAGAATAGAATACATTACCCTCCCCCCCCCACCTCTAGCTCCATCTTACTAATACTGAACCAAAAAGGAAATCCATTCTCAAAGTTCATGACCTCTCTACTTTAGGTCATTCTTGAATGCAGTCTGCATGTTTACATTTACCATAAGGTGTAGTACCCTGATTAGAAGTAGTACTTGTCTTAAAACTGAGCACTTTAAGCCTACAGAGTTAATCTGGGGGAAATTTAATAATATTGCTACTTTTACAACCCTAACACACACAAAAGTAATACAATAAAGTTCTGTGTACTGATTAAATATTAAGTATTAATTGTATGACCATCATAGCATTTCTTTACAACATCACACAATCACCAGAAATAGAAACCTCTTGGAAAACTAAAAACAGGGCACAATTCAATCATTAGAAGTTTCACCCTGTGACTATATAGAAACCAGGTGCATGGGGCGCCTGGGTGGCGCAGTCGGTTGGACGTCCGACTTCAGCCAGGTCACGATCTCGCGGTCCGTGGGTTCGAGCCCCGCATCGGGCTCTGGGCTGATGGCTCAGAGCCTGGAGCCTGTTTCCGATTCTGTGTCTCCCTCTCTCTGCCCCTCCCCCGTTCATGCTCTGTCTCTCTCTGTCCCAAAAATAAATAAACGTTGAGAAAAAAAAAAATTAAAAAAAAAAAAAAAAAAGAAACCAGGTGCATGGTACAGTGCTGCCGCAAAAAATGGAAGCCTGCAGATTTGACAAGGAAGCCAAATCATGGGTTTAAGTCAATTTAAGGAACCTGGTGATACTGTTGAAACAAAATAATAACACATCAGAAAATAAACAAAGGCATTATATAACCAAATAAACACATCTGATATTCCATTTCCCTTTGAAAATATAGTTAAAGTCACTGTTAACCTTGGAATGGATATATGGTTGCCTATGATGATCTTGCTAATGACTACACAGTATCAGATGTCCTCTGCTAAGATTATAGTTTTTTTTTTAAGTTTATTTATTTATTTTGAGAGACATGGTGAATGAGGAGTAGTGAGAGAGGGGAAGAGAAAGAATACCAAGCAGGCTCCACATTGTCAGTGCAGAGCCTGTTGTGGGGCTTGAACCCACTAATAGATCATGACCTGCACCAAAACCAAGAGTCACATGCTTAACCAACTGAGCCAACCAGGTGCCCCTAGCTTTATAGTTCTAAGAAAGCCATAGTTACCAGTTATCATAGTGTAAATATCTAGAACTTCCTTTTATGACAACCACTATAGAATACACTTGTCTTCAACAGTGAACAAGGGAAGATGGCCTCATGTTTCCTTTGCAATAATAGTATATGTTGGGGATCAAGTGGCCTTCAAGCTTGAAGGTGGGTGTGCAAATGTTTGCAGTTTAGATCATTCTGTTGTGTTTGTGAGTTGGCGAGTCTTACTAACAGCACCACACTGGGCTAAGTTATGCCTTTCAGTTCCACCATTGTCCAAATGGAGAGCCATTTCTTCTGATATGAAAGTGTTCAAATTGAGATCATGTAGTCCATTTGACCAGCATTCCATCCACTGCTCCATGTGTAAGAGAGCCAGGGGTACCTGAACACATGTTTATACTAGCCATTGTACCACTAAGACCATGCAGAGCTAAAGCTTCCCAGAAGGGTTACTAATCAGCCTCTACAGATGAGCTAGTTTCCATTGAAGTAGCTCAGTTAGAGGAAACTACAGTAAGTCTTTGGGGAGCTCTAGAGTTTCATAGTGGAGGAAATTTTCCACACAGGAAGCTGATCAAATTTTCTCTAAGAATAGTTCTTCTGCACTCTTTAACCCAAACCAACACATTGCATCACTGATGGCCAATCTGAATTCCAGTATCAAAACTCCACTGATTGGTATCCACGCTTTACTTGTAGAGGATGGTGATGGCAGTGGTTGTATTTTGGAAGGAATCTAGAGAGAAAGTCCTGGCTGATGACACACTTGGTCAGAAAAAGTGAGAGAGGTAGGAGAATTATGAGAAGGAGGGGAGAGAGAGAGAGAGAGAGAGAGAGAGAGAGAGAGAGAGAGAGATTTGGGTGTCAATGACTCCAAATGGTCACATTATGTTTCACCTCGAATGGCCACATTAGGTTTCACCATTTTGTTGCAGGGTTTCAGGATCCCACACTCAGTGTGAAGATTCCAGGAAGGGGGTTGTGTAGGAATGATGGGGTTCTGGGGGCCCAGAGGCGCAGCTCTGGCTGAACAGAGGGCTGGGGAGATGTCCCCTCCCAACCCTACACCAAAGCTGGCTTGGGGAACAATGGGCCTGCCTCCCAGCCTTCCTTCCTCATTTTGTGATGGGCTGTTTCTTTATTCTTGACATAAATTATTTATATTGTTATTTCCTTTCTGTTTGAAGAACTTTAATTAGCAATTATTTTAGAGCATGTAAACCTTGTTACCATCACCTGGCTATTCCCAAAGGATTTTTTTTTTTTTTTTTGGTCTCCACAATTTCAGATTAGAAATCTCCTGTCATTTGAATCATTGTTTTTCTATGGATAATGTATTATTTATCTCTTTTATTTTTCTTTGTGAGATTTTTAGTCTTTAGATTTCTGAAGGTTAATTATGACATGTCTTTATGTGCATTTAATTGCATTAACCCATTTAGGGTAAACTCGGTTCTTGAATTAGTAGTTTTATATATTGTACAAAATTTGGGAAATTTTCAGCAATTTTTCAGAAATCTTTTTTCACCTGTGGGATTCCACAATGACTAGTCTAGGATATATAAGAGACAACACACACACACACACACACACACACACACACAGATTCAATGTCATGTTGTTCCCTAAGTCTTGAGATCTCTAGCCAGTCTTTTTTATTCTCTCCACATTTTAAAGTCTTCTGACATTTGTTTTATGTGTTTTATTCAGGAATTTAGTCATACTTATCAAGAATAATGGGATGGAGTAGATTCATTTCATATCATATGGAATCAGAAGTTTTCAGAACAGTGTTAAAAGTAGGTTTACCTGGTGTCATTTGGATAGAAGATGGATGGGGATGCTGACTGCCAATTTCTAACAGTTTTATTTTTTATCTTGCACCTAGAATTCTATCACCTCCTTAATTTAATAAACAAATGTATTTTAATATCTAATGTTTGCTAGGAACTGTTCTATTTCTCTTGATGTACACTTGGTCAAGAAAATTCAATATATGTCTCAGTATGTAATATCTAGTGCATGATCCATTTGATAAGGGAAGTACAGGATCTTATAAAAGCACAGAGAAGTGCCTAAATCAGACTTATAGAGAATTCAAGAAAAGGTTTACAGAAGATAATTCTAAACTAGAAGCTAAAGGAAAGTTAGTTACATGAAAAGTGGGAAAAGAAAAGCCCAAGAGCATAAGCCATTTATGCAAATTCATCAGTATAACAGAATGCATCACACCTTCATGGAAATGTGAATACTTCAGCATGGTTGGAGTAGAGGATTGTGGTGAAGTCTAGAGCTGTAGAAATGAGGTTGGAAAGATAAGTCAGTGTAGTCAAAAATTCTTATCAATGCCCATCTCTCCTTCCCACTGTGCCACAATTTATTTGTTCCATGCTCTCCCCTAACATCAGTGCCCTTGGCCTTGGGGAGATTTACATAGTACTTTTTTCTCTCATTTGGGAAGCATCCAGGTGAAGTAGAAAGATGATTAGAGAGGCTTATTTTTAACCACATTCCAAGATCCAATTAACAGTGAGTCTCTTTATGCCCAGGCAGGTACTTTACCACTTTGTACTTCACCCAGTGAGGTCAATGTAAAGAGACACGTGTTTGTTTGTTTTTTTTAATTTTCTATGGGTAGAATCCTCCCATGAATTGGGACAATTCATAATTGGGGCCAATGAATTGAGACATACATAAGCAGGCAACTCAACCACAGTTTTTGTCGTTAACCTTTCTGAAGAAGTAGTAATCTGCAACCATTTTGTTTGGCTCTGTCCTCAGTAAGAGACATGGAACTCAGACATAGCCAAAGGAGCACAATAGTGGTGAGACTATTCTGTTCCTAAGTCTTTTGTTAGCTGAAACCAGTAGCATTGCCAGACAGCAGTAGGAAACATTCATGGTCCTGCATTTGGAGGAAAGAGGATGTGATCTTGTCTAAATAGAATACCATCTACCTAAAAGCCATTTGCAAAGCTATTATTTTAGGAAGGGCTGAAAGCTTTAAATAAAATGAATGGGGTTATCTACCTTAAAGCAATTTTAAAGGTCAGAGTTCTTGGAGAATATAAACTAACTGTATAATTATGAAGGAAAAGTGGGAAAATCTTAAAAAAGTTAGTGATCAAGCCATGGATGCTTGCAGTGGGATTGACAGAGTAAGATTCTCTGCCCACTACTGGTGCAGTCTGTGTCTTAGTGGAAATAAAGGTTTTGTCAAAGTACTCATACACATAATCCACACCCTAGACACAATATAAAATAATGTATTAGTAGGAGATAATAATGCATAACTAAAATAGTTTGATAATATCTTGGTCAAATGAGCATAATGACAGTATCTCCCTTCCTTATAGTATTATCATGAAGATTATATGATATATCTAAAGTAGCTGGCACATAGTAAATGCTCAGTATACTTAATTGTTATTAAACACTGATGCTATTATATTATAAATTGCTAGATACTTCAGAAATCCCAAGAAATCAACAAAGACTAGAGAAGTCAGGGGTACATAGAACTTGAGCTGGGCTTTGAAATGTATTTATATTTCACTTTATTTCATGACTCAGAAGAAATACACAAAATAAATTGGAATAATAGTCTTTTTTGCAATATTACTATGTAGCAGATACACACATTGCATATATTATCTTGCCTTTTTGAATGTACACAACATTGGTATACACTGTATAGTGAAAGAAGATACGAACCAGATAATTTTGGAAATAAAACCGTAAGCATAGGAATTTGGATTCAAATTCAGGTCTGTCTGACTACAAAGCCTATAGTTTGAACCACTGTAATATACTGACTGTTAAGAAAAAAATAAATCTGGAATGTTAAATTAAAATCATATTTGGAAAAAAAATCAATAAATATATGAGGTTCAGGGGAAACAAACTTGCAAAGAGGTGGTTGTGGTAGTAAATTTATAAGCCTCTCCAATTTCTGAAGGAGAAAAACATCAGAAATATATTTTTTTTCTTTAAAAATGAAAATGAGTCATAACCCAAAAAGTAAGATTTCGAAAGCTAATGAAAATTCTTAAGACAAATGCAATTTTTGCCTTGATTGAACTTACTGGTTTCAAATTTCTGACATTGAAGAAGAAAGTATTGATTCTGAAATGACATAGTTTCCTTTTCTGTAATATGTGGTTTGTCTTTTATTAGTTTTGGAATTTGGGGAAATACTGTTCATGTAAGTAATAAAACAGTATATTTTCTGAAAATTAGTAATGATTTTTAAATTGAATCAGTTGAATATGAATGCTTCAGGAATAATTTTATTAAACTTTTTAAAAATTCTATTGTGGTAAAAAAAAGGCTTTTAAAAACTTTTCATTATAGAATTAAGATAACTATAGTTTTTTTAAACATAGGAATCCTGATTGTTTTCTAAAACCTAAATATAATGCAATATTTTTATTATTGTTTCTGTTTTGTTCTACTATCACTTTTTTTCCCACATGCTCAAGACAGGAGAAATAATTAGATGTAGGTAAGTAGGCCAGACTATACTACACCGTTATGAAAGTTAAATCACAAACCTGTCTGTGAATTTCCTCATACAAGGTGGAAAAGAATGTATAATTGTCTTAGTCTATTTGTGCTGCTATAACAAAAAGACCACAGATTGGGTGTCTTAAACAACATTTAATTCTCAGAGTTCCAGAAGTTGAGACAGCAGGATCAAGATGTTGTCAGATTTGGTGACTGTTTAAAGTCTACTTCTTGGCTTATACATGGCCATCTTCTCACTGGTGGAAGGGGCAAAATATTTCCCTGGGGTCTCTTTTAGCAAAGCATTAATACTTTGAAGACCTAATTACTTTACTTTCCAAAGGCTCCACTCCAAACACTATGACATTTAGGATTAGGTTTCAACATATGACTCTGGGGGGCAGGGAACACATAAACATTCAAACATTTAGCCTATAGCATTAATTAAATGATTCACAGTATTTGCAAGGAGATAATACACTGGTTTCTCAGACAAAACACAATCTTTGCTGAGATAAAGTATGTTAGGATAGTGGTTTTCAATGTGTGGTCCCTGGATTTCATTGAAACTTATTTGAAATGTAAATTCTTGGGCCCTAACCCAGAGCTACTAAATCAAACTATGGGTGGGACAGCACTCCAGATGATTCTGAGGCATGCTCAAGTTTTAAACCCACTGGGTTAAGGTAGGAATAATAATTCTGTCTGAGTTTATTTGTGGTTAGGTAAAGAAATTTACTGAGTTAGGTCAAATAATTAGTTAAAATTCTGTTTAACATACTCCTTCCTTCAGCTAAAAAGAATTTGATATATTTGGAAAACAAATAGATTTGACATTGTGATGTTATGAGAAAGGGCATTAATATTGGTATTTGGAAGAGAATTAATTTAGGAACTAATTTAGAGAATTAGTCATGATTTCCTGGAGGATAATTTGATACTACTCATCAAAAGCCTAGCAATTTCACTTTTAAAAATTTATTCAAAGAAAATAGTTCCTCAAATATGTGAAGATGGGTGTACAAGAATATTTAGCAAGTCATTGTTTCCAATAATTAAAAATGGTAATATACCTCAATGTCCACTAGTGAAATAAATTATATAATTCTCATGAAATTCTAAATATCCATTAAAATGATTATTCAAGTGTTTATTTATAATAAGACACCATATTCATATTAATTTGATTGAATATATACTACGATTATAAGATAGTATATGTATATGAATCAAATTTGGTTAAAATATCCATACATGTATTCGTTTATAGATCTATAGACATGGATAAAAAAATATGTTATACACCAAAATATTAGCAATGGAAATATTGGTGATAGACATGTATATATTTTGTTTGTGCTATTCTCTATTTTCTAATGTGAAACTATATTCCTTAAATAAAGACACAACAAAAGCTTAAAAGCAACCTAATCTAAGATGACTTTTAAGCATATTTTTTACACAATCTTATTATTAGGAACAAGTAATACTCATTCTGCTTTTTAAAAACACTGTGTCCTCGAATATCGGGGGGAAAATACCTAATCCCTCTTGCTTTAATAATTCACTGCTCAGTTTACTGTTCCAAAATCTGGGATTGTTTTATTTCTGAAGATTTGTATTATTATTAGATAGTCACAAAAATATGGGTTTCATCTTAGAAATTTCTGGAAAAATAAAAATTAGTCTGAGTGGAAGGCAAGAGGATCTTGGTTCAAACTTTGCAAGTAATTTTATCTGTGAATTTGGAAAATTTAATCTACCTGTTTTTGGACTTGGTTTTTTAATCTATAAAAAGTGGCAGGAGCAGAAGATCTTGATGGTCTTTAACTGCTCTAATACTCTGGGAATCTATAATGAATTTAGAAAACAATTTTTAGAGATCTGTATGAGAAAGTATGGAGGCTAAAGGAATAGAGTAAATTAAAACTTTCTAAAATTAGCTTTAAAGGACTCTTCTTCTGATATTACATAGGATGTTATCGATACTTCTCTCTTTTAGTATAACTTCTCCCTTGATGGAATTTTAAAACAAACGTGTTAAATATTTTAAAAATATTTGAAAGTTGGTGTACTTGTGACACCTGGTGGTCAAATGAAACATCACATCTAAATTCCAATTTCCCACACACTCCTTCCCTTTTCTCTCAGCGGGACATTTTTCCCCGATTCATCCATTCATCATATATTCAGTCATTCACTCAATAAACACTTAGTGGATCCCTAATATGTTCAAAACACTTTACAACACACTTTACTATTGAGGAAAGAAAGTAATAAGAGAATCAGTCTTTCATATGTAGGATATTGCAATCTATTTAGAGGAACAAAATTGATTGCATACAAAGGCGATAACCACAGCACGTTAAATGTATTAAATGCACTCTTGCTAAAAAAAATGATCAGAACTATGGATACTGTGAGGCTATAGAAGTGACCTCTGGTTTGGAGAGGTCAAGAAAGGCTTCTTAAAGGAAGTGAGGGTTGCTTTTCTTGGGACCTCAGTTTCCCCAGCTATAAAACAGTGGCAATGTTCTACTGTAGTATAGGACTGCTGGGAGGGACAGATTGAGAGAGTGTATATAAAGGACTTAGTATAGCACCTTGTACAACATAGGCATTCAGTGATTTTTTTTTAATGTTTATTTTTGACAGAGAGGGAGAGAGGGAGACACAGAATCTCAAGCAGGTTCCAGGCTCTGAGTGGTCAGCACAGAGCCCGACATGGGGCTCGAACTCATGGTCCGTGAGATCATGACCTTAGCCAAAGTTGGACACTCAACCGACTGAGCCACCCAGGCACCCCAGCATTCAGTGATTTTTTAATTATTATTTTAACAAAACTGACTATGATCAGGAAGATTTCATGTATGTTAACTGGTTTCTAAATTTTACTTCAAAAATAATTCTGGTTCAAGTTTACATGAGTTTTTATTTAAACTGAGTATACAGAGCACAAGTTCAATTATTTTAGTTAGTTCAGTGGATAAACAAAAAAACCCCACAAAAACAGATAGTGTCGGATCTATTTACAGTTTGCTAGACTAACTGGCTGATTTAGCAAAATTGTTAACTCAGTGGGAAAAAAAAACCATACAAAGTAGTTGTTTATTTGAATGAGCTGTTTGACTGCAATTAACTTTCAGCAAATACAGTCTATCAGAAAGCACCACATGGCGCAAAGGCATCAGATAGATTGTTTGCACTCTGTGAGCTGTGTGTGTGTTTACTGAATTTTTACAATTTTGAATTGGTTGTATTTTGGGTTGAGTAGGCACTATCTTACATTCTGTGCTGGTTTCAATAGTTAATGTTAAGTGTGTCTCGATTTCCCTTTAATTCCATAAAATGTGAAACAAACTAACTACCTTTGCAAGCAATAAAAAGTACAAGGAAGTAGTCAAATCCCATTTACCTTTTTGTTTCTACAGTCAGAGGCATGTTATATTTCCTGAGGATAGCAAGCATTTGGGTAAACTGTCATTTTCAAGGGTTAAAATAAACTGTATTGTAGTGGCTTTGGGCCAAAAGCAATAATGTTCTGATCCAAAAGAAAACCAATAACAGGGACTCTGCATGGTAGGAATGAATTTTTAACCTGGAAAATAGAAGATTTGAGAGAGACAGGATTGCCATCTTCAGATAATTAAAGAGTTTCATGTGCAACAGGGGGCAAGCTTTATTCTTACTTGACTTTGATAAACAAAATTAGGTTAAAATGACATGCATATCGATGTTAACCTACTAGAGGGGAGAACTTTCTAACAATTATGATTGTTAAGAATGTAACCATTCAAAATTAGTAAATTTTCACTGAACTTGCCTCAAGAGCGGAGGTAGAGATAGCCTCTTTTTCTGCAACTACCACAAGATACCCTCTAGTTTTTCACATACTTTGGTAGTTGTTTGAAATGGTAGCAAGGATAGTCTTGACCAATGTCAATGTTTGAAGATACCATAATTCTGTATATACACAGATCTTTAAAGTTACAGAAGTGTTTGAGAAGTAACATGACATACAAACAAGACTAATTTTGTCCTCAAATTCTGAAGGAGTCAAAGTTTATCTGCATTGCCCTATTTTTTTCCAAACTTCCATCCTTCCAAGGTCTAGTGACCTTCCAGTCCTTCCCAGGCCCTTATCCTGTGTTTCAATCCCAAAGGTTTACAGACTTATCTCAGAAATAATTCCTGATAAGACTGCAGTTTAAAATGTATTAAGTTTTCTCTTTCCCAGCATTGATGATTTGGAACTCAGCTAGATCTCAAAATATGACAATGCAAATGGAGACAACTATAACACTAAAATGTGGAAACTTACAAAAGTGTTGGAATATATGGAATATACATATAGAATATATATATGGAATATATATATGTAAATATATATATATATATATATATATATATATATATATATATGAATTTTCCACTGAGGTCTTGCTTGTTGGTTATCTCTACAAGTTTGATTATTCCTGAAACTACTGAGGTGAAAACCTGACTGAGGTTATTGCCAAAACAGTGATCTTTTTTATGTCTTTTTTTTTTTCAATATATGATTTATTGTCAAATTGGTTTCCATACAACACCCAGTGCTCATCCCAAGGGTGCCCTCCTCAATACCCATCACCCACCCTCCCCTCGGTCCCACCCCACATCAACCCTCAGTTTGTTCTCAGTTTTTAAGAGTCTCTTATGTTTTGGCTCTCTTCCACTCTAACCTCTTTTTTATTTTCCTTCCCCTCCCCCATGGGTTTCTGTTAAGTTTCTCAGGATCCACATAAGAGTGAAAACATATGGTACCTGTCTTTCTCTGGATGGCTTATTTCACTTAGCATCACACTCTCCAGTTCCATCCACGTTGCTACAAAGGGCCATATTTCATTCTTTCTCATTGACATGCAGTACTCCATTGTGTATGTAAACCACAATTTCTTTATTCATTCATCAGTTCATGGACATTTACTCTCTTTCCATAATTTGGCTATTGTTGAAAGGGCTGCTATAAACATTGGGGTACAAGTGCCCCTATGCATCAGTACTCCTGTATCCCTTGGGTAAATTCCTAGCAGTGCTATTGCTGGGTCATAGGGTAGGGCTATTTTTAATTGTTTGAGGAACCTCCACACTGCTTTCCAGAATGGCTGCACCAATTTGCATTCCCACCAACTGTGCAAGAGGGTTCCCGTTTCTCCACATCCTCTCCAGCATCTATAGTCTCCTGATTTGTTCATTTTGGCCACTCTGACTGGCATGAGGTGATATCTGAGTGTGGTTTTGATTTGTATTTCCCTGATGAGGAGCGACGTTAAGCATCTTTTCATGTGCCTGTTGGCCATCCGGATGTCTTCTTTAGAGAAGTGTCTATTCATGTTTTATGCCCATTTCTTCACTGGGTTATTTGATTTACAGGTGTGGAGTTTGGTGAGCTCTTTATAAATTTGGATACTAGCCCTTTGTCTGATATGTCATTTGCAAATATCTTTTCCCATTCTGTTGGTTGCCTTTAAGTTTTGTTGATTGTTTCGTTTGTAGTGCAGAAGCTTTTTATCTTCATGAGGTAGCAGTAGCTCATTTTTGCTTTTAATTCCCTTCCTTTGGGGATGTGTCAAGTAAGAAATTGCTGTGGCTGAGGTCAGAGAGGTCTTTTCCTGCTTTCACCTCTAGGGTTTTGATGGTTTCCTGTCTCACATTCAGGTCCTTTATCCATTTTGAGTTCATTTTTGTGAATGGTGTGAGAAAGGGGTCTAGATTCATTCTTCTTCATGTTTCTGTCCAGTTCTCCCAGCATCATTTGTTAAAGAGAAAGTCTTTTTTCCATTGGATGTTCTTTCCTGCTTTGTTAAAGATGAGTTGGCCATACGTTTGTGGGTCTAGTTCTGGGGTTTCTATTCTATTCCATTGGTCTATGTGTCTGTTTTTGTGCCAATCCCATGCTGTCTTGATGATGACAGCTTTGTAGTAGAGGCTAAAATCTGGGATTGTGATGCCTCCTGCTTTGGTCTTCTTCTTCAAAATTACTTTGGCTATTTGGAGCCTTTTGTGGTTCCATACAAATTTTAGGATTGCTTGTTCTAGTTTCAGAAGAATGCTGGTGCAATTTTTATTGGGATTACATTGAATGTGTAGATAGCTCTGGGTAGTATTGACATTTTGACAATATTTATTCTTCCCATCCATGAGCATGGAATGTTTTTCCATTTCTTTATATCTTCTTCAATTTCCTTCATAAGCTTTCTATAGTTTTCAGCATACACATCTTTTACATCTTTGGTTAGATTTATCCCTAGGTATTTTGTGCTTCTTGATGCAATTATGAATGGGATCAGTTTTTTATTTGTCTTTCTGTTGCTTCATTATTAATGTATAAGAATGCAACTGATTTCTGTATATTGATTTTGTATCCTACAACTTTGCTGAATTCATGTATCAGTTCTAGCAGACTTTTGGTGGAGTCTATTGGATTTTCCATGTATAATATCATGTCATCTGCAAAAAGTGAAACCTTAACTTCCTCTTTGCCAATTTTGATGCCTGTGATTTCCTTTTGTTGTCTTATTGCTGATGATAGCACTTCCAACACTATGTGAAACAACAGCGGTGAGAGTGGGCATCCCGGTCGTGTTCCTGATCTCAGGGAAAACACTCTCAGTTTTTCCCCATTGAGGATGATGTTAGCTGTGGGCACTTCATAAATGGCTTTTATGATCTTTAAGTATGTTCCTTCTATCCCGACTTTCTCGAGGGCTTTTATTAAGAAACGATGCTGAATTTTGTCAAATGCCTTTTCTGCATCGATTGACAGGATCATATGGTTCTTACCTTTTCTTTTATTAATGTGATGCATCACGTTGATTGATTTGCGAATGTTGAAACAGCCCTGCATCCCAGGAATGAATCCCACTTGATCATGTTGAATAATTCTCTTCATATGCTGTTGAATTTGATTTGCTAGTATCTTATTGAGAATTTTTGCATCCATATTCATCAGAGATATTGGCCTGTAGTTCTCTTTTTTCCTGGGTCTCTGTCTGGTTTAGGAATCAAAGTAATACTGGCTTTATAGAATGAGTCTGGAAGTTTTCCTTCACTTTCTATTTTTTGGAATAGGTTGAGAATGATAGGTATTATCTCTGCTTTAAATGTCTGGTAGAACTCTCCTGGGAAGCCATCTGGTCCTGGACTCTTATTTGTTGGGAGATTTTTGATGACTGATTTAATTTCTTCGCTGGTTATGCGTCTGTTCAAGCTTTCTATTTCCTCCTGATTGAGTTTTGGAAGCGTGTGTGAGTTTAGGAATTTGTCCCTTTCTTCCAGGTTGTCCAGTTTGTTTGCATATAATTTTCATAGTATTCCCTGATAATTGCTTGTATCTCTGAGGGATTGGTTGTAATAATTCCATTTTCATTCATGATTTTATCTATTTGGGTCATCTCCCTTTTCTTTTTGAGAGGCCTGGCTAGATGTTTATCAATTTTGTTTATTTTTTCAAAAAACCCATTCTTGGTTTTGTTGACCTGCTCTACAGTTGTTTTTTTTTTTTTTTTTAGATTCTATATTGTTTATTTCTGCTCTGATCTTTATTATTTCTCTTCTTCTGCTGGGTTTAGGCTGTCTTTGCTGTTCTGCTTCTGGTTCCTTTAGGTGTGCTGTTAGATTTTCTATTTGGGATTTTTCTTGTTTCTTGAGATAGGCCTGGATTGCAATGTATTTTCCTCTCAGGACTGCCCTCGCTGCATCCCTAAGCGTCTGGATTGTTGTATTTTCATTTTCGTTTGTTTCCATATATGTTTTAATTTCTTCTCTAATTGCCTGGTTGACCCACTCATTCGTTAGTAGGGTGTTCTTTAACCTCCATGCCTTTGGAGGTTTTCCAGACGTTTTCCTGTGGTTGATTTCAAGCTTCATAGCATTGTGGTCTGAAAGTTTGCATGGTATGATTTCAATTCTTGTATACTTATGAAGGGCTGTTTTGTGACCCAGTATGTGATCTATCTTGGAGAATGTTCCATGTGCACTCAAGAAGAAAGTATATCCTGTTGCTTTGGGATGCAGAGTTCTAAATATATCTGTCAAGTCCATCTGATCCAATGTATCATTCAGGGCCCTTGTTTCTTTATTGACCATGTGTCTAGATGATCTATCCATTTCTGTATGTGGAGTGTTAAAGTCCCCTTCAATTACCACATTCTTATCAATAAGGTTGCTTATGTTTGTCAGTAATTGTTTTATATATCTGGGGGCTCCTGTATTCGGTGCATAGACATTTATAATTGTTAGTTCTTCCTGATGGATAGACCCTGTGATTATTATATAATGCCCTTCTTCATCTCTTGTTACAGCCTTTAATTTAAAGTCTACTTTGTCTGATATAACGGTGGCTACTCCAGCTTTCTTTTGACTTCCAGTGGCATGACAAATATTTCTCCATCCCTTCACTCTCAATCTGAAGGTGTCCTCAGGTCTAAAATGAGTCTCTTGTGGACAGTAAATAGATGGGTCTTGTTTTCTTGTCCACTCTGATACCCTATGTCTTTTGGTTGGCGCATTTAGTCCATTTACATTCAGTGTTATTATAGAAAGATATGGGTTTAGAGTCCTTGTGATGTCTGTAGGTTTCGTGCTTGTAGCAATGTCTCTGGTACTTTGTCTCACAAGATCCCCCTTAGGATCTCTTGTAGGGATGGTTTAGTGTTGATGAATTCCTTCAGTTGTTTGTTTGTCTCTCCTATTCTCAATGACAGACTTGCTGCATAAACGATTTTCGGCTGCATATTTTTTCTGTTCATCACATTGAAGATCTCCTGCCATTCCTTTCTGACCTGCCAAGTTTCAATAGAGAGATCCGTCTCGAGCCTTATTGGTCTCCCTTTATATGTTAGAGCACGTTTATCCCTAGCTGCTTTCAGAATTTTCTCTTTATCCTTGTATTTTGTCAATTTCACTATGATATGTTGTGCAGAAGATTGATTCAGTTACATCTGAAGGGAGTTCTCTGTGCCTTTTGGATTTCAATGCCTTTTTCCTTCCCCAGATCCAGGATGTTCTCAGCTATTATTTCTTCAAGTACACTTCCAGCCTCTTTCCCTCTCTCTTCCTCCTCTGGAATACCAATTATGCGTAGATTATTTCTCTTTAGTGCATCACTTAGTTCTCTAATTTTCCCCTCATACTCCCAGATTTTTTATCTCTCTTTTTCTCAGCTTCTTCTTTTTCCATAATTTTATCTTCTAGTTCACCTATTCTCTCCTGTGACTCTTCAATCCAAGCTGTGGTCGTCTGCATTTTATTTTGCAGATCATTAATAGCATTTTTTAGCTCCTCCTGGCTGTTCCTTAGTCCCTTGATCTCTGTATCAATAGATTCTCTGCTGTCCTTTATACTGTTTTCAAGCCCAGTGATTAATTTTATGAGTATTATTCTAAATTCATTTTGTTATATTGTTTAAATCGTTTTTGATCAGTTAGTTAGCTGTCGTTATTTCCTGGAAATTTTTTGAGGGGAATTCTTCTTTTTCGTCATTTTGGATAGTCCCTGGAGTGGTGTAGAAGTGCGGGGCACTTCCTCTGTGTTGTCTTGAATAACGTGCATTGGTGGGCAGGGCTGCAGTCAGAACTGATGTCTGCCCCCAGCCCACCACTGGGGCCACAGTCAGACTGGTGTGTTCCTTCTCTTTCCCTCTCTTAGGGGCGGGATTCACTGTGGGGTGGCGTGGCCCATCTGGGATACTTGCACACTGCCAGGCTTGTGGTGCTGGTGAACTGGCGTATTAGCTGGGGTGGATCGGCAAGGTGCACAGGGGCAGGAGGGGCAGGCTTAGCTCCCTTCTCCTTAGGTGATCCACTTCAGGAGGGGCCCTGTGGCACCGGGAGGGAGTCAGACCCCCCGCTGGAGGGATGGATCTGCAGAAGCACAGTGTTGGGTGTTTGCGCAGTGCAAGCAAGTTCCCTGGCAGGAACTGGTTCCTTTTGGTACTTTGGCTGGGGGATGGGCAGGGGAGCGCCTTTGTTCCTGGCCAAGCTGTGCTCTGTTGGCCGGGGCTCAACAACTCTCCCTCCGTTGTCCTCCAGCCCTCCCGTTTTCCAAGCAGAGCTGTTAGCTTATAACCTTCCAGATGTCATGTCCCTCTTGCTGTCAGAACACACTCCGTCTGTCCCGTCCACTTTTGCAAGCCAGACTCGGGGGCTCTGCTTTGCTGGTGGGCTGCCCCTCTGCCCTGGCTCCCTCCCACCAGTCCGTGTAGCGTGCACCGCCTCTCCACCCTTCCTACCTCTTCCGTGGGCCTCTCGTCTGCACTTGGCTCTTAAGAATCCATTCTGCTCGTCTTCTGGTGGTTTTCTGGGTTATTTAGGCAGGTGTAGGTGGAATCTAACTGATCAGCAGGACGCGGTGAGTCCAGCGTCCCCCTACGCTGCCATCTTCTCCCTTGATTTCTGAAAATGTGTTTCACAATATTGTCATATAATTGTAGATTGCCATGATATTTTCAGCTTACATGAAAAAGACCTTTGAATTTGTGAAAGTTCACACTTTAATACTTCTTTGGTGGACACAAATATACTTGTAAACCCAAACATAGACTGACATGCCCTTGACCCTATTTTTACTCTGTTATCTGCAGAAAACATCACTCTAATGTTTTCCTTAAGGAAAGAACATACATCCTCAAGGTGGGAAGTAACAGCGCAACCAATATAAGAACAAAGTGCACAGATATTCAAATGTCCTTTCAGTACTCTCTCTATGCAACCACCTACATCGTCATATTCATCCCTGGTCTTTTGGCCAACAGTGCAGCCTTGTGGGTTCTGTGCCACTTCATCAACAAGAAAAATAAAGCCATCATTTTCATGATCAGCCTCTCTGTAGCTGATTTTGCTCATATGCTGTCTTTACCTCTCCGGATTTACTATTTCATTAGCCACCACTGGCCCTTCACAAAGGCCATTTGCCTGCTGTGCTTCTACTTGAAGTATCTCGACATGTGTGCCAGCATTTGTTTCCTGATGTGCATCAGTCTTCAGAGATGTTTCCTTCTCCTCAAGCCCTTTAGAGCCAGAGACTGGAAGCGTAAGTATGATGCAGGCACCAGTGCTGGCATCTGGATCATTGTGGGGACTGCCTGTTTGCCACCTCCAATTCTGAGGAGTGCTGGCTTAGCCAACAACACTGAATACTGCTTTGCCAATTTAGGGTTTCAGCACATTAGCATGGCTTCCTCCATTGGTATGATAACTGTAGCTAAACTTGGAAGTTTTTTTTTGTTTGTTTTTTGTTTTTTTACCTGTTGCCATTGTAACGTATTGCACATGGAAAATGAGAAAATCTTTACAGGAATTCCAAGTTCCTGCTCATAATACCAAAGAGAGAAAGAAGTCTTTGTTGCTGGTTATGATATATGCAGTGGTGTTCATTGTGTGTTTCCCTCCTTACCACCTCAACTTCCCATTCTATTTGATGGTGAAACAACATGTCTTTTCAAACTGTTCTTTTTTAAGATCATCCTATGTTTTTACATCATTTCTCTATGTCTTGCAGATCTGAATTGCTGCCTTGATCGCGTTGTATATTATTTTACAACCTCAGAATTCCACAATAGGTTTTTGGACCACAGTGGTTGGCTCTTCAGTCACGTGTGAGATGCAAGGACAGTGCTTTGGAAATTCATCACAGGAAGGAGAAACTTCAAACTATCTCTCTTACAAATTTGAATGATTCCAAGATAATACAATAAAATAAATAACTAGAATAATCTATGTTCTCTATCAGTTTAGCTATGTCACCTTGAATATTTTTAAAAAATGGTACTGTTCAATGCCTTAAGAAAACATGGCCTCCTTCCTTTCATCTCCAAAATCCTCCTTCTGAAGGAATTATTCATGACTATATTTTCTATCCAAATGGAAACATGCTGTTCTATGGATAGTAAAATATCTTTATTTATAGAAAGTAATAAGCACCAGAATAAATTGCACACCTGTTCCTCAGAAATGGATCCAATGTTCTCACTTTCTCCTGCAAGAAACAAAAAGTAAATTTAGAATCAGTGGACATAGGTGAATTGTCCAAAAATTGTAAAATATACAGAATAGGATCCTGACTTTATTTTAAAAATACATACTAGAGCAAAGTAGACTAAAGAGGAAACATTTTTTAATATTAATAGGAGTTGTGAAAATTAATATCCTTAGAGCTTGAAATATCTATGAGAATTTCCATTTTTCCTTGAAGAAATGAACAATTGAGATTCATACCAAATATCTCAAATGTATCATTAAATTCATACACAACACATACAACTTAAACACAAAACACAGTTGTATTCTAACACATTTCATAAGCTTCAGAATTTCAGGGTTTGCAATCAAATCTCGTTGTTTGAACGTCTATGAGTGTGTGTGATGCGATGCCTATTTGTGTATATTGTCAGTCAGTTAGAAAATGTTTACTAATTTGCAAATTAAAATCAATTGTGCAACGAAATGTTTATATTACTTCCTCTATATACAACCTCTGTCACAACTTTGCTTGATAGATTTTAAAGAATGAATTAATAAAGAATAATACTCATGTGTATAGTTTTTTAGTTAGACCTCATTACTCACAAGTAAAGACACATATAAAGAGAATATTGGTGAATTGAATATCATTATGAATGCAGAATGAAAATTGATATTGTTTCAAATCTTTGTGACTTTTTAATAAAATTTTGTAATACAAATCACTGTCATTGAAAATTTTTAAACTTAAAATTTCACATATGGGGTTTCATTAAAATGGTATTTTATTTTTTTAAGCTTACTTATTTATTTTGAGATGGAGTGCAAGCAGGGGAGGGGCAGAAAGGGAGAATCGCAAACAGGCTCTGCACGTTCAGTACAGAGCCCCACACAGGGCTCAAACTCATGAAACTGCGAGGTCATGACCTGAGCCAAAATCAAGAGTCAGACACTCAACCGACTGAGTCACCCAGGTACCCATAAAATGGTATTTTATAAAGCAGTGGCCAATTTTATAAGGTTATAAAGGCTTACTTTCTTGTCTTTATAAGGTTGTAAATTCACAACCTATTTTCTCTGTATGAATTTTTTTAATAGTGCTTGTGCATCAGAACAGAAACAGATAATAACATTTGCTACAATGGGGGAAAATAGAGTAAAACTTAATGCATAAACTTGCCAACTCACTATTTGGTATACCTGAAACTAATGGAACATTGTGTGTCAACTACAGTCAAATAAAAAAAAAAACTAATTTAAAAAAGAGAGGAAAGTGCTTTTGGCAGATGAAGATGGTGGCAGAGTAGAAGGATCACAGGCTAGTCTTTTCCCACAAACATGACTAGATAACAATGAAATCAACCTAAATACCACAGAAATTGTCCTGAAGACTGATAGAAGAAACTCCACAATTAAAGGGAGAGAAGAGGCATCATCGGAGGTAGGAAGTGCAGAGACATGTCTTAGGTGAGAAAGAGATTGCAGCTGGTGCTGAGGGGAGCAAGCCATGGTCATTGAGAAGGGCAAGAAAGAGAGGAACACACAAGGAGAATATTTTCCCTAAGCAATTGGCTTGGAAAACAAAAGGGGCAGAATTTTGTGAGTTCTTTGCAACAAGCAGGGCTTAAAGCCTGGAGTTTTAAAGGTCTGAGGCCTTGGCCCTGAGGACACTGTGCTACTTCTGGAGAGAAGGCAGACAACCTGGGAGCAGACAGCATGAAAACAAATATCTGAAGAACTCCTGGGGCACACAGAGGGGAAATTATTAGCTCTTCTTGGAGTATGCCCCCTGAGAGACAGAATTCATGGAGATAACTCTCTTGGAACAAAGGTGCTGTCCAGTGCCATTTCCCTACCCTGCCCCTCAGCATAAACACAGAACCACCTGCTAGAAGAAGCTCAGTTCCTACACTGGCTTCCTAACTTTCTTACAGCAAATCCCAAACCCTGGAACTCTGGTGGGACTGTCCTTCTCAGTCAAGCTTGCCTCAGTCCCAGTGCAGCAGGTCCCTAACTCAGAAAATAAACAGAGACTCCTGTCCATACAACATCTTCTGATCAGAGAGTCCTGCAAGTCCTCAGTTCTGGCGGAAGTGGTCAAATACCATTTCACAAGAAGACCAGAGTACAGCTGGCTAAAACTCACCACATTCTGGTCAGGCACCAAACACTGCCAACAGCAGGTAAAGAGAGCCTCTGCAGATAATTCGACTGGATAGAGCAGCAAAGACCCAACAGCAGAGAACATGCAGCACACAATGGAGAAACTCCCTGAAGAAGCAGTCTTCTTAATAATGCCACTACTTTCAGAAGCAGGTGGCATAACTGGATTTTCTAACACAGAGAAGAAGGCAGAGGTTTAGACAAAGTGCAAGGAGGCAGGAATTCATCCCAAATGAAAGAACAAGACATGGCCATGGCCAGAAATCTAAGTGAAACAGGTATAACATGTTTGACAGAGAATTTAAAGCAAAAATCATGAAGATACACACTGGGATTGAGAAATAGAAGACATCAGTGAGGCCCTTACTACAGAGGTAAAAGACTTAAAAGATAATCAGGGATGAAGAGTGCAATAAATGAGATTGTAAATAAGCTTCCTGTAATGAAAAGCAGGCTGGAAAGGGTTGAGGAATGAATTAGTGACCTAGAAGAAAAAAATGACAGAAAATAATGAAGATTAACAAAAGAGAGAAAGAAGAATTATGCAATATCATAATAGACATAGGGAACTCAATGACTACATCAAACATATATATTATCAAATATAATAACATCTGTATTATAGGAGTCAGAAGAAGAAGAGACAAAAGGAGGCATAAAATTTATTCGAAGAAATAATAGCTAAAAATTTCCCTAATATGGGGAGGGAAACAATATCCAGACATGGGAAGCACAGAAAATTTCCATCCAAATCAATAAAAGTAGGCTAACACCAAAACGTACATTGTTTCTTCTCAACAGAAACTTGGCAAGCCAGGAGGAAGTTGTATGATATATTTTAAAAAATGCTGAATAGGAAAAATTTGCAGCCAAGAATACCCTACAGAGCAAGGCTATCATTCAGACTAGAGAGTTAAAGGTTTTCCCAGGCAAACAAAGATTAAAGGAGTTTGTGACTACTAACCCAGCCCTGCAAGAAATATTAAAGGGGCCTTTTAAGTGCAAAAGAGAGACAAAATGTGACCAAAAAAAAGATCAGAGAAAATCTGCAGAAACAATGACGAAACAAGAAACACAGTGACATTAAATATATATCTATCAATAATTACTCTGAATGTAAATGGACTAAATGTTCCAATCAAAAGAAATAGGGTGTCAGAATAGAGAGAAAAAAACAAGATCCATCTGTATGCTGCCTACCAGGGACTCACTTTAGCCCTACAGATACCTGCAGATTGAAAGTGAGGGGATGGATAGACATTTATCATTCAAATGGATGCCCAAAAAAGGTGGAGTAGCAATACTTATATCAGGAAAATTAGACTTAAAACACTCTAAAAAGAGACAAAGAAGGGCATTATATTCTCATAAAGGGGACAATCACACAAGAACATATAACAATTGTAAATATTTATGCACCCATCATGGAATACCCAAAATAATTAATAACCAACATAAATGAACTAATTAATAATAACACAATAATATTAGCAGAGTTTAACAAACTCTCATGTCAAGGAACAGATCATCTAAACAGAAAATAAGGCAGAAAACGATGGCTTTGAGTGACACACTGGACCAATAATGCAGCAGCAGAAAGAGACATTAAGAATCAATCCCATTTACAATTGTACCAAAAATAATAAGATACCTAAGAAGAAACCTGACCAAAGAAGTAAAAGAGCTGTACTCTGAGAACTATAAAACACTGATGAAAGAAATTGATAATGGCACAAAGAAATGGAAAGATATTCCATGCTTATGGATTGGAAGAATAAATATTGTTAAAATGTCTATACTACTGAAAGCAATCAACATATTTAATGCAATCCCTATCAAAATACCAACTACATTTTTCCCAGAGCTAGAACCAACAAGCCTAAAATTTGCATGGTACCACAAATGACCTTGAATAGCCAATCTTGAAAAAGAAAAGTGAAGCTGGAAGCATCACACTTCCAGACGTTAAGTTATAATACAAAGTGGTAGTGATCAAAATAGTATGGCACTGGCACAAAAATAAACACATAGATCAACAAAACAGAATAGAAAACCTAGAAATGAACACACGATCTTTGACAAAGCAGGAAAGAATATCTAATGGGAAAAAGACAGTCTTTTAATAAATGGTGTTGAGAAAATTAGCATCAATGTAAAAGAAACTGGATCGCTTTTTCATGCCATATACAAAATGAATTCAAAATGGATTAAATACCTAAACTTAAGATTTGGATTCATAAAAATCCTAGAGGAGAACATAGTAACGTCTTTGACATCGGTCATATTAACTTCTTTCTAGATATGTCTCCAGAGACAAGGGAATCAAAAGCACAAAGAAACTGCTGGGACTTCATCAAAAGCACAAAGAAACTGCTGGGACTTCATCAAAATAAAAACTGCAAAGCGAAGGAAACAATCAACAAAACTATAAGGTAACCTACATAATGGGAGAAAACATTTGCAAATGACATATCTGATAAAGGGTTAGTACATAAAATATATAAAAACTTATAAAACTTAACACCCCAAAATGAATAATACTTTCAAAAATGGGCAGAAGACACAAAAATGTTTTCAAAGATATACAGATATTCAATGGAAACATTAAAAGATGCTCAATGTCACTGATCATCACGGAAATAACAAATCAAAACTACAATGAGATATCAACTAACAGCTGTCAGAATAGCTAAAACAAAAAGATAAGAAACAACAGGTGTTAGGTAAGGATGTGGAGAAAGGTGAGCCCTTGTGCACTGTTAATGGGAATGCAAAGTGGTGCTGTCTGGAAAACAGTACAGAGATTCCTCAAAAAGTTAAAAATATAACTATCCTATGATCCAGCAATTGCACTACTAGGTATTTACCCAAAGAATACAGAAATACTAATTCACAGTGATACCAGTGTTTATAGCAGCATTATCTACAATAGCAAAATTGTGGAAACAGCCCAAGTGTCCATCAACTGATGTATGAATACATAAGAAGTCGTATGTGTGTGTGTGTGTGTGTGTGTATATATATATATATGTACATATATATATATATATAAATGGTATATTACTCAGCCATAAGAAGGAATAAATCTTTCCTTTTGCAATGTCAAAGATGGAGCTAGAGAATATTATGCTAAGTGAAATAAGTCAGAGAAAGTCAATGTGATTTCATTCATATTTAGAATTTAGGAAACAAAACAAAGAAACAAAGAGGGGAAAAAAGAGAAAGAAGCAAACAAAGAAAGAGTCTCTTAACTTTAGAGAACACACTGATGGTCACCAGAGGTCAGGTGGGTGGGGAGATGAGTTAAATAGTTGATGGGGATTAAGGAGAGCACTTGCTATAATGAGCACCAGGTGTTTTTTGGAAGTGTCAAATCACTATATCGTACACCTAACAATAATATTACACTGTATGTTAACTAACTGGAATATAAATTACAAAAAAGAAAAGGAACAAAAAGAAAAACATAAAAACCTAGCTTCTCTAAAGTCCTCTGCACATATGTATATTAGACAGTTGTATTTCACACAAAAGTTTGATTAACTCCGTAAGTCCCTGGACATTTAAAACACCATTTTAGTTTCATATTTGTAAATTGTATTATTTCCTATTTACTTAAGCAGTTGGTTTTAAATAATGGGACATCATCCTTGAAAGAAGCATTAATCCTGACTCAGATGACCAAGATCTTAGTCTTAGGTCTACCACTGGTAAGCTATATATGTATTTGGGTAAGTTACTTCTCTTTGGGTTTTAATTTATATATATATATATATATATATATATATATATATATATATATATATATATGTGTGTGTGTGTGTGTGTGTGTTCATTTATATATAAACTTTTTTTATTTTTTTATCTTTTTAAAAATTTACATCCCAATTAGTTAGCGTATAGTGCAACAACGATTTCAGGACTAGATTCCTTAATGCCCCTTATCCATTTAGCCCATCCTCCCTCTCACAACCCCTCCAATAACCCTCAGTTCATTCCCCATATTTATGAGTCTCTTCTGTTTTGTCCCGCTCCTGTTTTTATATTATTTTTGTTTCTCTTCCCTTATGTTGATCTGTTTTGTCTCTTAAAGTCCTCATATGAGTGAAGTCATATGATTTTTGTCTTTCTCTGACTAATTTCACTTAGCATAATACCCTCCAGTTCCATCCATGTAGTTTCAAATGGCAAGATTTCATTCTTTTTGATTGCCAAGTAATACTCCATTGTATATATATACCACATCTTCTTTATCCATTCATCCATCAATGGACATTTGGGCTCTTTCCATACTTTGGCTATTGTTGATAGTGCTGCTATAAACATGGGGGTGCAGGTCTCCCTTCAAAAGAGCACACCTGCATCCCTTGGATAAATACCTAGTAGTGCAAATGCTGGGTCATAGGATACTTCTATTTTTAGTTTTTTGAGGAACCCTCATACTGTTTTCCAGAGTGGCTGAACCAGCTCGCATTCCCACCAACAATGCAAAAGAGATCCTCTTTCTCTGCATCCTCACCAACATCTGTTGTTGCCTGAGTTGTTAATGCTGGCCATTCTGACAGGTGTAAGGTGGTATCTAATTGTGGTTTTGATTTGTATTTCCCTGATGATGAGTGATGTTGAGCATTTTTTCATGTGTCAGTTGGCCATCTGGATGTCTTCTTTGGAGAAGTGTCTATTCATGTCTTTTGCCCATTTCTTCACTGGATTATTTGTTTTTTGGGTGTTGAGTTTAATGAGGTCTTTATAGATTTTGGATACTAACCCTTTATCTGATATGTCATTTGCAAATATCTTCTCCCATTCCATCAGTTGCCTGCTAGTTTTGCTGATTGTTTCCTTCGCTGTGCAGAAGATTTTATTTTGATGAGGTCCCAATAGTTCATGTTTGCCTTTGTTTCCCTTGCCTCCGGAGACATGTTGAGTAAGAAGTTGCTGCGGGCAAGATCAAAGAGGTTTTTTCCTGCTTTCTCCTTGAGGATTTGGATGGCTTCCTGTCTTACATGGAGGTCTTTCATCCATTTTGAGTTTATTTTTGTGTATGGTGTAAAATAGTGGTCCAGGCTCATTCTTCTACATGTCACTGTCCAGTTTTCACAGCACCACTTACTGAAGAGGCTGTCTTTATTCCATTGGATGTACTTTCCTGCTTTGTCAAAGATTAGTTAGCCATACGTTTGTGGGTCCATTTCTGGGTTCTCTATTCTGTTCCATTGATCTGAGTGTCTGTTCGTGTGCCAGTACCATACTGTCTTGATGATTACAGCTTTGTACTATAGCTTGAAGTTTGGGATTGTGATGCCTCCTGCCTTGGTTTTCTTTTTCAAGATTGCTCTGGCTATTTGGAGTCTTTTCTGATTCCATACAAATTTTAGGATTATTTGTTCTAGCTCTGTGAAGAATGCTGGTGTTACTTTGGTAGGGATTACTTTGAATATGTAGATTGATTTGGGTAGTATCAACATTTTAACAATATTTGTTCTTCCTATCCAGGATCATGGAATATTTTTCCATTTTTTTATGTGTGTCTTCTTTAATTTCTTTCATAAGCTTTCTATAGTTTTCATTGTATAGACTTTTCACCTTTTTGGCTGGATTTATTCCTAGGTATTTTATTGTTTTTTGTGCAACTGTAATTGGGATAGATTCCTTGATTTCTCTGTCATTTAATTGTTGGTGTATAGGAATTCAACCGATTTCTCTGTGTTAATTTTATATACTGCAACTTTGATGAATTCATGAATCAATTCTAGCAGTTGTTTGGCAGAATATTTGGGGTTTTCCATATAGAGTATCATGTCATCTGTAAAGAGTGAAAGTTTGACCTTCTCCTGACCTATTTGGATGTCTTTTATTTCTTTGTGTTGTCTGCTTGCAGAGGCTAAGACTTCCAATACTTTTTTGAGTAACAGTGGCGAGAATGGACATCCCTGTCTTATTCCTGACCTTAGGGGGAAAGCTCTCAGTTTTTCCCCATTAAGGATATTAACATTGGGTCTTTCATACATGGCTTCTTTGATCATGAGGTATGATCCTTCTATCTCTACTTTCTTGAGGGTTTTTATCAAGAAAGGATGCTGTATTTTGTCAAATGCTTTCTCTGCATCTATTGAGAGGATCATATGGTTCTTGTCCTTTCTTTTATTGATGTGATGAATCGCATTAATTGTTTTGAGGATATTGAACCAGCCCTGCATCCCAGGTATAAATCCCACTTGGTCGTGGTGAACCATTTTTTTAAATGTATTATTGGATCCAGTTGGCTAATATCTTGCTGAGGATTGTTGCACCTATGTTCATCAGGGTAATTGGTCTATAGTTCTCCTTTTTAGTGGGGTCTCTGTCTGGTTTTGGAATCAAGGTAATTCTAGCTTCATAGAAAGAGTTTGGAAGTTTTCCTTCCATTTCTATTTTTTGGAACAGCTTCAAGAGAATAGATGTTAACTCTTCCTTAAATGTTTGGTAGAATTCTCCTGGAAAGCAATCTGCACTAGATCCTTTTTTTGGGGGGGAGGGAGGAGATTTTTTTTGGTGTGTGTTTCATCTTTTAATTCAATCTTTCTGTTTTCTGTCCCATTGTAACAATACAAATCCAGCTCCCCCTGGTTTTTATATCACTTAGGTTAACCTTACAGTTGCTTCATAAAACATATCATCTCTACACACTTTCTCCAGGACAACTACTTCTAATTTCCAACTAAAGTACAAAACTAGAAATAAACAAAAATTTATCTGCAAGCAGACAGAAATGTAGTTTAGCCAGGGAACAAATCTCCAAACTAAAGAAATAGGTTAAATATTTTTGGGGAAGAAGCTTATCACGATGCTGAAAGACCACTCTAATTTCTCAGGGGTTCAAGGCTTCATGCAATATGGAGTATATTAACACATCTGGCAGACTTATGCCTCTTAAATATTTCTCTGTTAAATGTCCCTAGATTACAATGAATCTCTCTGAAGTTAAACAATCATTATAGCTCAGTATTCTCAGTTATTAAAAATGATACATGTTAATGAGGGAAAAATTAAATCTGCTCTTGCTTTATTTTATATATTTAGGGTATAACACAATGCCTGGTATATATTGTTGCATTTTTTTAATTATTATTTTTTAAATTAAAGGAAAGCAAAACAGTGTAATAAAGAAAACAATGTAATAAAAGCTTTCAAATCCCAACACACAAAATAATAAGTTATATTTTGGAGAACTGCCCCCTAGGCATCACTCCATGTATTTTTATGATATGTATATTTTATATCACATTTAAGAGTGAACTTGTATAAAGTGTATATACATTTGTACTGTTTCCACAGTTTCATTGAAATGGTATCCCATTACACAAAGGAGCCACTTTTAACCCAACAATGTATGATGGCCAAGTCTTTTGCATTTCTTTTTTTTAATATGAAATTTATTGTCAAATTGGTTTCCATACAACACCCAGTGCTCATCCCCAAAGGTGCCCTCCTCAATACCCATCACCTACCTTCCCCTCCCTCCCACCCCCCATCAACCCTCAGTTTGTTCTCAGTTTTTAAGAGTCTCTTATGCTTTGGCTCCCTCCCTCTCTAACCTCTTTTTTTTTCTTCCCAATCCCCCATGGATTTCTGTTAAGTTTCTCAGGATCCACATAAGAGTGAAAACATATGGTATCTGTCTTGGGAGATTTTTGATTATTAATTCTATTTCCTTACTGGTTATGGGTCGGTTTAAATTTTCTATTTCTTCCTGTTTCAGTTTTGGTATTGTATATGTTTCTAGGAATTTGTCCATTTCTTCCAGATTGCCCATTTTATTGGCATATAATTGCTCATAATATTCTCTTATTATTGTTTTTATTTCTGCTGTGTTTGTTGTGATCTCTCCTCTTCATTCTTGATTTTATTTATTTGGGTCTTTTCCTGTTTCTTTTTGACCAAACTGGCTAGTGGGTTATCAATTTTGTTAATTCTTTCAAAGAGCCAGCTTCTGGTTTCATTGATCTGTTCTACTGTTTTTTTGTTTTGTTTTGTTTTGTTTTGTTTTGGTTTGGTTTGGTTTGGTTTGGTTTTGATAGCATTAATTTCTGCTCTAATGCTTATTACTTCATGTCTTCTGCTTGTTTGGGGTTTTATTTGCTGTTCTTTTTGCAGCTGTTTAAGGTGTAAGGCTAGGATGTGTGTCAGAGATCTTTCTTCCTTCTTTAGGAAGGCCTGGGTTGCTATAAACTTTCCTCTTTCCTCTTTCCTTTGCTGCATCCCAGAGGTTTGGGGTTGTGGCGTTATCATTTTCATTGACTTCCAGATACTTTTAATTTCCTCTTTAAATGCTTGGTTAGCTCATTCATTCTTTAGTAGCATGTTATTCAGTCTCCAAGTATTTGTTACCTTTCCAAATTTTTCTTGTGGTTGATTTCGAGTTTCATAGTGTTGTGTTCTAAAAATATACATGGTATGATCTCGATCTCTTGTGCTTGTTGAGGGCTGATTTGTGTCCCAGTATGTGGTCTATTCTGGAAAACGTTCCATGTGCACTGAAGAAGAATATATATTCTGCTGCTTTAGGATGAAATGTTCTGAATATATCTGTTAAGTCAATATGGTCCAGTGTGTCATTCAAAGCCATTGTTTCCCTGTTGATTTTTTGATTAGATGATCTGTCCATTGCTGTGAGTGGGGTGTTGAAGTCTCCTACTATTATGGTATTACTATCATTGAGTTCCTTTATGTTTGTGATTAATTGATTTATATATTTGGTTGCTCCACATTTGGTGCATATATGTTTACAAGTGTTAGGTCTTCTTGATGGATAGTCCGGTTGACTATGATATAATGCCCTTCTGCATCTCTTGTTACAGTCTTTATTTTAAAGTCTAGATTGTCTTATATAAGTATGGCTACTCTGGCTTTCTTTTGTTGACCATTATTATGATAGTTCTCCATCCACTTATTTTCAATCTGAAGGTGTCTTTAGGTCTAAAGTGGGTCTCTTGTAAACAGCATATAGATGGATCTTGTTTTCTTATCCATTCTGTTACCCTATGTCTTTTGATTGGAGCATTGAGTCCATTGACATTTAGAGTACTGAAAGATGTGAATTTATTGCCATTATGATGCTTGTAGAGTTGGAGTTTCTGATGGTCTGATGGTATTCTAATATTTCTAATCTAATCTAATCTTTCTAATCTTTGTTGCTATATATATATATATATATATATGCATATATATACATATATATGCGTATATATATATATATATATATATATATATATATATTCATCTTTTCTCCCCTCAGAGAGTCCCCCTTAAAATTTCATGCAGGGCTGGTTTAGTGGCCACAAACTCCTTTAATTTTAGTTTGTATGGGAAACTTTTTAACTCTCCTGATATTTGAATGACAGCCTTGCTGGATAGAGAATTCTTGGCTGCATATTTTTCTGATTCAGCTCATTGAATATATCCTGCCACTCCTTTTTGCCTGCCAAGATTCTGTGGATAGTTTTGCTGCAATCCTGATCTGTCTTCCCTTGCATGTCATGGACTTTTTCTCCCTTGCTGCTTTCATGATTCTCTCCTTGCCTGAGTATTTTGTGAATTTGACTATGATATGCCTTGTTGATGGTCGGTGTTTGTTGAATCTAATGGGAGTCCTATGTGCTTCCTGGATTTTGATGTCTGCGTCTTTCCACAGTTAGGAAACTCTCTGCTATGATTTACTCACATAACCCTTCTACCCCTATTCCTCTCTCTTCCTCTTCTGGAACCCCTATCATTCTGATGTTGTTCCTTTTTAATGAGTCACTGATTTCTCTAATTTTTAAATCTTGCTCTTTTGCCTTAATCTCCCTGTTTTTTTTTCTGCTTCATTATTTCTCTATATGTTTGTCCTGTACATTGCTGATTCTCTGTTCTGCCTCATCAGTCCTTGCCGCCGCAGCATCCATCCGTGATTGCAGCTCAGTTATAACATTTTAATTTCATTCTGATTATTTTTTACTTCTCTTATCTCTGCAGAAAGGGATTCTAATCTATTTTCGACTCCAGCTAGTATTTTTATTATCATGATTCTAAATTCTTGTTTAGATATCTTGCTTGTATCTGTGTTGGTTAAATCCCTGGCTGTTCTTTCTTTTGGGCTCATTTCCTTTGTTTTGTCATTTTGAAGAGAGAAAAGGAATTAATGAGGTAGAAAAATTAAAATTAAAAAATTAAAACTTAAAAAATATTAAAATTAAAAAATTAAACACACACACACACACACAAAGGATCGAATGAATGATGCTACATCTTAGGTGTGTTTTGGTGTGAGCGTTGAAGGAGGTTTGACAGGTTAGAGGAAAAAAAGGGGAAAAAATGAAATCGTTTGAGAATTTAAAAAAATGAATACACTGAAATAGACCAAAATGAGATGATGGGAGTTACATAGAATTTGAAAAAAAATTACACAAAAGTAAAGAATGTAGTAGAAAAAATTAAAGAAAAATATTTTTAATAAAAATTGAAAATAAAAATGATTTTTTTTCTCTTTCTGTATTCAAGAAAAAGAAAAGTGTAAAAGAAAAAAGAAAATTGAATACATGGAGCTGCTAACAGATTGAAATAGGACTGAAATTACTTTGTTTTCCACTAGAAGTCAGGCTATGAAGCACTTTATATTCCATAAAATAAGTAGGTGGTGAGACTTGTGTTCTTGAAGAGAGAGGTTGGCCCAGTTAGGCCGAACTCAGTGTAAAGGCTCAGTTCTCCAATAGATGGAGCTTGTAGCCTACTGGGGTGGAGTGTTGTGGCGCTAGTAGGTGTGTATATGCATGCACATAAAAATGGTGTCACCCAGCTACCCAGTCGCTAGTATCGGAACTCTGTTCTCCCAGATCAGCAATCGTGCACCCATTCTCTGTCTTCAGTTTTTGTCCATTCCCTGCTTTTTCACTGTCCATGACCAGGCCCCAGGCAGTACCTCTCTCCCGAGTTTTGTCTTAGATGCATCTGTTTTCCCTGGCCCCTTATTACTGAAGGACTGTGGCTTTGACTCATTCTTCCCCTCTGTGGGAGGGTTTCACTGAGCAATGACTGAATGAGCAAAGGCCAAATGTCAGCTGCACCCAGGAACGCTTGCTGGCCCCTGCTGCCAGGTGCCAGCCCGTCCCAGAAAATGTTCACAAGACAGTGTAGCAGCAGCGTTTCAAGGATTATGTAAGTCACAACACACATCTGGCACCAGGATTCACCCTTAAGGACCTTGTTCCAGCACCAGCGGATATGGCCGTTTTCTGGGGTCTGCTGGGACCAGGTGGCTTCAACAGTTTCTACCAAATGTCCTTCCAGCAGTGGAACCGCTTTTCCCCATGTGACCCGAGAACCTCCCAGACCCCATTCTGTTCCTGGGGATTTGCCCTTCCCACCAGAGCACCGCCAGGTATCGAATTGCAGAGTTGCAGCCTTTGCACTCCCCTTGTTTATAGTCTTAATGAAATTTAAACCCTCTCCTGCCTCCTTTCTCCCTTTTTAGTTTAGTCACTGTGGCTGTTTCCAATTTTCCACTTTCTCTCTTGCTGCTTTTTGGGACGGGTGCTTTTCCCATATCTTCTCCTTCCCCATCTCCATCCTCTCTCTGCCCACAAAAGCACCTCCCTCCCCGTGGCTTCTTGCTCCCCAAGTTGACCTCTCCACACCGTGTACCTGCTGAATTCTGTGGTTCAGGTTGTGCAGATTATTGTGTTAATCCTCCAATCAGTTTCCTAGGTGTGCAGGATAGTTTACTGTTGGTCTGGCTGTATTTCATGGGCGCGAGACACAAAAAACTTCCATGTTATTTTGCCATCTTGGTTCCTCCTGGGTTTTAATTTAATTATATGTCCACAAGGGGGCTAGAGTAGATGATCTTAATATGAGGCATACTTTTTGGAAAGTGCTTTCTATACTCCCAAACACTTTAGAAATATTAGTTTTTGGTAGTTTTAGTGTTAGTGTTATTTAAGAAGACCTTCAACTCTAACATTTAATGTTACTTTTTCAGAATGATTGAAGGTCATTATAAACATCAGTTATTGTACTGTATATATTGGCTACTCAGAGAGGTATTAAAATTTGTAGCTATTCAAATTTTGCTTGTATGTACCACTAAAATGGCCTCATTGAATTTTAATTATTTTATTTTATTTTATTTATTTATTTATTTATTTTTTATTTTTTGACTGAGAGAAAGAGACAGAGCATGAGTCAGGGAGGGACAGAGAGAGAGGGAGACACAGAATCTGAAACAGGCTCCAAGCTCCTAGCTGTCAGCACAGAACGCGGCATAAGGCTTGAACTCACAGACAGCGAGATCATGACCTGAGCCGAAGTCAGATGCTCAACCAACTGAGCCACCCAGGCCCCCCTAATACTTATATATTTGATTTTATCAGAGCTTCTTTCTCCACACTATTTTCTTACTTGTTGCCATGGTCAGTGGACCTGTCTAATGAAGTCCCTTACTTTTCAATTAATTCCTAATCTTTTGTGGCTTTGAGAACACACTAATCAAGCTAGTTATTACAGAACTGAAATTTAACAAAAGTGAGTAAAGACTGCTTATTTTATTTTATTTGGAGACGGTGTGTGTGGAAAAGTGAAAACATCCTATGGAATTAGGTTTTAGTTTGTGGACTTTATTGTTGCAGGGAGTATGGCTGGAGTTGCAAAAGATGAGTCTGGAAATAAAATGCAGTTAAGTGAAGATCCTCATACTTGAGTCAGAATGAGGCCCTGACTCCAGAATGAAGCTTTTTTAAACTAGGATAATTGCTAAAGACTATATGCATAAAGTCACCTAAGAAAGTGTGTTAATCAATCTAATGGTTTAACTTTTCAAGGTTGAATTTCAAGTTAATTGGTTTCCATAACACTAGGAATGGTCAAGTGTGAAGGAGGATCTGGCCCTGGACAATGTTAATGGCTCTAGGCATTCCTTACAAGCAGAAGCTGGTTCAGCTGTGTAAACATGTTCTAAGGCCTTGCACTTTATCTAGCTCTTCTGTTTTGAAGTCTTTTCCTTTGTTTGATGCTTCTCTCCTGCATCTCCCACATCTCCCCCTTTTTCTTTCATTTGGAAAAGCTGGAGGGTGAAGACAGAGGTTTGTGAGGCATATTCTCAGTTTCTCCGCTGTCCCCTTCTCCAGACTAGGTATAGGCAAAGTAATAAGACAAAGATCAATATAAAAATACAAATCTCAGAAAAGCTTAGGGTTTTATATAATTCATTGGATTCAATTCCGAGATTCGATTAGTTATCTCAGATAGAGACAGAGCACCAGAAATCATCTCAAGTTTATTTTTGAGTGTTTCATAGATGTCCTTTTGCAATTGAGCTATATCAGCAGAGGTGTTACCTTGATTAAGAAGGTGTCGATGCACCAAGTCCCATGATATCTTAGATTGATTATATACATGGGGGGTGACACAAAAGGTGGTTATGGTCCAATCACATTGAAGCTTTATCTGTTGTTGTAAACTAATAAACTGATCTCCTAGAAAAGGAACAGATTGTTGAAAGTCACATAATTGGCTCTCTATTGGGCTATCAATCAGCCGTTGGCTGTTCCACAGCCTTTCTGAATCTTGATGCCAGTTTTGTACAAAGTGGGTGGTTTGTACAGTCTGATTCAGTGCAAAACCAGCTCTTGCTGCTGTAGCTGTAATAGTTATAATCCCAAGTACAGCAGTTACCAGTAAACCTACAAACTATTGGGTGCAGTGTAAGACGTTTCAATATCTCATCTATGAGAAACATTTCAGGGGAGTGTTGCCAAGACTGATCCATGATTACAGGCATCCAAACCCCATTATGTGCCTTAAGGGTATATAAGCTTTGTTTTTCCTGGTTAAAAGAAATAGTAGAATTAAGACAAGTATAAATGGAACAATTATGGCAAGTAAGAAGACTGTTATCAGGGTCCCAATGAGGCATGCCTAACATAAACAGAAAAGGAAGTCTGACACATGCTTGAATTTTATGAGTCTCATTTAATCTAAAAGAGATGGAGAATTTATTTGAAACATTCATTAAGTGGCCTTTCCAAGTGGCCATGCCTAATAATCCAGTGCCAGTTTCCGAAGTTCTGAATGAACTGGCCCATCAGGAAACGTGGGCTAGGGGGAGTCATCCCTCCTTCATGCCATACAATGGGATCAGATGTTGCATCTGAAATGATGTCATCTTGATATCAACGCCATCGGACCTCTTTTTTGGAGTATTTGGTAGGAGCAGAGCCTACAGAAGCCCAATTAATGATGTTTCCTTTGGAAGTATTAAGTAGAACTCTAACAACCTCTCCTCTACAGAGCTCCCAATTAACCAATTCCTCAGGATTTATGATCTTTCTTAACTGACATGGAGGAAATTTAGGAGGGTGATTGTATGTAATTCTTTGACTTCTCATGGAGACTCCCTGTGGTAAGTACAATATAGAGACATTAGCCCTGTTATAGAACCAGGCTGGAACGCTGGCAGAAAACCCAAGCGGCATTCAGAGATCTTGGTGGATCAGAGATTTATTTAACACTGGCGGGCTCAGAGGAGACTGTTTCTCCAAAGGTCTGAGCACCAAAGGCAAGTGGGGAGGGTAATTTATAGCCATCAGCTTCCATATCTGTGGGGTTTTTTGTGTGCACAGCAAAGGAAGAAGTAACCAGAGGAGGGGTCTCTAAACTAGAGACCAGAGTCTGTTTTATCCCCATAGGCCATCTTGGGCATACTTTATTACTTCTCCAACATTCCCCCCTTTGATGCCTTAAAAAAAAAAACAACTTTTAGTAGGCATCGCTTTTCAGTTTTACAGGTTGGTACTCTCAGAAGGCTAAGATTTGTGAAGTAGTTTGGTGAGCAACAGTGTTTTCAATAAAATGTACCATGGCATTCAGTATACAGGGGCAGATGGATAAAAGTAAAATTATGGAGAGAAGGGGCCCCGCCAGGGCAGGAAGCCAGGATGCCCAATCCGTGAGATCCCATTCTTTCCATTGATTGATACTTTCCTGTTGTCTACGTTGAATTCTTTCCTTGAGTTCCTTAACCGTAGTCATAACTATTCCTGACTGGTTTACAAAATAACAACATACCTCCCCCAGAAAGATGCAAGTCCCTCCTTTTTCTGAAGTAAGGAGGTAGAGGGCTTGCCTATTTTGGAGGGTCACTGCTACCAGAGAGTTTATTTGGTTTTGTAAGGTTACCAGAGAATCTGCCACCCATTCCATGTCTTCATTTATCTCTTGAGACAGTCTATGGTATAGTCCTATGGATGAACCTATCCCCTCTATTCCAGTCCCTATTCCTGTCTCAATTCCTCCACCTATCAGAACGAGTAGCAGAACTGCCTGTTTAGCCCGGGACTTGGGGCTAAAGGCTGTTAGGAACTGATCTTCAGTGTATACAGATATCTCAGGGGTTAGGAAGACAGAATAATATATCTGAGTCCACTTAGCCTTTAAGCATCGGTAGGCTGAATTAGAATACAGATAAAACACCCCAGGGGTTAAACATAGGTTTGTATTCCTCTTCAAGGTTATATTTCTTCTGCATAGAGAGGTACCGTTCATACCTTCTGGGACTGTACAGATTTGATTGTCCGCATTTGTGAGACAGACCCCAGTGGCCAGGGGTCCAATTAAGACAGAGGTGATGGGCTTGAGATTTTCAGGAGCTTCCCAGGTCAAAGAGATGGGAGTGGCTAAGTAAGCCATTCAGCTACGGGGCAAGCACATCCAGCAGGTTTGGGAGTGATTATCTTTTTTATGGAGGATATATAGAGTAGTGTTGGCCCAAAGCTGGAGTGGAGAATTGGTAAGCATTTGATTGAGGGCCGAAAGGTTCAAACCCTTGTAGGCTGCCAGGGGAGTGGTCGCCTTTATGGCTTGTATTACCTTATCCTGGGTATCCTTTATAACTTTTTGAAGGGCCCTCTCTTCCACCCCTCCCCCATCTGAGATCCCCCATTAAGTAAGGTAAGTGTAGCAAGCTCGCTTCCCTCTCTGGAGTCCCTTGTTGTGACATGGGTTCCTGACATTTTGGGTTATCTCTACGTTCCAATGTTTAGTCCTTGAGGCACCAGGTGACTGACAGAGTGGGTGTTTTTCCCTTGTAGCAATCTTTGTGGAGGGAGGTGAAGGCGCTGAATGCCCTTGACCCCCTTATTGTCATATAACATTCCTGGGGGCAAAGTGGTAAGTGGCAGTTGTGAGGGTGAGAGAGGTTATCATAATATACAGGCAATACTTAATAATCCTCCCATCCAGAGGAGGCATGAGAGACCCAGCATGCATCATTTGTCCCATGTCCAGCTTGTTGGTTTAGTTTCTATCAGCCCAACAGGAAGAAGTAAGATCAGGGCTATGACAGCAGTAAGGGGCAAAGGCTGGCAGAGTTGCATCCAAACCCCTGGGCTAGGTTCATGCGTTGATTCCTCAAGCTTCTGCCGTGCACAGGCCAGTCAGCTTCCAGGGTGTGGCTGGAGCGGGGCTGGAGGTCTCAGGGGCCAGTCTCTCTTTTGAGGGTCAGTTTAAGCAAGTGACTGGATCTGGATCACTCCACCAGGTTGTGGGTTCTTCTGAGTTGGCCTTATATCTGGAGTGATGGACCTGTGGGGTGATACCTGAAACTTTAAGTGCTGTAGGAGTTGTTAGAATAACAATATGAGGTCCAGTCCACTGTGGCCTAAGAGGTTCCCTCTTCCAATCTTTGACCAACACAGAGTCTCCTGGCAGAAAGGGGTGAATGGGGGTCCCTAAGGAAATTGGGGCCCTCTCTATGGTGTATCTCTGTAATTTATTTAAGACTGCCCCCAAGGTCTGCAGCTGTTCTCTTATTCCCTTGTCTCCAATCTGGTGTAGGTCTTCTGGGAGTTTTCCTAAAAATGGGGGATGCCCATATAATAACTCAAAAGGGGAGAATCCCAGAGCCTCATGTGTGCATTGGGCATGCAGAAGGGCCAGCGGTAGTAAATCTGGCCATGGGAGATTAGTCTCCTGGTGGAAATTAGCCAGGATTTCCTTGAGGGTGCAATTCATCCACTCTAGTTTCCCTGAGCTCTGGGGTTTGTAAGCAGTGTGCAGTTTCCAGGTAACGTTGAGGGACTTTGTTAGGGTTTGTATAATGTCTGCCACAAATGTAGGTCCGTTATCATTGTGTATAGTTAAGGGTAGACCAAACCGAGGCACAATCTCCCATAGAAAAGCTTTGGCCACTTCATGACTTCTTTCCATTCTGGTTGGGAATGTTTCAACCTATCCTGAATATGTGCAGATTATTACAACAAGGTACCTGAACCCTTTATTTGATTGTATGTCAGTAAAGTCTACCTCTAAGTCTTTGAAAGAGGCGGCCCCCATCCTTTGTGTGCCAGGCGGGGGCCTTGCGGCAGGCCAAACATTGTTTTTGCAACATGTTACACATTGTTCACTGACAGCTCGGCATAATGCTGGCAGCTGGCTGATATAGTAGTTCTTTTTGAGGATGGCTTCTAGTGCAGTTTTCCCTAGGTGCATGAGTTGGTGATATTCCTTCACTAGGTGTTTTCCCATAGATGACAGGACAAAGATGTGCCCATTTGGCATGACCCACCATCCCTCTTTGCTTAGTGTGCCCCCTTCTGTCGAGGCCCAACTTCTTTCTTCATTTGTGTACAGGGGCGGGGAGGCTTCCCTCTGGGGCACAAGAGTCATAGTGTAGGTAGGTGCTTCACCTGGGTCACCACAGGTGGCCACTCTGGCTGTTTTGTCAGATAGGCAATTTCTTTGAGTTATGAGGTCATCTCCTTTCTGATGTCCCTTATAGTGTAGGATAGCTACCTTGTCTGGCCTCAAGAAGCTTTAGTATTTCTTCCTTGTTTTCGATAGTTTTCCCTGCAGCAGTAAGGAGGCCTCTTTCTTTATAGATGGCCCCGTGTGCATGTACAGTAGTGAAGGCATACCAGGAATCATTATAGATGTTAACTCATTTACCTTTGCTAAGGATGAGGGCTCAGGTTAAGGCATACAGTTCAGCTCGTTGTGCCAACCATCCTTCCGGGAAGGCCTTGGCTTCCAGAACTTCGGTGGTTGTGGTTACCGCATATCATGCTCTTCATCTTCCTTCTTGTAAATAGCTGCTCCCTTTGCCAAACAGAGTGATCTCCAGGCTTGTTATAGCCTGGGCTTGGAGGTCGGAGCAGCTGGCATAGACTTCATCCGCTGCTTTGGAACAGTCATGGTCAGGTTCTCCCTCCTTCGTGGGAAGGAAGGTGGCTGGGTTTAGTGTTCTTACTGTTTTGAAGGTGACCCTTGGGCTTTCATAGAGAAGGCCTTGGTATTGTTTCAGCCAAGAATTGGAGAGGAAATGATATCCTTGGGTGCTCATGAGGGACGTGACCACGTGTGAGACCTTAACATTAAGTGTTTGTCCCAGTGTGAGTTTGTCTACCTCCTTGATGAGCAAGACTGTGGCTGCCATCACTGAGGCATGGTGGCCATCCTGCAGCCACAGGATCAAGTTTTTTTTTACAGGTAGGCCACTGGCCATTGTCAAGGTCCCATGCTCTGAGTGAGCACTCCAAGGGCTATTTTGTCCTTTTCATGTATGAAGAGGTTAAAGGGACGTTCTATGTCAGACAAACCCAGGGCTGGGGCTTGTCCCAGAGCCAACTTTATTTCTGTGAAAGCAGCCCTTGACTCCTCAGTCCATGCGAGGGCTACTGGTCTGGCCCTCCCAACAGGTCATAGAGGGCCCTTGCTATGGCTGAGAAACCAGGAATCCAAATGCAACAGAACCGTGCAGTCCCTAAAAATTCACGCAAGCCTCATTTTGTTTGAGGCTGTGGCCTTGTGGTGATAACTTTCTTCCTTTCCGGTCCTAGTTCTCTTTTTCCTTTTGTGAGGAGGAAGCCTAAGTATCGGACCTGATGCTGACAAATCTTTGCCTTTTTCCAAGAGGCCCAGTACCCCGAGTAGGATAGAAGCTTCAGGAGGGCCTTGGTACCTTTCATAAAGTCTTCTTCATGTCCTGGCAAGGAAGAGTTCATCTATATACTGGAGGAGGACACACCGTGTGGTTTCCCTCGGAAAGTCAGCATGGTCTGCAGCTAGTGCTTCCCCAAAAAGAATGGGCAAGTTCTTGAAACCTTGGGGAAGTTGTGTCCAGGTCAGCTGCATTTGGCACCCTGTAACCAGCTCGGTCCATTCAAAGGCAACCAGTGGCTGACTTTGAGAAGCCAGATGGAGGCAGAAGAAAGCATTCTTTAGGTCGAGGCATGTAAACCATCTGACCTACCCTGGAATTTGGCTGAGGAGAGTATATGGGTTCAGAACCACTGGGTGTAAGGAAACAGTCACTTTGTTAATGGCCCTCAAATCCTGTACTGGTCGGTATCTTCCTCCTGGCTTCTTTAATGGCAAGAGTGGGGTATTCCAAGCTGATTGGCACTCAGTTATAATACCTACTTCTCTGAGATTGATCAGGTGCTCTTGTATACCCATTCTAGCCTCGAGTGGAAGGGGGGTACTGCCTTTGTTTCTGAGGTTGGGCTCCAGGGATCATGTCAACAATGATGGGGGCCCAATTCCAAGCTACTCCAGGTGGGTTATCTTCAGCCCATATGGAAGGGAATGTAAGCCTGAATTCTGAAGGGCTACAGGGTAAGTCCTGGGTGCAGAATAGTCTCCGTTCTTCTTCCCTTGGCAGGGTAATTGGCAAGACCAGGGTTTCCTTCTGCCTTGGGTTTAATTGGAGGCTAGTGTGTCCAGTGGGTTCAAAAGTTATCTTGGCCCCAAGCTTAGAGAGCAGATCTCAGCCCAGGAGAGGAATTGGGCACTCAGATAAGTAGAGGAACTCATTCCAGACTTTGTGACCCCCAAGTTTACATTGTTGAGCTTGACAGAAGGGCTGTTGTATTGCCCATGTCCAAGTAGCCACAAGTATGGTTGCCATCTTTTGGCTTGAGGGAGCTACCGGAATTAACAGTGGAGTATTCAGCCCCAGTGTCAACCATGAAAGTTATTGTTAGGCCCCCTACCTTCATTTTGACCGTGGGCTCATGGAGGCCAAGATAGAAAGAGCCCAGTCGCCCTCAGTCCAATTCTACACCAGCTAGACCAACGAGGTTCTTGCCTCGAGGTTCCTCCTGATATTGGCTGGGTTTTGAGGGCCCCTTCTGATTCAGACATTCATTCTTCCAGTGCCCCTTCTCTTTGCAGTATGCACATTGGTCCCTTGCTAAGGGGGTTCTGGCTTCCCCCCTTTTGGTGGTCAGGGTCTTCCTGTCTTTGCAATGTCTGTTTCTTTAAGTGCTGCTGTGATAAAGGTGGTCTTCTTTTTTAGACTTCTCTCCACTTCTCTTTCAGCTGCAACTTCTCTGTTTATGAAAACTTTATTGGCGACCTCTATCAGCTGAGTGATATTCATTCCGGCAAAGCCCTTTAACTTCGGAATTTTCTTCTGATATCTGGGGCAGCTTGTGCCACAAAACATGTATTTACCATCTGTTGACTTTATGGTGCCTTGGGGTCAAACGGGGTGTATACACGGTATGCTTCACATAATCTTTCATAGTAGTCTCCAGGAGACTCCCCAGGATGCTGTGTGACTGATATTTTAGTCATGTTCATGAGCTTTTTGCCTCCAGCTCAGATTCCCTGAAGGAGGGCTTCCTAGTATCCTCGAATGTGGGCCTGTCCTTCTATGGTGAAATCCCATGTTGGGTGTTCTTCAGGCACAGAAGCTTGAGCCCAGACAGCATGGTCATTGATCCCCGGGGGTGCGTGATCTTCTAGGTACTGTCGTGTTTCTCTTCTTCTTCTTCTTCTTCTTCTTCTTCTTCTTCTTCTTTCTTCTGTATTAAACAGAGTATGGAGTAACTGTTGACAATCTTCCCAAGTTGGTTGGTGGGTCTGGAAGAGGGACTCCATCAAGTAGACCATTGCTTGTGGCTTTTCAGAGTATGATGGAGTATTGTGTTTCCAATTGAGGAGGTCTGTTGTAGAGAAAGGTTGATAATACATCATGCAGTGGCTGGGCTGGACTGTTTTGTCCTCATTCTGTCTTTCAGTCTCTCTCGTCTCCCTTACAGGCATTTGGAGAGTGTTAGCTCTGGGTCTGGGGTGCAGTCTGGCTGCTGGCCCCTGTTGGGGAGGGTTCTCTGGGTCCGAGAGGGGTGGGGAGAGAAGGGCAGTGCCGACTGCGGCGGCGACCATAGCACCCACTGCCGCGGCGACTGCTGCACCAGTGGTGACTGCCATGGCAGTGGCGACTGTGGAGGTGACTGGGTCCGCAGCGGCAATGGCGACTGCAGGGCAGACTGTGGCCATGGTGGAGAGACAGATGGGGGAGGAATTTCAAGCTCAGAGGGAGTAGGGAGGGAGTTTGTTGAGTCATAAGGAAGTGGAAAGACAATATCTTCCTCCACATCTCCTTTAAATATTAGAGGAGTGGTGGGTCACTTCTTTGGCTCCCTGAGTGAGCCTCTGGATAAAGTGGCTAAAACCTTTGTCTGGCTCTGTTTGCTAATGATGAATCACACCCAAGGTGGGGGATTTCAGGCAATTTAAAGCCAGGAGTCGATGTATGCAATATGATCAGGGTGGCCTGCGTTCCCAGTGATTATTAGCCAAACCCGCTACACTATTTGAGCATCTAATGTCCCTTCTGGGGGCCATCCAACATTGAATATGGGCCATTCTAGTTCACAAAAGGTCCTTAATTTCCTGGGTGTCATTTTCACCCCATATTCACCTGAAAATCCCTTTTTAAAATTTTTGAGCATGACCTCTAAAATCGTAGGCTTACTCTGTTTTGATCCCATTATTAATTTCTTTCTCTTGTTCAGTGTTGCAAAGACAGACAAAGGGAGGGTATCCCCTTGGATGAGAGGAGCAATCAGATACTCCTCTAGTCGTGTTCCTGGGGAACTTTAGGTAAGGTTTGGCCGTAGGGGACTCAGCTTTGTCATTTGTGATCGGAATCTGATCTGATACCACCCTAGACCTTAGACACTCACCACAACACAGGAGAGCCCATTCAGACTCTGTAGACTTTTGGGGACTTTAAGGGTGCCTGTCTGTGGAGGCACAAACTCGAACTCAACTGGCAAGCCTGGCTGAGCCACACATTTCACACACACACACACACACACACACACACACACACACACCAGAGTCTATTACATTCCCTACAGCAAACTCTTTACCTGTGAGACCTATTAAGGCCTCCAGGGATTGATCAGGTCCCCCTTGCACCCTTTTGGGTGGGCCTGACTTCTTTGGGGCCCCGACCTTACTGGTTCCGACGTCGGGTCCAGGATCTCACCTACCAGGTCTCTTTGAGTCCAGCGGGAACAGAGCAGGGCTGGCCTGAGGCAATGGAGAAGGAGACTGACAAAATTTAGGCAGGGCACATTTTCTCTCTTGCAATGCCTCACTCAGTCACTGCCTCACCGTTCTCCTCAACTGGTGGCAACAATGGGCCAGCACAGTTGGGTTTTCCAGTGAGGGAACCAAGTATGTTATGGAACCAGGCTGGAATGCTGGCAGAAAAACCAAGAGGCACTCAGAGATCTTGGTGGATCAGAGATTTATTTAACACCAGCAGGCTCAGAGGAGACTGTTTCTCCAAAGGTCTGAGCACCGAAGGCAAGTGGGGAGGGTCATTTACAGCCATCAGCTTCCATATCTGTGGGGGTTTTCATGCACACAGCAAAGGAAGAGGAAACCAGAGGAGGGGTCTCTAAGCTAGAGACCAGAGTCTGTTTTAGCCCTGTTTGCCATCTTTGGCGTACTATATTTACTTCTCCAACAGTCCCATTAGGTATTTCTGCTATCCATGCCTGTGAACGAAGTGTAACACAGTGTTTGCCTATTTCAAAGAATATAGGTGGCCCATCTGCACCTACAGAATATTCAGGGATTACTTTTCCTTCTTCGTCTGGTTTAAATGGGCCTTTATTATCATAAGGTCCAGGAAACCAGACTGAATCATTTACGTAAACTGGGAAAGAGGAATCATCCCATGTAATTAATCCATTAATAGGTGGATTTGGAATATAAACCCAATATGTGTGATTCCCTTTAGTACTCATGGTTAAAGTAAGAACCGACATCATGGCAATAAACAGAGTAGTCTTAGGTGTTCCTGTTTTTTGAAGGATCTGTTCTGCTTCCTGAGTCATCTTCTTCATCTGTCCCGATGTTGGAGGTTTGGCTCTCATTGTTTTTTCTGTTCTTCTTTTTATCTCTCGTTCCAGGCTTAATTCTTCCATATCTTACTCCAGTGGTCAAAAATTATCGACTCTTTTTCTCTTTGCCCATCTGTTCATATCATGGTTTTAATCGCTGGGCTTGGAGCCAGATATCCTCTTTATCTGCGAATACAAAAGCAAACCCTCGACCCCACAATTTAGGTACCCATGGCACCTTTGCTATTATCATTTTTCCAAAATATTAGTTGTAAAAAGAGTTTGGTATTAGAGATTGTGTGATGTTTTTCAGCTGCTGTGAGCTCTTGTTCATTTCTTAAATCCAGAAAATTAAGTGTAAATAATGCTTTCATTAATTAACTCTTTGGATTCGAGGTTATAACCCCCTGTTTTTGTTTTTGTAACATGGTTTTTAATGTATGATTAGTACTTTGAATAATAGCTTGACTTTGTGGGTTATAAAGAATGCCTGTAGTACGATGAATGCCCGCCCCATTTTTAGCAAAATATAAGAAAAGTGTGAGGAGTATAAGCAGGGCCATTGTCAGTTTTAAGATTCTGGGAGAGTCCCATCGTGGCAAATGCTTCTAAAAGATGTTGAATAACATGGGCCGTTTTTTTCTCTTGACAAACTTGTAGCCCATATAAAACCAGAATATATATCTATTGATATATGTTCATGTGCAAGGCAACCGAATTGTGGAACATGAGTAACATCCATTTACCATAAATCATTAGGTTGTTAACCTCTGGGATTAACCCTCTGAGAGTATGGGGGAATGACAATAGGCCCACAAGTGGGACAGTGTGTGATAATTTCTCTAGCTTAAGGGAAATAGAAAAGCATTTTCTTAAGCCTTTAGCATTAAGATGAGTAGGAGGGTGAAAATTTTGTGCCGTAATAACAGGAGCTGCCAATAAGGAATCCCCTGTAGCATTTTCTTCTGCCAAGGGGCTGGGGAGGCCAGAATTAGATCATATGTGAGTAATGTATATAGAATGGGATCGGTGTTGGAGAAAATGTTGGACCTGAAAAAATAAGTCAGACAATTCTGACCCATATGAATAAATATTAATGGTTTCTAAATTTTCAATCATTTGTTTAGAATAGGCTGAATTCATTAAGATATTGATGGAGGAGGGAACATCCTTAAGCAATAAAAACATGGCAAAGGGTTCAGCCTTTTGTACTGAGGCATATGGGTATTTTACATATTTAGAAGCAGAACCATAATATGCAGAATAAACAGATTTGTTGGCATCTGTGAAATAATTAGGTTCATTTACAGGTACCAATTGTACAATTCGAAGCATAATGAAAGAGGTGGTTTTGATAAATTCAATTAATTTGGATTTAGTATAATGGTTGTCTATGTGACCTATATAATCTTCAACTCCAAGTTGCCATGAAATGCATTGCTGATATGCCATGGATATTTGTGCATGAGACAGAGGTACTATAATTGTCTCAGGGTCTTGGGTTGTTATTTTCTTAAGTCTCTCCTGGCCCTTAAAAATTAACATTCCTATTTTGTCTAAATATGTAGATAACTTTTTAAAGGCTTTGTTGGAAAGAAATATCCATTCTATGATTCCATTAGCCTGACAGAATACTCCCGTAGGAGAATGGAGTGATGGTAAAATTAACAAGGAAACAGGTAGCGAGGGGTTAATTTGAGTAAGCTGACTGGAAGCAATTTTTTGCTCAATCCACTGTAATTCTTGGGATGCTTCTGGAATTAATTTTCTAGGGCTATTTAAATTGGAATCCCATTTAAGTACATCAAAAAGATGAGTCAGTTGAGAAATAGGTATTCCTAGAGTAAGATGTAGCCAGTTAATGTCTCCTAATAACTTCTGGAAATCATTTAATGTATGCAAGGTATTTCTAAGAATTTGAATATTTTGAAGCTTTATTGAATTTTGTACTAATTTTTGACCTAAATACAATAAAGAATCTTCACATTCAATTTTTTTCTTCTTCAATAATAAGGCCATATTCTGAGAAGGTTGCCTGAGCTGCTAAAAAGGGTGCATGTAAATCATGTCATATGGGTAAAGTTAATAGGATGCCATCCATGTAATGGATGATCTTAGCATGAGGAAAATGAGATTGCAAATATCGGAGAGGTTCTGCAACAAAAAGCTGACAAAGAATGGGCCTATTTAACATTCCTTAGGGTAAAAGTTTCTATTGAAATCTGCTTATGAGCTTATCATGATTAATTACAGGATCAGAGAACACAAATCTCTCTGAATCTTTAGGGTTTAAGGGAATGGAGAAAAAAATCCTTAAGATCAATAATTATAATTTTCCAGTCTCAAGGGATAGCAGCAGGCATTGGAAGGCCAATGTGTAGAGCCCCCATAAGTTGTATGATTTTATTTATGGCTCGGAGATCAGTCAGCATTCTCCATTTTCCAGGTTTCTTTTTTATGACAAAAATCAGAGAATTCCAGGGACTAGTTGAAGGCTCATTATGTCCCTCTTCTAATGTTCAGAAACTACAGATTCTAAAGATGTTTTTCTTGAGAAAGCAGCTACTGCTCTATCCATATGGGCTCATCAATAAGCCATTTTAAAGGCAGCACATATTTTTTTTGTTCTCTGGCAGTGGCCGCTAGGATAAATTTGGATATCCTAGCCTTGTGGCTTTATGTTTGGGGAAAATATCGAGGGGGTGTTTTATTGTCTTGTTGATTTGTCTTGATACGATCCCTTCAATGGGTCGTATCCCACGGCACACATTATATTTTTGAGTAGATACAGATGGTATATTACTATATGTACCCCATTGTTGAAGTAAATCTCTATCCCATAGATTAATTGCAATGTTAGCCACATAGGGTTTAAGAGTTGCTATCTGATACTCCTGTCCTTCACATCTCATAATCTGTTGACTTCTTTTTATTCCCCCTAAGGAGACAAGTCCTGTAAAAATTACAGGCCTGTTTTCAACAGGCCAAGATGAAGGCCAAAACTTTTCAGATATGATGGTAATGTCAGCTCCAGTGTCTAGTAATCCTATAAAAGTTTTATTATTAATTTTAAGATGTATTTTGGGGCAAGGGTCTTTCAAAAAAGTTTGCCAATATAATTGTTTTCCAGTTCTGATAACAGTATTGCTTTGGCCCTCTATATAAGGAAGAATAAATAATTTAGAAATTTTATCTCCTGGTTGAGTAGTATAAGGGTTATCAGCCAATATCATAACTTGAATTTCATTTTCATAATCACAATCAATAACATCAGGATGTACATGAATACCTTTAAGTGTAAGACTACCCCATCCAAAAATAAGGCCTACTGTGCACTTTTCCAAAAGCTCATAAATTCTTGTTCTAACTTTAATGACACCTAAAGAAGGCTGTAAAACAACTGGGTGTATAGCAGGGAGATCTAAGGCAGCACCCCCAGTTGCTGCATGACAGAGGTCTGTGACCCATTGATGTTGTGATGTTGAAACCCATGGCTGGCTGGATAAAGGCTCATTTTGTTTGTTGGGCCCTGAGCTAGGCCCCGTGAGAAATTTCCCTGATTTTGATCAATCTTAGGAGATGGAAGAGGATGCCCATCTTTGTGATATTTGGAATGGCACCGATTGGCCCAATGATATCCTTTTTCACAATGAGGGCATAAAGCAGTTGTATATATTAATTTAGATAGAATATTAGTACTGGTATTATTATCATTATGCCTGTCTTTTTAAAATTTGTCCTTTATTCTTCGACAGTCTTTTTTCATATGGCCAATTTTTCCACAACCAAAGAATTTGGTGTTAGATTTAATTTTTTTAATGTTTATTTATTTCTGAGACAGAGAGAGACAGAGACACAGAATCTGAAGCAGGCTCCAGGCTCCAAGCTGTCAGCACAGAGCCCGATGCAGGGCTGGAACTCACAGACTGTGAGATCATGACCTGAGCGGAAGTTAATTGCTCAACTGACTGAGCCACCCAGGTGCCCCGAATTTGGTGTTAGATTTAAAAGGCCCTATCCCTCTTATAGTGACAGCAAGTAGGTTCATATTGTAAAGTGGGGTACCAATATCATCACATGCTTTCACATAGTCAGCCATGGACCCAGCAGCCGCTCTTATAGGACAAAAAGCTCACTGGCATTCTGAATTAGCATTATCATAAGCCACAGTAGGAAGGAACAAATCCCTTAGGCCCACTTGAGGAATTGTTTTAGCCAAAACATCTCTTAATCTCACTATAAAGTCAACATAAGGTTCAGTATTTCCCTGTTTAACATTTACATATGAGGGGCAACCTCCCCTGGAGTAGCTATACGTTGCCAAGCCATCTTACAATTTCGTACTTGTATTGCTTGATTACTCACACCACGTTGATCTCTTAGTTGAGAATATTCTCCTTGTCCAAAAAGTTGTTCTTTGTCAATAGGAATATTATCATGAATGTTTCTTTCCTCTTGAATCTTGGCCTGATCTTCCCACCAAGTCATAGATTATAAATATTCAGCATGGGATAAAACAGTTCTAGCCAATATTTCCCAATCTTTAGGAATCAAGCATTCAGTGTCAGCAAATGCTGAAAGTAAGCCCTGCATATAAGGAGAGTTAGTGCCATATTGGGCACAAGCCATTTTAAGATCTTTCAAAAATTTTACAGGGATCTGAGGGTATTCAGCATTATAGCCTCCATTAGGATATTGTGCATTTGGTGGAACAGCATTCAGAGTAACTGGAAATATTTCTGATACCAGTTGTATCAATTCCAAATCTCCTTCCTCTTTAGTCTTAACACTTGTATCAGAGGTGTAATGATAGGGCCTTCATGTTCCTTGGAAGGAACTATTATTTGAGGCTGGTCATTAGAAAAAGGATTGGAAGTGACTGGATAGTCAGTCTTTCACTTAACATGAGTAGTAATTTTTATATTTTCAGGTAAAGGAGAGGGTATACTATATTATAAGGGGGGGGCAGTAGTTTCCAAGTTATAATTTGTGGGTGGAGGCAGAGACAATTCTGGTAAAGTATCTTCCTCAGGCGCTATAGCTTTGATTTCTTCAGAAGAAGATTCATCCTCAAAACTATCAGATGTAAAATCTGACTCATCTCCTTCTTCTCGATGAGTTTTTAATTTAGGTGAACTTGTGTTTTGTTCTGAGTCAGTCTGTAAAGGCTAGAAAACCATCTCAATTAAAGAGCATAAATACCAAACTTTTTTTTTTTTTTTAATTTTTTTTTCAACGTTTATTTATTTTTGGGACAGAGAGAGACAGAGCATGAACGGGGGAGGGGCAGAGAGAGAGGGAGACACAGAATCGGAAACAGGCTCCAGGCTCTGAGCCATCAGCCCAGAGCCTGACGCGGGGCTCGAACTCACGGACCGCGAGATCGTGACCTGGCTGAAGTCGGACGCTTAACCGACTGCGCCACCCAGGCGCCCCAATACCAAACTTTTAAAGAAATGATATCTCCATTTTGATGAGCACGTCTAAGTGTTTTCATAATTAATCTCCATTGTTTAAATTCTAAAAGATTTTTTCCAGAAGGGTTAAACTGATAGCAATCTTTTCTAACCAAGTACCAGAGCTCATAAACAGTTCCCCTTTTCACTTTTACTCTTGAACTTTGAATATAGTACAAAGTAATTTAGAGTAAGCTTCATGATCATGATACTGGGAATTTCCCATACTTCACTAGCCCAAAGCTGGACTGACCTCTCCTACTGCTCCACTTTGGTCCTTTGCCACTGTAAACTGAAGTAGTCTCGAAGACTGTTGGCTGGGCCGTGTGGTATCCTGCTGACTACGCCAAATGTTGCAGGAGTATGGCCGGAGTCGCAAAAGATGAGTCTGGAAACAAAGTGCAGTTAAGTGAAGGTCCTCATACTCGAGTCAAAATGAGGCCCTGACTCCAGAATGAAGTTTCTTTTTATTAGGATAATTGCTAAAGACTATGTGCAAAAAGTCAGCTAAGCAAGTGTGTTAATCAATCTAATGGTTTAACTTTTCAAGGTTGAATTCCAACTTAATTGGTTTCTATAACACTAGGAAAGGTTGGGTGTGAAGGAGGATCTGGCCCTGGTCAATGTTAATGGCTCTAGGCTTTCCTTAGCAGCCCCAGTTGTGTTCAGCTGTGTAAACATGTCCTAAGGCCTTGCACATTCTCCAGCCCTTACCTTTTGAAGTCTTTTCCTTTGATGCTTCTCTCCTGCATCTCCCACACTGTATGACACCTATTTTGCCTATTCAGGACTATTTTACTTCCTTCTTGGTTCTGTCAGCTGTGTTTGGACAGTTGAGGTTGCAAGTTATTTGGTTCCAGATCACTGAGGTGTGACTTGCTGTTTATGGCACCTAAAATTTCTTGGGATATTGGGGCATCTGGGTGGCTCAGTCAGTTAAGGGTTCAACTCTTTATTTCAGCTCAGATCATGATCTCATGGCTTGTGAGATTGAGTCTGCATTGGGTTCTATGCTGACAGTGTGGAGACTGCTTGGTATTCTCTTTCTCCCTCTCTGCCCCTCCCAAACTTGGGCACACATTCATATTCTCTCTCTCTCTCTCTCTCTCTCTCTCTCTCAAAATAAATAAGTAAACGTTTAAAAATTTTTCTTGGAATATAAATATTTTCAGATATTTTCAAATCATTTCTTTAATATAAATTTTCAAAATCATTACTTGTTATGGGGCACCTGGGTGGTTCAGTCAGTTGAGTGTCTAACTTCAGCTCAGATCATGATCTCATGGTTTGGTTCATAAGTTCAACCACAACATGAGGCTCGCTGTTATTGTGGAACATGCTTTAGATCCTCTGTCCCCTCTCCCTGACCCTCCCCTGTTGGTGCTCTCTCTCTCTCAAAAATAAACGTTAAAAAAATTACTTGTTTCATTAAGAAATAGTTTATTTAAAACTGTTTTATTGCTGTTGGGAAGCTAGTTTTCATTTCCCAATGCTCTTTGGCCTTTGCTCTTTTCCTCTTTAAGGACACTTGGTAGAAATCCTCCTATGTATTTAGAGTCCTATTTGAGATACATTAATTCTTTCTTCTGAAGTTGGCCTATTGTTTTCATGAGTAATGAACATTATCCAGAAGACTTGGAGAAGCACAGAAAAGACTGGCTTACCAACACCTTTGAAATTATCAAACTTCCCCAGACGGTTCCAATTTACTCTTATTTCTAGAAAAAAAAGTCTACATGTAATTACCTTATTCCTCTATTTCTAGGGCCAGGCAAATATTCAACCCTGTCCCCCGACTCACTATTTCCCAAAATACTGGAGTGCAGGAACTCTAAAAATGGCAATCTTAAATCTAGAGCTGTAACTGACAATAATTAGATTAAGTTGGGTTCTAGTACTCTCTCTGTTCTTTCTTAACTTTGTGATCTTGAGAGCAAGACACTTTGCATTCTGAAGTTGTTTCCTCATCCAATGCGGTAATAATAACCTATGCTTTTTCTGTTTCCCAATCCTCTTATAAAGATCGAATAAGAAATGTAGATGATAGGGGAGCCTGGGTGGCTCAGTTGGTTAAGCATCCAACATCAGCTCAGGTCATGATCTCCCAGTTTGTGGGTTCGAGTCTGGCATGGGGCTCTGTACTGACAGCTCAGAGCCTGGAGCCTGCTTCAGATTTTGTGCCTCTCTGTCCCTCCTCTGCTCATGCTCGGCCTCTGTCTCTCTCAAGAATAAATTTAAAAATTTTTAAATAAAAAAAATAGATGAAAATTATTTTTAAATTATAGTGATTAAACATAAAGACACAGGGGGAGGTAGTATTAAGAAAGGAATCAGGGAAAGCAGATAGTGCCCCTCTTAAACTATAAAACACACAGGATATTATTAAATATCCGAAAGGATGTATTAGTATAGAAGAGATGAAGATTTGAAGTAGTGTCCAGGGTCAAGGCAATACTGGCTGAGGCTTCTGAGAGTAACAGAAAGAACCATTTACCTGTCCCCTACCATTAGTTAGTTAGGTCCAGCCATTCAGAGGAGAAAGTTATGATTAGGATTACATATCTCTGAAGAAATCAATACCAGACACTGACCATAGCCATAGGGAAACAATGAGGATACAATAGGACACAGTCAATATCTCCTATGGATGAATTATGTAGATAGAATTCAAAGTCTCCAAAAATTTTGTCAGGAATGGATTTGAAACAAATCCACTACAGTTGTAAATAGGAGAGCCTGAGGGGAGAATAGGTTACTTAGAAATATTGTTTGGACAAGGATACTTTTGTTGAGAGGCATATAAATAAGGTTTAAAGAACATCCTTAATTCAGTACAGTTGTACAATATCTTTTTTTTTATTTTTTTTTTCAACGTTTATTTATTTTTGGGACAGAGAGAGACAGAGCATGAACGGGGGAGGGGCAGAGAGAGAGGGAGACACAGAATCTGAAACAGGCTCCAGGCTCTGAGCCATCAGCCCAGAGCCTGATGCGGGGCTCGAACTCACGGACCGTGAGATCGTGACCTGGCTGAAGTCGGACGCTTAACCGACTGCGCCACCCAGGCGCCCCCAGTTGTACAATATCTTATCTGGTTAAATATATCAGATAATCAAATCTAAATAAAGATAAAATATGCTAAAACTTAATCTACTAAGAAAACATTGAATATACACATTTTTGTCCTTGCTCACACTGTTTCTATGTCAAGTATGTCCTTATTTCTCCTGTCTATCCAGTCTTAAAAATTATTGAAGATTCAGCTTAAATTTTACTTCACTGTAGACCCACATAATCTTTTCTATACAGTAAAGTCCATGAAGGTACCTATCAAGGACAATACAGTAAGTTTTATTCTATAACATATTGAAATTGAACCCAATTTCTTATAGAGATATTAAGACTTTCATAGTTAATTTGTATTGGTAGATTAAGACTTGCATATTTCTTTCTTTATGGGAAACTGAATTCTGGGTATAAACTAAACAGAATATTGGTGTATGTTGATCATATAATTAATCTATATTTCTCAGTATCATGAAAACAGTAGGAGGTCAATAAAGGCCTGTTTAATGATTTAAAGAAAAAAAACCCTATCTATCTATCTATCTACATATATATATATATATATATATAGTCACTGCATCTTGGTAGATTGGTTGAACTTGGAGAATACAAATACAAACGGAGCCAAAGTTAGAGATACAACATGGCAGAGGAGTAGTGGGACCCAATGTTCCCTTGTCCCTCAAACACAGCAGTTTTGAGGCCAAAGGACTTTGAATTTCAAGAGTCTAGGCTGCAGAGTAACAAAGATATCTCTAGAGACCCATGGGGGCCACCTGGCAAGCCATAGGTGCATGATTGTGAACTGGGAAAGAGAAAATGAGCTGCATAGGCACTGAAGGGAGGGATTCCCTTCTGCAGAGAGACAAAGGGAAGAGAGAGAGGCTGAGGAAACATAGGACTATATCGGGACAAGAAAAAAAACAAAACATGGACCTGGATGGTGAAAGACCAAATCTATAACTGCAGGGCTTCCTCTGGACTGGGGCCAGCTGTACATTTCACGCACTGAGGAAGCTGCAAGCCAGCCCCAGTCCCAGTAACTAGTTCAGAGGTGCAGTCCTCAGTGGGAGAAAGCAATTCTCTCCCTGGAGTACTGTGGGAAGAAGGTATACAACCTTTCAAAGGACAAAGACTGCCTTCACCTGCCAACCAGAGAAATATATCGGCTGCACAGAATGGCAGTCCCCCAGTACCGAGGCACATGGAGTGGGACATTTTAAGACATCAGGGGTTTAAATCCCAGCCAAGAACCACGGAGGCATGAGAGTCAGCAGAGCAGGACAAACAGCCTCAATAATGCCCACTGCACTGGTAGGAGAGCCTGAACAGAGTGGTTTGGGACACCCGGTCTGTGAAGGAGAGACAGGGGTGTCACATTTTTCTCCCCATCACCAACAAGGTGGGACCTAGGGAATGAAGAGCAGGTCCACATTGGAGGGAGGACCCACCTACCCTTCCACGCCTGGTAACTGTGTATCTACTGGAGCAGGATTGACACTGATGAACCAGACAGCCCCTCTTACAGACCACACTGCTTTTCTTTTCTTTTCTTTTCTCCTTCCTTTTCTCCTTCTTATTTCTTCCCTCCTCTAGTCTGGTTATTATGGTTGTTGGTTTGTTTAAACATACATATTTAATCTATATTCTTTATACTAGTACTGTATCTCCTTCTTTATTTTCCCCTTTCTCTCTCTGGATTAAGCCATAGTGTTTCTCTGCCTAGTCAATTTTCTTTTCTTTTCCTTTTTCCCTGCCCCTGTCATATCTCTCTTTTTATGGGATAAGGCCTCTTCCATCAACAATGCCACCACCTCATTGTTTTTGCAGTAGGGGGTGTTTTTTTTCTGTTTTTCTTGTTTTGTTGTTGTTATCTTTTCCAGGGCCACTTCAACAAATAAATCAAAGCACACTTGGTGGAGGGTACAAAACATCACTACGAGTAGGAAGATAAAGCAACCAAAGTCACAACAACAGAGGGCAAGTAAAACATCAAAAAACATCTCTTGAAGGGCCAGGCCCTGGACAGTGTATGACTCCTCTTTAATATAAGAGTGCTCTCAAGTGCAGGACACATAACAAATTATTAAAACATATAAGGGACAGAATATTAGCCAAAATGAGAAAACAGAAGAATTCACCACAAAAGAAGTACCAGGAAGAAGTGACAGCTAAATAATTGATCAAAACAGATATGAAAAATATATCTGAACAAAAATTTAGAATAATAGTCATAATATTAATCTCTGGGCTACAAAAAAGCATAGAAGACAGGAGCGAATCTATTGCTGCAGAGACCAAGGAACTAAAAAAATAGTCATGATGAAATAAAAAATGCTGCAAATGAGGTGCAAAATAAACTAGAGGCAGTTACAGAGAGGATTGAAGAGGTAAAAGGAAGAATAGGTGAATTAGAAGATAAAATTATGGAAGAAGATGAAGCTGAGAAAAAGAGAAATAAAAAATTCTGGACCACGAGGGGAGAATTAGAGAACTAAGTGAATCAATGAAATGGAATAATATCCGTATCATAGGAGTTCCAGAAGAAGAAAAGAGAGGGAAATGGGTGGAAGGTGTATTTGAACAAATCATAGTTGAGAACTTGCCCAATCTGGAGAAGGAAACAGACATGAAATCCAGGAGGCACAGAGAACTCCTTTCAGATGTAACCTAAATCAACCTTCTGCATGATATATCATTGTGAAACTGGCAAAAACACAAAGATAAAGAGAGAATTCTGAAAGCAGCTAGGGACCAAAGAGCCTAAACCTACAAGGGTGGACACATAAGGGTAGTAACATACCTATCTGCTGAAAGTTAGGCCAGAAAGGAGTGGCAGGAAATATTTAATGTGATGAACAGGAAAAATATGCAGGCAAAATCCTTTAGCCAGCAAACTTGTCATTCAGAATAAAAGGAGAGATAAAGGTTTTCCAAGACAAGCAAAAACTGAAGGAATTCATCACCACTAAACCAGCTCTACAAGAGATCCTAAGGGGTACTCGGTGAGTGGAATGAGGCAAAGACCACAAAGGACCAGAGACATCACTACAAGCATGAAACCGACAGATAACACAATGAATCTAAACTCATATCTTTCACTAATAACACTGAATGTAAATGGACTAAATGCTCCAATCAAAAAACCTAGGGTAACAGAATGGATATAAAAAAAACAAGACCCATCTATTTGCTGTCTACAAGAGACCCATTTTAGACCTGAGGACACCTTCAGATTGAATGTGAGGTGATGGAGAACCATCTATCATGCTACTGCAATCAAAAGAAAGCTGGAGTAGCCATGTTTATATCAGACAAACTCAATTTTAAACTAAAGGCTGTACTAAGAGATGAACAAGGGCATTGTATCATAATTATGGGGTCTATCCATCAAAAAGATATAATGTCTATGCACCGAATTCGGAAGCACCCACACATATAAAACAATCACAAACATAAGCAATTTTATTGGTAAGAATGTGGTAATGCAGGGGACTTTAATACTCCACCTACAACAATGATCAGATCATCCATATACAAAGTCAATAAAGAATCAATGGCCCTGAATGATACACTGGACAGGATGGACTTGACAGATATATTCAGAACTTTTCATCCAAAAGCAGCAGAATACACATTCTTCTTGAGTAAACACAGAACATTTTCCAAGATAGATCACATACTGGGTCACAAAACAGCCCTCAATAAATATAAAAGAATTGAGATCACATCATGCACATTTTCACATCACAATGCCATAAACTTGAAATCAACCACAGGAAAAAGTTTGAAAAACCTCCAAATGCATGGAGGTTAAAGAGCATCTTACCAAAGAATGAATGGGTCAGCCAAGAAATTAAAGAGGAAATTTAAAAATATATGGAAACAAATGAAAATGAAAACACAACCGTCCAAACCCTTTGGGATGCAGCAAAGGCAGTCTTAAGAGGAAAATACATTGCAATCTAAGCCTATTTCAAGAAACAAGAAAAATCCCAAATACAAAATCTAATAGCACACTTAAAGGAACTAGAAGAAGAAAAATAAAGAAACCCCAAAGCCAGCAGAAGAAGAGAAATAATAATAAATCAGAGCAGAAATAAACAATGCAGGATCCAAAAAACCAGTAGAACAGAACAATGAAACCAAGAGTTGGTTTTTTGAAAAAAAAAAATAAACAAAATTGAAAAACCTCTAGCCAGGTTTCTCAAAAAGAAAAGAGAGAGGACCCAAATGGATAAAATCATGAATGAAAAAGGATTCATTACAGCCAACTCCTCAGACACAAAAGAAATTATCAGGGAATACTATGAAAAATTGTATGCCAACAAACTGGAAAACCTGGAAGAAATGGACACATTCCTAGTCACCCACACACTACCAAAATTCAAACGGGAAGAAATATAAACTTTGAACAGATCCATAACTAATGATGAAATTGAATCAGTTATCAAAAAACTCCCAAAAATTGAGAGTCCTGGGCCAGATGGCTTCCCAGGGGAATTCTACCAGACATTTAAAGCAGAGTTAACACCTATCCTTCTCAAGCTGTTCCAAAAAATAAAATGGAAGGAACGTTTCTGGACTCATTCTTATAAGGCAGCATTACCCTGATTCCCAAACCAGACAGAGACCCCCCAAAAAAGAATTACAGGACAATATCCTTGATGAATATGGATGCAAAAATTCTGAACAAGATACTAGCAAATTATACTTAACACCATATAAAAAGGATTATTCACCATGATCAAGTGGGATTCATTCCTGGGCTGCAGAGCTGGTTCAATATTCACAAATCAATTAATGTGACACATCACATTAATAAAAGAAAGGATAAGAATCATATGATCCTGTCAATCAATGCAGAGAAAGCATTTGACAAAATATAGTATCCTTTCTCAATAAAACCCTCAGGAAAGTTGGGACAGAAGGAACATACCTAAACATCATAAATGCAATATATGAAAAGCCCACAGCTAATACTCTCAATGCAGAAAAACAGAGCTTTCCACATGAGATCAGGAACACGACAGGGATGTCCACTCTCACCATTGTTGTTTACCATAGTATTGGAAGTCCTAGCCTCAGCAATCAGACAACAAAATGAAATAAAATTCATCAAAATTGGCAAAGAAGAAGTCAAACTTTCAGTTTTCACAGATGACATGGTACTCTACATGGAAAAGCCGAAAGATTCCACCAAAAGGCTCATAGAACTGAAACATGAATTCAGCAAAGTGTCAGGGTACAAAATCAATGTACAGAAATTGGTTGCATTTCTACACACCAATAGTGAAACAACAGAAACAAATCAAGAAATTGATCCCATTCACAATTGCACCAAGAACCATAAAATCCCTAGGAATAAACCTAACCAAAGATGTAAAAGGTCTGTATGCTGAAAACTATAGAAAACTTATGAAGGTAATTGAAGAAGACATAAAGAAATGGAAAAACATTCCGTGCTCATGGATTGGAAGAAGCAATATTGTTAAAATGTCAATACTACCTAAAGCTATCTACACATTCAACGCAATACCAATCAAAATTGCACCAGCGTTCTTCTCAAAGCTAGAACATCAATCCTAAAATTTGTATGGAACCACAAAAGTCCCCGAATAGCCAAAGCAATTTTGAAAAAGGAAACCCAAGCGGGAGGAATCACAATCCCGGACTTTAGCCTCTACCTCAAATCTGTAATCATCAAGACAGTATGGTATTGGCAGAAAGACAGACACATAGACCAATGAAATAGAATAGAGACCCCAGAATTGGACCCACAAATGTATGGCCAACTAATCTTTGACAAAGCAGGAAAGAGTATCCTATGGACAAAAGACAGTCTCTGTAGCCAATGGTGCTGGGAGAACTGGACAGCAACATGCAGAAGAATGAAACTAGACCACTTTCTTACACCATACACAAAAATAAACTCAAGATACATGAGAGACCTAAGTGTGAGACAGGAAACCATCAAAACCCTAGAGGAGAAAGAAGGCAACAACTTCTTTGACCTCAGCTGCAGCAATTTCTTGGTCAACACATTTCCAAAGGCCAGGAAATTCAAAGCAAACATGAACTATTGGGACCTCATGAAGATAAAAAACTTCTGCACTTCAAAGGAATCAGTCAACAAAACTAAAGGCAACTGACGAAATGTGAAAAAATATTTGCAAATGACATATCAGATAAAGGGTTAGTGTCCAAAATCTGTAAAGAATGTACCAAATTCAACACCTGAGAAACAAACAATCCAGTGAAGAAATGGTCAGAAGACATGAATAGACACTTCTTCAGAGACTTCAAGATGGCCAACAGACACATGAAAAGATGCTTAACATCACTCATCATCAAGGAAATACAAATAAAAAACACACTGAGATACCACCTCACACCAGTCTGAGTGCCTAAAATTAATTCAGGAAACAACAGATATTGGCGGGGATATGGAGAAAAGGGAACCCTCTTGCACTGTTGGTGGGAATGCAAACTAGTGCAGCCACTCTGGAAAACAGTGTGGAGGTTCCTCAAAGAATTAAAAATAGAACTACCCTACAACCCATTAATAGTACTTCTAGGAATTTATCCAAAGGTTACAGGAGGGCTGATTCATAGGGGCACATGTACCTCAATGTTTATAGCAGTGCTTTCAACAACAGCCAAATTATGGAAATTGCCTACATGTCTATCAACTGATGAATGGATAAATATGATGTGGTTTATATATACAATGGAATACTACATGGCAATGAGAAAGAATGAAATCATGCCATTTGCGGCAATGTAGATGGAAGTGGAAGGTATTATGCAGAATGAAATAATTCAGTCAGAGAAAGACATATATCATGTTTTCACTCATGTGGATCTTGAGAAACTTAACAGAAGACCATGGGGGAAGGGGAAACAAACAAACATAGTTAAACACAGAGAAGGAGAGAGGCAAAACATAAGATATTCTTAAATATAGAGAACAATCTGAGTGTTGGGGTTTAGGGAAGAGGGGAAAATGGGTGATGGGCATTGAGGAGGGTACTTCTTGCTATGAGTACTGGGTGTTGTAGGTAAGCAATGAACCACGGAAATCTACCCCAGAAACAAAGAACACACTCTACATACTGTATGTTAGCCATTTTGAAAATAAATTATATTTAAAAACAAAAACAAAACCAAAAAATAAATGGAGCCAAATTCCACCTTGATCTCCATTAATTATTTTACCATATTACATTATACTCTGTCTTTTGTAGTTTTGTAAAATGTGTTTATAAGCTGTTAACTATTAAAACATTAAAAATGTTTCTTGAATGTTGTTTTCTTTTTGCCTTGATGTCATATTTGTTTCTATTAAGAAAAAAAGGATACTTTGTGCCTCCTTTCCTCAGTAGGGAAGCAGAGGTGTGAAGGACTGGATGTTGAAGAAAGATAATACTTCACAAGATTAGTTACTCTTTCCTTCCTTCATCTATATTCCCAGCTCTTTCTTTTATTTCCAATAAATTAAATAAAGTATTGATAAAATAAATGTGTGATTTCCATCCGAATTATTTAAAGTGCCACTTTCTTGTGCTTTTTACAGTACCCAAGAATCTGCTCCTGCTCTTGTTTCTACTCCACCTCCAGGTCTAGCTTGCCATTTTGTGGTTCCTATGTCTCCTCTGGGCCATTCTTCTTTTGCAGTGGTGGCTTAATTTTCCATTTCAACATATGTGAGACTGGTAAATGAAAGAGCAACTATGGGAGGAAGAAGACCACAGAAGAACCAAATATAGCTTAGGACAAAAACGGGAGAAGGCATATAAGGAAAACATAAACTTTGTTATTTGTTATTGGTAGCTTATAGGCTGGTTGCATATGGACCTCAAATTCTGTTTAGTATTACCTCTTAGTACCCTACTTCAGCATATATCCTTTGGTATCCACTGCCAATGGCATAAAACCCCCAATTTATTGGCCTGGCATCTAATGTAGCCTCAGTCTCCTTTATTCAGTCACACCATCATCCATTGCTCCACTCCAGCCAAATTAGTGCTTTCACTCTCTCATGCTTTTTTATCTGTGCCTCCTGACACCTCTTCCTGGAATATACCCTCTACTGTTCAGTCCATTAAAATCCCACAATCCTTAACCCTGATGGTTTACCTTGATCCTTAACCCACCTGATTCAGGAATATTTCTACATTCTTATCACATTCAGTGACGTCTCTTTCTTTTGTGTTCCTATAGTACCAATTAGCTGGACCACACTTATTATACTTAGCATATATTCTTAGCATACCTGGTATAGAATCTAAATCAGATAGGACATTTAAAGATTGCCACTGTGTAACAAGAGTTTAAGAGGGCAATCCCGGTGAAAAGGGTCAGAGAATAGAAGGCAGTTCTTTAGGAGACCTGAATTGATTCTGTAATTGCAGGATTGAGAAAATATTATTATTATTATTATTATTATTATTATTATTATTTTTGGTCTGGATATTTTTTATTTTTATTTATTTATTTATTTATTTATTTATTTATTTATTTTTATGTTTTTATTTTTTTATTTTTTTTTAATATATGAAATTTATTGTCAAATTGGTTTCCATACAACACCCAGTGCTCATCCCAAAAGGTGCCCTCCTCAATACCCATCACCCACCCTCTCCTCCCTCCCACCCCCCATCAACCCTCAGTTTGTTCTCAGTTTTTAACAGTCTCTTATGCTTTCGCTCTTTCCCACTTTAACCTCTTTTTTTTTTTTTTCCTTCCTCTCCCCCATGGGTTTCTGTTAGGTTTCTCAGGATCCACATAAGAGTGAAACCATATGGTATCTGTCTTTCTCTGTATGGCTTATTTCACTTAGCATCACACTCTCCAGTTCCATCCACGTTGCTACAAAAGGCCATATTTCATTTTTTCTCATTGCTACGTAGTATTCCATTGTGTATATAAACCACAATTTCTTTATCCATTCATCAGTTGATGGACATTTAGGCTCTTTCCATAATTTGGCTATTGTTGAGAGTGCTGCTATAAACATTGGGGTACAAGTGCCCCTATGCATCAGTACTCCTGTATCCCTTGGATAAATTCCTAGCAGTGCTATTGCTGGGTCATAGGGTAGGTCTATTTTTAATTTTCTGAGGAACCTCCACACTGCTGAGAAAATATTATTTATCAATAATATAGAATGAAGGACTCTCTCTGTCCCAAAAATAAATAAACGTTGAAAAAAAAATAATATAGAATGAAGGAGTATGACCTGATGGAAAGTAAGAGAATTAAAAACCCTTTCCTCCCCCAACTCCATACGATTCCTTGATGTAGTCACTGTCAAATGCTCTCATTTCAGGGGAAGAAATAGTGAGAGTCAAAGCATTGCCAGAGTTCTATAGTGAGTAATCCCTTTGTAAGTGGTGTTGGAATAGGGACTCAGATCTAGATATCCTTTCCCAATCCTCTTATTTTTTCACTATCTTATGCTATCTTTTGAGTTACTTATTTAACTCATACATGTTATTTTTATTTTATTCTCTAAACTCCCTAAAGGTGGGGACTGAGATGTATTCATCTATATTTCTTACAGTACAGTTTAGCACAGTACTTGGGCACCAGTTTAAAAATCTATAAATAGTTGCTAATTGACAGATTTGTTTTTTTAGTTTCTTAAATAGTTTATGTTTTCACTTTATAATTTTTCAACTTCTACTAATTTAAATAATAATAAATTCCCAGCAGGTAAACTGCAGTGTTCTCCAATATATCTATGCCAGCACTGTGAAACAGAGATTGCTAATTACCATCCTTGTAATCTTGAGTATGTCACTGTCTCTCTCTGGGCTTGATTTCTTCATTTCTGAAGCCATGGGCTTGTAATGCTTTCGAAGTTCTCTTTCAGTTCTCATATTTAAATAATGCTAATTTCTCATTTTTTAAATTGTTTTTATTTTTTTTTCTTTTTCAACGTTTATTTTTATTTATTTTTTTGGGGGGGACAGAGAGAGACAGAGCATGAACGGGGGAGGGGCAGAGAGAGAGGGAGACACAGAATCGGAAACAGGCTCCAGGCTCTGAGCCATCAGCCCAGAGCCTGACGCGGGGCTCGAACTCACGGACCGCGAGATCGTGACCTGGCTGAAGTCGGATGCTTAACCGACTGCACCACCCAGGCGCCCCTTAAATTGTTTTTAAAACTCTCAGTGCAAGAGTTTAATACTTTACATTAGCAAGATATGACATAATAATTATCATATTGGGGTGCCTGTGTGGCTCAGTTGGTTAAGCATTCAACTCTTGATATTGGCTCGAGTCATGATCTCACAGTTTCATAGGATCAAGCCTTGCTTTGGCTCTGTGCTGACAGAACAGAACCTGCTTGGGATTCTATCTCTCCCTCTCTCTCTGCCCCTCCCCTGCTCTCTCTCTCTTTCTTTCAAAATAAATAAATAAACATTTAAGAAATAACTACTATCTTAACAAGATGCAAAAACCGAAAATTCACATCATATCAGTTTTTGCTGATTGAACACTAGAATGGTGAGTTCATTCTACCAAACAGATTTATTTCACTTTATCTCTGTTACTTTGGGTTCTAACAGTGAGGAAGTATTCATTTGTACCCTTCCCTTGGACATTAAAGTTGGGCAATCCTGGGCTGAAATGTCAGCTTCACCATTAACTATTTGACTTTGAGTGAGTTACTCAATCTCTCTATGATTGGTTTCCTCACTGGGAATCAAAGCTAAAAATTCTCAACTTTGCAGGAATTTCATGAGGATAAAGAGAAAATATGCATGAAAGTTCTTAGTACAATGGTGTCTAGTAGATGTGAAACATCCTAATGATGACGATCTATATCATGTATGATTGGTTTTACTAAGAGGTTGGCTTTTTGTTACATAGTTTTAATGGAATGCTAATACTTGATGAGGATTTAATCACTCTTCAATTAAGCTTGAGGTTCGAGAGATTGGAATGCTGAAAGAACATGGAATAACCTCTCCTGACATCCCTCTCAGCACATAGCCTATCAGTTCAGATTTAGGATTTACATGAGACAAAGGAGAAGGAATTAAAAATAGTAGATGGCTGGAGAGGTGTTTATAAATGGCTTAAATGAAATAGAAGCATGTGAGAAAAATTCACGCAGTCAAAAGAATTTGTATGAGATGGCTTTCAACACATATAGCCATTCTAGTCCTCTGCATAAAAATAGTATTCTCAATATCTAGTAACAGAGGCTGATTCAAGGATATAGCAAATCTTTGTCATATACAAATAAGCTCTGGGTGAGATGACTGTTTTCATGAAAATTAAAACTTACTCTTATTTAAATCTCAGAAATCTACTACCAGTAATTAGGTCTTCACATCTTCGTTTGACTCAGTTTACAAATTTGATGTTTAAGTCTCAAAAGTTGACTCAGGAAGGCCACAGATAAGAGAGGTGACATGAATCAGGTTCAAAAATAAGAATAAAAATGAATAAATGAAAGAAAGAAAGAAAGAAAGAAAGAAAGAAAAGAAAAGAAAGAAAAGAAAGTCACTTAAGAATAAGGTAAATAGGGGCACCTGTGTGGCTCCGTCAGTTAAGCGTCTGAATCTTGATCTCGGCTCAGGTTGTGACCTCATGTTTCATAAGATCCAGCCCAGTGTCAGGCTCTGCGCTGAGTAACCTTAAGCCAGAAAAATGACAATAATTGCTTTATGGAAAGTCAAATTGTTAAAAGTCTTTCAGGCCTGAGTTTTGTCATGTTTCTGCTACCTCTTTGGCCCTGACTGTTACTGATGCACATGTGCTGGAACCTAGAATTGCTGATAATTATGAGGAAATGCTGCTGCTGTAGGAAAAGATTGTGGCCTAGGACTTAGGAGACCTAAGGTCTAGGTCATGCTGTGCTGCTCATTTGCTGTGACCTGACACAAATCACTAGCCCTTTCTGGGTCTCAATTTCCTCTTCTCTCAAAAAAGAGGGTTGGACTTTATGGTATCCGGGGCCCTATCTAGATTCAGCCATTCAGTGGCTTTAACAAGGAATGTCAGACTTTCTCAAAAGAGCACAGGCACATTGATTCAAGTGCATGAGGTATGGTAATTTGTAAGGCACAAAGTCTCTGAGATAGAGGAATAAAGACTACATGAGTTTACAGTTTTAAAGAAAAAAACCTAAAGGATAATATATTTTATGGCTGCTGATACTACAGCCAGGTCTTCTTATCAATCCTCTGCTTACCTGGAACCAGGTGGACCATAACGAGTGGTACTATCATCAGGGGACAGCTAGTAGGATGCAAATAGGGACCAGACCCAAGTCCAGTTAAACAGGGAAGTAGGAAATGTCTATCCTTTTCCTTTTCTCCTTCCAGAAAGTTCTATTAAAAATCACATTTGAGGGGCGCCTAGGTGGCTCAGTCGGTTAAGAGTCCGACTCTTGGTTTCGGCTCAGGTCATGATCTCACAGTGTGTGAGTTCGAGCCCCGCGTCAGGCTTGGTGCTGACAGCACAAAGCCTGCTTGGGATTCTCTCTCTCTCCCTCTCTCTGCCCCTCCCCCACTCGCTCTCTCTGTCTCTCTCTCACAAATAAATAAATAAAAATTAAAAAAATTAAAAAAATAAATAAAAATCACATTTGTGGCACACTTGAATATCGTAGTCAATTGAGCATTCAACTCTTGATTTCAGCTCAGGTCATGATCCCAGGGTCATAGGATGGAGCCCCATGTTGGACTCTGCACTGAGCGTTGAGCCTGTTTAAGATTCTCTCTCTCCCTCTGCTTCTCTCCCCTGCTTGTGCTCTCTCTCTCTTAAAGAAATCTTATTTGTGGGGCATCTGGATGGCTCAGTTGGTTGAGCGTCCAACTTCAGCCCAGGTCATGATCTCACAGTTCCTGGGTTCGATCCCCATGTTGAGCTCTGTGCCAACAGCTCAGAGCCTGGAGCCTGCTTCAGATTCTTTGTCTTCCTCTATCTCTGCCCCTCCCCCACTCGTGCTCTGTCTCTGTCTCTCAAAAATAAATAAACATTAAGAAAAATTAAGAAATCTTATTTGTGATGTTTACAAAATTTAAAACAATGGCTTCAAAACATTAATGAAAAAGGTAGGTTGTAAAACAATGTACACATTACAATTTCATTTTTGTTTATATAAGTAATAGGAAGGAAAGACACCAAAGTCATAATAATGGTTACCTCAAGGCAAAAATAATATTCTGTGTTTTTATACATTTTCCAAATTGGTTTACTCTTACCTTTTTAATGGATTTCTCACTCTACTTTTGATCCCTAGAATGCATTCTTCATTGAGACCTCAGAAAATATTTTTCTAAAAATATGAATCAAGTCATGTAAATCTGTTGCTTAGAAGCCACCAGTTGATACCTATCAAACTTGTATTACAAACCAAGCTCTTTACTACAGTCAAAAGACTCTCCATTATTTGATCCCCGACCTCTCCTAGGAACTAACTTCCTATGAATTTCCCTTCGCGGACTACTCTATTTGAGCAGTTCTTTGAACATTTGAAGACCACCCCTACCTCAAAATCTTTGCCTGAAATGTTATTCCTGAAAAATTAATTTTCATTTTCATTCTCAGTTTCAAAGTCACTGAAACAGAGGGCTCCTTTAACTCCCCAGTTTAAATTAATTTCCCATGTTCTACTCCTTCACAGCACTTTTTACTCTTTCTGTATTACATTTGCATAATTTGTAATTACAATCAAATATAAATTTATTTTATTCCTCTATACTTTACTAATCTGTAAGCCTCTTGAGGGTAGGGGCCATCTCTTTTGCTCACCACTGTATCTCCAGGATCTAGCACTATGCATGGAACATATTAGGCAGTCAATAATGTTCTATAAATGAATAATTGAATGAATGACTCAATTAATGCATACTACTTGTGTAAGTAAGAGGGAAAATGGAAGACCCAATTGTGGTGGGTATTTTACTTCTTCAGGAAATCTTTGGTGGTTTGTGTCTCCAGTATAAAGGATAATATCAGGGTGCCTGAGTGGCTTAGTTAAGCAAACGACTCTTGATTTAGGCTCAGGTCATGATCTCACGGTTCATGAGATCAAGCCCTGCCTTGGCCTCTAAGCTGACAGCTGGGGCTTTCTTGGGATTCTTTCTCTCCTTCTCTCTCTGTCCCTTCCCCACACCCACTCTCTCTTTCTCTCTCAAATAATTTTTTTAAAAAAGGATAAGATCATTTCTCATGAGGATCTAGAGATCACATTTCTTTCCTTAACAGTGTGTTTGCCATCTTTGTTCTAAGCTTTAACTTAAAGGAAAAGCCATTCAAAAGTCAATGAATAGACTGCATTTCCCTTCAGTTTCTTACAAAATGAATAAATTGGATAGGAAGAAATGAGGCTGTGAACACTGTGGCCTAGGCTTATGTTATCTTCTGTTATAACAAATGGCAGAGAGGTTTAATGCCAGCAAGTTTGTTTAAAAATAACCAAAATGATTCACATATCAGTGAAAACATGTTGTCTGTCTTTCCCTGCCTGCCTTATTTCACTTAGCATAATACCCTCCAGTTCCATCCACGTTGCCACAAATGGCCAAGTTTCATTCTTTCTCATTGCTAAGTAGTACTCCATTGTATATATAAACCACATCTTCTTTATCCATTCATCAGTTGATGGACATTTAGGTTATTTCCATAATTTGGCTATTGTTGAAATTGCTGTATAAACATTGGGGTACAAGTGCCCCTGTGCATCATTCACTCATATGTGGATCCTGAGAAACTTAACAGAAGACCATGGGGAGGGGAAAGGGGAAAAAAGTTACAGAGAGGGAGAGAGGCAAACCGTAAGAGACTCTTAGATACTGAAAACAAACTGAGGGTTGATGGGGGTGGGGGAGAGAGGAAAGTGGGTGATGAGCATTGAGGAGGGCACCTGTTGGGATGAGCACTGGGTATTGTATGGAAACCAATTTGACAATAAGTTATATTTAATATACATAAATAAATAAATAAATAAATAAAAAGAACCAAAAGATTTTATTATTTCACTGCATTACTCTACACTCAAAGCCACACTGGAAAGAAAAGTGATTGGGTTTGATGATAAGAAAATATCTCTTAAGAAAGCCTCTCTGATAGACAATGCACCCATTAATATTTACTCACTTGAGGAGAGGGAAATGTATTTTTGAGAGACTGGAGTCAATATGGATAAGGTATACAATCAACTGACACTTGTGGAAAGCACAGATATTTTGATCCATGAGAGGGAGAGCTTAGTATGACTCCTGGAAAGGGAAATTTGTTTCTATTAAGGACAGAAGTAATTCTTTGGAGGCTTTCCACACAAGATTCACTACCACTGGAAAGAGCAGGCCTAGTATCAGAAATATATACTAATAGGTAATGTGGGTTTTTTGGACAGCATACCCTACTGTCCTTGCAATTCTGCACAGCTAATGCTGTGTCCTCCTCCTGGAGGTAATTCCATTTTAAAGTTTATTTCGTTTTGAGATACAGAGAGAGAGAGAGAGAGAGAGAGAGAGAGAGAGAGAGGAGGGGCAGATAGATGGAGACACAGAATCCACAGCAGGCTCCAGGCTCTGAGCTCTCAGCACAGAGCCCGACGCAGCGCTCGAACGCATGAACTGCAAAGTCATGACCTGAGCGGAAGTCAGATGCTTAACCTACTGAGCCACCCAGGTGCCCTGGCAATTCCATTTTAATATAAATCAATGATCTCCAAGTTGTAGGGATAGTCATTTTAGGCATAAATATCAAAGGAGGGTAGATTGGGGGTTATAAACTGTTACATTTTTTATAGTTAATTTTACTATTTAATGTGGTGGCATGTACTCTGGGAGGTTTTTTTTTTTTTTAATTTTCCCTCAGTATTATTTTAACATACAGGTTTTTTAAAATTAGTTCCAGGTGTACAATATAGTGATTCAACACTCCCATGCAACACCTGTTGCTCATCACAATAAGTGCAATAATTAATCCCCATCACCTATTTAACCCATCCCCCTACCCACCTCCTCTCTGGTAACTATCAGTTTGTCCTCTATCACAAAATACCTATTTCTTGATTTCTCTATCTCTTTTTTCCTTTGCAATTTGTTTTGTTTCTTAAATTCCACATATGAGTGACATCTATATTTGTTTTTCTCTCGCTTATTTCCTTTACCATTATACTCTCCATCCATGTTCTTGTACATTACAAGATTTCATTCTTTTTTATGGCCAAATAATACTCCATCGTGTGTGTGTGTGTGTGTGTGTGTGTGTGTGTATTTTCTTTATCCTTTCAAAAATCAATGAACACTTGGGCTGCTTCCACAAATTGGCTCTTGTAAATATTACTTCTATAAACATAAAGGTGCATGTGTCCCTTTGAATTAGTGTTTTTGTATTCTTTGTGTAAATACTTGTAAGTGCAATTGCTGAATCATAGGGTAGTTTTATTTATAAGTTTTGAGGAAACTCCATACTATTTTCCGCAGTGGCTGCATAAGTTTCCATTCCCACCAACAGTGCATGAGGGTTCCTTTTTCTCAACATCCTTGCCAATGCTTATTCCTTCTTGTGTTGTCGGTTTTAGTTATTCTGACAGCTGTGAGGTGATGTCTCATAGTTTTAGTTTGCATTTCCCTGATAGTCATGTGATGAGGAACACCTATCATGTGCCTGTTGGTCATCTGTATGCTTCCCCTGGAGAAATGTCTGTTCATGATTTCTGTTTCTTTTTTAATTTGATTATTTGTATTTTGGGTGCTTTAACAAATTCTTTATATATTTTGGATTCAAACCCTTTCTTGGATATGCCATTTGAAAATATTCTTTCCTATTCTGTATTACCTTTTAGTTTTGCTGATTGTTTCTTTTGCTATGCAGAAGCTTTTATTTCGATGAAAGTCCAAATAGTTTATTTCTGCTTTTGTTTCTCTTGACTCAGGAGACATATCTAGAAAGAAGTTGCTACTACCAATGTCAAAGAGGTTACTGCCTGTGTTCTCCTCCAGGAGTTTTATGATTTCAAGTCTTATATTTATGTCTTTCATACATTCTGAATTTCCTTTGGTGTAAGGTATAAGAAAGTGGTTAAGTTTCATTTTTCTGCATTTAGCTGTCCAGTTTTCCAACACCATTTTTTGAAAAGACTATTTCCCAGTGGATATTCTTTACTACTTTGTCAACAATTAATTGACCATAGAATTGTAGGTTCATTTCTGGATTTTCTATTCTATTCTATTGATCTATGTATCTATTATTGTGCCAGTACCATACTGTTTTAATAAACACAGCTTTTAATATAACTTCAAGTCTGGAATTGTGATGCCTCCAGCTTTGATTTTCTTTTTCAATATTGCTGAGCTATTCAGTGTTTGGAGTCTTTTGTGGTACCATGCTAATTTTAGGACTATTTGTTCTAGCTCTGTGAAAAATGTTGGTGGGTATTTTGATAGGGATTGCATTAAATGCATAGATTGCTTTCAATAGTATATACATTTTAACAATATTTATTCTTCTAATTCATGAGAATGGAATGCCTTTACATTTCTTTTTTCTGGCTATTTTACTATTTATTTATGTTTCTTTGTTTTTTTTTTCTTTTCCTTTTTTTCAATTTAAATATCACTTTAATTTTACTTAGCATTTCTTTGTCTCATCTTTAATTTCTTTCATCAGTGTTTTATAGTTCTCAGAGCACAAATCTTTTACCTCTTCAGTTAGTTTTATTCCTAGGTATCTTATTATTTTGGTATGATTGTAAATGGAACTGTTTACCTAATTTCTCTTTATGTTGCTTTATTATTGGTGTATAAAAATGCAACAGATTACTGTACATTTATATCCTGCAATTTTACTGAATTAATTTATCAGTTCTAGCAGTTTTGGGGTGGAGTCTTTCTGGCTTTCTCTATATAGTATCATGTCATCTGTAAATAGTGAAAGTTTTACTTCCTCCTTAACCAGTTTGGATGCCTTTCATTTCTTTTGGTTGTCACTTGCTGTGGCTAGGACTTCCAGTACTATGTTAGATAGCAGTAGTGAGAGTGGACATTACTGTCTTGTTCCTGACTGTAAAGGAAAACTCTCAGCTTTTCCACATTGAAGATGATATTAGCTGTGGGATTTTCAAAAATGGCCTTTATGATGTTGAGGTATGTTGCCTCTGAACCTACTTTGTTAAGGGTTTTACCATGAATGGATATTAGACTTTTCCAAGTGCTTTTTCTGTCTCTACTGAAATAATCGTATGGTTCTTATTCTTTCTTTTATTAATGTGGTGTATCCCATTGATTGACTTGCAAATATTGAACCACCCTTGCAACCTAGAAATAAATCCCGTTAGATTGTGGTGACTGATTTTTTAAATGTATTGTTGGCTTTATATTGGTAGTATTTTATTGATAAGTTTTGCATATTCATAATGGATATTGGCCTGTAGTTTTCTTTTTTAGTAGTCTTTATCTGGTTTTGGTATCACGCTAACACTGGCCACATAGAATGAATTTGGAAGGCTTCCTTATTCTTCCTTTTCTATTTTTTTTTTTGGAATAGTTTGAGAGGGATAGGTATTACTCTTCTTTAAATGCTTGTTAGAATTCGCCTGTGAAGCAATCTGATCCTAGAGTTTTGTTCATAGGAAGTTTTTTGATTACTGATTCAATTTCCTTGCTGGTAATCGATCTATTTAAATGTCCTATTTCTTCCTGCTTCAGTTTATATATTATATCTTATATCCACTTTATGTTTATATTTTATATATTCTTGTAGTTTATATGTTTCTAGATATGTATTTATCTCTTCTAGGTTTTCCACTTTGTTGGCATATAAGTTTTTAAAAAAGGAGGAGGGTAGAGAATGGGCTAGATGGATGGTGTGTATTAAAGAGGGCATTTCTCATGATGAGCACTGGGTGTTGTGTGTAAGTAATAAATGACAGAATTCTACTCCACAAACCAACATTGTACTGTATGTTTACTAAAATTTAAATAATAAAATAAAATAAAATATTGTCTTATAATTTGTTGTATTTCTGTGGTGTTGGTTGTTATTTATTCTCTCTCATTTGTGATGTTTTTGAGTCCTTTCTCTTTTTTTCTTGATTTCATGGCCAGAGGTCTATCAATTTTATTGAGTTTTTCAAAGGACCAGCTCCTGGTTTCATTTATCTGGTCCATTTGTTTTGTTTTGTTTTGTTTTATTTTCTATATCATTTATTTCTGCTCTAAACCTTCCTTCTGATGGCTTTAGGTATATTTGTTTTTTTCTAGCTCCTTTGGATATAAATTTAGGTTTTTTATTTAAGATTTTTCTCACTTCTTGTGGTAGCCCTGCATTGCTATAAACTTTCCTCTTAGAATTGCTTCTGTTTTGTGGTTAGTCAAGGCATGAAATAAAGGTCAGGTGCAGCAGCAGAAACAACAGCAAAGATATATGAGGCAAAGAAAGGAGCACAGTCAGTAAGACAAAGGGGAGTTTGCATCAGGGAGCTGGCAAACTGTGACCCAAGGACCAGGTGCCTATTTTTGGGAACTGAAGTTTTCTTTTTAATTGTAGTAAAATATAGGTAACATAAAATTTACCATTTTAACCATTTTGAAGTATACAGCTCAGTGGCATTAAATATACGTGTGATGTTCATTGCCACTATCCATTTCCAGAACTTTTCATTGTCCCAAACTGAAACTGTACCCATTAAGCACTAAGTCCCAATTCTTTATTCCTCAGAGCCCCTGGTAACCACTATTCTATCTTCTGTCTCTATGACTTTGCGTATTCTAGATACCTCATACAAGTGGATTCATATAATATTTGTTCTTCTGTGCCTGGCTTACTTACCATGTTGTCGTTTCATCCATGTTGTATCCTGTGTAAATAAAGTTTTATTTGAACTTCTGCTTTGAATTACTTCTGCTTTGTCCTATAGATGTTTTATTTTTTCATTTGTTTCCATATACATTTTTCGTTTCTTCTTTTATTTCTTGATTGACCCAATCATGGTTTAGTAGTGTATTATTTAACCTCCATATATTTGTGGTCTTTCTAGATTTTTTCTTGTGGTTGACTTCTAGTTTCATTGATTTGTGGTCAGAAAAGATGCATGGTATGATTTTGACCTTCTTGAATTTGTTGAAGCCTGTTTTGTTGTCTAATATGCGATGTATTGTGAAGAAATTTCCATGTACACTTGAAAACAATGTGGATACTGCTGTTTGGGGATGGAATGTTCTGAATATATCAGTTAAATCATTCTTTTTCAGTGTTTCATTCAAAGCATTGTTGCTTGTTGATATTCTGTTTAGATGATCTGTCCATTCATGTAAGTAGAGGGTTAAAGTCCCCTACTGTTACTGTATTTTTATTGATTACTTTCTTTATGTTTGGTATTGTTTTATGTGTTTGGGCTCCTATGTTGGGTGCAGAAATACTTATAGTTGTTATATCTTCTTGTTTGATTGTCCCCTTTATTATTACATGGTGTCCTTTGTCTCTTGTTACAGTCTTTGTTTTAAAGCCTATTTTGTATGAAACAAGGAGTGCTACTCTGGCTTTCTTTTTACATTCATCTGCATGATAGATGTTTCTCTATCCCCTCACTTTCAATTTGCGGCTGTTGTTATGTCTAAAATAAGTCTTTTGTATGAAGCATATAAATAGGCTTGTGTTTTTCATCCAATTTGTCATCCTATATATTTTGACTGGAGAATTTAATCCATTTACATTCAAAGTAATTATTTATAGGTATGTGTTTATTTTCATTTTATTACTTGGTTTGTGGTTGTTTCTGAAGATTTTCTCTGATACTCTTTAATCTTTCTCTTTTTAATGTTTTGCTGATTTTTTTAGTAATATATTTGTATTTCTTTATCTTTATTCTTTGCATAAGTGTTAGTGGTTTTTGATATATGGTTACCATTAGGTTTATTTAGAACCTGTTATGCATAAGAACCTGTTCTATATTAAGTTGATTGTCATTTAAGTTTGAACCCATTCTTTACTCCTCTCCTCCCCATGTTTCAGTATATGTTGTCATATCTTACATTCTTTTATTTTGTGAGTTATTTGACTTATTTTTTTACATAAATATTAATTTTAGTTCTTTTGTGTTTTTTACCTTCACAGTGTCACTTTTGGTCTCCCCTTTCCACTCAAACAGTCCCCTTTAATATTTCTTGCAGGGCTGCCTTTGTAGTCATGAACTCTTTTAGTTTTTGTCTGGGGAAATATTTCTCCTTACATTCTGAATGATAGCCTTTCTAGGTAGAGTATCCTTGCCTGAAGATTTTCCCCTTCCAGCACTTTGAATATATCATGCTTCTCTCTTCTGGCTTGGAAAGTTTCTGCTGAAACATCCCCTGCTAGCCTTATGGGGTTTCCCAAGTATGTTACTGTCTTCATTTGCCTTGCTGTATTTTTTAATTTATTTTAATTAAATTTTTTTAAATTCATTTTGACAGTGCAAGAGAAAGAGAGAGAACATACACACACAAGTAGGGGAGGGTCAGAGATAGAGGGAGAATGAAAATCCCAAGCAGGTTCTGCACTGTCAGCATAGAGCTCGATGGGGCTCAATTCCATGAATTGTGATATCATGACCTGAGCTGAAACCAAGAATCAGACACTTAACCAACTGAGCCACCCAGATTCCCCTGTATTGCTGTTTTATATTTTTCTTTATCATAGTATTTTCAAATTTTATTACAATATGTGTTGGTGTGGATCAGCTTCTGTTGATTTTGTTGGGAGTTCTCTGTGACTCCTGGATTGGGTATCTCTGTCCTTTCCCCACATTAAGGAAATTGTCAGCTATTATTTCTTCAAATTAATTTTATGTCCCCTTTTTTCTATCTGCTTTTTCTAGGGCCCCTGTAATAGCAATGCTATTATTATTTCATGTAGTCACTGAGTTCCCTAAGTTTATTCTTGTTTTGCATAATTATTTTTCTCTTTTGTTAAGCTTGATTAATTCCCAGCCCTCTATCTCTTAGGTCTTAAATTCATTCCTCTGCTTCTTCCAGTCTGCTGTTCAATCCATCAAGTGTGTTCTTCATTTTGTTTACTGAGCTCTTTATTTCTGTTTTTATTCCTTATTTCTGTGTTCTTACTTGTGGCTTCCAATCTTTTCTCCAGTCATGTGAGTATCCTTATGATTATTGCTTAAATACTCTATCAATCATATTACTCATATTTGTTTGACTTAGACATATGGCTGTGCCCTTGTCCTGGTCTTTCTCTTTGAGACAAATTTCTCTGTCTTCTCATTTTTCTAAATATTGGTACCTGTTTCTCTGTGTTTGGAAAGTCTGCTATATCTCCTGTCCTTGAGGGTAATGATGTTTTGAAGAAGAGGTCCTGTAGTGCACCCCCCTGTTTTCCAGGGTCTGGTATATCCAAGAGTGTGTCCAATGTGTCCTTCATGTACTGTGATCTTTTGTTCTGGTTACTTTATCCTTCAGGCCAGTCCTTTGCAGATGTTCTGTTTGCCTATTTTGGGCAGTATTTGCTCCCTTGCCTGAATGTGGTGCATTTTAACTAGGTGTGCTCTCATGTATCTGTGAAATGAAATCTGTCAACACCACCACTGGAACTGAGACACTACCAAACTCCCAAGTTAGGAGATTTGGTATGTGCAGGGCTTTGGACCATTCTTCTTGGGGAGGGGGCCCACCACACTGGGACTGAGACAAGCAAGACTGGGAAGTGTGGTTCCACTGGATCAAAGGAGGGAAGAGCTTGGTGTAAACAAGTTAGGTAGCTAGTGTTAGGGGCAGACTGGTTTGCAAAGGTGTCTCTGTGTTTACGCTGAGGGATGGGGTAGGGAAATGATGTTGGCCAGTTCCTTTGTACTTGGAGATGTCTCTCCAAGAATGCTGACTCTGAGACATGCTCTGAAATAAGCAAATAACATCTGCAATGTGTTCCTCATGTGCTCTTCAGATTTATGTTTCCATACTATGTGTCCTCTGGTTGTTTGCCTGCCTTCTTTCCAAAAGCATCCCCAAAGCCCTACAGCCTCTATCCCAGCCAAGCCCACTGACCTTTAAAATTCCAGGATTTAAGCCCCACTGGTTGCCCAGAAGTCACACAATTTGGCCCCTCTGGCTTTCTAAGCCAATCACTGTAGAAATTTGTTTTCCCAATGCTCTCTCCTGTATGTTAGTCTGTCTCTTGCCCTTCTCCATGACCAGAGCTCCCTTCCTACTACAGCAGCCATGATCCATTTCCCTCCCAAACCACATCTCTGCACTTCATACCTTCTTTGATGTGGTTTCTTCATACCTTTAGTTGTGGAGTTTGTTCTTCCAGTCTTCGGGTCATTTGTCGGGGGGGGGTATTTAGAATGATTTGATAGCTATCTATTTGTATTTGTGGGACAGTACAGGACTAGAGTCCTCTTATTCTGGTGTCATCTTCCAGTTCTGCCAGGTATTTTATTTTATTTTATTTTATTTTATTTTATTTTATTTTATATTTTTAAACTTATTAAAATGTTTATTTATTTTTTTTAAAAATTTTTTTAATGTTTTATTCATTTTTGAGACAGAGAGAGACAGAGCATGAACGGGGGAGGGGCAGAGAGAGAGGGAGACACAGAATTGGAAGCAGGCTCCAGGCTCTGAGCCATCAGCCCAGAGCCCGACGCGGGGCTCGAACTCACGGACTGCGAGATCGTGACCTGGCTGAAGTAGGACGCTTAACCGACTGCGCCACCCAGGTGCCCCAAAATGTTTATTTATTTTAAGAGAGAGAGAGCATGTGAAAGCAGAGTAGGGGCAGAGAGAGAGGGAGAGAGAGAATTCCAAGCAGGTTGTACACTGTAAATGAGAAACCTGATTCAGGGCTCAAAATCACGAACTGTGAGATCATGACCTAACCCAAAATCAAAAGTTAGACACTTAACTGACTGAGCCTCCCAAGTGCCCCCTGCTAGGTATTTTAGAAATTTAATCTTATTTTGTTGATGAGGATGTGGAGAAAGAGGATTTCTTTTGCATTGTTGGTGGCACTGCAAGCTGGTGCATCCACTCTGGAAAATGGTATGGAGGTTCCTCAAAAAGCTAAAAATAGAACTACCCTATGACCCAGCAATTGAACTACTAGGCATTTATCCAAGGGTTGCAGGTGTCCTGTTTCAAAGGCACGCATGCACCCCCATGTTTATAGCAGCACTATCAACAATAGCCAAAGTATGGAAAGAGCCCAAATGTCCATTGATGGATGAATGGATAAAAAGAGGTGGTATATATATGTATATATATATATATATGTATATATATATATACATATATATATATATATATATACATATATATACAATAGAGTATCACTCGACAATCAAAAAGAATGAAATCTTGCCATTTGCAACTACGTGGATGGAACTAGAGGGTATTATGCTAAGTGAAATTAGCCAGTCAGAGAAAGGCAAAAATCATATGACTTCACTCATATGAGGACTTTAAGAGAAAAAACAGATGAACATAATGGAAGGGAAACAAAAATAATATAAAAACAGGGATGGGGACAAAACAGAAGAGACTCATAAATATGGAGAAAACCTGGGGGTTACTGGAGGGGTTGTGGGAGGGAGGATGGGCTAAATAGGTAAGAGACACTAAGGAATCTACTCCTGAAATCATTGTTGCACTATATACTAACTAATTTGGATGTAAATTTTAAAAAATTAAAATTAAAAACAAATACAAATAAAAACAAAACAAACAAAAGTAATCTTATTTTATCCTAACAACAGGTTTCAAGATAAGAAACCAGAGATCAGAGACGGTAAGTGACTTGCTTATTGTCACACAGAAAATAGTTGGTAAGCTGGGGTATGAAATTAAGCTTGCAGACTTTAGAGCCTGTGGGCTCAGCCATTCAAATTATTCTGCTAAAAGGGCTTCTAGGTTGGCCTGAAGTGAGCAATGAGAACCACATATGGGTCTGTCTCTGGTGCATTGTGATTTTCATGAGTGAAATATAAATTCTTGTTGTAACTAGGAGGGAAAAAAGGTGGTGGATATCAACCCTGCTCTACCTGTCCTTGACAGAAAAATTGAGTTGAAATGACTTTTTAATATTAACATGTCAGACAAATTAGTGCCTTGGAAAGTACTAATTACAGCATTTCTCTTTAATTCTATAACCAGCTATCATGTAAAATGCACACATCAACTCCCTTTGTATTTTCCAGAACAATTTATTTCTTCACTAGTAATGAAGGAGATTTTATGTTCATAGTGTTAAATTCAACAGTGCCAAGTAGCACAAGTGTGTCTTTTATTGAGGTGAAATTGGTATAAACACTAGGTTTCAGGTGTATATTATAAATTAACATCTGTATTCATGACAAAGTAGTCACATCCAAATTCTAGTTACCATCCATCACCATCTATTTGACCACCTTCATCCATTTTTTGCACCTCCAAACTCCTTCCCTTCTGTAAACATCAATCTCTTTATGTCTATGAATTTTTTTCCCACTCACTTGTTTGGTTTGTTTCAGTTGTGGTGTTTTGTTTTGTTTTGTTTTGTTTTTAGATTCCATTTTTGAGTGAAATCATCCTGTTTTTGTCTTTCGCTTTCTGACTTATTTCACCTAACATACCCTGAAGGTCCATCTATGTTGCAAATGGCAAGATTTATTTCTTTATTATGGCTGAGTAGTATTTTATTGTGTGTTTATAACACATCTTCTTTATCTATTTATCTCAGGGACACTTAAGTGGTTTCCTTTTCTTGGCTATTGTAAATAATGTTTCTATGAAAATTGGGGTGCATATATATTTTTAAATTAGTGTTTTCATAATTTTTTGGGTAAATACTCAAGAGTAGAATAGCTGCATCATATGGTATTTCTATTCTTAACTTCTTGAAAAATCTTCATACTGTGTTCCATAGTAGCAGCACCAATTTGCATTCCCACCAATAGTGTATGAGGATTCTTTTGTGTCCAAATTCTCTCCAACACTTGGTATTTCTTGTCTTTTTGATGATAGCCAATCTAACTGGTGTGAGGTAATATCACATTGTAATCACAATTTATTTGCATTTTTGTAATAATTAGTGATGTTGAAGATAACTTTCATATGTCTGTTGGCTCTCTGTATGACTTCTTTGGAAAATGCCTATTCAGGTCCTATGTCCACTTTTTTTTTTATAAATTTTTTTTCAACGTTTATTTATTTTTGGGACAGAGAGAGACAGAGCATGACCGGGGGAGGGGCAGAGAGAGAGGGAGACACAGAATCGGAAACAGGCTCCAGGCTCTGAGCCATCAGCCCAGAGCCTGACGCGGGGCTCGAACTCACGGACCGCGAGATCGTGACCTGGCTGAAGTCGGACGCTTAACCGACTGCGCCACCCAGGCGCCCCCTATGTCCACTTTTTAATGAGGTTGTTTGTTTGTTTTGGGTTTTAAGTTTTATGAGCTCTTTACATATTTTGAATATTAACAACTTGTTGGATATGTGATTTATAAATATCTTCTCCTATCAGTAGGTTGCCATTGTGTTTTGGTGATGGTTTCCTGTGTTGTGCAAAATGAGTTTTAGTTTGTTGTAGACTCATTTGTTAATTTTTGCTTTTGTTTTCCTTGCTTTTGGAGTCAGATACATAAAAACATCACTAAGACTAATGTCAAGGAGATTACTGCCTATATTTTCTTCTAGGGGTTGTATTGTTTCAGGTCTTGTGTTCAAGTCTAATCCATTTTGACTTAATTTTTGTGTATGATGTAAAAGAGTGATCTAGTGTCATTATTTTTTATATGACTGACCAGTTTTCCTGCAACTATATATTGGTTTTTTTCTCCATTGTATATTCTTAGTCCCTTTGTCATAAACAAATTGTCCACATATGTATGGATTTATTTCTAGGCTTTCAATTTTGTTCCATTGATCTGCATGTCTCCTTTTATGCCAGTACCATACTGCTTTGATTACTGTGGCTTTGTAATATAGTTTGAAGTCAGGGAGAGTGATACCTTCAGCTTTCCTTTTTTCAAGATCACTTTGGCTATTCAGAATTTTTTTGTGATCCCATAAGCTGATAGCAAGTTAAATCTGAACACAATCCAAAACTTTACATTTTTACTTCACCCCCTTTTATGTTGTGCCTTCCTTAACTAATTATTGCAGCTTTAGTTAATTTTACTATTTTTGTTTTTTACTTCCTTTGTGTGATTGATACACTTCTTTCTTGTGTGTTTATTGTTTACAGTGAGATTTTTATTTATGGATGGTTTTTGTTATTATTTAGGGCTATTTCTTTTCAAGTCAAAGAAGTTTCTTTAACATTTCTTGTAAGACTGTTTTAATGGTGGTGAACTCCTTCAACCTTTACTTACCAGAGAAACCCTTGATCTCTCCTTCAATTCTGAATGTTAACTCTGATGGGTAGAGAATTTTGGTTTGGAATTCTTTTCATTTCATCACTTTGAGTATATTGTGTTACTCTATTCTGGCCTGCATAGTTTTTGTTGAGAAATTTGTTGATTTCCTTATGGAGTTTTATTTATTCATAAGAGCTTGTTTTTCTCTTGATGCTTTTAAGATTCTCTTTTTATCTTTAACTTTTGCCATTTTAATTATAATTTGTCTTTGTGTGCATCTGTTTTGGTCATTTTATTTGGGATTCTCTGGGCTTCCTGGACCTGGATGCCTGTTTCTTTCCCCAGATTAAGAAAGTTTCAGACATTATTTAGTCAATAAGTGTTCTGGCCCTTTTTCTCTCTTCTTCCAAGACCAATATGTTATTTCACTTGAGGTGACTCAGAGATCTCTTAAGGAGTCTTTACCTTTTTATTTATTTTTATTTATTTTTTCTTATTGCTGCACTGTCTGGGTGATTTCCCATTGCTTTCTCTTCCAGCTGACTGATCCGTTCTTCTGCTTCATCCAATCTGCTTTTGAACCCCTCTAGTATATTTTAACATTTGATTATTATATTTTGCAGCTCTCTGTGTTCTATTAGAGCTTTCTTATATTTCTTATATAATTTATATTTCTTATATTAGATCTCTTTGTTGAAGATCTCACTGTGTTCATCCATTCTCCTCTCGAGTTTGGTGAGCATCTTTATAACATTACTTTGAAATCTTTATTAAGTAAATATCCTATCTCTATTCCATTAAGGACTTTTCCTAGTGTTTTTTTAAGTTTATTTATTTTGAGAGAGATAGAGCACGAGCAGGGGAGGGGCAGAGAGAGAGAGGGAGAGAGAGAATCCCAAGCAGACTCCATGCTGTCAGTGAGGAGTCTGAAATGGGGTTTGATCTCACAACCATGAGATCATGACCTGAGCTGAATCAAGAGTTGGATGCTTAACAGACCGAACCACACAGACACCCCTTCTGAAGTTTTATCTTGTTATTTTATTTGAAATATATTCCTTTTTCTCCTTTGTCCTGACTTTCTTTGTTTATATCTATGTGTTAGGTGAAGCATCTGTTTCTCCCAGTCTGGATGGAATGGTCAGTGTAAGGTTGAGGAGGTGTGCTTCCATCTGTGCAGTGCTGTGGTAGTGTTAGCCTGCCAAGCTCTGTTTCTCCAATTGTTTCAGTACAATGCAAACATTCTTGGCCAGATGAACCAGGCATTCACAGGAGGTCCTTTGTGTGAGTAGCATGCGCCCTCTGGGGCAGGGGAGAAAAGTGTCACAGTGGAGGAGCACTGGTTCAGGGAAGCCCAACCTTGTGTCTAGTGAGGCAGCATTGGTTATGGAGGAGTGCTGAATTGGAGCAAGCCTGTTCACCAGATTTTGTGGAGTGGGAGCCATGGTAAACAAGTCCAAACTAAGGCAACCCTGTGTGCCAGGTCTAGCAGTGTGGGGGCTGCAGAGTATTTCTGGGGCAAGGGAGCAATGGTAGCAAGGAAGATTAAGAATGCAAAAAATGGCACAGACCAGGCTAGCAAAGAATAAGAAGACTTAAAAAATAATGGTGTCTGCCACTGCCTCTGTTCCTCGACAGATGTTCAACAGATCACTGCCCCTTTGGTGAGACTTGTTAACTAATTTCCCTCCCATACTGTCCAGGAATTTCTCAAGCTACTACCTGTGTTTTAGGTTTCCTAGCAAGTAAGACTGTGTGTAAGCCCTTCAAGCTGTACAATCCTCTGGGTTTCCCAGATGTTAGTCCCACTTGATTTCAAAACTAGTCATTTTGGGGGCTAGCCATTCTAGTAAAGGTCTAATCGCCTGGAGTGCCCAATGTGGAGCTTAAGCCCCTTGCTCCTTAGAGAGGAACTGTGCATGTATGATTTCCTTCATGCTTGTGGGTTGCTGCATTGAAAGTAGGGGTCCTGGCAAAACTGCTTCTCTGCCCTTCCTGCCCATCTCAATGTGGCTTATCTTCCCCATTGTTGTGGAACAACTTTTTTAGTCTTCAGGTCTCTTTTGTGGAGAATTGCTCTATGTGTAATTGTAACTTTGGTGTGTCTGTGGTAGGAGGTGAGCCCAAGATCTTCCTACACTGTGCTCTTGAAGACTCTTCTAAGAAGAACACGTCTTAAAGTATTATTTTGTTTTTAACTTCCTGTATCACAAGGTTTGTTTTGATGTAATTTCTCCTTATTATGGAAAAAGATCCTGAGGTTGAGATGATAAGCAATTAGTTGCAGGTCAGCTTTACAATCACCTATGGCTGTCACCTAAAGATCCATTTTTTTTTTTCCTCAGCTTTGTTAGTCAGAGTGGTTATTAACTATGGCTCTGCCTTTAGAATTATTTGGTAAACTATTTAGCTTTATTTTTTTAAAGTAAGATGTGGTCCAGGTGTTCTAACCTAAATAGCCTTTGGTGGAGTTCAATAATAATTATATTAATTGGTGTAAAAATTATTATATAAAATTAATTATTCTAATATGTACGATTCAAAGGTATTTAGTATATTTGTGGCACCTAGGTGGCTCATCAGTCTTCTGACTTAGCTCAGGTCATCATCTCACAGTTTATGAGTTTGAGCCCCGCGTGGGACTCTGCTGACAACTGTGCGCCTGGAGCCTGCTTCAGATTCTGTGTCTCCCTCTTTCTTTGCCCTTACTGAGCTCATGCTCTCTCTCTCTGTCTCAAAAATAAACTTAAAAAAAAAGTCATTTGGTATATTCAAATTGCTGTGCAACAATTACCTTTATCTAGTTCCAAACTAATTTTATCACCCAAAAGGAAAACTCATACCCATTAAGCAGTGACTCCATTTCTCCCACTCCCTAGCCCTGGCAATCATTTAATCTACTTTCTGACTGTATGGATTTATCTACTCTGTATATATAATGTAAAGGGAATTATACAATATGTGCCTTTTGTGTCTGGCAGCATTCATTTGCCATAATATTTTCAAAGTTCATCTGTGTTGTAGCACTTCATTCATGGTCATGGCCAAATAATATTGCATTGTATGGGTATACCACATGTGTATCCATTCATCAGTCCATGGCATTCAGGTTGATTTTTAAAAATCTTTTGGCTATTACAAATGTGCTGCTATGGACACTCATATGTGGGTTTTTTCATATGTAATATTTTCCATCATTTTTTTTGTATATAATAAGAGTGGAATATCTGGGTCATATAGAATTCTATGTAAAAAATTTAGAGGAAAAAACTGTTTTCCATGACAGCTATGCCATTTTACATTTCCACCAGTGATCTATGAAGGTTTCATTTTTCCACATTTTCCTATTTTTAAATATAGCCAGCTAATGGATATAAACTAGCTTCTTATTATGTTTCTGATTTGCATTTCCCTGATGGCTAATGATGTTTAGCATTACTTCATGTATTTATTGGCCATTTAACTTTTAAATTTAGGTCTTTGATTCATTTTTAATTGACTTTTATATATTATATAAGGTAGAAGTTTAATTTCATTCTTTGATATTTTGCTAGTATAATCCCCAGTACAACTTGTTGAACAGACTTTTATCCTTATTGAATGGTCTTGGCACCCTTGTAAAATATAAATTGGTCATAGACGAAGAGTTTTATTTCTGAACTCTCAACTCCATGCCACTGATATATGTATATCTGTATGTCAACACCACACTTGTTTTGATTACTGTAGATTTGCAATAAATTTCCAATTTGGGAAGTATGAGTCCTCCAAATTCGTTCTTTTTCAAGACTTTTTGACTATCCAGTGTCTATTGCAATTCCATATTACTTTAGGCTCAGATTTTCCATTTCTGTAAAAAGGAACATTGAAATTTGGTAAGATTTTGATAAGATTTCATTTAATCTGTAGATGATTTAGGGCATAAGGGCATATTGCCATCTTAAAATCCATGAATATGGTATACCTTTCCATTTATTGGTATTTTAATATTTTAATGCTCTTGTAAATACATTTTTTCTTAATTTTAATTGCTCTTTGCTCATTGCTGTATAGAAATGCAACTGATTTTTGCATGCTGATTTTGTATTCTACAAACTTGGTCAATTACTTTATTAAATCTAATCAGTTTTCTTGTGGATTCGTTAAGAATATATATATATATGTATATATATACATATGTGTATATATATACATATATATGTATATATATATATATATTCTTAACGAATCCACAAGAAAACTGATTAGATTTAATATATATATATATTTAACATATATATGTGTGTATATATATATATATATATATATATAATGGATTATGTCATGTGAGAATGGAGGTAATTTTATTTCTTTATTTCCAATTTGGATATTTTCTTACATAATTTGTCTGACTAAAACTTCAGTACAATTGTGAACAGAGTTGCTAAAAGCAGATATCCTTTTCCTTGTTTCTATCTTCAAGGGAAAGATTTCAGTTTTTTCACAATTGAATTATAATATCAGGTGTGAGTTTTTCATAAATGCACATTTACAAGTTTAGGAAGTTTCCTTCTAGTCCTAATCTGCTGAGTGTTTTTATCATAAAAGACATGTTGGATTTTGTCAAATGCTTTTTCTGCATTGATTGTGATCATCACTTTAATTTTCCTTTATTCTATTACTGTGGTTTATTACATTAACTCTTTTTATTATACTAAAAAACCTCTATATTCATGGGGTAAATCCTACTAATTATGGTGTATAATTGTCTTTATACACTGGTAGATTTGGTCATTCAGAATTTTTGGTAATGATTTTTGCATTCATTTATTCACAACGGGTATTGGTCTATAGTTGGATAGTTGTCTTTTTTTAATGTTTTCTTTATTTGGCTTTTGTATCAGCATAGTGGTGGCCTCAGAAAATGAGTTAGGAAGTGTTCTTTCCACTCATATTTTTTGAAATAGGTTTACAATGATTAGTGTTCTTTTTGAAATGTTTGGTAGAATTCACTAGTGAAGCCATCTGGTCCTGTGTTTTTTTTTTGTTTTGTTTTGTTTTGTTTTTCCTTTCTTCCTTTATTTTTCTGGGAAGTTTTGATACTTGATTCTCTTTACTTTCAGTAAAGTTATTCAGTTAATATTTTCTCTTTCTTCTTGAGTAATTTTTGATTATTTGTAACTAAGAATTTGTGTTTTTAGTTTTCATTATCTAAATGATTTGGAATTATTCATAGTATTCTTTTATAACTCTTTTTATTTATGTAAGATCTGTCATAATGCCCCCACTTTTATTTCTGATTTTAGTGATTAAAGTCTTCTTTTTCTTTTTCTTGGTCAATCTAACTAAATTTTTTTAATTTGTATTTAAAGTAATTTCTTTGTACTTTTTTATTCAATTAATAAATTATCAGTTATATTTAAAGTAATTGTTGATTAGGAAGGAGTTACTAATGCTATTTCTCTATTTGTTTTCAATATGTTCTATCTTTTATTTTTTGTTCCACAATTTCTTTATTACTGCTTCCATTTGATTTGTATTCTCATTTACTATTTTGATTGCCTTCAAATTTTTTTTCTGTATTTTTTTCCTTAGTAGTTACCCTGGGATTTACAATTAACATCTTAACTTTATTAAATTGAAGTTTGAATATCAGCTTAGTTTGAATAGTATACAATAACTCTGCTACTTTATGTCTCCATCTCCTCATTTTCTATGTTTCTTTACAGATTAAATCTTTATGCATTGTGTGTCATTAGTATAGATTTATAATTGTTGTTTTATTTATTTATTTATTTATTTTCCATTTCAAATACATCCATGGTCGCATTTATTTTAGTTCCATCATCACATTAAAACCCATAACATCATCATCAAGTTTTCATTCTGAATATGACTGTGGCTTTCTTGTGTATTTGCCAGCTTCCTTGATTTGCAATCCTTTCTCGAAGTGTTGCCACGCATATGACAGATGCTCTTAGGTTTTGGTTGTTTGAAAATATCTGTATTTCTCTTTCAATTTAGTAAGAACATTTGACAGTGGAACATTTTACTATGTCATGACTTCCACTGTTTCTTGAGAGAATTTAGTGGTCCACCCGTTACTTCCTTCTCTCAAGGCAATCCACCCTTTTAAACGTTTTTTTTTCTCTACCTGTGTTAAGATTTCGACTTAGTGTTTGGTTTTGCGATTTTGCTCGGGCAGATCTCCGTGTGGGTTTCTATTTGTTTGTTCTTCTCAGGCTGGGTCGTGCTTCCGGAGTCTTTACCATGATGTCTTTCTTCCATATTGGAAACATAAAACCCGTTATCTTTCAAATAGTGCTTCTGCTACAATTAACAATTCGGGAAACAGATGCTGGCAAGGATGTAGAGAAAGAGGAACCCTCTTGCCCCGCTGGCGGGATCGCAAACTGGTGCAGCCACTCTGGAAAACAGTATGGAGGTTCCTCAAAAAATTAAAACTAGAACTACCCTGTGACCCAGCAACTGCACCACCAAGTATCCATCCAAACGATACAAAAATGCCGATCCAAAGGGGCACATGCACCCCAATGTTCACAGCAGCGCTATCAACAACAGCCAAAGAATGGAAATAGCCCAAGTGTCCATCGATGGATGAATGGATAAACAAGACGTGATATACATCTGATGGAATGTTACTCAGCCGTTAAAAACAAAGATTATTCTGACACCTGCTACGTGGATGAACCCCAAGATAATTATGCTTAGCGACATAAGCCAGACACAAAAGCATGGATGCTGTATGATTCCACTTCTATGAGGAACTTGCAGCAAATTCATAGACACAGAAAAGCAGAACCCTTACAGTGGTTGTAAGGGGCTGGGGGAGTGTAACGGGGAGTCGGGTGTTTAACGAGGGCAGAGTTCCAGTTTTGCAAGACGAAAAGAATTCTGGAGGTGGTTGCGTAACAAGGGGAATATACTTCACATTCCTGACCTGTATGCTTAAAAACGGTTAAGATGGTAAACTGTAAGTGGCATGTATTTTACGAAAATCAGTTTTTATTTATTTTTTTTATTTATTTTTTTTAATTATATGAAATTTATTGTCAAATTGGTTTCCAAACAACACCCAGTGCTCATCCCAAAAGGTGCCCTCCTCAATACCCATCACCCACCCTCTCCTCCCTCCCACCCCCCATCAACCCTCAGTTTGCTCTCAGTTTTTAACAGTCTCTTATGCTTTGGCTCTCTCCCACTCTAACCTCTTTTTTTTTTTTTTCTTTTTTCCTCCCCCTCCCCCAAGGGTTCCTGCCAAGTCTCTCAGGATCCACATAAGAGTGAAACCATATGGTATCTGTCTTTCTCTGTATGGCTTATTTCACTTAGCATCACACTCTCCAGTTCCATCCACGTTGCTACAAAAGGCCATATTTCATTTTTTCTCATTGCCACGTAGTATTCCATTGTGTATATAAACCACAATTTCTTTATCCATTCATCAGTTGATGGACATTTAGGCTCTTTCCATAATTTGGCCACTGTTGAGAGCGCTGCTATGAACATTGGGGTACAAGTGCCCCTATGCATCAGCACTCCTGTATCCCTTGGATAAATTCCTAGCAGTGCTATTGCTGGGTCACAGGGCAGGTCTATTTCCAATTTTCTGAGGAACCTCCACACTGCTTTCCAGAGCGGCTGCACCAGTTTGCATTCCCACCAACAGTGCAAGAGGGTTCCCGTTTCTCCACATCCTCTCCAGCATCTATAGTCTGATTTGTTCATTTTGGCCACTCTGACTGGCGTGAGGTGATACCTGAGTGTGGTTTTGATTTGTATTTCCCTGATAAGGAGCGACGCTGAACATCTTTTCATGTGCCTGTTGGCCATCCAGATGTCTTCTTTAGAGAAGTGTCTATTCATGTTTTCTGCCCATTTCTTCACTGGGTTATTTGTTTTTCGGGTGTGGAGTTTGGTGAGCTCTTTATAGATTTTGGATACTAGCCCTTTGTCCGATATGTCATTTGCAAATATCTTTTCCCATTCCGTTGGTTGCCTTTTAGTTTTGTTGGTTGTTTCCTTTGCTGTGCAGAAGCTTTTTAGGTTCATAAGGTCCCAGTAATTCACTTTTGCTTTTAATTCCCTTGCCTTTGGGGATGTGTCGAGTAAGAGATTGCTACGGCTGAGGTCAGAGAGGTCTTTTCCTGCTTTCTCCTCTAAGATTTTGATGGTTTCCTGTCTCACATTCAGGTCCTTTATCCATTTTGAGTTTATTTTTGTGAATGGTGTGAGAAAGTGGTCTAGTTTCAACCTTCTGCATGTTGCTGTCCAGTTCTCCCAGCACCATTTGTTAAAGAGGCTGTCTTTTTTACATTGGATGTTCTTTCCTGCTTTGTCAACGATGAGTTGGCCATACGTTTGTGGGTCTAGTTCTGGGGTTTCTATTCTATTCCATTGGTCTATGTGTCTGTTTTTGTGCCAATCCCATGCTGTCTTGATGATGACAGCTTTGTAGTAGAGGCTAAAGTCTGGGATTGTGATGCCTCCTGCTTTGGTCTTCTTCTTCAAAATTACTTTGGCTATTCGGGGCCTTTTGTGGTTCCATATGAATTTTAGGATTGCTTGTTCTAGTTTGGAGAAGAATGCTGGTGCAATTTTGATTGGGATTGCATTGAATGTGTAGATAGCTTTGGGTAGTATTGACATTTTGACAATATTTATTTTTCCAATCCATGAGCAGGGAATGTCTTTCCATTTCTTTAAATCTTCTTCAATTACCTTCATAAGCTTTCTATAGTTTTCAGCATACAGATCCTTTACATCTTTGGTTATATTTATTCCTAGGTATTTTATGCTTCTTGGTGCAATTGTGAATGGGATCAGTTTCTTTATTTGTCTTTCTGTTGCTTCATTGTTAGTGTATAAGAATGCAACTTATTTCTGTACATTGATTTTGTATCCTGCAACTTTGCTGAATTCATGTATCAATTCTAGCAGAGTTTTGGTGGAGTCTATCGGATTTTCCATGTATAATATCATGTCATCTGCAAAAAGCGAAAGCTTGACTTCATCTTTGCCAATTTTGATGCCTTTGATTTCCTTTTGTTGTCTGATTGCTGATGCTAGAACTTCCAGCACTATGTTCAACAACAGCGGTGAGAGTGGGCATCCCTGTCGTGTTCCTGATCTCAGGGAAAAAGCTCTCAGTTTTTCCCCGTTGAGGATGATGTTAGCTGTGGGCTTTTCATAAATGGCTTTTATGATCTTTAAGTATGTTCCTTCTATCCCGACTTTCTCAAGGGTTTTTATTAAGAAAGGGTGCTGGATTTGGTCAAAGGCCTTTTCTGCATCGATTGACAGGATCATATGGTTCTTCTCTTTTTTTTTGCTAATGTGATGTATCGCGTTGATTGATTTGCGAATGTTGAACCAGCCCTGCATCCCAGGAATGAATCCCACTTGATCATGGTGAATAATTCTTTTTATATGCTGTTGAATTCGATTTGCTAGTATCTTATTGAGAATTTTTGCATCCATATTCATCAGGGATATTGGCCGGTAGTTCTCTTTTTTTACTGGGTCTCTGTCTGGTTTAGGAATCAAAGTAATACTGGCTTCATAGAATGAGTCTGGAAGTTTTCCTTCCCTTTCTATTTCTTGGAATAGCTTGAGAAGGATAGGTATTATCTCTGCTTTAAACGTCTGGTAGAACTCCCCTGGGAAACCATCTGGTCCTGGACTCTTATTTGTTGGGAGATTTTTGATAACCGATTCAATTTCTTCGCTGGTTATGGGTCTGTTCAGGCTTTCTATTTCCTCCTGATTGAGTTTTGGAAGAGTGTGGGTGTTTTGGAATTTGTCCCTTTCTTCCAGGTTGTCCAATTTGTTGGCATATAATTTTTCATAGTATTCCCTGATAATTGTTTGTATCTCTGAGGGATTGGTTGTAATAAATCCATTTTCATTCATGATTTTATCTATTTGTGTCATCTCCCTCTTCTTTTTTTTTTTTTTTTAATTTTTTTTTTCAACGTTTATTTATTTTTGGGACAGAGAGAGACAGAGCATGAACGGGGGAGATGCAGAGAGAGAGGGAGACACAGAATCGGAAACAGGCTCCAGGCTCTGAGCCATCAGCCCAGAGCCCGATGCGGGGCTCGAACTCACGGACCACGAGATCGTGACCTGGCTGAAGTCGGACGCTTAACCAACTGCGCCACCCAGGCGCCCCTCCCTCTTCTTTTTGAGAAGCTTGGCTGGAGGTTTGTCAATTTTGTTTATTTTTTCAAAAAACCAACTCTTGGTTTCGTTGATCTGCTCTACAGTTTTTTTAGACTCTATATTGTTTATTTCTACTCTGATCTTTATTATTTCTCTTCTTCTGCTGGGTTTGGGGTGTCTTTGCTGTTCTGCTTCTATTTCCTTTAGGTGTGCTATTAGATTTTGTATTTGGGATTTTTCTTGTTTCTTGAGATAGGCCTGGATTGCAAGGTATTTTCCTCTCAGGACTGCCTTCGCTGCATCCCAAAGCGTTTGGATTGTTGTATTTTCATTTTCGTTTGTTTCCATATATTTTTTAATTTCTTCTCTAATTGCCTGGTTGACCCACTCATTCGTTAGTAGGGTGTTCTTTAACCTCCATGTTTTTGGAGGTTTTCCAGACTTTTTCCTGTGGTTGATTTCAAGCTTCATAGCATTGTGGTCTGAAAGTATGCATGGTATAATTTCAATTCTGGTAAACTTATGAAGGGCTGTTTTGTGACCCAGTATATGATCTATCTTGGAGAATATTCCATGTGCACTCGAGAAGAAGGTATATTCTGTTGCTTTGGGATGCAGAGTTCTAAATATATCTGTCAAGTCCATCTGATCCAATGTCTCATTCAGGGCCCTTGTTTCTTTATTGACCGTATGTCTAGATGATCTATCCATTTCTGTAAGTGGGGTGTTAAAGTCCCCTGCAATTACCACATCTTATCAGTAAGGTTGCTTATGTTTATGAGTAGTTGTTGTATATATTTGGGGGCTCCGGTATTCGGCGCATAGACATTTATAATTGTTAGCTCTTCCTGATGAATAGACCCTGTAACTATTATATAATGTCCTTCTTCATCTCTTGTTACAGCCTTTAATTTAAAGTCTAGTGTCTGATATAAGTATGGCTACTCCAGCTTTCTTTTGGCTTCCAGTAGCATGATAAATAGTTCTCCATCCCCTTACTCTCAATCTAAAGGTGTCCTCAGGTCTAAAATGAGTCTCTTGTAGACAGCAAATAGATGGGTCTTGTTTTTTTATCCATTCTGATACCCTATGTCTTTTGGTTGGCGCATTTAATCCATTTACATTCAGTGTTATTATAGAAAGATACGGGCTTAGAGTCATTGTGATGTCTGTATGTTTTATGCTTGTAGTGTTGTCTCTGGTACTTTGTCTCACAGGGTCCCCCTTAGGATCTCTTGTAGGGCTGGTTTAGTGGTGACAAATTCCTTCAGTTTTTGTTTGTTTGGGAAGACCTTTATCTCTCCTTCTATTCTAAATGACAGACTTGCTGGATAAAGGATTCTCGGCTGCATATTTTTCCTGTTTAGCACACTGAAAATCTCGTGCCAATTCTTTCTGGCCTGCCAAGTTTCAAAGGAGAGATCAGTCACGAGTCTTATAGGTCTCCCTTTATATGTGAGGGCACGTTTACCCCTTGATGCTTTCAGAATTCTCTCTTTATCCTTGTATTTTGCCAGTTTCACTATGATATGTCCTGCAGAAGATCGATTCAAGTTACGTCTGAAGGGAGTTCTCTGTGCCTCTTAGATTTCAATGCCTTTTTCCTTCCCCAGTTCAGGGAAGTTCTCAGCTCTAATTTCTTCAAGTACCCCTTCAGCACCTTTCCCTCTCTCTTCCTCCTCTGGGATACCAATTATGCGTATATTATTTCTTTTTAGCGTATCATTTAGTTCTCTAATTTTCCCCTCATACTCCTGGATTTTTTTATCTCTCTTTTTCTCAGCTTCCTCTTTTTCCATAACTTTATCTTCTAGTTCACCTATTCTCTCCTCTGCCTCTTCAATCCGTGCCGTGGTGGTTTCCATTTTGTTTTGCATTTCATTTAAAGCGTTTTTCAGCTCCTCGTGACTGTTCCTTAGTCCCTTGATCTCTGTAGCAAGAGATTCTCTGCTGTCCTCTATACTGTTTTCAAGCCCAGCGATTAATTTTATGACTATTATTCTAAATTCACTTTCTGTTATATTATTTAAATCCTTTTTAATCAGCTCATTAGCTGTTGTTATTTCCTGGAGATTCTTCTGAGGGGAATTCTTCCGCTTGGTCATTTTGGATAGTCCCTGGCGTGGTGAGGACCTGCAGGGCACTTCCCCTGTGCTGTGGTGTATAACTGGAGTTGGTGGGTGGAGTCGCTGTCAGACCTGATGTCTGCCCCCGGCCCACCACTGGGGCCACAGTGAGACTGGTGTGTGCCTTCTCTTCCCCTCTCCTAGGGGCGGGATTCACTGTGGGGTGGCATGGCCCGTCTGGGCTACTTGCACACTGCCAGGCTTGTGACGCTGGGGATCTGGCGTATTAGCTGGGGTGGGTAGGCAAGGTGCACGGGGGCAGGAGGGGCAGGCTTAGCTCGCTTCTCCTTAGGTGATCCACTTCAGGAGGGGTCCTGTGGCAGTGGGAGGGAGTCGGATCCGCTGCCGGAGGTTTGGCTCCACAGAAGCACAGAGTTGGGTGTTTGTGCGGAGCGAGCAAGTTCCCTGGCAGGAACTGGTTCTCTTTGGGATTTTGGCTGGGGGATGGGCGGGGGAGATGGCGCTGGGGAGCGCCTTTGTTCCCCACCAAACTGAGCTCTGTCGTCCGGGGGCTCAGCAGCTCTCCCTCCCTTTGTCCTCCAGCCTTCCCGCTTTCCGAGCAGAGCTGTTAACTTATGTCCTCCCAGACGCTAAGTCGCGCTTGCTGTCGGAACACAGTCTGTCAGGCCCCTCCGCTTTTGCCTGCCAGACTCGGGGGCTCTGCTTGGCCGGTGAGCCGCCCCTCCGCCCCGGCTCCCTCCCGCCAGTCCTTGGAGCGCGCACCACCTTGCCGCCCTTCCTATCCTCTTCCGTGGGCCTCTCGTCTGCGCTTGGCTCCGGCGACTCAGTTCTGCTAATCCTCTGGCGGTTTTCTGGGTTATTTAGGCAGGTGTAGGTGGAATCTAAGTGATCAGCAGGACGTGAGGTGAGCCCAGCGTCCTCCTACGCCGCCATCTTCCCTCCTTCCCCCCTAATTGTTGTTTTATTCATCTGTGTCTTATATAGAAAAATCTACAAGAGATTTAAACCAATAATGCAGTAATACTGGCTTTTATATTTACCTATGTAGTTACATTTAACATTGTTCTTTTTTCTTGGTATAACTTTTAATTGCTGTATAGAGCCTTTTCTTTTCAGCTCTAAGGACTCCCTTTAGAATTTATTATAGGACAGGATTACTTGTAACAAATTCTCTCAGCTTTTGTTTATCTTTGAAAAAACTTATTCAATTTTTTATTTCATTAAGTTTCTAATTTTAATTCCAGTATAGTTAACATATAGTGTTATATTAGTTTCAGATGTAAAGTATAGCAATTCAACAATTCATCATTACTCAGAATAATTCATCATTACTCAGTGATCATCATAAAAAGCATACTCTTAATCCCCTTCACCTATTTCATCCATCCACCCCCAACACTTCACTTCTGTTATGCCTTATTTTAAACAAGTGCCCTCAGTGAAAGTTATTTTTTTTTCAATAAGAACACTTTTTACTTGAGGCATACTTCAGAATACATGGTTCTAAAATATATATATAAAACATTCCACCCAAGAAAAATAGAATACACATTTTCTTCAAGTACATACAGAAGAATCCTCTGGTAAAATCACATAAAGAGACATTATAAATATTACAAATTTAAGAAGACTGAAATCATATCAAGTATATTCTCCAATCACAATGGTACAAAACAGAACATGAACAATAATACCAAGCTGGTAAGTCTACAATGAAAAATGTAAATATTTAATATGTAAATATTAAACAACACCCCAAAGCACAAGCAAAGGGCCAAATAAGATATGAAATGGCAAATCAAAATGTGTGTCAAAACAACAAAAAAGAACACACAATATTCCAAAACTTATGGGATACAGTAAAGCAGATACTGGAATGAAATTTATGCTATAACTGTGTTTATTAAGAAAAAAAGTTCAGGACACCTAGATGGCTCAGTAAGCTAGGTGTCCAAATCTTGATCTTGATTCAGGTCATGATCTCATGGCTCATGAGTTCAAACCCCAGTTTGGGGTCCGTGCTGACAGTGCAGAGGCTGCTTGTGACTATCTCTCTCTCTACCCCTTCCCCACTTATTGCTCTCTCTTTGTCTCTTTCATTTTTTTAAATGTTTTTATTTATTTTTGAGACAGAGAGAGACAGAGCACAAGCAGGGGAGGGGCAGAGAGAGATGGAGACACAGAATCTGAAGGAGGCTCCAGGCTCTGGGCTGTCAGCACAGAGCCCAACGCGGGGCTCAAACTCATGGAGTGTGAGATCATGACCTGAGCCAAAGTCAGACGCTTAACCAACTGAGCCACCCAGGCTCCCCATCTTTCTGTCTCTTTCAAAATAAAGAAATAAACTTTAAAAAAAAGAAAAAATAAAAAGTTAAAATAAACAACATTACACCACAAGGAAGTAGAAAAAGAAGAATCTTAGCTGAAATTTAGTAAAGAAAGAAAAAACAAAGAAAAATCAGAAACAAATAAACTAGAGTTCAGAGTAAATAATAACATAACATTGAAAGTAATGACCAGTTTTTCCAAAAAAATAAAAAATAAAGTTGTCAATTCTTTAACTATAATAACTAAGAAAGAAAAGGAGAAGACTCAAAAGCCAAAATGAGAAATGGAAGAGAAAACAGTACAACAGATAACCACAGTGATACATATTGTGATAACAGATAACTATAAACAACTATATACTAACAAATCAGATAACTTAGAAAAAAACATAATTCATAAAAATGCACAAGTTGCCATGATTGAATCATAAATTTTGAATCCAAGAAATAGAAAATATTCTTAGACTAATAAAAAGAATGAAAGTTGAATTAGGAATCAAAGATATCCCAGCACAGAAAAGGCCAAAAACACATGGCTCAATTGGTGAATTCTACCAAACACTAAAAAAAAATAATAATAATGACAATCTTTCTCAAAATCTTACAAATAATGGAATACAGGGAACACATTGAAAATCATTCCATGAGGCCAATACCACACTGACACCAAAGTAGAATAATTTATTCATTTCTTTCTTCATTTTTTTGAGGGATAGTTTTGCCAGATGTAAAATTCTTGATTGACAGCTTTTTCTTTAAGCATTTAAGATATGTCATCCCATTGCCTTCTATTACCTGTAATTTCCAAAGAGAAATTATCTTTAGAATAATCTAATTGAAAATCTTTTTATAAATCTTATTAAGAATCTTCTTTTGAGTGATACATCATACAACTCTTTCTGCTTTTAAGATTTGCTATTTGTACTTGTTTTTCAATTATTTGACTATAATGTGTCCCAGTGTGGATCCTTTTATGTCTATCTTGGAATTTTTTTTGAGTTTCTAGGGTATCCTTATTCATTTAGTTCATTAAAATTTGGGAAGGCTTTTTTTGACCATTATTTGTTCAAATATCCTTTTTTACATATTAAATATAATTTATTGTCAAATTGGTTTCCATACAACACCCAGTTCTCATCCCAACAGATGCCCTCCTCAATGCCCATCACCCACTTTCCCCTCTCCCACATCCCCCATCAACCCTCAGTTGTTCTCAGTATTTACAAGTCTCTTATGGTTTGCCTCCTTCCTTCTCTGTAACTTTTTTTTTTCACCCCTTCCCCTCCCTGATGATCTTCTGTTAAGTTTCTCAGGATCGACATATGAGTGAAAACATATGGTATCTGTCTTTCTCTGCCTATTTATTCAAATATTCTTATTGCTTCTTTCTGTCCTCTCCTCCTGGAACTCTCATTATGTATATGTTGGCATATGTGATATACCACATTCTTCAGGTCTCTTAGGCTTATTTAGTTTATTTACTTTTCATTATTATTGCTTTCCGTTCCTTCAGACTGGGTAATCTCAACTGACCTATTTTTAAATTCACTGATTCTTTATTCTGTATACTCAAATTTGTTGAAATTTTCCAGTATTATTTTTCATTTTAGAAGTTTTATTTTTCAGCTTGAGAAATTCAATTTGGTTCCTGTTTATAATTTCTATTTCTTTTTCAATATTTTCTATTTGATGAGACATTTCTCTTCCGTGTTTTTTTTTGTTGTTGTTCTTTGTGCATGATTTCCTTTAGCTGTTTGAGTGTGTTTAATGTAGTTGATAATAGTCTGTCTTTTAATCCAATGACTCTTTTTTCAGAGACACTTTCTGTTCATGTCCTTTTTAATTTTTTTTTTAGAACGAGAGTGTATGAGCAGGGGAGAGAGGCAGGGGGAAGGAGGGAGGGAGGGGGAGAAAGAGAGAGAGAGAGAATGAGAGAGAGAATCTTAAGCAGGCTACACATAGAGCCTGACACAAGGCTTGACCCTAGGACCCTGGGATCATGACCTGAGCTGAAATTAAGAGCCAGACACTCAGCCAAGTGAACCACCCAAGCACCCCCCTATCTTATTATTTTATTTCTCTGATTTTTTATGTTTTGTAATCTTTTGTTTAAAACTGGATGCTTTACATAAGAGACTCTTAAAAACTGAGAACAAACTGAGGGTTGATGGGGGGTGGGAGGGAGGGGAGGGTGGGTGATGGGTATTGAGGAGGGCACCTTTTGGGATGAGCACTGGGTGTTGTATGGAAACCAATATGACAATAAACTTCATATATTGAAAAAAAACTGGATGTTTTAAATAATGTAATGTGGCAACTCTGGGAAATCAGCTTCTGAAAATAAGATGTTTATCCCTTCTTCAGAAATTTTTTTGTTGCTTCTTTTAGTTTGTTGTTATTTTTGTTATTTATTGTTTTTCAGAAACAATTTTTGTAATTGTTGTTTTATGGTATGAGCACTAAAGTTTGTGTTTCATTAGCTTGATGGTAAAGTATTATTTTTACGGAGATTTATTAAACATCTACTGAGTAGCTGGGCACGTTTTGAACCTTTATACCAACCTGAAATAAAAGCTTAGAGTCTCAGGTCTTTTCTGAGTGTGAGTCTTGCTGAGACTACATTTGGCTTTTAAATTTTCATTGTATACATAGCTGCTTTTGAATGATTTAACTTCCCAAACAATCCCATTTCAGCTTCATCTTGGGTCTCAATATAGTCTACTGTATGCTTCCACCAATAATTTATTATTCCAGGTATCTGAAGGTCTGTAGTTCTCCTGCAGCTTTTCTATGCAGTGCCCTCTGCTTTCTAATGCTTCCTTCACATGAGAACTGAGCTATGCTGCTTATCCTTACTTGAGATTTGAGTTAGAAAAAACAGCAGTCTTTCAAGCAGTCCATAGAGTGGTTAAATTCTTCAAATTAACATCTATTCTGCTCCTTTTTCTTCCTGGGAATAAATCAAGACAAGGGTGAGTAAAAATAATTAATTCCCACAGTTTTGAATTTGTCTTTTATTGACTGGGCATTTATTTGATTGTTATAGGCTTTGATTATTTCTCAAAGCTTCTATAAAGTTATTTTAGTTTGTCTTTGGTTGTTTTTTGAGGATTGCATGCAAATACATGCGTATTTTTTATGGAAAAGAAACAAAGTATACTTAGTAGCTTAAAATCTGTTTGCTTCACTTAATATGTGAGGGCTATCCTTCAAAGATATTCACTGAATCTAGGTCTTCTGACAAAATCTCCCTACATTGCAGCTGCTAGGACAAATTAGACTTTAAGGAAGATAATTGCCCCTATAATAAATTTTCTTAAAGTTTCTCTCACAGGCAGCTAGTATTCTGCTGGATATATATCTATATCCATTATATATCTATATCTATATGATCTACATCTAATGTATCTATATATCTATTTCTATAATTTTAAGTAAGCTTCACACCCAACTTGAAGCCCAACATGGGGCTTGAACTCATATCTCTAAGATCAAGACCTGAGCGAGATCAAGAGTCCAATGCTTATCTGACTGAACCATCCAAGCGTCTCTGGATATTCTTATTTAATAGGAAGTCTTTAGTGACATATATTTAGAAAACACTGAAGGCATTGGATATTCACTATTTTGTCTACATCTCTGCCATTTTCCTTCTTTGTCTTCCTCTGTGTCCCTGAAAGCTAACTATTGAGAATTTCATCATCTGTTGTCTTTTGTTCTCTGGAAAATGAGAGATACCTACAAGATATCAGTGGGTTGGTGAAAATAATTGGAGACTTCACCTAGGGAATGACATTTGAGCTGAGTCTTGAAGAATCTTTAGGAGTTTGCCTCTCAAAAATGAAGAAAACATTATTAACTCCTCTGGCCCCTTTAGCCTTAAGGGTAAAAATGGCTTGTGGCTATTCTTTGAACGACTCATAATCCCTTGTTGTTCAGCTACCTATGAACAGGACTCTGTAAGACATTACTTGATTAAAATATCTTTATCTGAACTACTTGAGGTGAATTTGTTTTCTTCAAAGATACTGATTGAGTTAAAAAAATTAGGTTTCTTTACTGCAGAAATTTGCAGAGATTTTAATATGTTAATTGCATTGTTAATCTCTTAAGGGAAGCTATTAACCAGCAGAATTTCCCAAAAGTATTTGTCTATAGAGCCTTTTTAGAAAGATAATTACTTGTTGATTCACTTATTTATGTAGACTAGCTTTCAGGCTAGTATTCAAAACAACTAACTTTGGAAAAGTTGCTTAATGATAATAAAATTGCTATTTTTAAATATAATTTATTGTCAAATTGGTTTCCATACAGCACCCAGTTCTCATCCCAATAAGTGCCCTCCTCAATGCCCATCACTATCACTCACTTTCTCCTCTCCCCCACCCACATCATCTCTCAGTTTGTTCTCAGTATTTAACAGTCTCTTATGGTTTGCCTCCCTCCCTCTCTGTAAAAATTGCTATTTATCAAGTGTTCTACTTATGACACAGCACTAAAGTGCTTTTCATAACTTATCTCACAAAATCATTATCAAAGGGCCTATTATGTGCATTCTGTTATTATAGTACTATTATTACTATTTCCCATTTTTTTAAGTTTATTTACTTTGAGAAGAGGAGGAGCAGAGAGAGGGATGCTCAAGCAGGCTCCACAGTGTCAGCGTGGAGCCTGACGCAGGGCTTGAACTCACTAATGGCGAGATCATGACCTGAACCGAAATCATGAGTTGGATGCTTAACTGACTGAGCCACCCAGGTGCCTCTACTATTTCCCATTTTTAAATGAAGAAGCCAAATTTTAAAGAATTAAATACTGCTCAGCCTATAAATGGGGAAAATAGTAAATTCCAAAGCTTTTTGATTCCAAAGTCCCTGTCCTCAAAATTCAGGCCTCACTTGAAGTGTGACATATGAGGGCTTGGAAATGGAGATTTCCAGTTAGCAAAAGTACAGTTTGGTCAATGTTATCTAACTATCTGGCTCAATAGATTGCTATATACTTCTTAGTAAATAACTCCCAGTGAATGTTGATGCACCAAGTGATGATTTTTGTAATCCCAGAGAATTAATGCAATTCTGTAGGTACCAAATTTATTACCTGGGGATGTAGCATTCCATTCAGAAATTTTTTGTCTCATTAAATTGAAGACCAGTTTTTCTTAATGACTGGAATATTGAGATCAGGGACATCTTATTTTTCAACTTGAGTTTCCCATGCCCAGCATACCTGTCACATGGTATACACTCACTAAATGTTGCCTATTGTGATTCCTGTCATACAACAATTTACTACAAATTTCGATGATGGAAAAATTTCCATGAGCCTCATCTTATTTTAGAATCCTATCTTCCATACTCATTTTATAATATATATAATCCCCTCTTTATATTTTACTCTCACTTAACACTCAATCAACTTTAAAACTTTAGAGATAATAAATTCTGGTTGGAAAGACTTAACTGTTTTAGTCATGGTTCAGGTCATGACAAAAAAATAGTGGAATTACTATGCCAACATCTCATAGGTTACAAATTGAGCAGACTGATTTCAGATACAAATGAGCAAACTCTAAATATATGTGTGTATGTGTGTGTAGCAGGAGTGGGGTGTAATGTGTACTTGTGATATGTATATGTGCTTGTGGGTATCATTCATTTCCAGAATGATCAAACATAACTAGCTGAAAATTGGTTCAAGGGAGGTAAAATAATTAATTATATTAAGCAACTTTAATTTTGAATGAAAAGTTTTTCTTTTAACTTTATAAAAATTTGTATTGAGTCATAACTGATATAACATTATATTAGCTTCAAGTGTACAACATAATGATTTGATATTTGTACATAATGTAAAATGATCACCGCAATAAATTCAGTTAAGGTCCATAACCATACATAGCCATGACTTTTTTTGTTCTGATGAGAACTTTCAAAATCCACTCTCCTTTCCACTATGAAATATGAAACACAGTATTATTAATTATAGTTGCCATGCTGTACATTACACCACCATGACTTATTCATTTAGTAAGAGATACTTTTAATGCAAGGTAAAAAATGCAAGTCTTTACCATATTATTCTCTTGAGTTGGAAAAGATATACAAGCAGAAATAATTAAATGAGTTGAGTCACGTTAGGATGAAGTACAATGAATTAATGTTTTATTTGGTTAAAAAATGAATTGATAGGTTCATTCTAGAACTAAAGCTGTAATTTAAATGACTATGATTAAGACTATTTGTATTGTGCAAATTTCTTATTAATGGTTGATTATAACGCTTTATAAAAATTTACCTATATAAAGTTTACATGACTAAGAATACTATTATTTTTCTAATATTTCTCTTTCCCCATATCATTATATTCTGCTTGTTTAACAGATCACAATAAAATGGAAAAGGATAATACACAGAATTATTATAAGACTTTTAATTTATTTTTTATTTAAAATTTTTTTAATGTTTTATTTATTTTTGAGACAGAGAGAGACAGAGGATGAGCAGGGGAGGGGCAGAGAGGGAAGGAGACACAGAAGCCGAAGCAGGCTCCAGGCTCTGAGCTGTCAGCACAGAGCCCGGCACGGGGCTCAAACTCACAAACTGCGAGATCATGACCTGAGCCGAAGTCGGACGCTTAACCCACTGAGCCACCCAGGCGCCCATATAAGACTTTTTAAAGACATACAATTTACATTTCTTTTTTTTTTTTTTAATTTTTTTTTTCAACGTTTATTCATTTTTGGGACAGAGACAGAGCATGAACGGGGGAGGGGCAGAGAGAGAGGGAGATGCAGAATCGGAAACAGGCTCCAGGCTCTGAGCCATCAGCCCAGAGCCTGATGCGGGGCACGAACCCACGGACTGTGAGATCGTGACCTGGCTGAAGTCGGACACCCAACCGACTGCGCCACCCAGGCGCCCCTACAATTTACATTTCTGAACATCATTTTTAGGAGACCCAAATAGGCTGCGCATGTTCTTATTGGCCTATTTCCTTTTAATTCGCCTGAGAGGACTGTACAGATGTTAGTCTTGGAAAACCAAGTTATTCACAAAATAGTGTGGGTATTCATGGCTAATGTGGAATACAACCACAGTGTCTACCTGGAGGAAAATTTAACGTTATGCTAAGGAAACTTAAGTATCAGGGCCTCTCGCTTGTAAGGGCCCTTTTTAAAGCCCATTGCCTTAATTGTACTTACACTTTTATATACTTTTCTTAAAGGGTGTCCTCTAATTGTACACAAAATATGTATTCTGTAGGAATGAACAACTTTTTAATGAACAACTTTATTCTTACCCAGACCATTTGTGTTCAGTTCTTTTGCTGCAGAGGTTCATGCACATAAAAAATGAGTTTGACTACATTAAAAAAGTGATAATTTTAATCATACCACATAGATTTTATTGTTTACATAATTCCATATTCACTGAATATTCACAGAAATTAAAAAATAATAAATTCTTCTGATTCTCTTGAGTTTAAGTTCTTGTTTCTGTGGATGATAGTATTTTTAATTTTTTTTTCATTTCTTGCTATACCTGGTTAGCATGAGTTATAATTTAGTTCATTTTCCTGTATATTGACTTATGTCCTGTTATTTATTCATTAAATTTAAAAATTTAAATATTATTATTATAAATAGAAAACCAGTATGATTTACACAAATAGAAAGTAATATTAAAAATAAATTCAGTATGGGGCGCCTGGGTGGCGCAGTCGGTTAAGCGTCGGACTTCAGCCAGGTCACGATCTCGCGGTCCGTGAGTTCGAGCCCCACGTCAGGCTCTGGGCTGATGGCTCAGAGCCTGGAGCCTGTTTCTGATTCTGTGTCTCCCTCTCTCTCTGCCCCTCCCCCGTTCATGCTCTGTCTCTCTCTGTCCCAAAAATAAATAAACGTTGAAAAAAAAAAATAAATAAATTCAGTAAAATAAAAATATTAAAATTGCTTTTTTTCCAGACACTGGGGCATGCTTAAGGCTCTGAGCCTGATGTTTGTTCTCTCTATGATAAAAGGGATAATTATCAAATTTCACAGAAACACTAATGACTAAAAGCAGAGAATTTATCTTCAGTATAATCAGAAATATTAAAATAAAAATGAAGAGGAAATGCTTTCCTAAGTCTGTGATTCAAGATACTTAATGCTGGGCTTATGTCAAACATAACTATTTCACATTTTAGTAGACACTCTTATAATTTACTCTGTACTTGTTTCTAGTTCTAGAGTAGCATCTCCACATCTTATGGGACAGTGCCAACTCAAAGGATTATTAGAGGATGCTTTTTGTCCCTTGGGACCAAAGCACAGTACAATTGGGGTAAAGAGTATTCTTTTTTACTGTTACCAAGTAAGCATGGGCAGGATTACACAAACCTCATCTTGCCTAAGGTTGTAGTATGAGGCTCAGTATGATGTCTGTTGTAAAGCACTGAGGGTTTAGGACCATAAATACTATTATAAACAACTAATAAAAGGTAATAGAAATAAGCACTATTGATAGCACCAGTTTCTAAGAAGATTTATTCTTGTTAAGTCCAAGTCTGACTGGTCGATTTTTCTGTTGGGGATTTTATCTGCAAAAAATAAGAATAATAGTTATCTCCATAAAGACATAACCAATAACTGTCCAAAGATTTGTTCCAGTTCTTTAATCTTCAATATTTAAAAAAGTAGCAACATCAAAATGCCTCAAAATTAATGCATTTTAAATATTCTTCCTGATGCATTACAATAATAAAAATGGCAATAACTTCAATTTATCATTTTCCTAATTTATGCCAGAGACTTTTCATACATAGCTTTATTTGCTTCATGTAACAACTTGGTCTACAAGTTTGAAAAATCATTGAATAGTTAATGATATTCTAACTCTGTAATTTAATGTTATAATAACTATAAAGTGGTTGGCATTCTTTTCATTCCACTTTTACTGATATGAAACAGTGAAACATATGTCTATGCTCTTCCAACTGTAAAGTATTTGTTTCTTGGGTTTTGGAATCAGTCACAGCTGGATTCAAATTTCATTGCTACCATTTTCTGCAGGTAAATTAAGTTTTGTAAATTTAAATTTTCTTCTTCATAAAATGCTCTTTAACAAAGGCTGTTGTGGGCTTAACTGAAATTGTGTACCTGTAAGAACAAACTGATGGTTGTCAGAGGGAAGAGGAATAGGTGGATCGGCAAAATGGGTGAAGGGAAGTGGGAGGTATAGACTTCCATCTGTGCAATGAATTAGCCACACAAATAAAAGACACAGCATAGGGAGTGTAATCAATTTTATTGTAATAGCATTGTATGGTGACAGAAGGTAAATACATTTGGCATAGCATAATATATAGAAAAGTTGAATCACTATGTTGTATACATGAAACTAATGTAACGTGTCAACTATACTCAAGTTAATTTTAAAAATCTTAATACCAATGACATAGCAACTTGTAAGTTTCTTCATGTTAATTGAACTGGAAATGTTTTGCTTTAAATACAGAATATGATGGGGGCGCCTGGGTGGCGCAGTCGGTTAAGCGTCCGACTTCAGCCAGGTCACGATCTCGCGGTCCGTGAGTTCGAGCCCCGCGTCGTGCTCTGGGCTGATGGCTCAGAGCCTGGAGCCTGTTTCCGATTCTGTGACTCCCTCTCTCTCTGCTCCTCCCCCATTCATGCTCTGTCTCTCTCTGTCCCAAAAATAAATAAACGTTAAAAAAAAAAATTAAAAAAAAAAATAAATAAATACAGAATATGATAAAAGGGATTATCATTAATTTTGAATGTCAAATATTATTTTTGCCTTAGATAGATAGCTTTACAATAATTTTTCTCCAAAAAATTCAAAACTTTTGAAAAATGTCATGAAATTTTCATTAAAAAAACCTTTATTATGTTTATTGTGTACAGAAATTATTCAATAAAATTTCTTTATTAAAAAGTAAAAGAGGGGCGCCTGGGTGGCGCAGTCGGTTAGGCGTCCGACTTCAGCCAGGTCACGATCTCGCGGTCCGGGAGTTCGAGCCCCGCGTCAGGCTCTGGGCTGATGGCTCAGAGCCTGGAGCCTGTTTCGGATTCTGTGTCTCCCTCTCTCTCTGCCCCTCCCCCGTTCATGCTGTGTCTCTCTCTGTCCCAAAAATAAATAAAACGTTGAAAAAAATTTTTTTTTAAAAAGTAAAAGAAATTGTGTACCTGTAAAATAGTAAATGGGCAGTAAATGTTTGTGGCTTTCCTCTTTACCTCTGCCATTCCTAGGTGACTCTTTAGTGCAGCAAAACCAACTCAAATTCCATTCAAATGATTTTGAGAAATGCCTTGGACTAAGAATATCTGGATGCTTATAGAATTAAAGCTAGAGCCCTGAAACTGAAAACTTATAGAGTCTCTAAAATGTTTCTGGCTATGAGTCATGTCTTATCAACTAACCTGTAAGCTCCTAGAGAGCAGGAATCTTGTCTTTTGCTTCTTTGAATTCTACCTGAAGCTTGATGCAAAACTGGAAATATAACATAATGGCTAAAGGTCTATAAAATGTGCTGCTACTATCTTTATTAACTGCATGATCTTAAGCAATTGACTTAACATTTCTGAGTCTGTCTCCTTTTCTTAATATGGGGATGATGGCATAAAACCTACCTTATAGATTGAATGACAGAATGCATATAAAGTATCAAGCACAATGACTAATACATAGTAAGTGTTCAAAATGGAGCTAATTACTATTATTAGTATAAAGTTCAGTTATCAATAAAGACATGAATGATTAATCTAATCTGAACAATTTAAGATATTAGTAATAGCCCTATGAATGCTTCGAGGTAAAGATTCCCTATTCTCTGTATTCTGGCATTATTATTACCGTGATCATTAACAATCATTGTCAGGATGACAGCATATCCCTGAACAGTGGCAAGCATAGAAATATACTTAGCATCATTTGAAAACTCTTAGCTTCAGGATGACTTGCATTCTGCATTTCTTATATTAAGTCAGAGACACTGTATGGAAGAAGTTATGAATTAATTATCTTACTTGTTTCAGTTTACAGACACATTACTTTGCTGAGAAATGAACGTTGGTTGCTATTCATAAACCACTGGCAAAAACAGGATATAACATCACTTCCTTGGGTTTAAAACAAAAATCCCCTACAAAGGTAACTATTACAATCAAAGTACTATGTGATATCAGACATTCAAAACCAGTTAGTGTTTATCTGTTAATGAATAAAAGTATAGATTTGGGAATTTACTGGACAACAAACTTACCAGACAGGCATGGCATCATGAAGAGATCATCCAGATTTCTCAAGTCCGTCCTATTTAGCCTACCTGCCTTGCTCAAAGTGAGACTTTAACCCCACTTCTGACAGAGACAGAACAAAGACGGCAAAAAAAAAAAAAAAATCCCCGCTATACATATCAAAGCTTAAGACATGCAAGTTGGCAATGCAGACCACTGTAATAAACACATACCATGCTATTTGGGGCCTGTAACCTCCCTAAATTAGTTTCCTCCCTTCTTTTTACTGATTTCTAAGACAATAATGATTCGTTAAGCCATTTAGTTAATAAATAGGCTCTAAATGAACTTATTATGGACTATGTTCTCCAAGAATTTACTTACCATTTAAGATGAGGTGTATACCCGGAAAAAATTAGTAAACACCAAAATCATTGTAAATGAGGATAGTATAATCCTAAAGTTCAGGAGATTGATAATTGCTGAAAATTTGCAAAGGCCTTGGAATGATAAAAGAGATTTCTGATTCAGATGGGTAGAAAGGCATATATTTTTCCATTTCACAGACAATTTTGGTGTTTCTATTAGGATTAGTTGATCAAGGTGGTTAGCATACACTGGCTGGTTCCTTCTATCCACATCTCTTCACTTGTACCTATTCCATGAATCTGAAGAAATAAGCTTAATAAAGCAAAAACTGTTATTTTCTAAGCCACGAATATTTGTGACCTAAAGCTGTGTTGAAATATAATTCCAAACACACACAAAACTGAGCAAATATTGACCACTTTTACCAAATCAGTTTAACTTTTGTTTTAATTTTTGATATAGAATCCCTTGAATATGTTTTCCATAGTGCTCATCACCACCTGCATTTTATCAGTCTTTTCCACAAGCACAGCCTGGCACTCCACTAAATAATCTTCAACCTTGACAGACAGTTTAAACACAGAACAATGGCCTCTTTACTTTTAAAATTAGCAATAGATTAAGCACTCAAAGAGACAATTATTGCAATTTGAGAAGCTTCAGGCTTCAAACTTCTGTTTCTGAGAGGTGCAACCCTGCAATTAGAGAGCTCTGAGCAATCAACCAACTGAGCTAAGAGAATATGATAATTAAAGCCAGAATATGAAGCTCAGTAAGTGCCTTAAATATCAATTTACAACCTTGAAATTTCAAGGTTTTAAGTTTAGTATCTCAAAGGGAAATTTTATATCTGAGTAATAAAGAGAAACCAAGTAAATTCCATGATAATAAACTTTCTGTGAATTCCTGAAAATTAAGACATCCAAGGAAACATATCCTAATGGTTATGGATACCCTGACAGGAATTCCATTTCCCTCAATGAGCCATCACAAGACTGGAAGCGAAGTTTAGGGAATAAAAAAAAAATTAGAGCCATTTCTTTGAAGTCTTTCTCCTCCCTAAAAGTTTTTAAAAAATAAAAATAAAAAAACCAGAGAATAAACATCTTTATTAATTCTACTTTTGTGTGAATGCAAAAAGCTTCACATTTGAGGCATGTTATCGTCTCAGTCACTAAAAGCCTGACTTTAGAAGGCTACACCTATATCTTTGCTCTGGCCAATGCTAGAGAAAACCATGCAAATATATGTTTTTTTTACCCAAATTTTAATTTTTTCTCTCCTCTTCCCATTAAGCTACTCTTTCCGTACTGTACTAACTTCCACTCTTTCCCCTGAGATGGTAAGAACAGCTTTCCCTTCAAAAGTACTGTTATTTCAATACATTCAACAAATCTCTATTTAATATATATTACATGTAAGTTTCCTTGTTTCATTTGAACTTGGATGAAGGTTTTATATAAAGGCACAGGTGTGTGTGTGTGTGCGCGCACAAGCACAAGTGTGGGCATGCACACACACAGAGAAAGTTTTACTTGGGGATATTTTAAGTACTTAAGGAAAGTAGAAGAGATTTGTTGTAGGACCTTTTTGGGGAATCTGGCCTCATACCTTGGTGGTTTTAAATGTGATATACATTAGTAAGATTGAAAATTCAAAATTTGTGTTTCTGAAAATCAAAGTTTTCCTCTCGTCATTCACCGTGAGGATGTGTTGAGATCCTAATATAAGCCCTTTGTACTGATAAGTTAGCTGGCTTTTCCAGGTGAAAGAAACATTTTCTCCATCATTCTAATTAGTAATGATTTGAGGTGGCCAGAGTTATGTTATATACACAATAAGTGTCAAAACAATCCATTTACAATATTTTTATAGAACAATAGCAACAATTTATTTATTTACCATTGAAAAGCATGTTGAAAATATTTACTAGATATAGTACAGATATTCAGTACAGTACTGAATATTTTTAACATTTCTTTCACATCATTAACTAAGATAAGCACCTACAAACTATGGAGTGAGTGGAGCAAGTATTGTTATTTTCACTTGACAGATAAGAAAAACAGTCCAGAGAATCTCAGATTTGTTTTGAATTCTAGAAATTAAAAAATGTTCCTGAGACTATTACACATAGTTAATTAACTTAGCCCTTCACATACTATGGTAAGACTTCTATTAGAAATAATTGATTATATCTTCTATAGTTTCTGCAGTTTCTCAATTTGCAAAAGGTCAAAACTACATACTTTGCTTTATAGGAATGCTTGCTGTACAGTGGAAGGAAAAAAGTGTTGATCTTCAGGTATATGTTAGGCTTTCATCCTCCAAAGAGTATAAATTCCCAAGTGGAAAAGAAGGGCCTATGAGGACTTGCAAGAATGGAGACAGACAGAAGCTCACATCAATGAGAGAAATGCATTCTTATGACTCAAGCTTGAAATTCACAGCTTTGAGGCCAAATTTACAGAGGCTGTGGCCCAAACTGAGAGATATGAGTGGAGCATGGGGAATGTATGCTTAGGTCTCTATGTGTTTCTGGAAAAATCTACCCTTCCAAGTAGGAAACCATTTCAACTCAAAGGACACGACTGGAAAAAAATCTCAAAGATTTAAGAGATGTCAGAAATTTGTGGTCTTGGAAGTGACCTAAGAAATCATCCAACCTAACACCTTCTTTTTATAGTGGAATAGTCCTGCATGAATGGATTTAGGGGCAACTAGGTTACACACTGACTTAGTGAGAGCTGAGCAAAAGCCCAGCTCAACACTCCTTGTCTGTAGTTTTGTTTTTGTTATTTTTTTCCTATTTCTTTGTACTTCGGAGACAGCTGTATAGTCTTGTAACAAGAAAACATCAGTCTGAGCAGAGGCACTTTATAGTTAAAGGGAGACTACATTAGAAAAAACTACTAATTGAAGCTTTATACATTACCTAAAATTATACATCCCTAATCTCCAGTTGCCTGGAGAGCCTGAAAAGTGAATTACACAGGTGTTCTGTGTGCAGAGGGAATTTAGTCTTGGGCAGAGTACAAATAAATAAGAGGAAGACAAAAGAACTTTTAAAATATAATTTATTGTAAATTGGCTTCCATACAACACCCAGTGCTCGTCCCAACAAGTGCCCTCCTCAAGACAAGAGAACTTTTTATAACAAGGGAATTGTGTACAGCTGTGAGATAATAGAAAAGTTACAAATCATACTTGTCATTTCACAACTTCAGGTACAAATTTGGAAAAGCTATATCCTATCTTGGGAACAAGGAGTAGAGCATGGGAAACATGCACCCCTATGGTATGACTGAAGCTCCAAGGAAAAGAGGACTAGGATCTTGGGTCGGGGAGTACATTCCAAAAAGCTAATGAATATCTGTTTCTGCAGTGTTTGATATTTTACCAGTCTGATAATTCATAGTGTGCATTTTTTCTTGTAAAGCAGGAAGCATAATGTTGAATATATAGGTCAATAAGTAAGAGTCATTCAAACTGTATCAAGGGAAACTGGGTGCAGTTACCTTTCAATGTTTTTTTAGCACTTCTGTGAAACTTTTCTTCCATCACTCCACTCACACTCTGTAACCTAATTTTGTCTCTTCAGTAGTCAAAATTCCCTACCTCAGACCTCTATCCAGGCCTACCCTTCTCTAAAATCCCCAGAATCTCTAGATACTTCTCAGATCATAGCTACCAGCTCTCAAATTGGAATTTACAATCTCTTGGAGCAGTTGATCATATAATTTCTAACATGATTTGGGACACTGATCAATTCAACTATACTGCTACAGTTCTCTGATATCATTTAGCTCTTAAAAGAGAAGGCTTTAGGGCGCCTGGGTGGCGCAGTCGGTTAAGCGTCCGACTTCAGCCAGGTCACGAACTCGCGGTCTGTGAGTTCGAGCCCCGCGTCGGGCTCTGGGCTGATGGCTCAGAGCCTGGAGCCTGTTTCCGATTCTGTGTCTCCCTCTCTCTCTGCCCCTCCCCCGTTCATGCTCTGTCTCTCTCTGTCCCAAAAGTGAATAAACGTTGAAAAAAAAAATTAAAAAAAAAAAAAGAGAAGGCTTTAAAAAGAATATCTAAGTAAGAAGTCTGCAAACATTTTCTATAAAGGGCTAGATAGTAGATACTTTAGGCTTTGCAGGCCATATGATCTCTGTTGCAACTACTCATCTCTGCCTTTGAGTTTAAAAACAGGCATAGACATGCATACATTCATGAATGAGTTCATACGTGAATAAGCATAACTCTATTACAATAAAACTTCATTTACGAAAACAGGTTGGTAGTGGGCAGAGCTCAGTAGGCTTTCTCTGCAGAGCAACAAACATTTAGGTGGTGAAATTTTATAGAAAATAATGATTTAAATTATCTGAAAATTGATCTAAGTAGCACATAGGAAATGGTGAAACATTTATCGAAGAAAATCTGCTAAATCTAGTAAATTCTCAGCAATAAGAGCCAAAATCTGTGGCATCTTAGCTAAGAACCTCTCCCATTCCCTGCCATTCCCAGCACTATGTTAAGGAAGCTTTACTCTGGGCACTGTATAGGTGCATGTTACAGGGGTAGGATATATGCATATTTCATGTCCTCTTCCAGATCTATGTTGCTCAAGCTCTATTCCCAGAAGACATGGATGAAAGGACTGAAAATCCTTCCTGCCACCTAAACCCTAGGGCTAGGAGTTTGACTCAACAGTGACAGAGAATACTGCAGCCTGATTGCCCCCCCCCCCCCCCCCGCCCCGCGCAAGTTCGTTCACAAAGCAGAGGTTCCATTCTGGGAGAGGCAAGCTGAAAAAAAATCAGGGGATACTATATTTCTTTCCACTAGAACCCATTGGTGTTTCTCTTTCCATCAGAACTCACTGGTAGAGCAGGGATGTCACTCCAAGAGAAGCAATAGACTGTCTCCTATGCAATGGCATAGATCTTCCCAAGAAAAGAAACAAACCACAATGACAGTCCTGCTTGAGGGGGTAGACTGACTTTTTGGAATATAGACTGGAGTACTCCATGTGGAAGGGCCTTACCAAAACAATGGAGTAGAGAGCAATTAAGTAGAGAGCAATTAAGAGGCAATCTGTAGCTCAGATATAAACAAAACAGCCAGAAGTTTAGTAGAGATAACTAGAGAAAGACAGACAAGAAGAACTCTCTTGGGATCACACTAAACTGTGGAATTTGGGAAGGCTGTGTGCATTACTCTTCATGAATGTCATAGCAGGCTATGGGACAGAAATAAAAACATTCTCCAAGCCACATACAGATCAATGAGCAAAAAGTGGAAGACTCACGGTGCCTGGATGGCTCAGTGGCTTAAACATCTGACTTTGGTTCAGGTCATGATCTTGTGGTTCGTGAGTTGGAGTCCTGCATTGAGCTCCGTGCTGACAGCTCAGAGCCTGAAGCCTGCTTCAGATTCTGTGTCTCCCTGTCTCTCTGCCCCTCCCCCGCTAGTGCTCTGTCTCTCAAAAATAAATAAACATTAATCAAATTTTAATAAAAAAATAAAAATAAATTAATTAAAAAATAAAGTGGAAACCTCATGGGCTTGAGGTGCTTAAGTACAACCTCTGACCAAACAATGGCAAAATACTAAACTATTCTGACCCCAGGTAACTCCTAAGAATCTAGACAGAAAAATAAGCTTTGACCAATAAGTTACTTATAATAAAAAAAATAGGTGGATAAGAGAAGCCAGACTAAAATATTTATTTTAAAAGGAAAATTAATCTGAGAATGGGCATCAGAGGCTGTACAATGCAGAAGAAATAAACTTCATGGAAGTATTCTAGCCAAGTCACTAAACAAATGGCCAAGGGGCGCCTGGGTGGCGCAGTCGGTTAAGCGTCCGACTTCGGCCAGGTCACGATCTCGCGGTCCATGAGTTCGAGCCCCGCGTCAGGCTCTGGGCTGATGACTCAGAGCCTGGAGCCTGTTTCCGATTCTGTGTCTCCCTCTCTCTCTGCCCCTCCCCCGTTCATGCTCTGTCTCTCTCTGTCCCAAAAATAAATAAACGTTGAAAAAAAAAATTTAAAAAAAAATGGCCAAATAAACATCAAAAAGAAAAAGTCTCAGCAAGAAAGGAGACTCAGTATCAAGCTACTACAATATATCATTTGTTCAATTTTCAACAAAAATTTAAGATATGTGGAGAAACAGGAAAATGAGACCGATGCACAGGGAAAAGAAGAAAGTAATAGAAAGGACCTTTGAGAGGGTCTAGATGTTGAACTTAGCAAAGATTCCAAACCAGTTATTATAAATATGTACAAAGAGTTGAAGGAAACCCTGTTTAATGACTTAAATAAAGGCGTGAAAATGGCATATTATCAAGTAAATGGAAGTTCTGGAAATAAAAAATACAATAAGCAAAGTGAAAAATTCAATGGAAAGGTTCAAGAGTACATGTAGTTTTCAAAATAAAGAAGCAGCAAACTTGAAGATAAATCAATATATCTTATACAATCTGAAGAACATAAATAGAAGTGAAGAAAAATGAACATTCTCAAAGAAAAGTAGGACAAGATGAAGCAGACTAACACATGCATAATGGTAACAGAAGAAGGAAAGAAATGGAATAAAATGACAAAAAGTTAAAGAAGTGATCACAAATTTACAAATTTGATGAGAAACACTATTCTTCACATTCAAGGAATTTTAAAAACCTTCAAAATTTGTTGACACAAAGGTCTACAAACAGACATATAGTCAAAACGTTAAGAGCCAAAGATAAAGAGAAAATCATGAAAGCAGTCAGGAAAGCAATTTATCCATTAGCTTTAATTTTTTAATTTTTTAATTTTTGTTTTCTGCCTTTGCAGATCTCCCAGGGCTTTTTAAAACAGTTTTTGTAGCCTGTTTTCTTCCTTTACTTAAATTTCTTCTGCAAAATTTCTGTCTTAAACGGCTCAGTCTGTGTGTAGTTGCATCCCAGAAAACTCTAAGCCAAAGGTGGGTGATGATTTGGTGAAGCCAAAGAAAAGACCTGGAGGCAGTGATTGAGACATAGGTGTATTGGGGAACTTACATACAGGAAGTTTATGAGCAGCCAACTGGACAAAGCATTTGCTGCTGAGATCTATATAAACAAGCTTTTATAGAGTCACAACTTAGCCTAGCAACTATTTGTAACCCTTCCCTTCCTTGCACAGCCAGTGAAAGGGTTTGTCACACCTGGAACCCCTGACCTTGAAGACTGAACAACATATTCTTTTACACATTCCACTTGATGAAAATATAGAGGGAGGACAAGATCTCTACATTCTCAAGATTAGCAGGGACAGTCAGGGTGTGCTTGCACAAACTAGCTATTCCGTACATACCATACAGTCTGCCATAGCAGAATACCATAGACTGGGTAACTTAAACAACACAAATTGATTTTCTCACAGTTCTGAATGCTGGAAAGTCCCAGATTCAGGTTCTGGCAGAATTCATTTTCTGGTGAGAGCTTCCTTCTGGCTTACAGATAGATCCCTTCTTACTGTGTACTCACATGGCAGAGTGAGTGTGTGTGGGGGCGAGGGTGGAGAGAGAGAGAGAGAGAGAGAGAGAGAGAGAAGTTGAGAGAGAAAGGCAGAGAGAGAAAGTGAGTTCTGGTGTTTCTTCCTCTTCTTATAAGGGTATCAGCACTATTGGATTAAGGTCCCATTCTTATTAACTCATTTAACCCTCTCACAAGCCTCTTCTCCAAATATGGTCACATTGGAAATTAAAGCTTCAGCATGAATTTTGGGGAGGACACAATTCACTCCATACCAATCTCCATCATTAATAGTCCAGTTTTCGCTTTCATATCTCCACAGGGACAGGGAATTCATTTGCTTTCCTATGATGTCTTTTGAAACTTTTGACCTAAATAATTGCTTCGAAATATTTTTTTTCATTCAGTAAGCATAAGTCTCTTGGGAGTTTGCATCTGCTTCTTCAAGTTCTCCTTTTAGGATTGTGTTGATCAGTCTACTCATATAAAGGGCTTGGCTCTGTAACTGGTACATAGTAATCATTGAATAAAGTATTGTTATTATTTTTTATAATATCCACTGAGTTATTTTTTTTTTAAATTTTTTTTTCAACGTTTATTTATTTTTGGGACAGAGAGAGACAGAGCATGAACGGGGGAGGGGCAGAGAGAGAGGGAGACACAGAATTGGAAACAGGCTCCAGGCTCTGAGCCATCAGCCCAGCGCCTGACGCGGGGCTCGAACTCACGGACCGCGAGATCGTGACCTGGCTGAAGTCGGACGCTTAACCGACTGCGCCACCCAGGCGCCCCAATCCACTGAGTTATTTAAAGGTAGCTATTTCAAATAGTTTACCTTATAAATATATTTTTATCATCTTAGATGTTCTCTTGTCATCATACTGTCTCAAGTGTGGCTGTCTGAACTTCATAAATTATTTTAAGAGTGGTCTGACTAGCTTAGAGTAGAATATAACTATCATCTCTATCATCACCATCATCACCAACTATTAATGGAAATATTTTATTTCCATTAATTCAGCCTAACATGACATTTATTTTTGTTGTTGCTGGTGATTTTTGCTCATTGTTGTTCACTGAATGTGAGATAACAGCTGAAATTCCTCTTTCCTACTTGTGATGCTGCTTGGCTACAATGCCCTTCTCTGGCTGATGGCATTTTTTTGATAAAAGAGTAAAATAAGGCGTTTTTTTTTCTATTTAAAATCCATATTGAGAGAGAGTTAAGATGGCAGGCTAGTAGCGGACACTGAGCTTGCCTCATCACTTTAACACAGCTAGATTAACATCAAATCATTTTGAACACCTAGGAAATCCATCTGAGGATTAAGAGAACAATCCGCACAATTAGAGAGAGAGAACATGGCAGGTATGAGGTGGAAACATGTGAATTTTAGGAGAGCAAAACCATGATACCATGATGAGGAGGTAGCCCTTTTTGTGGAGAGAAGAGATGGGGGAAAGAGCAGCATGCTGGGTTCATGCAAAAAAAAACCTTTCCCCCAAAACCATTGACTAGGAAATCAAGAAGAATTGACTATTACAAGTTTTTACAAGCAGTGGAGTTCAAATTCCGAGGTTTTAGAAGTCCATGCCATTCACCAGAGTCGATCTGGAGAGGCAGTGGTGCTTCTGGGGAGGAGAAAGGAGGCCTGGGAGCAGAAAACATGGTACAGGGATCCCCTGGATCACACTGGGAGAGAAGGTTCCCTTTCCCGGAGTACATTGTCCTGGAGGACATGTTGTCTCTCCAATGACAAAAGACCTGGCAGGTACCAACTGAGCAGCCATTTAACAGCAAGGGGCAGTAGGGCTCACAGAGGGCAGATAACCTGCTCACTGTTTTTCTCTGTACTTCACCATAAACTCTAAACACCTGCACTTCCATGCAACTGCCTTTCTGGGACAAAACAGAATCAGACCCAGCATAGCAAAGCTCTCCTCTGGAGGAGGGGAGTGGGTATGTGCTGTGTTGGGTCCTTTACGATTTTGAGTTTTGAATCCTAGTCACACACCAGAGATAATACACAGGAGAATTGTGGCAGTGACTATGCCGATGGCCTGGGCACAGTCAGCATGAGGGCAAGGATTTGACTGAAACCATTCTGTGAGGGCTTCCTGAGAGAGAGAGTGTGAGCTTCCCTCTGTGGGGCTGAGAGAGCAGGATGACACCATCTCCCCTCCAGGAGAATTGGACGTCAGTGAGCAATACTGCATCCCCAGTGGAGTCTGGAGCCGCTTACACCAAACCCTTTACGCCTGTGCCCTGCTGGTGCATCTTTTCTAGGACAGGTCTGACGGTGAGCCAGCTCAATGGGCCTCTCCCCCAGAACCAGCATGGGTCCCCTGCATGCACCAAATCTACTGAGCACAGAGTGCTCCAAACTATCAGATTCAGTTATGGTGGAAATAGGACCAGGGAGTTTTTTTTTCTTCCCTATTGGAATCAGACTTATAATTTTTTTTTTGTCTATTTTTTTTCTTGCCGTTGTTGATTTTGTTCATTTTCTTTCTTCTTTTTTTGAGGGGGGATCAAGCTTTTTTTTTTCTTAATAAGGCTTATTATAATAAACAAATCAAAGAACACATAGTTAAAAGTCCAAACAGTCCCTACAACAAGCTAAAGGAACTCTGCAGAGGACCAACTTGTGGGAAAGAGCAACCAAAACCACAGTAGCACAGTGCATACAGCATACACCAGAAACACTTCCTGAAGCATCAGGTGCTGGACAGTGTATGACTGCTTCTGAATACAGCATTACTCCAAGGAGCAAGAAACATAACAGGCTTTCATAACATGCAAAAGACAGAAACCTGGACAAAATGATAAGATGGAGGAATTCTCCTCTCAAAAAAGAAATCACAGCCAGGGATTTCCTCAAAATAGATATAAGCAATCTATGTGGAGAAGAATTTAGAGCAAAAATCATAAAAATACTGCCTGGGCTGAAATGAAGCATAGAAGACACCAGAAAAGCCCTTGCAGCAGAGATAAAAGACATAAAAAATAGTGCAGATGAAATACAATATGCTATAACTGAGATGCAAACTTGAAGGGATGTAATCACAATGAGGAGGGAAGAAGCAGTGGAATAAATAGGTGATATAGAAGATAAAATTATGGAGGGGCCCCTGGTGGCTCAGTCGGTTGAGCATCTGACTTGGGCCCAGGTCATGATCTCATGGTTCATGTGTTCTGGCCCTGCGTGGGGCTCTGTGCTGACAGCTCAAAGCCTGGATCATGCTTCAGATTCTGTGTCTCCTTCTCTCTCTGCCCCTCCCTTGTTCATGCTCTGTCTCTCTCTGTCAAAAATAAATGTTAAAAAAATTTTTAAAAAGAAGATATAATTTTGGAAAATGATGAAACAAAAAAAGAAGAGAGAAAGCAAGCTAGTAGATTCAAAATATAGACTTAGGGAAATCAGCAATTCCATGAAGTGCAATGATATGTGTATCATAAGAATCCCAGTAGAAGAAGAGCAGGAAAAAGGGGCAAAAGGTTTATTTGAACAAATTATAGTTGAGAAATTCCTTAATCTTGGGAAAGAAACAGGCATTCAAATAATCCAAGAGGCACAGAGAACTCCCCTCACAATCAACAAAAACAGGTCAGCACAAAGATGTATAGTGAAGCTTGAAAAACACAAAGATAAAGAGAGAATTCTGAAGGCAGCTAGGGACAAAAGATCCTTAAACTACAAAGGGAGACACTTAAGGGTAGTAACACACCTGTCTACTAAAACTTGGCAGGCCAGAAGGGAGTGGTAGGAAATATTCAATTGGTTAAGTAGAAAAAAAAAATGCAGCCAAGAATCCTTTATCCAGCAAGGCTGTCATACAGAGTAAAAGGAGAGATAAAGACCTTCCCAGATAAACAAAAACTAAAGGAGTTGGTGACCACTGACCCAGCCCAGCAAAAAAAAAAAAAAAAAAAAAAAAAAAAAAAAAAACATATATATATATACATACATTAAAAGGGGATCTTTGAGTGGGGAAAAAGACCAAAAGTAACAAAGACTAGAAAGGAACAGAGACAATCACCAGAAACACCAAATTTACAGTCAACACTGAATTCATATCTTTCAGTAATCACTATTAATGTAAAAAGACCAAGTGCTCAAATAAAAAGACATAGGATATCAGAATGGATTAAAACAAAAAACCAAGATCCATCAATATGTTACTTACAAGAGACTCATTTTAGACACAAAGACACATCCAGATTTAAAGTGAGAGGATGGAGGGGCGCCTGGGTGGCGCAGTCGGTTAAGCGTCCGACTTCAGCCAGGTCACGATCTCGCGGTCCGTGAGTTCAAGCCCCGCGTCGGGCTCTGGGCTGATGACTCAGAGCCTGGAGCCTGTTTCTGATTCTGTGTCTCCCTCTCTCTCTGCCCCTCCCCCGTTCATGCTCTGTCTCTCTCTGTCCCAAAAATAAATAAACGTTGAAAAAAAAAATAAAGTGAGAGGATGGAGAACCATTTATCATGCTAATAGACATCAAAAGAAACCTGAAAGCCATACTTATATCAGAAAAACAAGATTTTAAACCAAAGACTGTAATAAGATATGAATAAGGGCACTATATCATAAAAAAGAGGTCTATCTTAAAAAAGTTCTAACAGTTGTAAATATTTATGCCCCCAACTTGAAAGAGGCCAAATATGTGAATCAATTAATAGGGGACATTAACACCCCACTTACCACAATAGACAGATTATCTAACCATAAAATCAACAAATAACAATGGCTTTGAATGACACACTGGACCAGATGGACTTAAATATATGCATAACATTTTATCCTAAAGCAACAGAATACACATTCTTTTCAAGTGCACATGGAAAATTCTCCAGAATGTATCAAATAATGGATCAAAATCAGGCCTCAACAAATACAAAAAATGGAGCTCATACCACGCATATTTTCAAACCACAATGCCATGAAACTTGAAGTCAGCCACAGGAAAAAAAAAAAATTGGAAACACCAAAAATACCTGGAGATTAAGGAAAAATCTTACCAAGGAGTGAATGGGTTAACCGGGAAATTAAAGAAAAAATTAAAGAAGACATGAAAAGAAATGAAAATGAAAACATGACAGTGAAAATGACATATGACAGTGAATCTGACATATGAAAAACCTATGGGGTGCAGCAAAGGTGATAATAAGAGGGAAGTATATATAAATACAGGCATATCTCAAAAAGCAAGAAATGTCTAAATACCCAACCAAACTTACCTTACATCTAAAGGATCTGGAAAAAGAACAGCAAATAAAGCGTAAAACCTGCACAAGAAGGGAAATAATAAAGATTAGAGTAGAAAAAAAAGAAATTAAAAAAAATAGTAGGATAGATCAATGAAACTAGGAGCTTGTTCTTTCAAAGAATTAAGTCAATTGATAACCCTCTAGCCAGACTTATCAAAAAGAGAAGAGAAAGGACCCAAGAGGAGAGATTACAACCAATACCTCAGAAATGCAAACAATTATAAGAGAGTATTTTTGTAATATGAAATTTATTGTCAAATTGGTTTCCACACAACACCCAGTGCTTATCCAAACAGGTGCCCTCCTCAATGCTCATCACCCACCCCCCCCCCATCACCCCACAGTTTATTCTCAGTTTTTAAGAGCCTCTTGTAGTTTGGTTCTCTCCCTCTCTAACTTTTCTTTTCTTCCCCTCCCCCATGGCCATCTGTTAAGATTCTCAGGATTCACATAAAAGTGAAAACATATGGTATCTGTCTTTCTCCGTATGACTTATTTCACTTAACATAACACTCTTCGGTTCCATTCACGTTGCTACAAAAGGCGATATTTCATTATTTCTCATTGCCAAGTAGTATTCCATTGTGTATATAAACCACAATTTCTTTATCCATTCATCAGTTGATGGACATTTAGGCTCTTTTCATTCTTTGCCTATTGTTGAGAGTTCTGCTATAAACATTGGGGTACAAGTGCCCCTTTGCATCAGCACTCCTGTATTCCTTGGGTAAATTCCTAGCAGTGCTATTGCTGGTCATAGGGTAGATCTATTTTTAATTTTTTGAGGAACCTCCACACTGTTTTCCAGAGTGGCTGCACGAGTTTGCATTCCCATCAACAGTGCAAGAGGGTTCCCGTTTCTCCACATCCTCTCCAGCATCTATAGTCTCTCGATTTGTTCATTTTAGCCACTCTGACTGGCTTGAGGTGGTATCTCAGTGTGGTTTTGATTTGTATTTCCCTGAGGAGGAGTGATGTTGAGCATCTTTTCATGTGCCTGTTGGCCATCTGGATGTCTTCTTTAGAGAAGTGTCTATTCATGTCTTCTGACCAGTTCTTCACTGGGTTATTTGTTTTTCGGGTGTGGAGTTTGGTGAGCTCTTTATAGATTTTGGATACTAGCCCTTTAATATGTCATTTGCAAATATCTTTTCCAATTCTGTTGGTTGCCTTTTAGTTTTGTTGATTGTTTCCTTTGCAGTGCATAAGCTTTTTGTCTTCATGAGGTCCCAGTAGTTCATTTTTGCTTTTAATTCCCTTCCTTTGGAGATGTGTCAAGTAGGAAATTGCTGTCGCTGAGGTCAGAGAGGTTTTTCCCTGCTTTCTCCTCTAGGGTTTTGATCGTTTCCTGTCTCACATTCAGGTCCTTTATCCATTTTGAGTTTATCTTTGTGAGTGGTGTAAGAAAGTGGTCTAGTTTCATTCTTCTGCATGTTGCTATCCAGTTCTCCAAGCACTATTTGTTAAAGAGACTGTCTTTTTTCAATTGGATATTATTTCCTGTTTTGTCAAAGATTAGTTGGCCATACTTTTGTGGGTCCAATTCTGGAGCCTCTATTCTATTCCATTGGTCTATGTGTCTGTTTTTGTGCCAATACCATGCTGTCTTGATGATTACAGCTTTGTAGTAGAGGCTAAAGTCTGGGATTGTCATGCCTCCTGCTTTGGTCTTCTTCTTCAATATCACTTTGGCTATTTGGGGTCTTTTGTGGTTCCATACAAATTTTAGGATTGCTTGTTTTAGCTTTGAGAAGAATGCTGGTGCAATTTTGATTGGGATTGCATTGAATGTGTAGATAGCTTTGGGTAGTATTGACATGTTAACAATATTTATTCTTCCAATCAATAAGCATGGAATTTTTTCCATTTCTTTGTATCTTCTTCAATATCCTTCATAAGCTTTCTATAATTTTCAGCATACAGATCTTTTACATCTTAAGAGAGTATTAAGAACAATTATATGCCAACCACCTGGGAAATCTGGAACAAATGGATAAACTCCCAGAAACATTTAAATTACCAAAACTGAAACAGGAGGAAGTATAAAATTTGATCAGACCTATAACAAGCAAAGAAATTGAACCAGTAATTAAAAATCTCCCAATACAATGTAATCTGGTGCTACCACTGTGGAAAACAGTATGGAGATTCCTCAGAGAGTGAAAGATAGAACTGCCCTACAATCCAGCAATTGTACTACTAGGTATTTAACCAAAAGATACAAAAATACTGATTCAAAGGAGGACATGTACCCCAATGTTTATAGCAACGCTATCAACAATAGCGAAATTATGAAAAGTACCCAAATGTTCATCGACTGATGAATGGACAATGAGGGCCAGATGGCTTCTCAGGTGAATTCTAACATTTAAAGAAGAGTTGATAACATATCCTTTTCAAAATTTCAAAAACAGAAATGGAATGAAAACTTCCAAAATCATTGTAGGAGGTCAACATTACCTTGATTCCAAAACCAGTCAAAGACCCTACTAAAAAGGAGAATTATGGACCAATATCTCTGATGAACATGGGTGCAAAAATTCTCAACAAGATACTAGCAAATTGGATCCAACAGTTCATTAAAAGAATTATTCACCATGATCAAGTGGGATTTATTCCTGGGCTTCAAGGTGGTTTGGTATCCACAAATCAATAAACATGATACACCACACTAATAAAAGAAAGGAAAAGAACCATATGATCCTCTCAATAGATTAAGGAAAAGCATTTGACAAAATACAGAATCATTTCTTGATAAAAACCCTTCAATAAAGTAGGGTTTGGATGAACAAACCTCAAAATCATAAAGTCCATACAGGAAAGACCCATAGCTAATAACATCCACAGTGGGGAAAAACTGAGTTTTTCCTCTATGATCAAGAACAAGAAAGGGATGTCCAGTCTCACTATTTTTATTTAACCTAGTACTAGTCGTCCTAGCCTTAGCAAGCAGACAAAAAAAGAAATAAAAGGCATCCAAATCAGCAAGGAGAAATTAATACATTCACTCTTCACAGATGACCTTATCTAAAAAACCTTAAAGTCTCCAACAAAAAAATTGGTAGGACTGATACATTAATTCAGCACAGTTTCAGGATATAAAATAAATGTAAAGAAATCTGTTGCATTTTTATACACCAATAATGAAGCAGCAGAAAGAGAAATCAAGGAATTGATCCCATATGCAATTACACCAGAAACTAAAATACCTAGGAATAAACCTAACCAAAGAGTTCAAATATCTGTACACTGAAAACTATAGGACACTTATGAAAGAAATTGAATTGGACACAAAGAAATGTAAAAGCATTACAGGCTCATGGATTGGTAGAGCAAATATTTTTAAAATGTGTATACTACCCAAAGCAATCTACACATTCAATGGAATCCTTATCAAAATAACACCAGCATTTTTCACAGAGCTAGAGAAAACAGTTCTAAAATTTGTATGGAACCAGAAAAGAACCTGAATAGTCAAAGTAATGTTGAAAATTAAAAGCAAAGCAGGAGACATCACAATTCTGGATTTCAAGCTATATTACAAAGCTGTAATCATCAAGACAGTATGGTAAGGGCACAAAAACAGACACATAGATCAAGAGAACAGAATAGAACACCCAGAAATGAACTCACAGCTATGTGGTCAACTAATTTTCAACAAAGCAGGAAAAAATATCCAGTGGAAAAAAGAGTCTCTTCAACAAAAGGTTTTGGATAAACTGGATAGTTACATGCAGATGAATGAAACTAGACTACTTTCTTACACTATACACAAAAATAAATTCAAAATGGGCTGAAGAAAGGAACAGACATTTCTCCAAAAAGGTCTTACAAATGTCTAACACACACAGGAAAAAGTGCTCAACATCACTCATCATCATGGAAATACAAATCAATACCATGATTAGATATCACCTCACACCTGTCAGAATGCCTCAGATTAAATTCTCAGTAAACAACAGATGTTGGTGAAGATGCAGAGAATGGGGAACGCTCTTACACTGTAGATGGGTATGCAAACTGGTGCAGCCACTCTGGAAAACAGTACAGAATTTCCTCAAAAAGTTAAAAATAAAACTACCCTACCACCCAGCAATTACACTACTAAGAATATATCCAAATGATACAAAAATACTGATTTGAGGGGGCACATGCACCCCGAATTTTATAGCAGCACTGTCAACAATAGCCAAATTTTGGAAAGAGCCCAATGTCCACTGATTGATGGTTGGATATAGAAGAAGGTGGTAGTGGAGTATATATATATATATATATATATATATATATATATATATATATATATAGTGGAATGCTATTCAGTGATCAAAAATAATGTAATCTTGACATTTGTAGTGACATGGATGGAACTAGAGTGTATTATCGTGAATAATATAAAAACAGAGAGAGAGGCAAACCATCAGAGACTCTTAACTATAAAGAACAAACTGAGGGCTGCTGGAGGGGAAGTTGGTGGGGGGATAGGCTAAATTGGTGATGGGCATTAAGGAAAGCACTTGTTGCAATGAGCACTGAGTGTTTTATGTAAGTGATGAATCATTAAATTCTATTCTATTCCTATAACATAGTATAGTTATCTAACTTGAATTTAAATAAAAACTTAGAGGAAAAAAAATAAAAATCCAATTATTAAATAACCCTAGGTAAGATCCCGTTAGATAACAATTATGAACGTTTTAAAAGTGTTGTCACCAATTCAAGTTTTCCAGTAGACATGTCATCTAGCTCAAAGAAATCTTGAGCCAAAAGTGAGAGATGCACAGTATATGTTGTTTTTGAGGCATCATGCTTTCAGGTTTTATCTGTCCACAGCTAGTTGCTTCAACAACAGCTGGAGTAAAATGTAGGTCTGAAAGGATATGAGGTGTCTGGTACAATCATCTACTTACCTAGTTATGTGACCTTGAGCAATCTTCTCAAGTATTTAAATCCCATCCCCTGTGTTTCATTTTTCTCACATATAAGAAAAGTATAGTAATACCTGCTCTACCTATCTTTTAGCACTGTTGGGATTACAGATTATCAGCACGTATGAAAAGCCTACCTAAGAATAAAGCAAGCCTTTGGGGCGGCTGGGTGGCTCAGTCTGTTAAGCATCCGACTTCGTGAGTTCGAGCCCCGTATCGGGCTCTGTGCTGACAGCTCAGAGCCTGGAGCCTGCTTTGGATTCTGTGTCTCCCTCTCTCTCTGACCCTCCCCTGTTCATGCTCTGTCTCTCCCTGTCTCAAAAATAAAATAAACATTTAAAAAAATTTAAAAAAGAATAAAGCAAGCCTGAGGAAATAACATACATAACATATATCATATTTTGATATGGTGAAAAACGTATTTTTGCTTTCATTTTTTGTGAAACTATATCCATAAATGTTTGGAGTTCTGGAAATTTCAGGTACTTGAGCTAACATATTTTTTTTCTAAATCCAATTTAAATTGAGTTTTAGTCATTTGCTTTTGACACAGTCCTGACTAAAGCTTCTGGAGTAGGGCAGAAGATAGCTTGGTTAATGTGATGATAATCCCTAAGGATTAAAATGTCTACACTTCTCTCCCTTACCCAAAACACACATGGAAGACAGAGTGAAAGAAACAGTAATGAGACATATGGGAAAGCTTCAAAACAGGAGCAGATGGCTTGGAACTTGCCTCAGGTATTTGATTAGTTACTTGAGGTGGGGCATGCTCTTTTGTGATGGGGAACCAGGGACTCAGGTACTCCTTACATAGTGGCAAGAGGAGCAGTTTGGTCATACTACATCACTTGCATCTTTCTGGGATAACAAAGAATTGAGTTGATGCTATTTCTGTTGACATTTCAGTTGATGCTTATGAGGAGGATATGTGACTTTTGTTTAGTAAGTGATGAGTAGCAAAACTAAAAAAGCAATTTCTGGTAAATAAATGCTTTTAAGTACCTTTAGTATAATATAATGCAGAAAATAGGGCAATATTAACAATTTCATTTGTTGCTGAGTATAATTTTCAAAGCAAATCAACTGGGAAAATACGGTGAAAAGAAGTAGGCACATTCTAGATTGGAGGCAGACAGTGTGGCTCATGAAATTTACACATCACAAATAAAAATAAATATAAATAGCCCATTTGGGTGTGGATATTTTGCTCTGATAGATGGTTTCAAATTAACTTCCTGTTCCCCATTCAAAAGAAGCTTCTGCAAAACCCTTGATATTGGAAGAGACTGATGGAACCAGTTTAGTCCAGTTCCTTAAACCAAGGAAAAATTGCTTTTTACAGATCATTTTCGATTTTCTACTGCATATGGATAATCTTTGGAAACTGTATTTATACAAAAAATTCTACTCCATATGACCTAGAAAAGAAAAGCATTTTTATAAATTATCAATCTTTGTTCCTTTAACTCAGGCTTGGGATGCAGGACAGGAAAATCAGTATCCTGTGGTCTCCAGTTGTCCCTACTTCCTTTGTCCCCCAAGACTACTGTCTCCATCCAGAGTTCAGCACAGACACAGAAAATATTGCCTATGTACTTATATTTTACTCTAGCTGAAATATATCTCTTCAACACCTCCACCTTTAATCCGTTGTTTCTTTTTCCTTTCCCCTCAAATACAAGGCTCTTTGCATTCTCTCTGTACCTAGTGCCCAATTATCTATCCCCATTCCATTTACCCTGTTGCTAATTTGTTTTTACTTCATTGTGCTCTTGAACCAAGGTCAGTCATTCCTGAACTGGAAGAGTCCCACCCCTCAGTTCTTTCAAACTTCTGATATGGTCAATTATCTATGGGAACATGCAGAACCACAGACAATTTATAAAATAGGATTGTAGACATGAATTTAGGGTATTTTGCCTTTTTGAATATTTATCTCCTTAATCTTATTTGGATTAAACTAAAATTCCAAAGTGTTTTGTATCATACCAAAGCACTATGAAGTTAAATGGTTTAATAGTGTTCCAAGGTTTTAACATGTCAGGTTTGATTTTAAATTCTTCCTTTTATGACCCACCAACCCTAGTCCCCTTTGCATACTGCAATATAAAACAGTGGACTAATCTTACTTCCCATGGAAGATATTCAATGTTTTCCCATTCAATACCCATTCCAACCTCATTCTAGTTTGGCTTCTTGTACTATTAAGCTTGGAAAGCTAAATTCTACATTGCATGTATGCATACATACACAAGTATATATATATATATTTTTTTTAACTAATTTTTTGGCATCTGATATACAGGCATGTGACCCAATTTTGGTTAAGCAGATAAAATTTATGATACTTATGAACTAGAAGAAAGCAATATGAGTTTGGGGCCATATGGGTGGGCTTGGGTTTTATGGAAATCATCATGGTAGGGGCATCTAATTCTTTTAGACAATCTGGGCAAAGCATCACACACAGTCTCTAATGTCATAGTACTGAGTGGTGGATGATGAATATTGTCTTAGAATATCTTCATGGTGTGACTGGGCATTTCTCTTGGCTGAATCATCCCTAGTTGTGTGTCTAAGCGTGTTTTTTGTTTGTTTGTTTGTTTGTTTGTTTGTTTGTTTGTTTGTTTTTGCCTCTCCTGGAGACTCAGTGATTTATCTAGTAATCCTTACAAATTACATTCTATATAAATCAAGTAGATCCAATGTTACCAGTATCTATAACTAAAAACTTAACCTATATAACTTAAACTTCTTATCCTAATCACAGTGGCTAGATCCATTTGAAAATACATTAGTTGAATGATTTCAGGTTCAGGAGACTTCCTTGCACTCATTTAAAATCCCTTTGTGTATTGAGTCTACAGTGTCCATGGTCTTGAGTATATCTCATCAGGTCTTTCTCACAGGTATCAAATAAGGGACAAACAGATACATCTTATTTATAAAGATAAGGTGTTAGAGAAAAAGGTTGCTTGGGACACAGTGTAAAAACCATGGAACCAAAGTTGAGAGACTTGACTTTTTACTTCCTTAACTTGTCTTAACTTTTTACTTCCTAACTATGAGAACATTATCCTCTCTGGGACTTAATTTCCTTAAACGAATAAGTGAGGTAAGTGATTTTTAACTTTTTTGAGGGTCTTGGACTCTTCAGAAGCTTATAAAATCTATAGAACATTTTCCAAGTAAAATACGCACACAGAATCACATACTCAAAAATTTTCATACCATTTAGGAAATTCTCTAATTGAGGAAACTGTGCATTAAAATTTTATCAGATATCATGGAAATAACCCTGGAATTCAACATTTCCTTTCCCATCATACCCTTCTCCTCTTCTGTCATTCCTCATATCTAAAAGTCTATATCCAACACAATGAGCAACTTTTCTTCCATTTACAGTGACTTTCAGAAAAGAAATATTAAGTAAAATAGAAAGAGGATCAAAGATTATCTCTCATTAGGCTCAAAATATTTTTTCAATGATTATTTATTTTTAGAAAGATAGAGGGGATGGGGAGGGGCAGAGAGAGATGGAGACAGAGAATCTGAAGCAGGCTCCTCACTGTCAACACAGAGCTAGATTTGGGGCTTGAACCCACAGACCATGAGATCGTGACCTGAGCCAAAGTCAGACACTTAAGTGACAGACCCACTCAAGTACCCCTAGGCTCAAAATAATTCACACAGTGCTCATCTATATTATTTTCAAGGAAAAGTAGAAATATTTCAATTTACATATCATATTATGAAGGATCAATATGGAATCAAAGTCTGCCATTACACATTCATAAAAATTCCAAACATCATCCTCAGAATAATAAATTTCTCTGTACAAAGATTACAGATGTCCAATGTATGTAGCTTTTCCTTGGTTTGCTACAGAGTTTGAATATTCCCCCAATCAAGTGCAGAATCTGTCTCTTCATCAATTTCTCCAATGACTGCAACATTGTCACTTGTTACAGTGTATAACCCTAGCACCACTTATTCTACTCCCTGTGAAGAGCTGAACACTTGTTCATGGTTTCCATCCAAAATCAAATTAATGGTCTGGTCAAAACCTTTCAGTGTTCCCACAATCATTCTCCCATTAGAAGGAATAATTGCAACAGTTCTGTTGATGTAGTTCTCCAAGGCAGATATTATGATGCTCCAACTGGCTTCTCTGGGCAACACAGCAGAACAGGCGACAAGTAGAACTAAAAAGAAGTGCCTGAGCTTATGTATATTATTCTATAAAAGTATACTATAATTATACTTATTTTATATTGGACGAGATTTGTAACTCTCTGGGCTTCAATTTCCTCACCTGTAAAATGAGGAAGTTGGACAGATCAGTAGTTTGTATCCATTTGGGAGATTACTATCTGAAAACCTTCATTTTATGGGCTCTTCCTGCCAGATAGCACTTCTGATAACAGACGGTGGTGGTGACAATCCTCATTATTCTAGTGGTTCTTAACATTTTTTTGGTCCCAGCCCCTTCAAGGATCTGATTAAAATATACACCTTCTTCCCACACAAAAAAATTACTTATATGTATGCACACAGAAATTTTTATAAATGCTTTCAGAGATTCCAGGACCTTCTGAAGTCCATGAATGGTTGACCAGTAAAGATTCTGTTACAGGAAGATGTGTAAAACTTCTTTTACTTCCAATACCCTGTGAGTATCTTATGTGGTTAGCCTGGTTGACCCAAGGCAAAAATGTGTGGTGAATACTTCCCCATACCCTTCTCATTACTCTCCAGCATCCTTTCCTATTAATTGTCCCCAGATTGCCAGGATCTCCACTGAGAGTAGATTTACCTAATAAATTTATAGTAAGGAATTTGAGGCTATACATATTATCCTTCTCAACAGTTCTCTTTTGAAAAAGGATCAATGCAGAAGCACAAAAAAAAAAAAAAAACACCTGGAATACTGACTTTTCAGGTATGTGAGTGGATTTTGGAGATAGTAATATTTGCATTGAATACTGTGTTGTGTAGGATAAACGACTTTCTAGTTTATGGATAAGGGTGTTTCTTTCTGTGAAGGGCTTTGTCCACATGTGTATAACTTAATATAGGCTATATAAAGTGATCTTTTTGGGTTCCTGCTGATTCCCTTTTCACCAATGGTCTAATATAGTAGATATTTTCACTACTTATTGTTATTGTTAATTATAAAGATTTAAAATCAGTAACAATAAAACCACTCTTGCTTTGAATTCTGGTCTAAGCATGCAGATTCAAATAGCACTCCTTTACTTGATTCTCTTGAGTGCTATTTTTTCTTGGGAAATCTAATGTTTATTTACACTTACACTGTGACTCTTAGTATAATGTTCTCTGGGCATTTTCAGAATAACAAATTAGGCTCCCTCCAGGCCCCAAACATGCCCTGATACATAATGGCACCATTATTTCTTATTTTGGACACTGTTCAAGATTTATTTTCTAGGTAAAGAATGAAAATTGAAAGAACAAATAAAATTTCACTAAATTAATTTTCCAAGTGGGCATGGTCTTGAGTAAACTGTTTCTGTGGCCACTGGGCTATTTGAGATAGAAACAACTTTCCAATTCCTCTTCACTTTCGTCCTGGATTCAGTAAATTTCTGTAAAGTGAATTGAAGTTTCCCACTTTCTTTCATGATCAAGTCAGATACTGTGCCCTGAGAAAAAACAAAACACACAAGTATAGGATATACCACTGAAAACTTTGACAAAGGAGGGAGTTGAGCAGTTGACCTGCCCTTGTACTGCTTATAATTTTGGCACTGAAATGTATTTTGCAGTCCATTTAGGACTATGTGGGAGTTCCACAGATATGAAATCTACCTTATGATATAATCCCATAATCCCAAAGCTGTGAGAATTTTCCTCTTGGCAATGTGTATCTCCTGAATCAACATTTGTAAGTTATTTTATTGCCTTCATATTAATGATTAATATAACTTAGTCACAATATCATACTTTACCAAAAGTACCACTATAGTCTGAGAATCAGCAATGATATTGTCTATCTTGAAATATTAATTTCAAAAATTCAAATCAATTTTCAGTATTTCTTGACTATCAAAGCTGTATAACTTGGAGAAAGCTACTTAACACCTCTCAGCCTATTTTTTCAACTATGAAGTAGAGACAAATACTATCTAAAACAGGGTTGTTTGAATGAATAAATAACATAACAAATTTAAACTGGTAGCACAGTACATAGTAGTTTGCCAACTCTCAGCCATCAAACACTCGCCAAAAAAGTATTTTACTTAAAGAAGGAATGAGTATAATTAGTATTTTAACTGGTAACTTTTCAAAGAAAATCATTTAGGTAAACTATTTTAAAATGTATTTTAATCTGTTAATTACAGCATTCTAATGCTTTGCTGCTGCTGATGTGTTAATTCTGTACAATTACGTAACAAGGAATAAAGCCCTTTGCAGATTATAGAGAGCTGAAGAAATGATATTTGTGATTAAACCACAATCAATAAAAGCTTAAACTATAGGATATTCTTGGAAAGGGAGAAACACTGGGATTTAAAATTGAAGGTCTGATGATATGAATACGTTTAGAAAAGCAATTTTAATGATAATGTATACTGTATTATGCAATATTTTATATACAACACTAAACAAGTATAGTTGAAAAAGGAATTTTAGAATCATGGGTAAACATTAAATGGTAATGAAAAATTTATTAAAAAGAAAATTATCTCCTCAAACCAATAATAAAAGCTGAAACTTTTATTTATACCTTATTAAGGAACATATTATTTATTATTTATTTAAAATATAATTATTATTATACCTAAAATTAAATGTATTACTTAAAATATATTTTCTTCTTCTTCTTCCTCTTCTCCTTCTTCTTCTTCTTTTGCATCACAAGATCATTTTTATATGTATAAACAGGAGATTATGGAGAATAATTTACAAACCAATGACTCCCAGAACAAGGGAAAGCAGACTCATTTTTATTAATCTTATTTTATAACTCCAGTATAGTTAACATACAGTGTTACATCCGTTTCAGGTGTATAATATATAGTAATTACACGTATATATACCTATAATAATACCTATATGTAATTACTATATGTATAACATATATATAATATATATATATAATTACTATATGTGTGTGTGTGTGTATATATATATATATATATATATGTATATAGTAGCATTTCCTCATCACCTATTTAACCTATTACCCCACCAACCTTCCTTCTGAAAAAAAAAACAGTTTGTTCTCAATAGTTAAGATTCTGTTTCTTGGCTTGTTTCCCTCTCTTTTCTTTGTTCATTTGTTTTGTTTCTTAAATTCCACATATGAATGAAACCATATGATATCTTTCTCTGACTGATATTTCATTTAGCATTATACTCTCTAGCTCTATCCTTGTCCTTCCAAATGCATAATTTCATTCTATTTTTATGGCTGAATAATATTCCATTCCATTCCATTGTCTATATCTATAAACCACCTCTTCTTTACCCTTTCATCTAGTGATGGACATTTCAGCTGCTTCCTTAATTTGGTTATAGTAAATAATGCTGCAAAAAACATAGGGGTCCATGTATCCCTTTTTATTAGTGTTTTTGTATTTTGGGGGGAGTACTCTGTAGCACAATTATTGGATCATAGGGTAGTTAAAGTTTAACTTTTTGAGGATCCTCCATACTGTTTCCCACAGAGGCAACACAAGTTTGAATTCCTACCAACAGTGCAAGAGATTTTTTTCTTCACATCCTTACCAACACTGGTTGTTTCTTGTGTTTTGTTTTCTTTTCTATTTTAGCAATTCTGACTGGTGTAAGGTGACATCTCATTGTGGTTTTGATTTGCATTTCCTTGATAATGAGTGATGTTAAGCATCTTTTTATGTGTCTGTTGACCATCAGTAGGTCTTCTTTGAAGATATATCTATTCATTTCTTCTGCACATGTTTTAATTGGATTATTTGGCTTTTGGGTGTTAATTTGTATAAGCTCCTTACATGTTTTTGATACTAACCCTTTATCAGATATATCACTGAAAAATTTTGTCTCCCATTCAGTAGGTTGCCTTTTGTTTTATTTATGATTTACATTCTTGTACAGAAGCTTTTTATTTTGATGTATTCCCAAGAGCTTAATTTTGCTTCTATTTACCTTGCTTTAGGAGCCATATCTAGAAAAATGTTCCTATACCTATATGTTCCTATATGAGAAAAATTACTGCCTAGCCTAACTTCTGGGATTTTTATAGTGTCTTGTCTCACATTTAGGCTTTTAATCCATTTTGGATTTATTTTTGTGCATGGTGTAAGAAGAAGGTGGTCCAGGTTCATTCTTTTGCATGTGGTTGACCTGGTTTCCCAACACCATTTGATGAAGAGACTCTCATTTTCCCACTGGGTATTCCCACTGGGTATTCTTTACTCATTTGTTCAAAATTAATTGACAATATAGTTGTGGTGTTCTTTCTGAGTATTCAATTCTATTCCATTGATCTATGTGTCTATTTTTTGTGCCAGGACCATACTGTTTTCATTACTATAGCTGTGTAATATAACTTGAAGTCTGGAATTATGATATCTCCAGCTTTGCTTTTATTTCTTACAATTGCTTTGACAATTTAGGGTCCTTCGTTTTCCATATAAATTGTAGAATTTCTGTTCCAGTTCTGTAGAAAATGCTGTTGGTATTTTGATAGAGGTTTCAGTAAGTGTGTAGAGTGCTTTGTGTAGTATAGACATTTTAAAAATATTTGTTCTTCCAATCCATTATCATGGAATGTCTTTCCATTTCTTTGTGTCAATCTTCAATTCTTTTCATCAGTGTTTTATAGTTTTCAGAGTATAGTTCTTTTACTACTTTGGTTAGGTTTATTCCTAGGTATCTTATTGGTTTTGGTGCAAGTGTAAATTGGACTGATTCCTGAATTTTTCTTTCTTTTGTTTTATTATTGGCGTATAGAAATGCAACAGATTTATGCACATTACTTTTGTATCCTGCAACTTTACTGAATTTGTTTATCAGTTCTAGTAGATTTTTGGTGGAATCTTTCAGGTTTTCTATATATAGTATCATATCATCTGCAAATAGTGAAAGTTTTACTTCTTCCTTGCCAATTTTGATATCTTTTATTCCTTTTTGTTGTTTGATTGCTATAGACAGGACTTCCAGTACTATGTTGAATAAAAATGGAGAGTGTGGACATCCTTGTCTTGTTCCTAACTTTAGTATTTCCCCATTGAGTATGATGTTTTCTATAGATTTTTCATATATTGCCTTTATTATGTTGAGGTATGTTTCCTCTAAACCAATTTTGTTGAGGACTTTTATCATGAATGGGTATTGGAATTTGTCAAATGCTCTTTCTGCATCTATTGAAATAATCATATAGTTTTTATCCTTTCTCTTATTGATGTGATGAATCACATTATATATTTGCAAATATTGAAGCACCTTTGCATACCAGGAAAAAATTCCACCTTATTGTGATGAATGATTTTTTAAAGTATTTTTGGATTTGGCTGGCTAGTATTTTGCTGAGGATTTTTGCACTCTACTCATCAAACTTATTGGCCTGTATTTTTCTTTTTTGGTGGTGTCTTAATCTGGTTCTGGTATCAAGGTAATGGTAATCTCATAGAATGAATTTGGAAAATTTCCATTCTTTTCTATATTTTTGGAATAGAGAAGAGTAAGCATTAACTCTTCTTTAAATGTTTGGTAGAATTAACCTGTGAAGTCATTAGGTCCTGGACTTTTGTTTGTTTGGAGTTTTATTTGATTAGCAATTCAAACTCCTTGCTGATAATTGATCTATTCAAATTTTCTATTTCTCTCCATTTAAATTTTGGTTATTTATATGTTTTTAAGAATTAATTCGTTTCTTCTAGGTTGTCCAATTTGTTGCCATATAGTTTTTCATCATATTTTCTTTAAATTGTTTTTATTTATTATGTGGTGCTTGTTATTTATCCTTTCTCATTTGTAATTTTATTTATTTGAGTCCTTTCTCTTGTTTTTTTTTTTTTTTTTGATGAGTCTATCTAGAGGTTTATGAATTTCGTTTATTTTTTCGAAGAACCAGCTGATTTCATTGATATGATCTACTATTTATCTTGGATTCTGTATCATTTATTTCTGCTGTAATCTTAAGTATTTTCTTCCATCTGGTGGTTTGGGGTTTTGTTTATTCTTTTTCTAGCTCCATTAGGTGTAAGTTTAGGTTGCTCTTTGTTCTGTTTTTCATTTGTTTGTTTCTTTGTTTCTTTCACGTTTTTATTTGAATTCTAGTTAGTTAACATACAATGTAATATTAGTTTCAGAAGTAGAATTTAGTGATTCATCACTTACATATAACATTCAGTGCTCACCACAACAAGTGCCCTGGTAAATACCCATCAACAATTTAGCCTATCCCACCCTCCACCAACTCTCATTTTGTCCCCTATAGTTATGAGTCTGTTTTATGGTTTGTCCCTCTCCTTTTTCTGTACCAATGTTCATCTATTTTATTTTTTAAATTATACATATGAGTGAAATCATATGATACATGTCTTTCTCCAACTGACTTATTTTGCTTAGTGTAATATACTCTAGCTCCATCCACATCATTGCAAATAGCAAGATTTCATGCCTTTTTATGGCTAGGTAATATTCCATTGTATATGTATATACCACAACCTTTTATCTTTACACCATTCAATGGACTTTAGGGCTCATTCCATTATTTGGCTATTGTTGATAATGCTGCTATAAACAGTGGGGTGAATGTGCCCCTTTGAAACAGTATTTTTGTATCCTTTGGTTAAATACCTAGTAGTGCAATTGCTGGAGTGTAGGGTAGTTCTATTTATAACTTTTTTGAGGAGCCTCCGTATTATTTTCCACTATGGATGCACCAGTTTTCATTCCCACTGACAGTATAAGAGAGTTCCCATTTCTCTACATTCTCAACAACATCCATTGTTTCCTGTGTTGTTAATTTTTGCCATTCTGACAGGTATAAGTTAATACCTCATTGCAGTTTTGATTTGTATTTCCCTGATGATAAGTGATGTTGTGTATCTTTTAATGTGTCTGCTAGCCATATGTATATCTTCTTTGGAAAAAAATGTCTATTCATGTCTTCTGCCCAATTTTTAACTGGATTATTTGGTTTTTGGATGTTGAGTTTAAGTTCTTTATATATTTTGGATACTCACCCTTTACCAGATATGTAATTTACAAATATCTTCTTCCATTCTTAAGGTTGCCTTTTAGTTTCTTTTATTGTTTCCTTTGCTGTGCAAGAGCTTTTTATGTTGATGAAGTCCAAATAGTTCATTTTTGCTTTTCTTTCCCTTGCCTCCAGAGAGGTACCTAGTAAGAAGTTGCTACAGCTGATGTGAAAGTGGTTTCTGCCTATGTGTTCCTCTAGGATTTTGATGGTTTCCTGTCTCACATTTAGGCATTTCTTCAATTTTGAATTTATTTGTTGTATGGTTTAAGATAATGGTCCAGTTTCGTTTTTTGCATGTTACTGTCCAGTTTTCCCAATACCATTTGTTGAACAGATTGTCTTTTTCCCATTGGATATTCCTTCCTGCTTTGTTGGAGATTAGTTGAGCATATAGTTATGGTCCATTTATGGGTTTTCCATTTTGATCTATTGATCTCTGTGTCTGTTTTTGCGCCAGCACCATACTGTCTTGAACACTACAGCTTTGTAATATAGCTCGAAGACCAGAATTGTGATGTCTTTGACTTTGATTTTAGTTTTCGAGATTGCTTTGGCTATTCGTGGTCTTTTGTGCTCCCATACCATTTGTAGGATTGCTTGTTCAAACTTTGTGAAAAATGTTGTTGGTATTTCCATAGGGATTTCATTAAATGTGCAGATTGCATTGGGTAGTAGAGACATTTTAACAAATTTTTTCTTCCAATCCATGAACACGGAATGTCTTTCCATTTCTTTGTATAATATTCAATTTCTTTCATCAGTGTTTTATGGTGTTCAGGATACAGGTCTTGTGCTTTATCAAAATAAAAAAAGCTTCTGCACAGCAAGGGAAGCAATCAAGAATACTAAAAGGCAATCTACAAATGTGAGAAGATATTTGCAAATGAATTAACTGATAAAGAGTTAAAATCCATAATATATTAAAAAAACTTATAAAACTCAGCACCTGAAGTGCAAATAATCCAATAAAAAATGGACAAAAGACATGAATAGACATTTTCCAATAGAAGACATATGGATGACCAACAAACATATGAAAAGGTGCTCAATATCACTGATCATCAGGGAAAGGCAAGTCAAAACTCTAATGAGATATCACCTCACACCTGTCAGAATGACTGACATTAAAAACACAAGAAAGATGAGGTGTTAGAGAGAATATAGAGAAATGGAACACTCTTGCACTCTTGGTGGGAATGCAAGTAGTGAAACCAGTCTGGAAAAAAATATGCAGGTTCTTCAAAAAGTTAAAAATAGGGGTGCCTGTATGTCTCAGTAAGTTAAGTGTCTGGCTCTTGATTTGGCTCAGTTCATGATCTCATCGTTCATGAAACTGACACCCGCCTCAAGCTCTACACTGACAGCTTGAAGCCTGCTTGGGATTCTCTCTCTCCCTCTTTCTCTGCCCCTCCCCTGCTCACACTCTCTCTCAAAAAAAAAAAAAAGCTTAAAAAAAGTTAAAAATAGAACTACCCTCTGATCCAGCAATTGCACTAATAGGTATTTACCCAAAGGATACAAAAATACTGCTTCAAAGGGACACATGCACCCTATTGTTTACAATAACATTTTGTACAGTAGCCAAATTATGGGAAAAGCTGATGTGTCCATTGAGTGATGAATGGAAAAAGAAGGTGTGGTATGTGTGTGTGTATATATATATATATATGTATATATATATGTACGTGTGTATATATGTATATGTGTGTGTATATATATATATGTATGTGTGTGTGTGTATATATATATATATATATATATATATATATATATAATTCAATATGACTCAGCCACAAAAAAGAATGAAATCTTGTCATTTGCAATGACATGGATGAAACTAGTATTATGCTAAGCAAAATGTCAGAGAAAGACAAATACCATATCACTTCACTCATATGTGAAATTTAAGAAATAAAACAAATGAGCAAAGGTAAACAGGAGAGAGAGGAGAGAGAGAGAGAGAGAGAGAGAGAGAGAGAGAGAGGAAAACCAAGAAACAGACTTTGATCTACAGAGGACAAACTGGTGATTACCAGAAATGAGGTGGGTGGGTTAATGGTTTAAGTAGGTGATGGGGGTTAAGTAGTTAACTTCACCTGTGATGAGCACACATTGCTGTATAGAAGTGTTGAATTAGTATATTTTTCACCTGAAACTAATATTACACTACATGTTAACTGGAATTTAAATAAAAACTTTTTTAAAATTGTTTAATGTTTATTTATTATTGAGAGACAGAGAGAGACAGAGCATGAGCATGGGAGGGGCAGAGAGAAGGGGAGACACAGAATCTAGAGCAGGCTCCAGGCTCTGAGCTGTCAGCACAGAGCCTGACGCAGGGCTCGAACTCACAAACCACAAGATCGTGACCTGAACTAAAGTCAGATGCCTAACTGAGCCACCCAGGCTCCTCTAAATAAAAACTTTTTAAAAAATGCCCCTTACTATTATTGTATTACTATCAGTTCAATTTAGTGTTATTAACTGTTTTATGTATTTGTGTGTTCTCATGTTGGGTACATAAATATTTCCAATTTTTATATATTCTTTTGGATTGTCCCTTTATTATACGGGGTCCTTCTTTGTTTCTTGTTAGTCTTTCTTCTAATTTTTTTTTCTGATATAAGTATTGCTTCTCCAGCTTTCTTTTGACAGCCATTTGCATGATAAAGTTTTCTCCATCCCTCAGTTTCAGACTGTAGGTGTCTTAGGTCTAAAATGAGTTTCCTATAACCAACATATAGATTGGTCTGATTTTTTTTAATTCATTCTGTCACCCTATGTCTTTTGATTAGAGCGTTTAGTCAGTTTACCTTAAAAGTAATTGATGAATATGTATTTATTTTAATTTTATCATTCATTTTTGGTTGTCTCTGAAGATTTTTTCTGACCCTTTCTTGTTTTTCTCTCTCATGATTTTTTGGTGTTCTTTAGTGATATATTTTTTAAATTTTTTTCTGTTTTTTTCTTTGCATATATATTAGTAGTTTTTGATATATGATTACCATTAGGTTTTTATATAGCCTCTTCTGTATATAGAAGTTTATATTAGGTAAAGGGTTGTTTAATTTTGAACCCATTTTTTACCCCTCTCCTTCTGAAGTGTTAAGTATATATTGTCATATTTTTCAGCCTTTTATTTTGTGAGTTACTTAAATAATTTTTACAGAAATATTTATATTTATTGCTTTTGTAATTCTTACCCTCTTACTGTCTCTCCTTTCAACTCAAAGAGTCCCCTTTAATATTTGTTGCAGGGCTGATTTAGTGGTCACAAACTCCTTTAGTTTTTGTTTGTCTAGGTAATTGTTTATCTTTCCTTCTATTCTGAGTGATATCATTTATGGATAGAGTATTCTTGGCTGCAGAGTTTCCCATTCAGCACTTTGAATATGTCATGCCACTCCCCTCTTGCTTGCAAAGTTTCTGCTAAAAAATCTGCTAATAGAATTATGGGATTTCCTTTGTTCTACTTGGTAGAACTGTCTTCTTTTGTCTTGTTTTTTTTTTTTTTAATTCTTCCTTTATAACCACATTTTCCCATTTAATTACAATATGTCTTGGTGTGGATCTGCTTTGGATGATTTTGTTGTGGGTTCTCTGTGCTTCATGGATCTGGATATCTGTTCTTTTCCCCAGTTTCAGGATGTTTTCAGCTATTATTTCTTCAAATAGAGTTTCTGCCTCCTTTTCTGTATCTTCCTCTTGGACCCTATAACACAAATGTTATTATGGTTGATGGAGTCTCTGAGATCTGTAAGTCTATTCTCATTCTGCATAATACCTTTTTTCTCTCTTGTTCAGCCTGATTACTTTTTATTACTGTCTTTTCAGTCATTAACTCATTCATTTGCTTCTTTCAGCCTGCTGTTCATTCTAGTGAGTATGTTTCTCATTTTTTTATTGAACCCTTTATCACAACTATATTATTCCTTATCTTTTTTTTAAGGGTCTCACTATTACCTTCTACTCTTTTCTGTAGTCCAGTGAGTGTTTTTATGATCATTGCTTTAAATTCTGTATTAGTCATGTACTTATATCTGTTTTGGTAGATCTGTGGCTCTATTATCCTCTCTCTTTTCATTTTGTCTAAGTCTTTGTGCCTGTTTTTGTAAGTTACGTAAGTCAGTTACGTTTCCTGTTCTTGAGAGTAATGGCCTTATAAAGAAGAGGTCCTGTAGTGCTCTGCAGTATAGTGTCCTTTGTTCCCCAGAGCCTGGTATTTCCGGTAGTATCTCTAATGTATGTTGTGTTTGCTCTGCTATTTTATCTTGGCTGCTTTATCCTTTGGGCCAGTCATCTTTAGAGGCTCTCTTTTCCTGTTGTATGCAATGTTTGGTCCCTGGCCTGAATGTGGTGAGTTTTAAGCAGGTGTTCTGTGGTCTGCTTGTGAAATGAGACCTGTTGCCACAGTCTCTGTAATTGTGTCCTTGCAATACTCCTAGCATTTCTGGGGTAGGGGTCCCACCACCCTGGACTGAGGGAAGCATGACTTGGAAGGGAAGGTTGGTTCTACTACAGTGTGGGAGTGGGGGGGTGGGTATTGGTGTTAGCAAGTTAGTGAATTTCAGGCCTATGCCAGTTTCTGCAGGTGACCCTGTGCTTATGATGAGGGAAGGGAAGGGAAGGGAAATGGTGTCTGCTAGGTCTTTTGTTCTTGTAGGGATTTCTCCGTGAACACTGACTCTCTGGTACATACTCTGAGATGAGCAAATAACCCCATTATGTGCCGCAAGTGCTCTTTATATCATTTTTTCTATACTGTAAGTTCACAGACTGTTTGCCCTGCTTTCTCTCCAAGAGCAGCCCAATGCTCTCTATGCTATTTTGGACCCAATCCTCCCAAAGACTTTTAAAACTCCAGGCATTAAGCCCAGCTGGTTGTCAGCTATTATGAAATTCATTCCTTCTTGCTTTCCAAACCAAATGGTGTTGGTATTCCTTTCCCCATGCACCCCCCTTGTGTTAGTCTGTCTCTCAGCCTCCTCCACCACCATAGCTCTGTCCCCACTGCAGAGGCCACAATCCATTTCTCTATGAAACCATGTCTCTGTACTTCCTACCTTCTTCGATGTGGCCTCTTCTCTACCTTTAGTTGTGGAGTTTGTTCCTGCAGTTTTCAGGTCAATTTCTGGTGTATTTAGGATTATTTGATAGTCATTTAGCTGTGTTTGTGAGAGGAGGTAAGGCTAGGGTCCTATTACTTTGTTACTATTTTCCATTTTTTTAAATATATTTTTAATATATTTTATATTTCATAATTACATGATTGAGGAAGTATTTATAAATTGTCTTGACCTCTATCTCTAATTTGACTGGGCTTAAACTTTTTCTTTTTAAGTAGATCTGAGTGAGTCAAGATGTCCACCCTTTTTACATATAAAGACAGAGCCATAGAATTTAGCCTTTGAGTTTATTTGATATTTGGCCTTTCTTCTGTAACTAAATAAGACAAACCTTGCCACAGATTATATAATAGTGAGTAAATTACCCATATCATTGATGCCATTAGACCCTGGCCAGATGGAAATGATGTTGGTGAGGACATTGTCTTAAAAGTCAAGAAACCTGGGTCTAAGTGGCAGCTTTACCATTAATTCACTGTGAAACATGAATCAGGTCCTTCTCTCTTAACTTATTAATCTTTAAAATGAGGACTTAGACTACATCATGACTCCTATTGCATTCAGCTCTGAAAGTATTATTTGAGCAATTTGGAGTGGAATTTAACAATGTTCTTATAGGAGCATAAGTTGGATTCTCATCGAGGTAAATTTCCTTGACCTAAATAAGAAAGATAAGTATAGACTAGGTCAGGAAACTTCACCACCAGGTAGTTTTTCAAAATATATAAGGATTGGCTCCTATGTGTTCTATCTGAGACAGCCAGCTGAAACCTCAAGACTGATCTGTCTGTACCCAAACTTTATTTGGTGGAAGAAGACAGGAGAAAAATGAGGATAATAAAATGTGATCCTGTACAAAGAAGCAAAATTTATGAGTTTTTAGAAATTTGAAAAATACTGTCACTTCTGTAATTACTGAAATCCTTCCATTCTTTTTTTTTTTTAATTTTTTTTTAACGTTTATTTATTTTTGGGACAGAGAGAGACAGAGCATGAACGGGGGAGGGGCAGAGAGAGAGGGAGACACAGAATCGGAAACAGGCTCCAGGCTCTGAGCCATCAGCCCAGAGCCCGACGCGGGGCTCAAACTCACGGACCGCGAGATCGTGACCTGGCTGAAGTCAGACGCTTAACCGACTGCACCACCCAGGCGCCCCGAAATCCTTCCATTCTTAAGAGATACAGCCCAAACTCTCATTCTCCTGAAGACTTGCTTGACTTGCATCCTGAAATTCCATTTCTTATCGCAGCCCTCCTGGGATCCCTGACATACTCTGTAAAATATTACAGAAGTAGAAATAACATTTTTAGGCCCTTATGACATATATGCTGCCTTATAATTTAGGCAATTAGATAATGTCTTATCTGCTTAACTAGATTCTAAAAAGTTTCTGGGAAGCAGTATCCTTTCCTTTACCATCAGCTCTCTTGTACTCTTTTCCCCTCATTCTCTCCTTTTCAGCTATATTTGATCTACTGGTCTGCATTTGGCAGTTATTCAGTAAGTGTTTGCTGAATGGAGCTAAGGTTGTGTGAATGGAGAGAGCATCACAATAAACTCTGGACACAACAAACGCAAGTAGGACAATTTTCTTTAAATAAACACAGAATTAATGCCACATTCTTCCAGACTGTGGGGTACAGAATAAAAGGATATAGAAGGGGCAATGAATTGTGATCTTTTGTCAATATAGCTGACCTAATTAAAATTTAGATTAATTTACCCCTTCCCCTATATTTTCTCCACTTACTCAGAACTACACTCGACATAGCTTAGTGCAAAATCATTAAAGATTGGTAACTCAGTTTTCATTCCCTGGAATCTATTCAGTTTTCTTTTATATCCTGCTCTCATTATCTATTTTTATCTTTCCAATCCTAATAAATTTATTCACACCAAGGTTTTCAACTAAGTATATTTCTAAGAGTGTCAAGATTTGAAAATCAACACTTCAGGAAGAAAGGAATGCTTACCCCCAAAGGATTTGTTTTTCAGGCATTAGTGAAAAAAATATTTTGAGGTAAAGAGTCCTACAGATGCTTCCTAATGCTTCCTATAATATGCCATACAGATATGTCCTGGAATAAAACTGGATTTGCATTAATATACTTCTTTCTCCCATGGTACATGTGAAAATTTCCTTTGCTCTGATCTAAAATACTATGCAAGTCTTGGAGATTGCTTTCAGCTGCCCCTTGTCCATTTCACAGGTGTACTGCTGCAGGTAGAATATGTTAGGCATCTAATACAGTGTAGTCCTAGGCTCTGGGGCTCTGAAGGTGCTTGGAACACCATCTTCAACGGGTTGTGGCTACAGGTCTGGGCTACAGAAAACCAGCCTCTTTTCACCCAATTATTCCTAACCACTGAGAGGAAATGAAAGTTTACTTATACTTCCTGGCAGAGGACTCTGAGGGGAATGGGGAGTGGGTGGACAGGAAGTGTGAGGTGAGTTATGTATCTTTAAGTTTTTCTTAAGGAGTAGAGTATTTATTTTAATATCAGGGGTTTAAATGTCTGTATATCTAAGAATACTCTAGGCAGAAGTCATCCCCACTTTGAACTCTCCTATTGGGAGCTACCTAAGGGTCAATCTTAGGTAAGGAGTGTCCACTTTGGTACCTGAACACAACAATTGAGGGGCTTAGAGAAAGGATCATGATGAAGATTGTAGTGGTCCACTATGAAAGGGGCCAGAGGGCACATAGTTTCTACAAAAGACTCCATAAACAAATAAACCACGCATTGTCACAAACTCAAAGCTAAGTGCAACCACAGGATTGGAAGACAATGCACTGTCGCCCTATAAATAGAAACAAAAGTTTATTTGCTTAATGTGAAGCTTTGCAGCCTGTATTTACAGCCCATAAAATAGTTCTTCATAATTAATCAGAGATAAAGAGGGAGAGAGAGAGAAAAAGAGAGAGAGAGAGAAGAGAGAGAGAGAGAACAAGCACAGGCAAGCTTGCTAGCTCAAGCTACCGCCTGGAAAACGGAAATGTTCAGTGTGCACAGAGGCTTGCACATTTCACGCTGACATCTCACTACCATGTTTTCCAACATGGTAGTGGTTAGGTAATGCTGAGAATTTTCTTTCCTTCTTTTTTTTTTTTACCTTTGCTATCTTCATTTTTATTTTGGCTTTATTATATTTTGTTTTATTTTTACTCTTTCTTCCCTCCTTGTCTCCCTCCTCCCTCCCTTTCTTTTCTTTTTCTTCTTTATCTTTCACTCTTTCTCTATCTCCTTTCCTTTTGTCTTTCTTTATCTCATTTTTAAGAGGTTGTGTTTTTTTTTTTTGTTTTGTTTTTTGGTGATGGAAAAGGATGTTGGTTTTTCTCAGAACAAGGAGCTGGAATTGAGGTACAGATCAATAGCATCCTTGTTGAAGTGGCTGTCACTTGAATTCCTTGGAAATCATTGGAGAAAACAGAAAGAAACTGAAACGGTAGGCTCCAGTTTTTAATGAATTAGATCTCATCTGTATCTTTTACCATTAATATCTAGAACTGTTCTTTTCACACCAAGTTCTGGGTAATCTGTCAGATCTAAGGGTGGTATGGATATCATGAACCTGGACCATCCTTGTATGTCATTTCCTTAGTATTTGCACAAACAAAAATAATTATACACTTGATTGCTTAATATGGGAAGGGGGAGGTAACTTTTAACGGGGAGAAATTTAAGTTTGACATGGAGAGGTTTTTTCTAATGTGTTTCACTCAATTGATATTGAATAAAATAGCCCTGTGAACATTTGTAATTTAAGCAACTCTATATTAAGTAGAGTTACTTGCAGAATATGCAGGATGTTTTTTATCTACTCTTAGTTATAACTTTTTGGAGGTGATAGTTTCTCTGATAAATGATTTAAATGGTTAGATTTCTGTTATTTTCAAAATGAGCTATGATTAAAAAATAAGAACTATAATGTCTCAGGACATTTACCAACATGAATACATATTCTTATCAGCTTGTAAAAGTTATATATTTTTACTGTAAAAGTGAACTGTAATTAATGTTAAGTGTAAAGATTCTGCTTTCAAAGAAAGCACTCCAGAACAACAACAACAACAATAACAAACAACAACAACAAAAACATGTTTATAATGAGAGAGGAGAAATAAGAAGACAAGAGACTTATTTACTCTGTTTCTCATACATAAGCTTTATCTATCAGAATAATCAGTACATTACAATCAATAATGGGTTAAATGATTTTAGATTAAATTTACATTTTTAGATACTCATCATCAACATATTTTGACAAAATGTAAGTAAAATTGTTTTCTGGTTTGCGTGTTGCTTTTCTTTTATGCTCAAGTAGAAAATATTGAGGAAGGCACCTTCTAACTTTAAACCCAATGATAAGGCTATCAGTAGCATGTAACTTCTAGAAGCTGCATTTAGAGATTTTAAAAAAGGAAAGGATGTATGTCCATGGTGCAACATGACCCAAGATAAAAATCTCAAATGATTTTCTGCTCCTTCCTTTCTCTACTGTCAACAGTGGTGTCCTTGGACTTCATTTTGTTTTTTAATTTCTTTTTCATGGACTTTATTTTATACTGCTCTAATCTTTCCAGGGAAGTAAAAAAGTTATAATTTTATTCAACTAGAGCTAAATTTGTTAGAGAGCTTTGGGTCATTCAGCAAGGAGTATTTCTTTCAGGCAGCTGCTGTAAATATCAGGTATTGTGGCAAAGGCATTAATCTTATAGATGGGATTCAAGTTTTTCATCCCAAGGAAAGATTCCACCAGCCACATTAGTAAATATTTGGATCACATGAAAGTCATCCTCCAGGAACTTTGTATCAGAGGGGGTATTTTTTTATTATAGAAAATATTCTTTGTACTTGTAAACACATGTACTGCTCTCTCTTACTGTATGTTTGCAATAGTTACATTTCTGTGAGACAGGAATCATTTAATATACCAATTCTGTGTGGGCTGGTACAGTATGGTACAGAATATTGTAAAGGTGAATAAATACAAAGTGGGACATTGATTCCTCCAAAAATCTCACTGAATTTTCACCTAGAGACCCTTAGGAATGAATGAACTCAATTTTCCCCCTGTGTACTAGGTAAGTGAAATGAAAAGTAGAAAGAAGCATGCTTTATACCTTCTTTTTATAGATACTATTAGCACCAATCAGATGCTCAGAAACGAAAAGGAAATTAAACTCTTTCTTCTGACCCTTGCCTAATCCTGAAAGAAAGAACTACAGATAGTGCTCTTTCCCTTGCCCATTAAAGTTACATCCAAAAAGCCTTTGTCTTGTGACATAGGTCTAGAGAATCAGTCTGCAGACCACGAGTTAAAGGAAATTATTAGAAATGGATTCAAAACCTGTCACTTACAGGAGCATTGGAAAAACACCTAAGACTCTTTTATGCTTTGAAAAGTGACATAGATTGACAGTTTGCATTTTAAAGCTGGAAAAGCTGAGATTCAGAGAATTGAAGTGACCGAACCAAGTACCTCTGTGAGTCTATGACAGAGAAAAGACTGCAACTTAGGTCTCTGATACCTCATCAGTGCTCATTTTACTTTTTTATTACTGCTGAATAAGGCTTAAGAATTAAGAGACATATGTATTAATCGTTGGGAAATGTTAAAGATGTCCTTTTGAAATCACTCAAGAATGAAGGGGCACACTTCAGGCTTCTCCCAAGGGCCCTGATAATTTAGCAAATTTTGCTTTGCTGGGCTTTACTATGGTTTTCTTGCAAGAATAGGAGAAAATTATTCTACTGTTCCCACAGAAAAAACCCAAAATTAAAATGAATATAAACAAAATGATATAATAAACATTAACACAGACCTGTCCATGTACTGGATGCTTTTGTGAATTATTATGTGCCAGTGCAACAGTTTGGGCAAGCTATAAAACATCAGAAAGTACTCAGGAAGTTCTGAGGTCTAGGATATTCCAAATTTGAGAAAAGAGTAAGATTACAGGGTAAAAATAAAGGTAAAACAGCCTTAGAATAAAGTGTGAGGAAGTTAATATTATAATAATTGGTAGTATGTGAATACAGAAAAGGGTATAGTCATTAGTGCCTTGATTATTACTGCTTATCATATAACAGGATAATATCTGGGACTTGAAAATTAAAGTGGGTTTTCTTGGTATAGTCATTGAAAGATAATCCATAGAGGAGAGTGTGCTTCAGAGGAATAACTTTTACTTGTAGCAATGACTGCCTTAGTATCAGCCAGAAATCAAGATGCAGACAGAGTTCCTGAGAAATCATCAGAAGTACAGGAATTTAACCAAAATCAAGTCTGGGGATGGGTACGGGCCAAGAAATTCACTAAATCTAACTAGCTAGTGAGGAAACAGAAGTTTAAACCATTGGCCATGATCGGCAGGTGGATCATGAAAAGCATGATTTGAGCCCAGAACATGAGCCAATGCTGTCCATTTAGGCTCAAATGTATCTTGGACAGCATAATTAATATCTCACTAGGTACCTAAAATATATGCAATGTAAGTCATGAACTCAAAAAGCCCTTCAATTCCTTCCTTACTTCTTGAAAATATATTCGTTTCTTCCAAAAGCTTTTGCTCAATGCCACACTATTTACGAAAGGGAATGGCAAGGCTTCTTCCACATTCTCAGAAGCAGAAGAGAGCACGTAATTTAGTTATAATTATAGTTACTCAGTTAAAACTCTTTTCAGCTTTACTTGGTACATCATATTCAGATATTTCTCATAAGCTAACAACATATTACCAGATATTTCTTTTTTAAATGTTTTTCTTAAATTCCAGTTACCTAAGATATAGTATAGTATTAGTTGCAGGTATAAAGTTTAGTAATCCAACACCTCCATACAACACTCCATGCTCATCACAAGTGCACTCCTTAATTACCATCAGCTATTTAACTCATTCCTCCACCCACCTCCCCTTGTGTAACCATCACTTTGTTCTCTATAGTCAAGAGTCTAATCCTTAGTTTGTCTCCCTCTATTTTTCCCTATGCTCCTTTGTTTTGTTTCTTAAATTCTACTTATGAGTGAAAACATACAGTATTTGTCTTTTGCTGATTGACTTATTTCACTTAGCATAATAATCCCAAATTCCTTTCATTTCACTGTGAATGACAAGATTTCATTCTTTTTGATGGCTGGGTAATATTCCATTATATATATGAAAATATAATGGTGTGATATATATGCACCACATCTTCTTAATCCATTCATCAGTCAATGGACACTTGACTGAATATACGTATATGTATATGTATATGTTTATGTATGTAGATTGATTTGGGTAGTATAGACATTTTAACAATGTTTGTTATTCCAATCTATGAGCATGGAATGTCTTTCCATGTTTTTGTGTTGTCTTCAATTTCTTTCATAGTTTTTTTTTTCATAGTTTTCTTTTTATAGTTTTTAGAGTACACGTTTCCCCCCCTCTTTTACCAGATATTTCTTATAGGTTAATGATTTATTTTTATACGCTAAAATAATTCTTACACTTTATTTATAGGATAACATTAATGATACTTATTTACTGTTTGGAATATCTACTCATTTTTAGGTGATACAAGGTGACCTGTGAGTTGGTTCTTTATTTTTTCAAGTTTATTTATTAATTTTGAGAGAGAGTGAGCACATATGCAAGTGAGTGGGGGAAGAAAAGAGAGATAGAGGGAGAGAGAGAGAGAATCCCAAGCATGCTCCACACTTCCAGTGTAGAGCATGACGCAGGGCTCAAACTTACAAACTGTGAGATCATGACCTGAGCCAAAATCAAGAGTCCGATGTTTAACTGACTGAGACACCCAGGCACCCCAAGTTCTTTAAAACTGAAAATCTGTTACACTGAGTGGTTCCTCTATTTTGAGTGTGTCAGACCAAATGGTGTGCCAGAAAATAAATGACATCTAAAAGATCGATTGATTTATTATTTATCAAATGTGTTTTTTCAACAGCCATTTAATTCCAAACCTCCAGAAGGAAATGTTTTCTTGACATTTGTGATTGATGTCACATCAATATGTATAAATAGAGACACCCTGATTACAAAGGTGAATAAAGTAGCAAGACAGTGACTACAAACTATAGAAAAAAATTTGTTTTAAATTAAGCTTCACAATTTATGACTTCAAGTTATATTACAAACCTTAGTGATCATACAGTATTGTGCTGCCACAAAAATAGACACATCAATCAATGGAAAAGGATAGAAAACCCAGAAATGAACCCACAACTATATGGTCAATTAAATTTCAACAAAGCTGGAAAAAATATCCAATGGGAAAAAGAGAGTTTCTTCAAAAAATGGTGTTGGGAAAAATGAACAGCAACGTGCAAAAAAAAAAAAAAAAAAAAAAAAAAGAAAAGAAAAGAAACTGGACCACTTTTTTACACCATACACAAAACTAAATTCAAAATGGATTAAATACCTGAATGTGGTAACTTGAAATCATGAAAGTTTTAGGAGATCACACAGGCAGTAACCGCTTTGATATTGGCCATAGCAACTTCTTTCTAGATATATCTCCTGAGGCAAAGGAGACAAAACCAAAAATAAACTTCTGGGACTTCATAAAAATAAAAAGCTGCTGCACAGCAAAGGAAACAATCATGAAAACCTAGAGGGAACCTAAAGAATGAGAAAAGATATTTGCAAATGACATATCTGATAAAGGTTTACTATCCAAAATATATAAAGAAATTATAAAACTAAACCCTACAAAATAGAATAATCCAATTAAAAATGAGCAGAAGACATGAATAGACATTTTTCCAAAGAAGACATACAGGTGGCCAACAGTCACATGAAAAAAATGCTCAACATCATTGATCATCAGGGAAATAAAAATCAAAACTACAATGAGATATCATGTCACACCTGTCAGAATGGCTAAATTCAACAACACAAGAAACAACAGGCATTGGGAAGGATGTGGAGAAAGGGGATCTCTTTTGGTAAGAAGGAAAACTGGTGCAGCCACTCTGGAAAATAGCATGGAAATTCCTCAAAAAGTTAAAAATAGAACTACCCTATGATCAACCTATTGAACTACTAAGTATTTACCTAAAGAATACAAAACTACTAATTCAAAGGGATACATGCACCCTGATGTCTATAGCAGCATTATCTACAATAGAAAAATTATGGAAACAACACAAGTGTCCAGTGACTGATGAATGTATAAAGTGAATGTACACACACGCACACACACGCACACACACACGCCATATGTATATGTAATGGAATATTAGTCATAAAAAAAGAACGAAATCTTGCTACTTGCAATGATGTGGATGGAATTAGAGAGTATTATGCTTAGGAAATCAGTCAGAGAAAGAAAAATACCACATGATTTTATTCATATGTGGAATTTAAGAAACAAAAAAAAATGAGAAACTGACTCGTGTAGAGAACAAACTGATGGTTATCAGAGGGGAGGTGGATGGTGGGATGGGTAAAATAGGTCATGGGGATTAATATGTACCAATTTCAAAATTGGTTATTCTTTTCTTATATTGAAGCCATGTGAACTAAGAAGTAGGGGGGAGTAAAACAGATAAAATAGGGAATAAAGTAGATTAAAAATGGGGATCATAGAAAGCATAGATAAAATACTTTCTCTTCAACCAATATTTACTGTGTTTACTATTTTTCAAGTGTAGTATGGTTAATAATTGGAGTTTTTTTCCATAGGACCAAGGATTTGTAGTTACAGGATGACTGTCACAGGTTCAGAATACAATATATGGCTATATTACAGAGAGAATTAATGAAATCTAATTCACATACTTAAGTTTAGGAGCTCAGTGTTGTAACCATCTGACCCAACCATCAACAGAACTCTGAGAAACTAACTAGATAACTAACTAACTAACAGGTGCAAGGTTTTAGGATAGTCTGTCTCGTGATTATGTGGTTATTCCCCACATCCTCCTGCTCTCTATACCCCACCCTCCATGTCTATGCTTTCTTATCTAAGAGGAAGTAGAGGAAGAACCTTGAGACATGCATCCCTGAACTCTGTTCTAAATTATATTTTCGGCAAGCACGAATCAGAAATTTGAGCTTTAGATTGTACTCTTTTGGGACTGGCTAGGGGTATAAACCTGAATAAAGGAGTAAACTTCCTCATTTTTCAGTTTCACTATTTGTGAGAATAGTATGATTGAGGGCACCTCTCTTTCAGGGGTATTAATCACCATGCAAATACCTAATAGACACTTCTAATTACTTTGTTTAGAATTCTTCCGTAAAATTTGCAAAATGTCATGTGCAATTGGATTGAAATTATACTGGAAAAGTTAGGTTACACCTGCCTTCCACCTGTCAGATTTCTTTCAGCACATGGAAACATTATGCTTGGTCAAACTTCAACCTTAAATTATTTATAAGGAACATGACTGTTATAAGGTTTAAAGATGAAAAAATGAGAAATAGAAATATGAGTTTTATGGTTTAATAAAATAACTGCTTTTAGAAAGGCCATATGGAATGACCCAACCACATTAAAAACTATGCTGGGTTTGTACCCTACATATATGGCAGCTTTCTATAGAGCTTAGTACTTGACTTGCTCAATTTAGCAATCGATTTTATTCAATTTCTCTCTCATTTTGTGTATTGTGTTGCTGCTGACAGTCCACCAGTTTTCAAGTAGAGAGGCATGTCTTCTTTTTCTCTCCAGCATGGTAACTTGATTTACAACAAGGTATTGCTCATCTCGTCACTTTTTCCCTAGACTGATAATGTAGCAAATTGTAGCAGCAGGAAAGGGCTGGACAAAAAAGAACATTTGTCCCATTTTCGTTACTTTATCCAGTCTTGCATGCCAGTGAAAAATGGATGTCTGTATGTCTGTGTTTCTGTATGTAGGAATGGGGATAGAGAGGGAAGAGACAGGAATAGGTGTTGATTTTTTTTCTGCATGTAGTAAGAACACTGGTTCTTACTGCATTGAAGAAACAAAAATGAAGGACATGTGTTTTCAATGATTTACACACTGGTGTCTATTTAAAGATTGCCAGCCCTTAATAAAGTAAACAAAGCTTACATCCAAATGGTCTGACTATATGAGGACTAAAGTATCCACTAACATATTAGAGAGTGTAGAGTTGGAAGTGTGATGTGGATAAAAGAACCCAAAGCTTTTTAACTAAAATGTACGTTCTAGTAGTGGCTTTGCCGTTAAGTTGTTATGTAACTAAGAAGGGATACCTTACTTTCTCTAGCCCTCAGTTACTTTGTTTCTTAACAACAAAGCATTAATATAGATTAATAGATTATTAGTAAATAATTCTAAAATTTAATATTTTTTAAAAAATATTCAATCACTTCTACCAGCAATTGAAAAAAATATATAATAAGGCTTATTGAATTGTCAGCATACTGACAAAAGAAAAAAAAAGAAAAACTGCGTACTGCTCCAGATGCTCAAGACGATTGTGTTGACTGAACTTGTTGAATTATTTACTCCATGTGTAGGCTGATGAGAAAGTTTAGTATAATATATGAAGGGTACAAATTGTTTAAAACCTCTCCCTTACTCTCCTCCCTTGGTACTGTCCTCCGTTTTTCTTGGATCTGTGATGGTTCCCATGAATTATTTAGAACAAGACTACTGGGGGCACCTGGGTGGCTCAGTCAGTTAGGTGTGTGACTTTAGCTCAGGTCATGATCTTATGGTTCATGGGTTTGAGCCCTGTGTCAGGCTCTGTGCTGACAGCTCAGAGCCTGGAGCCTGCTTTGGATTCTGTCTCCCTCTTTCTCTGCCCCTCCCAACTCGTTCTCTCTCTCTCTCTCCCTCTCAAAAATAAATAAACATTAAAAAAATTAAAAAATTATAAAAATAAAAGACTCCTGGGAAAAACTCCTGGGAAAATGGTCTCAGTGAAGTTTGTGCATAACATCTTCTACTTCTTGGTCATGGATACATTAGCTTAAATCCACTGATAAAATCTCAGTCTTTTTGAGCTTAAAAAATAGAGACACTGTCTTTATTTCGCTTAGCATTATATCCTCTAGGTCAGTTAATGTTGTTGCAAATGGTAAGATCACAGTATTTTTTATGGATGAGTAATATCGCTTTCTATACCTTTTTTTAATCCATTAACTAAGGATAGGCACTTGGGTTGCTTTCATATCTTGGCTATTGTAAATAATGCTGCAATAAACATAGGGGTATATATATCTTTTAGAATTAGTGTTTTCTTTTTCTTTGGGCAAATACCCAGTAGTGGAATTATTGTATCTATTGTAATTATATTTTTAATTACTTCAAGGAATTTCCACACTTTTTTTCACAGTGGCTGCACCAATTTGCAGTCCCACCAACAGTGCTCAAGTGTTTATTTTTTTTTTCACATCATCACCAACACTTGTTATTTATTGTACTTTTGAGTTTAGCCATTCTGACATGTGTAAGGTGATATCTCATTGTGGTTGTGATTTATATTTCCCTGATGATTAATGATGTTGAGCATCTTTCCATGTGTCTGCTGGTCATCTGTATGTCTTCTTTGGAAAAAAGTTTTTAGGTCCTCTGCCCATTTTTAACCAGATCATTTTTTTGTGTGTTGAGTTGTATAGGTCCTTTATATATTTTGGAAATAACCCATTATTATTCATATCATTTTCAAATAACTTCTCCCTTTCAATAGGTTGCTTTTTTGTTTTGTTGATGGTTTCCTTCACTGTGTGCAAGTCTTGTATTTTGGTGTAGCCCCAACAATTTAATTTTGCTTTTGTTTCACTTGCCAGATGAAACATACCTAGGAAAATGTTGTTATGGCCCATGTCAAAGAAATTACTGTCTATGTTTTCTTCAAGGAATGTTATTGTTTCAGATCTCACATTTAGGTCTTTAATCCATTTTGAGTTTATTTTTGTATATAGTGTAAGGAAGTCGTCCAAATTCATTCTTTTTCATGTAGCTGTCCAGGTTTCTCAACACCATATCTTTCCAAATATATATTCTTCTCTCCTTTGTCATAGCTTAATTGATAATAATGTGTGGATTTGTTTCTGGGCTGTGTATTCTACTCCACTGATCTCTATCTATTTTTGTCCCAGTACCATGTTGTTTTGATTATTGCAGCTTCCTAGTATATCTTAAAATCTGGGATTGTGATATCTGCAGTCTTATTCTTCTTTTTCAAGATTGTTTTGGATATTTGGGGTCTTTATTGGTTCCATGTCCAATTTTAGCATTATTTGTTCTAGTTCTGTGAAAAATACTGCTGGTATTTTTTATAGGAAGTGCATTATATGTATAGATTTCTTTGGGTAGTATGGACATTTTAACAATATTTATTCTCCCAATCGGTGAGCAAGAAATATCTTTCCATTTCATTGTGTCATTTTAAGTTTCTTTCATCAGTATTTTATAGTTTTAGAGTACATATTTCACCTTCTTGGTTAAATTTGTTCCTCGGTGTTTTATTATTTTTGATGCAATTGTAATTGGGATTGTTTTCTTAATTTATCTTTCTTCTACTTCATTATTAGTGTACAGAAATGCAAAAGATTTCTTTATATTAATTTTGTTTCCTGCAAATTTGCTGAATTCATTTATCAGTTCTAGCAGTTTTTTGGTAGTATCTTTAGGGTTTTCTATATAGAGTATCATATCATCTGCAAATAGTGCCAGTTTTTTTTTATTTATTTTATTTTATTTTATTTTTAACATTTGTTTATTTTGGGGACATAGAGAGACAGGGCATGAACGGGGGGAGGGTCAGAGAGAGAGGAAGACACAGAATCTGAAACAGGATCCAGGCTCTGAACTGTCAGCACTGAGCCTGACGCGGGGCTCGAACTCACAGACTGTGAGATCATGACCTGAGCTGAAGTCGGACGCTTAACCAAGTGAGCCACCCAGGCGCCCCAATAGTGACAGTTTTACTTCTTCCTTACCAATTTGGATGCCTTTTTTTCCCCTTTTCTGATTACTGTGGATAAGATTTCAAGTACTATGTTGAATAAAAGTGGCGAGAATGGATATCCTTGTTTTGTTCCAAATATTAGAAAAAAAACCTCTCAGTTTTTCCCCATTAGGTATGATGTTAGCTGTAGTTTTCATTATATGGCTTTCGTTATGTTGAGGTATGTTCCCTCTAAGCTTACTTTGTTGAGGGTTTTTATCATGAATGGATGCTGTACTTTGTCAAATGCTTTGTCTGCATGTATTGAGTTGAACATATGGCTTTTATCCTTTCTCCTGTTAATGTGGTATATCTAATTGATTGATCTGAGAATATCAAAACACACTTGTATCTCAAAAGTAAATCCCCTGATGAGGAGTGACATTGAGCATCTTTTTATGTGCCTGGGAAGGAAAAAAAAAGTTAGAGAGGGAGAGAGCCAAACCATAAGAGACTCTTAAAAACAGAATAAACTGAGGGTTGATGGGAGGGTGGGAAGGAGGGGGGTGGGTGATGGGCATTGAGGAGGGCACCTGTTGGACTGAGCACTGGGTGTTGTATGGAAACCAATTTGACAATAAATTTCATGTTAAAAAAAAGTAAATCCCACTTGATCATGGTGACTGATTTTTAGCAAAATATTTATTTATTTATTTTGGAGAACACAAGTGGGGGAGGGGCACAGAAAGGGGCACAGAGGATCTGAAGCAGGCTCTGTGCTGACAGCCTGACAGCAGTGAGCTCGATGTGGTGCTTGAACTCATGAACCACAAGATCATGACCTTAGCTGAAGTCAGATACTTAACCAACTGGGCCACCCAGGTGCCCTAGTGACTTTTTAAAAGGTATTATTGGACTTGGTTTGCTAATATTATGTTGGAGATTTTTTCATCTAGGCTCATTAGAGATATTGGTCTGTAGTTTTATGTAGTGTATTTAACTGTTTTTAGTATTAGGGCAATGCTGGCCTTATAGAATGAATTTGGAAGCTTTCTTTCCTCTTCTATTTTTTGAAATGCTCTGAGAAGTATAGGTAGTAACTCTTCTTTTAATGTTTGGTAGAATTCACCCATGAAGGCATCTGTTCCTGGACTTTGTCTGCTGGGAGTTTATGATTACTGAGTCCATTTCATTGCTAGTAATCTGTCTTTTCATTTTTTTATTACTTCCTGATTCTATTTAGAAGCGTTATTATTTGCATGGATTTATACATTTCTTCTAGGTTGTACAATTTTTTGGCATACATTTTTTTGTCATGTCAATACAAATTCTTTCTATTTCTCTGGTGTCAGTTGCTATTTCTCTTTCTTCATCTGATTTTATTTATTTGCCTTTTTTGTGCCTGGCTAAAGGTTTAACAATTTTTTTTCAGTCTTTTCAAAGAAACAGTTCCTAGTTTTATTGATCTGGTTTTTTTTTTTTTTTTTTTTTTTTTTGGTTTTTGTTTTTTGTTTTTTTAGTCTCCATGTCATTTATTTCTATTCTAATCATTATATTTACCTTCCTTCTACTGGCTTTGGGCTTTGATTTTTTTTATTTTTCTAGCACATTTAAGTGTAAGTTTAGGTTATTTATTTGAAGTTGTTTTTATTCCTTAGGTAAACCAGTGTTATTATAATCTTCTTTCTCACAACAGCCTTTGCTGCATCCCAAAGATATTTGACTATTGTGCTTCTATTTTCATTTCTCTCCATTTGTTATTTTATTTTATCCTTGATTTCTTTAAAAAAAATAATGATTATTTAATTTTGAGAGAGAGAGATAGAACATCAGCAGAGGAGGGGTAGAGAGAGAGGGAGACACAGAATCTGAAGTGCAAGGCTTGAACTAATGGACCATGAGATTGTGACCTGAGCTGAAGTTGGATGCTTAACCGACTGAGCCACCCAAGTGCCCCTCTCCTTGATTTCTTGGTTGACCCATTAATGGTTGACTAGCATTTTATTTAGCCTCCACGTATTTGTGTATTTCAAGATTTTTCTTGTCGTTGATTTCTAGTTTCATACCATTGCTGTTGACAAAGAATCAAGATATGATTTTGACTTTTAAAAAAATGAGGCTTTTTTGTGGCCTAATATGTGATATATTCTGGAAGATGTAGAATATGCACTTGAAAAGAGTGTGCTGGGGCGCCTGGGTGGCGCAGTCGGTTAAGCGTCCGACTTCAGCCAGGTCACGATCTCGCGGTCTGTGAGTTCGAGCCCCGCGTCCGGCTCTGGGCTGATGGCTCAGAGCCTGGAGCCTGTTTCCGATTCTGTGTCTCCCTCTCTCTCTGCCCCTCCCCCATTCATGCTCTGTCTCTCTCTGTCCCAAAAATAAATAAACATTGAAAAGAGTGTGCATTTGACTGCTTTTGAATAAATTGTTCTGAATATATATTAATTCCATCTTTTCCAATGTATCATTCAAAGCTACTGTTTCCTTGTTGATTTTCTGTCTGGATGATCTATCCATTTTTTTAAGTGGAGTGTTAAAGTCCCTTATTGTATTATAGATTTTTGCTTTTATATCTGTTAATACTTGCTTTATTTCTTTGGGTGTTCCCATTCTGAGTCCATAAATATTTACAATTGTTATATATTCTTGTTGATTATTTCATGATTACATGAAAGAATACTTTGTTTTTTGTTACAATCTTTGTTTTAAAGTCTATTTTGTTTGATATAAGTACTGCTACCAGTTTTTTTCCCCTTCCATTTGCATGATAAATGTTTTTACATCTTTTCACTTTCAATCTGCAGATTTCTTCAGGTCTGTCATGAGTCTCTTGTATGCAGAATATAGATGGATGTTGCTTTTTTGTACATTTATTTCTCCCTGTGTCTTTGCTCCATTTAGTGCATTTATAATCAAAGTAATTATTGATAAGTATGCACTTACTGCCATTTTGTTACTTGTTTTACAGTTGTATTTTTTCTCTGTTCCTTTTTTTCTTGCTCTCTTCCCTTGTAGTTTGATGGCTTTCTTTAGCGATATGCTTGGGTTCCTCTCAGTATACTTTTTGCAATTCCATTATAGGTTTTTTTATTTGTGGTTACCATTAGGTTTATATACAACACCCTATGTATATAGGAATCTATATTATGTTGATGGTTGCTTAGGTTTAAAACCATTTTAAGTAAGCACTAAATTTTTACTCCACCCTCCATGTTATATATATAGATGTCATACTGTGTATCTTTTTATTATGTGAATTAATTGAATGATTTTTGTTGATATAATTGATTTACTGCTTTTGTGCTTTAACCTCCACACTGGTTTTATAAGTGATCAATCTATTACTTTTATTATGTTTCTATGTACTTATAAAGATTTTTCCTCTTCTAATTTTCTCCTGATTATGGCATTTTCTCTCCACTCAAAGAATTTCCTTTAATGTTTCTTGTAAGGTAAGTTTAGTGGTGATGAACTCCTTTAAATTGTGTTTGTCTTGGAAACTCTTTATTAAATTATCCTTCTATCTTGAATAGTAGCCTTGCTTGATAGAATTTTTTTCTGCAGTTTTTTTCTTTTTTTACAGTTTCTTATTTTTTTTTTTACAGTTTTTTTACACTTTTAAAATATCATCCCACTCCCTGAAAACATTTCTGCTGAAATATCAGCTGACAGCCTTATGGGGTTTCCCTTTTATGTAACTGTTTTTTTTTCTTGCTCCTTTTAAAGCTCTCTATCACTGCTTTTTACCATTTTAATTATTATGTGTCTTGGTGCAAACCTCCTTGGCTTCATTTTGTTGGTAGCTCTCTGTGATTCCTGAATCTGGATATCTGTTTCCTTCCCCACATTAGGGAATTTTTCAGCTTTTTTTTTTTGTCAAATTAATTTTCTGTCCTTTTATTCTCTTTCTTTTCCTTCTGGAATCCTTATAATTCCAATATTATTACAACTTATGAAGTTATTGAGTTCCCTTAACCTATTCCCATTTTTTATTAATTTTTCTTTGCCATTTAGCTTGGTTAGTTTCTATTAACTTGTCTCCCAGGTCTCTGATCTGTTTTCCTATTTCCTCTACTATATATTCTCTCTAGTGTATTTTTAAGTTCAGTTATTGAGTTCCTCATCTCTGACTGGTTCTCTCTCTCTCTCTCTCTCTTACATTTTCTGTCTCTTTGCCTAAGGTCTCAGGCATATTGCCAATCTCCATTCCATTTAACTCCTTTGCTGTGATTTTTCCCTGCTCTTCTGCTTGGAACATATTCCCCTGTCTCCTCATGTTGTTTAAATTTCTGTGTTTGTTTCTGTGTATTAGGAAGTTCAGTTATGGTCTGATCTTGACAGTAATGGCCTTATGAAGATGAGGTCCTGCAGTGCACTGTAGGGCAATGTCTCTTGGTCACTGGAACCAGGTACTTCAGGGGTGTCTTCTATGTGTGTTGCATGCACCTTACTATGGTGGTTGAACTGTGTTTGCCTTAAGTCCAGTAGGCTGTAAGGGCCTACTTTGCCTGTTGTAGGCAGGTTTTTGTCCTTGTACTTTGGAGGGGCCAGTCTAGGGTTGCCTTATTATTATACTTGGGTCAGACCAGATGCCTGCTTTTTTCTGGGGCTGCTTTTGCACTGAACTTCAGAGTGTTCTCCTTACATTGTCCCCTGAGAAGATTTACTTGATGGGTGGAACCTGCAGTCAGACCTAGATGTTTGCCTTCAGTCTGTCTCTTGGGGTTGCAGTGACCCCAAATTAAAAGGGCTTTCTCTTTGTGAAGTTTTGTTGGCAGGTGGAGCTGGCAGTCAGACAAGATATCTGTCCCCATCCCACTGCTGAGGCCATGGTTGGGTTGTGTGTGTAGTTATATTTCCTTCTCTCCAGGGCAGGATTCACTTTGGAATGATTACTGTTGAGTGGGTTGGACTGGATAGGCAACTATGCAGAACATGGGGATGGGGCCTGCAGTGTTTGCAAACTAGGTGAAGAGTGTTCAAGTTGGTTTCAGCAGGTATCTGGCTAGTTAGGTTGGCAATGGGGAGAGAAGTCATGCCCACCAGTTATTTTGTCTTTAAAGTATTTTAAATATCCTTGTTACTCCAGTACATGTTCTGAAATTAGTAAATAAATCTCCTTCCCATATACTTCAGGCACTTTTTAAACTGCTGCTTCTATGTTGTATCTTTCAGGGTGGGTTGTTTATTATACTGTCTCTTTAATAGCTGGGATTCAATTTTCCCTCTGGCTCTTCCACAGTTAAAAATGCTGATTTTTAAAGCACCCAGAGTTAAGCTGTTCTTAGTGTAAAAGTGCAAATTTAATCCCCACTGTTTTTCAAAGCCAAATGTTATAAGGATTCATCTGCCCAGTGCAGGTCCCTTGTATCTAGGGTGCCTGCTGTGGGGCCTATTCCTCTTCTTTTCCATGCTTGTGGTGTCCCTCCCATGTGTGGTTACTCTGACCAGGAGTTTGGTTCATAACCACATTTCTTTCCCTACTACCATTTTTATGTGATCTCTTCTCTAGGATTAACTATGGAAAGTCTGTTTTGCCAAGCTTTGGGTTGTTGCCTGGGTTAGATGCACTGGTGTGGCTATTTGGCGTATTCCTGGGTGGAGGTAAACTTAGGATCCACTTATTCACCTTCTTCCCAGGCTAATCAAATCAAGCTTTGTACTAGTTTTAAACTGTGAGAACTCAAAGGAACTTCAGGGATGATACAGTCTAACTATTAAATTTTACAGATGAAATATTGAGGCCCAGAGATAAAAGTAATTTTTCCAAAGTCATTTCACCAATTAGTGGTAAAGTGAAGACTAGAAGCAGGTGTCCTATGTCTATGACTTGTATTTTCCCCCCTATACCCTGCTTTCTCTCAGCTTAGTGTCCTGTCTTGGGAGTTGAAAAAAACCAGAAAGTAACACAGAATACTTTTAGGGCATATGATTTTTCTAGAAGAAATTGATGAAGTGACCCCCACCATCTTTTTGATATCTTACATGATTCCTGCCCATGAAATATAATAAGTAAAAAGATTTTTTAAAAGTGCCTGAGAATATTCACCACTTTAGTTAAATCTGTTTCTGTCCAGCTGGATTTGTCTGGTGATGTTTATGATTACCCTGTAACTCTGCTCAGTCACTGAATTCTGTCCCTGTGATATATTGTTCTAGTTTGTCTTCACATATCTGTCTCACTCCAGTAGTATTTGGATAGTCCTGGCTATGCCTTCACATACAACAAAGGACCAGTAGATTTTTTCCTAGCCCCCATGACAGACTACTATGGATTCTGGGCTCCTGGGAATGCCTTTGGCTTACACTAGTCTATTTTATCCTCACTGCTATTTTTTCTTCATCAAGTCTTTTTAAAGCATTTATTGAGAAGTCCTTGTATACCAAACATCTTATTTAGCCTATGTTGGAGGCCAGAAGAAAAGGACAAATGATATGTATTGGCATCTATTATGTGCTAAGCACTGTCTTACTGGATTTTACTTGGGATATTTCAGGTAATTTTAACAATACACCCCAGGAGTATACATTATTGTACTCATTGTACAAGAGGAAGAAACTGAGGTTAGGGTAGGGAGAAGAACAGAAAGCAAGTGGTTCAAGATTTCCCAACTGAAGCTGGCATTTTAACTCTAGTCACTTTTAAAGGAGACCCCTCCCCAAGAAGCTTGGAGTCTAGATGAGAAAAGGTTCTTAAAAGGATTAGATCAATACAAATTTGTTTAGGTGGAAGCTATTATGTTGGTTGCCTGCCTTCTATGTTTCCTGCCCACTCCTCTCTTTTGTAGAATTCTCTGCCAACACTTATGATATAATCTGGATTTTCTATTCCGTTCTATTGATGTATGCATCTATTTTTGTGCTAGTACCATACTATTTCGATTATTACAGCTTTGTAATATAACTTGAAGTCCAGAATTGTGATGTCTCCAGCTTTATTATTCTTTTTCAAGATTGTTTTGCCTATTCTCAGTCTTTTATGGTTCCATATAAAAGTATTATCTAAGGACAGGATCTAGCATTTGTCATTAAAATCCAAAAATGAGATCCCATATTTTAGATTAATTGCCCTCTCACTGGGATATCAAATGTCTCATAGACAGGTTTTTAGAGTAATTATTGAGAGCTATATGGGTATATTTTAGGGTAATCACTGAAAGCTAGACAATCTCTTCTGTTTGTCACTTGCATTTTAATATTTAAAATCTTAAAATTTAAATTATTTTTAACAGGATTTTTATGCAGTTTCTAAAGACCTCAAATATCTGCTGAGAAGCTTCCATAATATCCGTTTCTTCTTTAACACAAAATGTATAGATTTTGAATAATGTAGTGCAGAGAAAATGGCCTTAAGATATACGATACAACTAACTATGGAGGAAAAAGTACTAAGCATCAAGTACAAAAAAGCTGATACACTGAGCTGAAAAGCACAATGCAAAACAACAACAACAAAAAACAAACAACAACAACAACAACAACAACTCTATTGTCCATTACATATGATATGGAAAGACTGAGTTTGTTTAGGGTACTGATATTCCCCAGGAAAAGCTGCCAGTTTTAAGTTCCTGGACTCCATCTTTAAAGGTGGAAGTCTGGTATTCCAAGTCTATGTGTCCTCAATAAGGAATATGTCTCATTGTTAAGAAGGAGGTTTGGCCCCAGCCAACAAATAGGAAAGAATTTGTAGTTTCTTTTTTCTTAAAGAAGCACTTTTTGGCAGCTCTGGAAATCACACCATATTAGGTAGCCACCTACACCCAAAATGAAAGCCAACTCTGGAGTGAGGCCCTGGAGACTGGTTTAATTTTCCACTCCACTCTTGCTCTTTTTACCAGACCTCATAAAGTTGCTTTATTCCTCCACTTTTGCAGCCTATTAATCCTGTAAAGTAGTGGATATAAAACACTCTCAAAGAGAAAATTGCAAGAAAAGGACTGCAAATGAAAACAGCCAGAAGGACTTGGTTATCTTGGATCTTAGTTTATTTTATATAAACTTGGAAGCTTTTAACTTTCCTTAATAAAAATTCTCTTTTTGTCCAAATTCTGATGTCTGGTCTGAAACTCCAGATGAGCATTTAGAAGAGTGGAGGAAAATCCCCAAAGCAATGTCAGCACTGAGAACAGGAAATACATACAGTTTTCCCACTGTAACATAACTTGCGATTTTCTCATCACATTTACAAAGTGAATAATTTCAAATATAATATTTAAAATAAAACTCAGTGAAATGGTGAGTAATTCAAACCAAAATTTAGGATACATACACCCTAGTGGTAAAAATAGGAGACACTGATAGCTAGATAGTTGGCTACATGTAAATTCTAAACTGCTCAGTGTTTTATAATATCTATCAAAAGTAATGTACTGCTTTCTCTTATATTTTAATAATGTATAAATAAAGACTTGAGACCCACTATGAACCACAAGTTAAACAGTAGTCAACAATATGAGGCTATATGCAAATTGTTTGTAAAATAGCATACCATATATGAGACATAAAGGGATTCTCTCCCATTGTATTAAGCTCTGGTCTAGATGTTCAATAAACATGGTTGAATCAAATTGAGTTCCTACTACACGAAAAGTAGCCAGGCACTTTAGGGGTAAAGGGTCATATACATCAATAAAAAAATAGTGTTTGTTGGTAATGAGCTAACAATTTTGTGGAATGAATAAGAAAGCATATTTCTAATACAAAGTGCTATAGGAGTTCACAGGTGAATATAATCATAATCAGGCAGAAGATAATGAAAGATTTCATGAGGAAGTTGACATTTTTTTTTGAAGAGTGGCCTTGGAAGATAAGCAGGATTTCAATAGGTAAAGATGGGAATATATCACTTTAAGCAGATGGAGAACTCAAGAACCCAGGCAATGGAGATAGGAAAGCACAGAGTATCCCTACAAGGACCTAGTATTGGTATGGAACTTAAGAAAAATACTGTATTGATATTGAAATTGCCCTTTATAACTCAAGGAAGACTCTCATATTTGAAAGCTCTTGGATTTGTTTCTCTTGCGATCTTGTTAAAATATAGCTACCTTGTCTCTGTCTTTTGGAAATTAAGAATTGTTCCATCTGGGGGTCGCCTGGGTGGCTCAGTCGGTTAAGTGTCCAACTTCAGCTCAGATCATAATCTCAAGGTTCTTGAGTTTTAGCCCCACGTCAGGCCCTCGTCTGTGCTCAGCTGTCAGCACAGAGTCTGGAGTCTGCTTCAGATTCTGTGTCCCCCTCTCTGTCTGTCCCTCATCCACTTGCTCTCAAAAATAAATAAACATTAAAGATAGAATTAAAAAAATAATGTTCCATCTGGAAATATTCATTTTTAACATGCACTCCAGTTTTCCCAGAGACCACATTTTGAGAAACACTGGTTAAGAAAAAGGGAAAGAATAAAAATAAATACCTTTATTTTCTTTTTAATTTTTTCATGTTTATTTATTTTTTGAGAAAGAGTGTGTGAGCAGGCAAGGAGCAGAGAGAGAGGGAGATGCAGCATCCAAAACAGGCTCCAGGCTCTGAGCTGTCAGAACAGAGCCTGATGAGGGGTCAAACCCACAAACCACGAGATTATGACCTGAGCTGAAGTCAGATGCTTAACTGACTGAACCACCCAGGGGCCCCTAAAATAAATACCTTTAAATCACATGTATAAGACCAAGTCCCTGAGAGGAACTGTATAAGAACAAACTTACATGGTTTAATGGATAGTAGACACAAGGAAGTGGATAGTGGCTATATTACTTGTTAATTATCAGTGCAAATTTCATAGCCTCTGGGGTCACCAATAACGTTTGGTGTGACTTTGTCTCCAGGATATGAAATTATTACAAATTAGGATATCTGAGGAAAGGCCATGTGACTGGGCATGACTTACTGGTAATGTCAGATTAGGTAATGTACTCCTTGCTGTCTCTGGGTAATTAAGAGTACTACTCAGAGCAGAGTAACAAGATACACTATCTGTTGAAGAGGAAAGGGGCTTTAGATCTCAGCAAATACATTTATACCCAGCTAAATGAAAGAATTTCCTGGAAAAATGGCAACGCTCATAATAACTGCATTGTCTGTCCACACACAGTTATTTCCCCCCTTTATGAAGTTGGCTTATGAAAGAATCATAGGAGGTACCAAATATGAGAAGTTGGAAACCTAATTGGATGTGGTATCCAAGCAGAAAACCCCTCTTTAAAATAAAAATTCTATTTTAACTTTCAGTGGGGCAGAACTGGTGAATTCCCTAGGAGAATTATCCAGGCAAAGACTTTCTAAAGTATTTGCTTACTGTGCTGTAGTCAGCTCTTTACCTAGATGCAGTTGTCAGACACATTTTATGGAAAGATTATAAGCTTTTTGACTTCAAATATTTTCAAAAGTTAGAAAGAATCCCTGATATTTGCTCTGTGTGCTAATAAGAATCAGGAAGAAGTTGTTTCACTCTCTTCCATCTAATATTTGTGATTACTTATGTATCATAGTGGCACAGTTGCCTCCCACACACATGTACACACCTTATTCAGCCCCACATTATTTGCAGTCACTTAAAGCACTAGGTCTGCCTTTTCTTGGCTTAGTACAGTATATATCTAACCAGAATTCTAAAATAAAGTTGGCTTTTGAGTAAGTAGTTGCCTATGACTTATGATTGGACGGTTGCTGGGCAGAACTCCACATCCCAAAATATAGTCTTCCCTTGTCACTAATAGGTCTCAAAGACCACCATTAAAAATTAGGTCATTTGGTGGTTTAATATTTTTAATAATTTACTTTCTTTTATTAAAATACAGAAATACATTTTGATGGATAAAAGTCTAGCATCTTCATAGATAATAGTAACTTATTCAAGGACGTCTCAGTAAAATAACACAAAAAGCTATCCCTGATATTCATTTGAGTTATGTTTTTCCTGGATAAGCAAAGACATAGTATTACTGGAAAATACACTTGAACCATATCGTAAGTGAAATTTAATGAATCTTCAGGTTTGGATAAACATAAATATTCATAAATGAAAATAATATCTTCCCATGAGAACTCCATATGAAATAGTTTCTGACCTGCAGATTGCTGTGAAAGAGGACAGATTTAGTCCATTAGTTCATTTTTTATTTCTTTTTTTCATTTTTTTTCCATTTTTTTTCTTTTTTACTTATATCAGGAAGTAAGTAAAATTAAGGAAGAATAAGCTCGTGAAAGCAAAAAAAAAATAATAATTTGATCAAGGAGTCTGGCAAGTTTCTTCAAATAAATACCTCATTCAAAACTGGAGTCTGTTTCAGTGACTGTTAAATATGAATTTTTTCCTGAGAAAGGAAAATCTCAAAAAAATAGTGGCATGCTCTGAAAAAAAAATGCCTCCTTCATTTTTTTTTTTTTTTGTATTCAACACTCTTAGATAATGGACAATTTATATTCATTATGGAACAGCTAACTAGGGCTTTTTCCATGATGGAAAACCTTTTCAGTCATCCCAGGTAACTTTCCCTATTAGAAAATAATGGTATTTAAACAAAGGGTAAGCATCATCAGCTCTCCCAGAGGAAGCCAGAGGAATTTTAAGGGAGGCATTCTATTCAGGAGCATTTCAAGGTTACAGGCTAGGATATACATATGAAAATGCACTAAAATGTGGGCAGTGAGGGAATGACCAAAAGGAAAAGTATAGACTTCAGAAGGGTAGTCATGACTTTAAGTTCGCTTTACTTAAGGAAAATGTTCTGAATATTTTAGTTGTTTCCCCTCTTTTGTGCTTATAGACTACATTGTACACTGCCTATGAACACATATTTTTTTTAATATTGTGTGGCAATTATCATTCTTCCTCACTAGAAAAATAAGGTCCAAGAAGACAGAGATCATGTACCTTGTTCCACTGTCAATATCCCCAGTACCAAAAATAGTGCCTGGCAAATGGTAGATGCTGAGTAAATATTTGCTGAATAAATATTTGCTGAATCCACCACATTCTAAACATGGCTCTAGGTGTTCCAGGGGATATAAAGGTGTTTAAGACCCAGCCCTTCACTTCAAGGGATTTCTGGCCTCATTGTGGTAAGGTGGGATTGGCAGGGGAACAGAGGCATAAATAAGACACAGACACAAATTACTAACTAAAAAGTAGATAATGTTAGGTACTTTGAGAGAGATATAAATGAGTATTTAAAAAGGGGGTTAGCATAACAGTGTTGAGTTCATCACAAAAGTGTCCACGAAGAACAGGAAATTTGAAAAAGGCTTTTACAAATAGGTAGGACTAATATTCAAAAAGAAGATATTCCAGGATGAGTAGCATAATGTGCAAATGCTTGTGGGGGAAAAAAAAAAAGGTCAGTTTGAACAGTAAGGAGTTCCTTTCGGCTGGAGTGTGGATCATGCCAGGAGAGTAATGGGAGACAAAACTCTAAAGGTAGGAGGCACTGTATTTTAAGGAGGCCATTGACTACAAGGCTATGCACGTTGTGATTTGATGAGCAACAGGGAGTCATTAATGCTCTTTAAAAAGTACATTTCAGAAAAACATCTGATGGCATTATACATAATAGATTAGGAAAAGATATGGGATAGGGAGACAAATTCAGTTAATGAAAGCCTGAACTAGAGTAAAAACAATGTGAATTTTAAAAATGAGATGGTTGTGTTAAATAATGCAATTGCAGAAAATAGTAATAATATCAGTTATAACTCATGTGTTTATTGGGCACTTATTATGTACTAGACACTATGCAAAATAGATTCCATACAATAGCACAATTAATTCTTACACTGACTCTATAGGTTAGGTACTATGATTATTCTGATTTTGCCAATGAGAAAATTAAGGATCAGAGAGGTTTAGTCATATACCCAAGGTCACATAGCTCTTAATTGAAAGATCAGAAATTTAAACCTAGGTCAGTCTAACTTCTAAACATACATTAATTCCCCCCATAGTATGCTATTTCCCCCTTAGAAACTTGTTTGGAAGTGGAGAATAAGTGACAAAGAGTCAATGCCTCCAAGACTTTTAGACAACCTGGGAAAATATTGATGAACTTAGCAATAAGGAAACCTAGAGAAGAATCAGGTTTGAAGTTTTGAGAGATGATAATTTTTGTTTGGGAATGTTGATTTTTATATTCAACTAATTTTTATTACTGTGACGATTTCATTCAACTAATACTGAGAACTTACTTTGTGTTTTGCACAGTCTTTGGTTCTAGCATACAGCAAAGTAGACAAAACATAAGAATCCCTGTCTTCATGGACTTTACATTCTAGTAGGGAAAATATATAAAAACAAAATAAGTAAAAAAAAACATAAAGTATGTTAATTATGAATGAAAATGAATAAAATAAATACTGAAAGGAGATGCGGAATGTTGGAAGAGAACTGCTGTTTTAAGTAGAAACATCAGGGGAAGCCTCACCAAAAGGTAACATTTAGGTAAATATCTGCAGGAGATAAATGAATGCAACAAGTAAATAACTGGTCTAAAGCATTTCAGGCACAGGGAACTGCCAATTCAAAGGCTTTGAAGTAGGAGTTTACTGGTCTGTTCACCTAACAGCAAGAATGGCAAAGTGGCTGGAGCAGAGGGCAAGAGAATATTAGGAGGTGAGCTTGATATGTAACGGGGACCAGATCATGTAAGAAGATGTAGGCCATTGAAAAGAACTTTGTTTTTTCCTCTGAGAGAAAATGTCATTAGGAGATTTTTTTCCAAAGAGGTGACATAATCTGAAAAGACATATTCTGAATAAATAGTAAAGATCACTTGCATGTGTTGAATTTTGAAGTGATAATGAAATATTCAAGAGAAGAGTTCTTATGTATAGTTGGAAAGAGCTACAGCTCAAATGAAATCCAGAAGAGTCATTGGTCATGATAGGGAAGACAGATGTTCAATAAAGGTTCACTGGATGTATATTTGTATAGATTTCTAATGTTTATTCAGTGACATTAGAAGATAATGACTTCTATATAGTTAAAAGGAGGTTGGAACCCCAGGCTTTTGATCGGTCTGCCACCTGATTTGGCCTGTCACCTATCCAAAATCACTACCTGTGAAAATATTACAAAGACGTATTTCAATTTCAGAGCTAAACAACCTCTAATTTTAATTACTTTTTCAACAATAATGCTTTACAATTGTGTTTCCTTGTATTTTATAACACCATGTTTCTACTTTGCCCTTAACTGAGAAATCTCAAGTATTTAACCTCTTCAGTATGATGCATAGTTCATATTTTACATCAGGTCTTTTAGTTAAAGTGAACACTACGTTTTTGAACAAAATGTGCTATTTTTCTTATGAAGCAATTGAGGCAAAATAAGAACAATAACAATTCCTTCAGGGGCTGAATAAAGCACACTTTAAGCCACATGGATTTGATAATATAAAGCAGAATGTTTCATAATTCTTATTTCACTTTTGTTCTTCCCACATATCTTTAAGCCAGTTAAATCCTCCTGGATTTCAGCAGCCTTGGGGCAACTATCCAAGTTCCTAAGCTAAAATTTATTTACCTCAGACAAAGGTCATGAGTCCAGTCAATTCAACCACCTTGGAACTTGGACTCTCTCTACTGGTGCTATGTTTTGTTATCTTGGATAGTTAAGAGGTGACTAAATGATCCATGTCAATGAACTATTTATAGAGAGGCTGATTTGCAAAGATGTGAATGGAGCCAGAGTGTTTTATGCTAAGCGAAATAAGTCAGAGAAGGACAAATACCATATGATTCCACTCATATGAGGAATTTAAGAAACAAAACAGATGAACATATGGGAAGAGGGAAAAAGAGAGAGGGAAACAAACTGTATAAGACCCTTAAAGATAGAGAACAGAGGGATAATGGAGGGAGGTGGGTGGAGGATGGGCTAAATGAGTGATGGGGTATTGAGGGCAGTTGTGTTGAGCACTGGTTGTTATATGTAAGTGATGAATCACTAAATCACTGAGATTAATATTACACTATATGTTAACTAGAATTTAAATTACAATTTGAAGATAAATAAAATAAAGAGAGGCTGGTTTCCCACTTATTTTCAGACATATGAGAAGGATTCCTGCCAAATCAGTGGCCCCTAAAATGGTGGTTCAACGAGAAATGCTCGGTCAACTATATCTTAATCATATGGGAAACTTTTAAAAAATACAAATTTGGGGCCTTCTATAATGAATCAGAATCTCTGGAGGAGACACCAGGAAAGCTGTGGAAAACTGTATTTTTTTAACACCATCAGATGAGTCTGACAATGTGATTTGTGACTCACTGGTCTAAATCAGAGCCCCTCAAATTTTAATATGCATAATAATCACCTGTGGTTCTCATTAAACTGCAAACTGATTCCAAAGGTCCCAGGTGGGGTCTGAGAGTCTTCCCCATTTCTAACAAGCTCTCAGATAATGTTGGTTCAGTCACAGACTACATTACCTCTCAAGTTACTTCTAGCTGTGCTTTCCAGTGATTCTAAAGTACCTTATAGAACCTGGCTTATCACCCTAACTTCAGAATTTTCCATTCAAATGAATAGATTTTTGTATACATAGCCTTTTTCTTTTTTTGCAAAAAAAATGCAGACAATAATTGGCTTATTTGTTTTTTTCATTTGCAGTGCTGCCTTTGTTTCCCAATTTTTAGCTTTCAACACATAACTGAAAAACTCTCAGAAAGCTGATCTATCCAAGCTAATCATCTCTGAAGAATTGCAGACTCATTCAGTACTAAAGCAAATCTTTCTTCTATGTGAGCCAAAAATAAGGAAAAACAGCCTGTCAAACACCTGTAAAGAGATGGCTATCACCATATGGAAATTTGAAGAGCTTCTATGTGGCACATTCATGATCCAAATGGGAATCAACTGTCATGATATCCCAGAAGGCCTTATAACAGAGTAAACAAGAGGGAAAATTATAACAGCTTACCACCTGTGTTTGCACACTAGACTTCAGTGTAGTTACTATAAAAGAAAATCCAAGGAAAATATGCAGATAGTTCTTTGAAAACCCCAAAATTATGTGCAGGGGCTCAGACCAAAGCAGGAGAAAGGAAGCTATTTTACACTCACTCTGTACAACCCATTGATAAGTCTTTTAGAAAGAGTAGCAGTTGATTGTGAATTTATGTTTTTAACCACCATTTGGCAAAGGTAGTTGCTCTGGAAAGGAACATGCCTGCAAATGACACTTGTGCTGTGCCAGATGGAGACAATGGAGATTTTCGATATTTTATCTATGCAGTGACATACACTGTAATTCTTGTGCCAGGTCTCATAGGGAACATATTAGCCTTGTGGGTATTTTATGGCTATATGAAAGAAACCAAAAGGGCTGTGATATTCATGATAAACTTAGCCATTGCTGACTTACTACAAGTTCTATCCCTGCCACTGAGGATCTTTTACTACTTGAATCATGACTGGCCATTTGGGACTGGTCTTTGCATGTTCTGTTTCTACCTGAAGTATGTCAACATGTATGCAAGCATCTACTTCTTGGTCTGCATAAGTGTGCGACGATTTTGGTTTCTCATGTACCCCTTTCGCTTCCATGACTGCAAACAGAAATATGACCTATACGTCAGCATCGCTGGATGGTTGATCATCTGCCTTGCCTGTCTGCTCTTTCCTCTCTTCAGAACCAGTGATGACACTTCAGGCAACAGAACCAAATGCTTTGTGGGTCTTCCTACCAGGAATGTCAATCTGGTCCAATCTATTGCCATGATGACCATTGGTGAGCTGATTGGGTTTGTCACTCCTCTTCTGATTATCCTTTACTGTACCTGGAAGACAGTTTTATCACTGCATGATAAATATCCTGTGGTCCAAGACCTTGGGGAGAAAAAGAAAGCCTTGAAGATGATTCTAACCTGTGCAGGAGTATTCTTAATTTGCTTTGCACCTTATCACTTCAGTTTTCCTTTAGATTTTCTGGTCAAGTCCAACAAAATTCAAAGCTGCCTAGCCAGAAGGGTGATTCTAATATTTCATTCTGCTGCCCTCTGTCTTGCTAGTCTGAATTCCTGTCTTGACCCAGTCATATACTACTTCACCACTAATGAGTTCAGAAGACGACTTTCAAGACAAGAGAGCATCCAACTCCATGGAAAATCCTTTGTGAATATATGAAGTGAATTAGCGCCAGCAATTTTATCTGTGAACCTAAGACACAGAGAGTATTTGCTTGGGCTCATCATAAGCACTTAGTTTTGCTGCAATGGACACTGAGTCTTGTAGTTGTCTATTTATTATAGTAATCACAATTTATATTCAAATATAATATTTTTATTGTATTTTAAGTAGGATGAACAACATGTTATTCTGTGAAAACAAAGTGGTATAAACATGGAATCATTTTTATCTCTCATGTGTGATTATACAGTAAGGTTTGAAGACTTAAATAACTACTTCCTACATTTAAGTGTCATTATTAAACATCATCTGACACACCTATTCATAAAATGAATATTCAAACTCAAGCTTCTGGTATGTTTAAAGTAAGAACAGGAAACAAATACACATACAGTAATTTCTATGACTGTATAAGATGCCATATTGAATCTACCAGGTCAGATACCTTGCCAAAATACATATGATGTGACCCAAATTGCCTCTATAGGGCCAGAACAGATCCTATAAGTGACAATCACAGTTCTGGTTCTCTTAAACTATTTCTAAAGAACACCTATGGAAATGTATTGACCTGCCTAGAAGAGAGAATTTCCACCATGCTTCTAGACTAACATTGAATATCTCTGACAGTTTTCTGGTCCAGTTTTACCCCAGTCATACCATTGTGAGGCCTGCACAGCCTACCTCCCAGCAGCTGGGGAAGGAGATTCATCTTTTGGGAAAAAGTGCAGAAGACTAAGAGTAGTAATTAAATCTGAGGTTTTAAATGTTATAGTACTTTGAAACATGTTTTAACAAAAATCTCTAACTTTAAAAAGTGATTTACTTAAAATCTGTGCACTATATAATAAAGACACATGCTACTACTCATCTGGAAGGAATGTGGGAATCAACCAAGGGTTCCATCATATTTTTATAAAAAGGAGTTGTTTTATGCACATAATTATGATACTAATATGACTGGAGGAGAAACTGGTAAAATCAAAATTATTTCTATTATCTGAGAGGAATGGAAGATTTTCTAATGTTTTCTCTGGACAAGTATTGATTTTGCATGTACTTTATTATTAAAATAATAACCTAGTAGAAAACACACTTTGTGCTGCTAAATAGTGTATTTATATCCTAATTATTCATTGCAAGGTACATATTTTGATGTGTTAAATGAGTTATGAATGAGTGTCAAGTTGTGTTTCAGAGACTGTAACTATCTCTGTCTGGTCTGTTTTCTTTAAAGTGATTTATTTTTGAATATAATTTAGTGTTGTAATGTTATCAAAAGTAATAATTTTATGAGTACTTATAATGGAAGAGTCTTACCTATACTATATTTCATTACTACTTTTTATATTAGAATGGATTACACTTCTTAGGGTCATTTTGGGATACCAGAGACTTCATTTTTTTTTAATATAATTTATTGTCAAATTGGCTTGCATACAATACCCGGTGCTCATCTCAACATATTAATTTCACTTTAAACATATTTATTTTTTTCTAAAAGGGAGGGAAAATCTTTCTAGAACATTACTACATTTCTTAGAGGAATGGTTGAAGGGGTTAGAGCCCATTTATTAAGTGGTCCAGAAGCCGTTGCAGGTAATTTACATCATGCAAAGAGAGGACAAATGTCCTGTATTCTTTTGCTGCTTAGCTAGGACCACCCAATAAATCTGATCAATTTATTCATACTGAGATGCTAGTGAATAATGTTGGCATAGTATGAACTTGCCCAGGGATATCTGAATCCAAGGTTTAGGGATAAACTTTAATTCAAAGTGTTAATCATTTATTTTTAATGGAAGGATGAAAGACACTGAAGAAAACTGGAGGGGAAGATATTTTTAAGAAAATGGATTTTACATCAGTGTCTTTCAAATTATACACAGTAAATGATCACCTACTTTGCTTACCATAATGGGGATGCTAAATTCTAAGAAATATATCAACAAGAATGGTTATCAGTTTCAGATCTCTGCTTATTTCCTTTTCCTTTGGAATTTATGCTTTCCAACTCAGTACCTGATTTCCAGGAGAAAAACATTGCTTTTAGGAGTAGGAGAAATGGAATAAAATAGAGACCCTAGAATTGGACCCACAAATGTATGGCCAACTAAACTTTGACAAAGCAGGAAAGAGTGTCCAAAGGAAAAAAGTATAGTCTCTTTAACAAATGGTGCTGGGAGAACTGGACAGCAACATGCAGAAGAATAAAACTAGATCACTTGCTTACACTGTACAAAAAAATAAACCCAAAATGGATAAAGGACCTGAATGTGAGGAAACCATGAAAACCCTAGAGGAGAAAGCAGGAAAAAAAACCTCTCTGACCTCAGTCACAGCAATTTCTTGCTTGACACATCTCCAAAGGCAAGGGAATTAAAAGCAAAGATGAACTATTGGGACCTCATGAAGATAAAAACTTCTGCACTACAAAGGAAACAATCAACAAAATTAAAAGGCAACCAATGGAATGGGAAAAGATGTTTGCAAATGACACATCAAACAAAGGGCTAGTATCCAAAATCTATAAAGAACTCACCAAACTCCACACCCCCAAAACAAATAATCCAATGAAGAAATGGGCAGAAGACATGAATAGACACTCCTCTAAAGAAGACATCCAGATGTCCAACAGGCACATGAAGCGATGCTCAATGTCACTACTCATCAGGGAAATACAAGTCAAAACCACACTGAGACACCACCTCACCCTGGTCAGAGTGGCTAAAATGAACACATCAGGAGACTATAGATACTGGCGAGGATGTGGAGAAACGGGAACCCTCTTGCACTGTTGGTGGGAATGCAAACTGGTGCAGTCACTCTGGAAAACAGTGTGGAGGTTCCTCAAAAAATTAAAAATAGATCTGCCCTATGACCCAGCAGTAGCACTGCTAGGAATTTACCCAAGGGTTACAGGAGTGCTGATGCATAGGGGCACTTGTTCCCCCAATGTTTATAGCAGCACTTTCAACAATAGCTAAACTATGGAAAGAGCATAAATGTCCATCAACTGATGAATGGAAAGAGAAATTGTGGTTTATATACACAATGGAATACTGCTTGGCAATGAGAAAGAATGCAATCTGGCCATTTGCAGCAATGTGGATGGAACTGGAGGGTATTATGCTAAGTGAAATAATCCAGACAAAGAAAGACAGATACCATATGTTTTCACTCAAATATGGATCTTGAGAAACTTAACAGAAGACCATGGGGGAGGGGAAGGGGAAAAAAGTTACAGAGAGGGAGGGAGGCAAACCATAAGAGACTCTTAAGGACTGAAAACAAACCCAGGGATTGATGGGTGGTGGGGTAAAGGGGAAAGTGGGTTATGGGCATGGGGGAAGGCACTTGTTGGGATGAACACTTGGTATTGTATGGAAACCAATTTGACAATAAATTCTGTTTAAAAAAAAAAAAAGGAGTAGGAAAGATGTGCTACTGCACCTGACATTCAAATGGCAGCTTCTTTGTGCTTTTTTTCCTTGAAGAATCCTCTTTTTGAATCTCCTATTTACTAATTTCTTGGTTCAATGAAATCTGGGTGCAAAAAGTAAGCACCCTCAACCTCAGTAATATACAATTCAAGATAAATAAGCTCACATTTCCCATATAAATGTTTTGAGTTCTGATTCCAAAATATACACAGAATTATTCCAAAAACAGATATTTTAAATATGGAGTGACTTCCGTATTATTATTGCTGTCATTATTGTTTTTTTTATTATATTCAAATGGTTTATGTGTTTTCATTATCAGTTAATTACTCAGCTAATTCTATTAACCTGTAATTCCATACAAAAAGAGCTCCTACCCTAGGAACAACAGATCGAGCTACCTTGATCTGAAAAAGTACATAAGTGGAACTTTGTGCAACTTCATTATTATATCATTTTTTGTTTTTACTCTGAAGACACTGTGAAATTCTTGCACTTATAATTTATTTACATTTGTAAGTTATAAGTTGAATTTTAATAATAAAGATAGTCTCTGTAGTTACATAGAAATTTTATGCCTCCGGAGGTCAATGTATATTTAGTGACTTTTTCAGAAAATGTGAAACTTAAGGATATTTTTCTGTATTCTCATACACACAGATAAGTCCCATGAGACTTCACTCTTCCTTTCTCTCACTGGAGAGGTGCATTATATTCTCAGAAAGATGAGGAACTTCCCCCATCTTATTCTACCCCTATTTTCCACTTCTCCCATAGATTGATTCTTTATCCACACCTTATTGAGATTATTCCTATCCCTCACTTGTTGACCAAGTCTATTTGAATAACTTACCCTATATTTTCTAGAATGCAGTTTATGGGCATAAGGTGAGATGAGGTGACAGAGGAAGTGTTTTTTGCCTTAAGTCTTATGTGTTGTTAAAATGACAGTCTGATTTTTTGTGGATTGGCAGGAGGAAAAAAAACCATATTCCACTGTCTTCGTTTACTTTTCCAAAAACAGATATGAAAACAAACAGTGATGACAGTATAGTTGCTGTTGGCCCTCGTCTCATCTTAGTTCTTTTTCTTCCTCTTTAGCAACTCCCTTTTTATTTTACCTATATCCCTAGTGCTTTGGGGAGACCCAGGTATCTTCTGTAATAACCAAGTTGTTAAGAATTACATTTTGGCTGTTGATAAGAAATAATTTCCTAAGAAGTGTTAAAGGCTTTTCTAAGGAGAAATTTCTGATGTTTTGGTAGACATGAAGAAAATAATGGGATAAAAATATGAGATCTGGCCCATGCTTCCAATGTCCTAAAATCACATATACATCTTCTCTGTGCCTTCCTACAGCCAGGCCAGAAGTAACTTCACTGCCTTCACTGCCATATTTTGGGGGGAAGGAGTGAGAGATAAAACTCCCAAGTAAATGTGGTTCTTTTAACTTATTCCTCAATTATAGAAGATGTGATATATGTTTGGGGAACAAGGCAATGTATTGTAACTTTCTTGAACTTTATTGACTATTTTCTCAGCAGAACCATTTCGTGAAACTTAAACACTTATTTGGTTTTGCAAAGACCATATTTTTATTCTATTGTTTGTTGACTTTTATTTACCTAACTCTTTACTACACATCTGCTATGTCATCTATAGACATAGCTTTTATTTGATGGCTTACATTTGTCTTCTTGGATCTCTTCAAAGAATAATAGAACTCCCCTTGGCAGTGGGGGCTGTTATTAAGCCTCTCACCCTGACCCAATTGTCTTCTTTTTGCAAGAGCTTCATAAGCAGAGTCGAGAGACAGACAGGATTTTTGCTCTTCAAGGTTAGATTTTGGGCATAATGGGAAGAATTTTTTCAGCCCTTTCCAAGCAATATTGAATATTCACAACCTATTCACTGACAAGTATCATTCATACTTTTTAAAATGCTAATCTAATAATAAGAAAAAATAAATTTTATAAAAGCAGCTTGAAACACTAATGGTCCAAGTATTGGGCTCATTCAAGTATTTCATTGAAGGAACACATGAAAGAAGTAGCCTTATAACCTCCTCACCATGCTTGCATAAATTCAAATATGTAATACTAGGTTAAAAATGGTGTGAAATCACAGTGGTGTCTTATGTCACTAAGTTTAACCTTTTCACTTAGATGCATGTGTGTGTGTGTGTGCATGTGTGTGCGCATATGTCTGTTTAACTATGGAAAAGTTCAAGTATTTTCAAAAGAAGAGCAATTAGTATAATGATCCCCCATGTACCTGTTATTCAGTTTCTAACAACATCAACACATGGCCAATCTTCTTTTTTTCTGACTATACCTATTTTCCCTACCCCATATTACATTAAAGTACACTTCACACATTATGTAATTCCATCGTTAAATATTTTAATAAGTTACAGTACTATTTATTTTTTAAAGGATTTATTTATTTACTTTTGAGAGAGAGACAGTTTGAGTTGAGGATGGGCATAGAAAGAGGAGGAGAAAGAGAATCCCATGCAGCCTCTATACTATCAGTGTGGAGACTGATGTGGGGCTTGAACCCACAAACCATGAGATCATGACCTGAGCCAAAGTCAACTGCTTAACCAACTAAGCCACCTAGGTGCCCCCAATAAGTTATAGTACTGAACTATTCAATATATGATCAAAAAAGGTTAAATAATAAGACTGATTTAAGATGTTTTCAGTAATGACATCAAACACTAAATTCAAACAAATATAAGAATTTCCTTTTGATCAATATGAGCAGTTGCCAACTAAAATAAAAATGTTTATTAACCTGGCTCTCTTTTCCTTAGATGAGCCTTCTACTGCAGAAGTGTTATGGAGACTTTATCTTGCAATGGTATCCTTCTTATATGAAGGAGAAATAAAAGTTTCCCCAGACAAATGCTGAGGGAGATCACCACCACTAGAACTGCCTTGACAGAAATGTTAAAAGTTCTTCACGCTGTAATGAAGACGTTAATCAGTGACAGGAAAACATGTGAAAGTACATGAGACACTGGTAAAGGTGAAAAATAGACAGTCAGACTTAGAAAACTGCAATTCTCTATTAGGATGAGGTGTTAACCCCTCAACTATAGTAATGAAGTTGAGGGGAAATAAAGTAATAAAAATACCTATAGCCACAATATATTTACAAATACATGGAATCAAAGAAGTAAATTATAAAATCAATAATATAATAAAACTGAGACTTTATAGCCACTCAAAGATAAGTTCATGTCAGACTAAAGTGGACTGTTTTATCTATTAGACATTTTAAATAATGTAAAAAGTAACCACAAAGTAGAAACCTAGAGTAGATCCACAAAGACAAAGAAAGGGGAAACAGAGGATATCGCTATGGAACTTAAGGAAATTACAAAAATATGCAAAGACAATAGGAAAAAGAAACAATAAAAATACAAAACAATGAAAAATTAGTAAGATGGTATTAATAAGTCCTTATATATCAATAATTATTCTAAATATAAAGGGATTGAACTTACCAATCAAAAGGAACAAAATTGCTGGATAGAATTTTTAGAAATCCAAGTATATGCTGCCTAAAATAGGCCAATTTCAGATTTAAGAGTACATATAAACTCAAAGTGAATGTATGGAAATAGATATGCCATAAAAGTTTAAACCAAAGAAAGTAGGGGTAGCTATATCAGACAAAACAGACTTTAAGCCAAAAACAGTTACAAAAAACAAAGAAGGTCATTATATAATAATAGAAAGATCAATGCATGAATAAGATACAGCCATTATATGTATATATATATATATATATATATATATATATATATACCCAACATTGGAGTACCTAAAAATATTAAACAAATAATAACAGATCCAAAAGAAGAAATAGACAAAACAATAACAGTAGAGAACTTCAATACTTCGCTTTCAAAAATGGATAAAATAATACAGAGAGGAAATCAACAAGGAAATAATGGACTTGAATCATACATTGCATCAAATGGACCTAACAGACATGTATAGAACATTACACCTAAACAAAGCAGAATACACATTCTCAAGGGCACACAGAACACTGTCAAGGATAGATCATATAATAAGTCTTAGCAAATATATAAAAGACTGAAATCATACCAACTATCTTTTTTGACCACAATGATTCAAAACTAGAAATCAACATGAGGAAAGCTGGAAAATCTACAAATATGTGAACACTAATCAGCACCCTCCTGAACAACCAGCAGATCAAAAAAGAAATCAAAATGGAAATCAAATATATTTAGAAACAAATGAAAAGAAAAACACAACTTACCAAAACCGATGGGATGGCATAAAAGTGGTTCCAAAAGGGAAGTTAATAGTGGTAAAATGTATATATTAGGAAATTAGAAAGATTAAAAATAAACAACCTGACTTTACATCTAGAGGAATTAGGAAACAAAATCAAATTAAGCCCAAAGTTAAGGGAAAGAAAAAATAAAGATCAGAATGGAAGTAAATGAAATAGAGAGTAGAAAAAAAAGATCAATTAAAATAAGAGCAATTTTTTAAAAGGATAAACAAAATTGAGAGAACTTTACAATGCTAAGAAAAAAGATGACTCAAATAAATAAAATTAGAGATGAGAGGAGTAATCATAAGTGACACTACAGAAATACATATTATAAGAGACTACTATGAATGACTATAGCTAACACATTAGATAACCTAGATGAAATGGATAATTTCCTAGAATCATTCAACCAGGAAAAAAAATAGCAAGTATAAACAGACCAACAATGAGTAAGGAGTTGAATCAGTATTCTTATTCTTTTTTTTTTTTTAATTTTTTTTTTCAACGTTTATTTATTTTTGGGACAGAGAGAGACAGAGCATGAACGGGGGAGGGGCAGAGAGAGAGGGAGACACAGAATCGGAAACAGGCCCCAGGCTCTGAGCCATCAGCCCAGAGCCCGACGCGGGGCTCGAACTCACGGGCCGCGAGATCGTGACCTGGCTGAAGTCGGACGCTTAACCGACTGCGCCACCCAGGCGCCCCAGGAGTTGAATCAGTATTCTGTGCACTGTTAGTGGGAATGGAAATTGGTGCAAACACTGTGGAAAATGGTAGACATTCCTCAAAAAATTAAGAAGAGAAATACCAAATGACCCAGTAATTACACTACTGGCTATTTACGCAGTAAAGTTATGCAAAGATAACAAAAAGGCTAATTTGAACTTTAGTGTTTATGGCAATATTACTTACAATAAACAAAATCTGGGAGCAACCTAAGTGTCTACTAATAGCGGAATGGATGTTAGAAGGTGGAGTAGAGACAGTAAAATAACCTCTAGACTGAGAAGTCATTTTGAGACCAAAAGAAAACCCAAAAAGCAAACAAAACAAACAAACAAAAAACAATACAAGTCAGTCCATACTGTTTACAGAATTTTATTCAAGGTGACTTACTAAAGGGTAGATGGGGCAGACAGATGATCCAGCCACACTACACAGCTACTCTCTGCCAGAGTCTGGACCTTAATCCACAGCTTTCATAGGGCAAGGGGCATTGTGGTAAGGTCAAAGGGTAATCTAAAATAGCACCTTCTTTTTTAAAATGGGTTTTATTTTTTTAAGTTTATTTTTTTTGAGAGACTGAGACAACGCAATGGAGGAGAGGCAGAGAGAGAGAGAGAGTCCCATGAAGGCTCCACACTGCCAGTGCAGGGCCTGATGTGGGGCTTGAATCCACAAAGCTGTGAGATCATGACCTGAGCTGAAACCAAGAGTCAGATGCTTAACTGACTTAGCCACCCAGGCACCCCTGAAGTGGTACCTTCTATGCACCAGTCATTTCTACTAGTTATCTAAAGTGATGCCTTCTGTGTGTCACTTTAGAGAATATCAGAACAAGCCTTCTCACATTGCATTTGGAATGTACATTAACCTCCAAGGGCCCTAAACACACAACCTTGAAGGAGGTCATTGCATGGGCATAAACAAAATGAAGGTCCAAAGATGATGAAGTCAGTGTTTTCAGCAATCTTGAAAAAGATATATACACACATACACACAGATGTGGGATAGATAGATGATAGATAGATAGATAGATAGATGATAGATACGTAGATAAAGAGTCGAACATTACTCAGACATAAAATAATGAGATATTGCCTTTTGTGACAACATGGATTAACCCAGAGAATATTATGCTGAGAAAAATAATTCAAAGAAAGAAAAATATCATATGATTTCACTTATATGTGGAATATTAAAACAAATCAAATGAACAAACAAAAACATCAAAACAGAAACAGACCCATAAGTACAAAAAACAAACTGGTGGTTGCCAGAAGGGAGGGAGGTGGAGGATGGGTGAAATAGGTAAAGGGGATTAAGAGGTACAAACTTCCAATTATAAAATAAATAAGTCATGGGTATGAGAAGGATAGCATAGGGAGTATAACCAGTAATATTGTAATAACATTATATGGTGGCAGATAGTAACAACATTTAATCATGGTGAAATTGTGTAATTTATAGAATTGTCATATCACTCTATTATACACATAAAACTAATTGAATGTCAACCATACTTCAATAATAATAATTAATAATAATAATAATAATAAAATCCCAAACATAGACAGCCCCAGGACAAGATGGCTTACAGATGAATTTTACCAATCACTTAGGGAAGAATTAATACTAATCCTTCTGAAACTCTCCCAAAAATTTAAGAGGAGGAGAAAAATTTAAGAGCAGGATGCCAAACTCATTCTATAGAGGCAGAATTACCCTGATATGAAAGCCAGATGAAGACACTACGAGAAAAAAAAATCTAGAGACCAATATCCATGATAAACCAAGTTGCAAAAATACTGAAAATAATATTAACAAACTTAATTTAAGAACTAATCAAAAGGATTATACACCATGACTATGTGAAATTTACCCCAGGGAAGGATGTTTTAAAATACTCAAATATGAAATATGAGTCGAAGTGGGGCCAGTGAGCTGAGTGGTTTTGCTGTCACTTCTCAGAGACCAGTGCTACTTACAGCATAACTGATCAACTAACTGAACATCAGATTTCAGAATTCAAAGAAGCTGTTTCACTATTTGACAAGGATGGTGATGGAACTATAACAACAAAAAGAATTGGGAACTCTAATGAGGTCTCTTGGGCAGAATCCCACAGAAACAGAGTTACAGGACATGACTAATGAAGTAGATGCTAATGGTAATGGCACAATTAACTTCCCAGAACTTCTCGTAATGATGGCAATAAAAATTATAGACACAGACAATGAAAAAGAAATTAGAGAAGCATACCACGTGTTTGATAAGGATGGCAAAGGCTATATTAGTGTAGCAGAGCTTAGCCATGTGATGATAAACCTGGGAGAGAAGTTAACACATGATGAGGTTGATGAATTCTCAGGGAAGCAGATATTGATGGAGCTGGTAGGGTAAACTATGAAGAGTTTGTACAAATGATGACATCAAAGTGAAGACATTGTACAGAATGTATTAAATTTCTTGTACAAAATTGTTTATGTGCCTTTTCTTTTTAACTTATCTGTAAAAGGTTTCCCCCTGATGTAAAAAAATATATATATGCACGTACAGGAGCGCCTGGTGGCTCAGTTGGTTAAGCATAAGACTCTTGATATTGGCTCAGGTCATGATATTAAGGTCATGAGATCGAGCCCCATGTGGAGTCCAGTGTTGGGCTCCATGCTGTGCATGGAGCCTGCTTGGGATTCTCTCTTTTCTCTTCTCTCTGTACCTCCACCATTCACACACTCTCTCTCAAAATAAATATACAAACATTTAAAAAGATGCCTGTATAGTAATTAGGATTCCATTCCTCCATTTTTTTTCTTTTCTCAGCTTTCTGTCATTGTCCTGAAACCTTATTTTAGAAAATTGATCAAGTAACATGTTACATGTGGCTTACTCTGGATATATCTAAGATCTTCTGCACATCTAAACAGATGTAATTGGTCAAATGAGGGAACATCTGTGTTTTGCCTTTTTAAAAAAATAGTTTTCTTTAGGAACTGTCAGCATGTTGTTGAAATGTGGAGATGTAACTCTGTGGACTCTGGACTCTGTGTGGACAATATGTACTTAAAAGCTACACTATCACAAAACAGGTGTATTATCCAGGTGCTTGTACACTATTTTTTGGTACTGATGGTCCTGCACCTGAAACATTTTTTTATTACTACTTGATTTTAAAAAAAAGTTTATTTATTTATATTGAGAGAGAGAGAGAGAGAGAGAGAGCAGGGGAGATGCAGAGAGAAAGAGAATGCCAAGCAGGCTCTACTCTGTCAGTGCAGAGCCTGATACGGAGTTTGATCCCATGAACCATAAGATTATGACCTGAGCCAAAATCAAGAGTTGATGCTTAACCAACCGAGCCACTCAGGCACCCCTATTACTTGCTTTTTAAACTTTGCTTAGCCACTTAAAGAAAATCTGCTTATGGCATGATTTGCCACAAATCCATTCCAAGTTTTGTATTTGTTTTCCAATAAAAAATAGTTTACCCCAAAAAATAAAATACTCAAATAAATAAATGTGATACACTTCATAGGATGAAAGATAAAATTTGTACGATCATCTCAAAAAATGCAGAAAAAGCATTTGACAAAATACATTTCTAATGGTAAAATCTGTCAACAGATAGGTAGAGAAAGAACATACGTCAGTATAATAAAGGCCATACGTGACAAACCCATAGCTAACATTCTATTAATGGAAAATACTAATCTTTTCTTTGAGGATTAAGAACATGACAAAGGTGCCTACTCCATTCTTACTCAACATAGTATTGGAAGTACTAACTAGAGAAATCAGCAAGGCAAAGAAATAAAAGGCATTCATATCTGAAATGAAGAAGTACAATTATCACTATTTGTTGATGATACGATTTTATGTAATAAAAATCCCATATACCAAACTAAAAAACTATCGGATTTAAATAATGGATTCCATAAAGTTGTAGGATATAAAATCAATACACAGAAATCAGGTGTTTTTCTATATACTAATAATGAGGCATCTGAAAAAAGAAATAAAGAAAATATCCCATTCACAATAGTATCCAAAACAATAAAATACCTAGGAATAAATTTATCCAAAGAAGTAATGGATTTGTTATAATGAAAAGAATAAGACTTCACTGAAAGAAATCTAAGACACAAATGGAAGGACATCCTGTTTTCATGGATTGGAAGACTTAATATTGTCAAAATGTTCATACTACCCAAAGCCACCTGTAGATTAAATGCAATCCCTATCAAAATACCAATAGCATTTTTTTTGGAACTAGAAAAAGCAATCCTAAAATGTGTATGGAATCATAAAAGATCTTGAATAGATAAAGCAATCATGAGAAAGAATGAAAAAAACTGGAGGCATCACATTTCCTGATTTCAAACTATATTTAAAAACTATAAGAATTATAATCATGCAGTACTGCAAATAATAATAATAATAATTAATAATAATAATAATAATAAATAGGCACATAGACCAATGGAACAGGAGAGCCCAGAATTAAACCTCTGCATATACGGTCAAATAATATTTGATAAGGGGGTCAGGAACCTCCAGTGGGGAAAGAATAGTCTTCCAAAAATGGTATTGGAAAAACTGTATAACCTGCAGAAAAATGAAATTGGTCACATATCTCATACCATTCACAAAAATTAATTCTAAAAGGATCAAAGTCTACACATAAAGGCCTTAAACTATAAAACTCCTGAAAGAAAGCATAGTGAAAAATACTCCTTGACATTGGTCTTAACAGTGCTTTTTTTGGATATGACACCAAAATCACAAACAAAAAAAGAAAATATCAACAAGTGGGACTAAATTAAACACAAAACTCCTGCAAAGCAAAAGAAAAAATAAACAAAATAAAAAGACTACCTATAGAATAGGTCAAACTTTTGGCAAACCATGTCATATATCAGATAATGGGCTAATATTCAAAGTCAAACCATAAAAGACTCTTAAAAACTGAGAACAATATGAGGGTTGATGGGGGGTGGGAGGTAGGGGAGGGTGGCTGATGGGTATTGAGGAGGCCACCTGTTGGGATGAGCACTGGGTGTTGTACGGAAACTAATTTGACAATAAATTTCATATTAAAAATTAAAAAAAAAACATACAACTGAACAACAACAACAACAACAACAAAACCAAACAATCTGATTTTTAAAACTGGGCAGAGGACCTAAATAGACATTTTTCAAAGGAAGATATCCAAATTTCTAACAGGTACATGAAAAGGTGCTCAACACTGCTAACCATCAAGGAAATGCAAATTATAAATAGGATGAGATATCACCTCACACCTGTAAATGGAAATCATCAGGAAGACAAGAAATGAAAACGATGTTGGTGAGGAAGTAATGAAAAAGGAACATTTGTGCACTGGTTGTAAACTGGTTCAGCCACTGTGGAGAACAGTATGGAGCTTCATCAAAAAAATTAAATACAAAACTATCATATGATATTGTAATTCCACTGCTGAATTTATACCCAAAGAAAATGAAAAGAGGTTATTGAGGAGTTATATGCACTCCTATGTTTATTGCACCAGTAGCTGAGATATGGAAACAACATGTGTCTATCAATTGTTGAACATACAAAGAAGAGGCAGTATATATATCCAATGTAATACTATTCAGCCATGAAGAAATGGAAATTCTGCCATTTGCAACAAGTATGGACCTTGAGAACATGATAGTAAGTGACATAAGTCAGGCAGAGAAATACAAATACTGTATTGTGTCTTTTATACATAGATTAAAAAAACCTGAAATCACAAAGTCAAAGAGTAAAATGGTGGAACCAGAGACCGGTGGTTGGGGGAATGGAAGAGATGATGTTTAAGGGTACGTACTTGCACCTAGTTGATAAATTAGTCCTGGAGACCTAATACACAGTATAGGGCTTGTAGACAACAAAAAATGTACTTACAAACATTAAACTTGCTAAGAGACCAAATCTTAATTGCTCTTAACCACAAGAGGAAATGATAATTGTGTGATGCACTAAAAGTATTACCTAATGCTATAATGGTGATTATATTGCAATATAAAAGTACCAAATCAGGGTGCCTGGGTGGCTCAGTCGGTTAAGGGTCCAACTTGTGCTCAGGGCATGCTCTAGTGGTTCGTGTGTTCAAGCTCTGTGTCAGAATCTCTTCTGTCAGCACAGAGCCTACTTCAGATCCTCTATCCCTCCCTCTCTCTGACCTTCTCATGCTCTGTCTCTCAAGTATAAAAAAAATAAACATGTAAAAAAAAGTACCAAATCATGTTGTACACCTTAAACTTACATAATGTTGTATGTCAAATAAATCTCAATTATCTATATACTGATAAATAAATAAAAATGGATAAATAAAAAATGAAGGTAAATAAGTTGAACTCATACAGCATTCAACTATTCTATATCAACTTACAACTTTGCGTTCTATAAAGAGGTAGAGGAAGAAAGGTATGTTTGGGAAACTAGAGGAGAAGGATCATTACAACAACCAGAGAAGCTTAAGTATTTAGAAAAGGCATTTCTTCTTTTTTGTTAAGTTTATTTATTTATTTGTTGAGAGTGAAGAGAGAGAGAGAGAGAGAGAGAGAGAGAAATGCATGAGTAGGGGAGGGGCAGAGAAAGAGAGGCAGAGAGAGACTCCCAAGTAGCCTCAGCATTGTCAGCACAGAGCGACACAGGGATGGATCTCACCATCCGTGAGATCATGATCTGAGCCAAAATCAAGAGACGGACGCTTAACTGACTGAACAACCCAGGCGTCCCCTAGAAAAGGCATTTCTAATAATATTATATGCTTAATATAAATCACTTTCAAAACTCTTTTGTTTTGTCTCTGGCTATGAAAATGAAACAAAGCAATAGACTTGTTATTTAAGGTGACCTATAATGTGATGTATCTTCAACTTTAGCTAGAATAGGAAAGTTGTGGAAATTTTCTTGTCTTAAAACTCATGGTAATTAAATAGTTAAACACCGACTGATTACTATGAAGCATGCTTTGTGTTAGGCACTGGGGATATGAAGAAAATAATGACAGAGTTAGCTTAATGATGTTGTCTCTACCTCTTGACCTCCCACTTACTCCTCAGTCCATCTTAATCTGGTTTCTTCTGTCATTATTTTATTATCCATCCATCTGTGAATAAATATTTTTTGAGTACCTACTACTGCCATGTAGTAGCTGGGTCCTGGATTTTTATAATAAAAAAAAGTATGGTTGAAATTAACTGTTTACAGATACAATTATATGTTCAGTTTTAGAGATAAAATACATTTTGTTCTAAAATCACCATTGCTTATATTTATGGTCATAATATTTAATATATTTTTAAACTTTAGGTATCATTAAACAAGGACATGAGACTGCTTTGTCTTTTTATTAAAGAGAAGCATGGGTTTAAATAAGGTTACGAAAGATGTCATTTAAGTAGTTTATTGAGGGATAACCTCGTTCTATATATCTTCTAGGATCATGTCTAGTACAAATGGAGATTTGACTTAGTTATCTAAATTGCTGTAGTAAGAAACAGGCTTATCTGGACAAGTTAAGGACAAGGTCTTTTTTTTTTTTTTTTAACAGCTCCTTCCTTCACAACAAAGATTACCAAAATTTAGAAAAGCCTTTAAACCATCATCTACACTGGAATTACCTTTGATAAAATACTTTTGCCCTGTGCAGATAAATTAATCTTTCTGAACTTCTATTATAACAACCAACAGCTTTACTATTTATCCTTATAAAACAGCTTACTATTTATCCAGCTGTCTATCTTTAGGGCCTCAGTGTCTTCTTGTGTAAACTCAAGTTATTCAGCTATAATTTGTAAAAATTATAGTCTATAATATAGTCTAAATTATTCGACTATAATTTGTAATAATTATATAATTAACATTTTACGGTTTGATGAAATTATTTGTATCACCAGTATAATCAGAAATTTCCACTAAAGGTCTTCTCTATCCCATGATATATGAGGGTAAAGATATTCCTCTCTTCTAAGTCCTCCCTGGTGAAGGAAACCACAAAGTTGTTCTAGATTGTAAAACATTGCAAAATTAGGCAGTGTGAAGCTTACAAGACATGCATTTCAGAATTTAATGTTTTATGTCGTAATTAGTGCCTTATACTGCAAAAAGTAACCACCTCTTAACAGTTTAGGGAGAAGAAATGCAAAGTGCTGCATGGTTTACCTCTGACTTACTTCTTAATTAAGGGTCCCCAAATCCCTATAATACATTCAAGTAAACTTAAATAGCTTATCACAAGAGTTGTTATCACAATAGATGTGAATTTCACAGTCCAGAAAATAATTCTATAGAAAAAAATAGGAGGAACTGGCAGAGATTGTATTTTGCCAAATATATTAAAGCAAATCACCAATTACATCTACTATTACCATTAATATATTTTTAAAGGACCTTTTAATCTACCACCCTTATTTAAAGAAAGAACCCAAGCTTGGAATAAAAACATGTTTAACTGGAATGCATTTAGCTTTGTGAAAATGTATTATTTATATTTTTCCCATGTCTGTGAAAATGGTATTATTAATTGGTATTTGAGAACCACCATTGGTATTTGAGTTGCATAAGTTTAAATGAAGTGATTTCATTTTCAGGCTTCAAGTAAAGTAGTGATGGGACTTACGGCTTACTATTAGCTCTTGCAAATTATATGTGCCCAAGAGCCTAGGCTCAGTGCTCAGAAGAAATTTCCTAAGCACAAGTTAAATATAACACACACAAATTAAGCAAAAATTAAAAATAACATTGAAAAGACAAAAGGCCATGCCCTTCTTCCTCTCTGGTTACGGTATTTTTTTTTAATCCAGTTAATCTGATATAAGTATGGCTACTCTGGCTTTCGTTGGATGTCCATTAGCATGATAGATGGATCTCCATCCTCTCACTTTCACACCGAAGTTGACTTTAGGTCTTAAAAGAGTCTCTTATAGGCAGTATATAGATGGAACTTGTTTTTTTTTTTTTTTAAATCCATTATGATACTCTATGTCTCTTGATTGGAGAATTTAGTCGTTACATTCAGAGTGATTATTGAAAGATATGAATTTAGTGTCAATGTGTTGCCTGTAGAGTTGGTGTTTCTAGTGATGTTCTCTGGTCCTTTCTAGTCTTTGTTGCTACACATTCAAAGCAATCCCTATCAAAATAACACCAGCATTCTTCACAGAAACAGAACAAACAGTACTAAAATTTGTATGGAACCAGAAAATACCTTGAATAGCTAAAGTAATGTTGAAAAAGAAAACCAAAGCTGGAAACATCACAATTCTGGACTTCAAGCTGTATTACAAAGCTGTAATCATCAAGACTGTATGGTATTGGCACAAAAAATAGACACATAGATCAATGGAAAAGAACACAAAACCCATAAATGGACTCACAAATGTGTGGCCCACTAATCATTGACAAAATAGGAAAGAATATACAATGGAAAAAAGGCAGCCTCTTCAGCAAATGGTGTTGGGAAAAGTAAACAGCAACATGCAGAAGAATGAAACTGGAGAACTTTCTTACACCATACAGAAAAATAGTAAATTCAAAATGGATGAAACACCTAAATGCAAGAAAGGAAACCATCAAAATCCTAGAGGAGAAACAGGCAGCAATGTCTTTGACCTCAGCAGCAGCAGCTACCTACTAGACTTATCTCTGGAAGCAAGGAAAACAAAAGCAAAAATGAACTACTGAGGCCTCATCAATATTAAAAAAAAAAAAACCTTATATACAGCAAAGGAAACAATCAACAAAACTAAAATGCAACTGACAGAGTGGAAGAAGATATTTTCAAATGACATATAAGATAAAGGGTTGGGATCCAAACTCAACACCCCTCCCCCACACAAAAAAAATTACGTGAATAAATGAACAGACACTTTTCCAAAGAACATATCCAGGTGGCTAACAGACACATGAAAAGATGGTCAACATCACTCACCATCAAGGAAATAGATATCAAAAACACAATGAGATACCACCTCATACTTGTCAGAATGGCTAAAATTAACAACTCAGGAAACAACAGAAGTTGGTGATGATGCAGAGAAAAGGGAGCACTTCTCCACTGCTGGTAGGAATGAAAACTGGTGCATCCACTCTGAAAACAGTGTGGAGTTTCCTCAAAAAACTAAAAATAGAACTACCCTATGACCTAGAAATTGCACCACCAAGTATTTATCCAAAAGATACAAAAATGCTGAATCAAAGGGGCCCATGCATCTCCCATATTTATAGCAGTGTTATCAATAATAGCCAGTTAATGGAAAGAGCCCAAATGTTCAACTAATGAATGAATACAGAAGATGTGGTATATATATATACATACATATATATATATATATACACACAAAATGGAATATATATATACATATATATATATAAAGGACTATATATATATACACACAAAATGAAATATATATATACATATATATATATAAAGGAATATATATATATATGTATATATATATATATATATATATATATATATAATGGAATGTTACTGAGTTTTCAAAAAGAATGAAATCCTGCCATTTGCAACAATGTGGATGGAACTAGAGTGTATTATGCTAATCAAAATAAGTCAATCAGAGAAAGACAAATATCATATGACTTCACACATATGTGGAATTTAAGATACAAAACATGAAAATAAAGGAAGGGAAGCAAAAAAAAATATAAAAACATGGAGGTTGGCAAAACATAAGACACTTTTAAATATAGAGAATGAACTGAGTGTTGCTGGAGGCGAAGTGGGTGGGGAATGGGCTAAGTGGGTGATGGGCATTAAAGAGGCCTAAGCACTGGGTGTTATATATGTAAGTGATGAATCACTAAATTCTACTCCTGAAACCAATACTACACTATAGGTTAACTAACTGGAGTCTAAATAATAAATAAAAACCTGTTTGTTGAATTAAAATATAAATACCAACAAATACACATTAAAAATAAAGAAAAGACAAAACACCAGTGACTTTGGAATAAAGCTGAGTAGGTTTGAATCTTATCATTGACATTTATTAGCACTGTCTTAATAGCCTTCATTCACCAAATGAAAATAGTAACAACTCTTTAGGTTAAGGTAAAATCACTGCCTCTATTCACAAATGTATAGAAGTATTGAGTTCAATTCTTTCCCCTTCATATTACACTTCTGGGTGCATTCTGCATCACTTCTTTCCACAATTCTCAAATTAAAACTCAAACAAGCCCTTCACCCTTCCCTTTACAGTGCATCACTTTCTCTTAGGGCCATTGTGCAGTAAGCGAGGCAATTTCTGTAAGATGCCTGACACGGAAATGTATGTTTCTTTCCAGTTGAGAAATAGAAAAAGTAAATAATAAATAAAAGCAACTTGTTCAATCCTTTTACCAATTAAAAATCTTTTCTTTCCTTCTTTTTTTTTCAAAAGTTTGTTTATTTTTAGAGAGAAAAATCTGGGGAGAGACAGAGAGACAGGGAGAAACAAAATCCCAAGCAGGTTCTCCACTGATAGAGTAGAGCCTGACACAGGGCTCGAACTCGCTAACTGGAGACCATGCCTCGAGCTTAAATCAAGTCGGATGCCCAACCAACTGAGCCATACAGGTGCCCCCTTTCTTTCTTTTTCCTTCCTTCCTTCCTTCCTTCCTCCCTCTTTCTTTCTTTCTTTCTTTCTTTCTTTCTTTCTTTCTTTCTTTCTTTCTCTTTCTTTCCTTATCCTTCTTTCCTTCCTCCCTTCTTTCATTCCCTACTATCTTTTTCTTTCTTTCTGTCTCTTGCCCCCACACACACCAATCCAGACAGTGATCTGAGAAAGAACTATTCTGTCTATATGGCAGAGCCTTTCTGATCTTATTTAGATGACTTCATCTAAATAAGATCAGAAAGGCTCTGCCATATAGACAGAATCATTTAAGACCTGTCGAAACTGCAGGAGAAGTCAACATGGCAGAAAAGCAGGGGGACCTGAAGTTCCCTCCTCCCTCAAACACAGCAGTGTTGAGGACAGAAGACTTGGAATTCCAGAAATTTGGGCTACAAAATGATGGAAACATCTCCAAGAGCCCACAGGGACAACATGGCAGGCCATAGTTGCATGATTATGAACTAGGAGAGATAAAATCAGAGACAAAGGAATGGAGAGGAGGGATCCTATTCTATGGAGATACAAAAGGAAGAGAAAGAGAGTCTGTGGAAGTGTAATATTGTATTTGGATAAGAGAAAAACCTTGGAACAGGGAACCAAAAAAACAGAAAGAACCAATCTCTAATGGTGGGGCTTTCTCTGGCCTGTTCATGTGTCTGGTGGGGAGGGGAGCCAGCCCCAGGCTCAGTAGCTAGCTTCCAGGTGCAGAGAGAGCATTCCCCTCCCTTTAGTGCCGTGGGAAGAAGGAAAGTAGCCACTCCAACTACAAAAGACCCTGCAGGCCCCCACCACCCAGAGGCCCTTTGTGACAGTACCCCAGAGTAAAAGCATCCTGGAACTGGGGCACATGGAGTAGGATCCTTTAAGACATCGGGGTTTGAATCCCAGCCAAGTGACAGGGAGGTGCGGGAAATGGTGAAGCAGGACATAGTGGCCTGCTCACTCCGCACTGTGAGGACCCAGGGGCCCTTAGTCTGTGGGGTGGAGTTGCTCTTCCCCAGAACCAGGGCACATGTAGCAGAATCCTTTAAGACACTGGGGTTTTAACCCCATCCAAGCAGCTGGGAGGCATGGGAGACTGGAGTGGAGTAGAACTGGCCATCTCGCACACAGTGGCATTGTGAGGACAGACTGAACAGAGTGGTTTGGGACACCCGGTCTGGGGAAGAGAGACTGGAGCATTGCCATTTTTCTCCTCATCACCAACAAGGTGGGGTTTCAGGAAATGGACAATGGGCACACACTGGAGGCAAGCCCAGCTACACAAAACCACACCCCTCCATGTCTGGTAACTGAATATCTAACACAGCAAGATTGACACTGATGGAACCAGAAAGGCCCTCCTCAAGAGGAGTGCAGTCACCAGTTTCAAGGCACTGCCAGATGTCAGTCCAGTGGTTTTGCATTCTCTGATTTGATTCTTGGTCAGTTGTTATTTTATGTATGTAGATGCATACATATATATTTGTATATATATAAAAAGTATGTGTATATTTTCTTCCTTTTCTTCCTCTTTTTTCTTCCCTTCTCTAGTCTGGTTATTCTGGTTTTTGGTTTGTTTAAACAGAAATTAATAATCTATTCTTTTTACATCTCTTCTGCATCTCCTTCTTTATTTTCCTCTCTCTCTCTCTCTCTCTGGACTAATCCGTGTAGTTTTTCTGATTCTCTGGCATGTCAATTTTTATTCTATTCCTTTTCCCCACCTCTGATATTCCTTTCTATGTATGGGATAAGTCTTCTTCCACCACCACCCCCTTTTTTCCCCTAAATCTCTTTCCAGAGATACTTGAATGAACATATTAAGGCACACCTGATGGAAGGTCCAAACCACTAATACAAGTAGAGAGATAAAGCAACCAGAGTCTCAACAACAGAAATCATGAAACACAATCCAAAAACACCTCCTGAAGGGCCAGGCCCTGGACAGCACAGGACCTGTGCTTTTAACATAGTAGTGCTCAAAGGTTCAGGACTCATAGCAAGCTATTAAAACACATAAGGAACAGAAAACTAGCCAATATGATGAAACAGAAGAATCCTCCTCGAAAGAAATTCTGGGAAGAAATGAAAGCTAAAGAATTGCTCAAAACTGATATAAACTATATATCTGAGCAAGAATTTTAAATAATAGCCATAAGATTAATAGCTGACTTGAAAAAAGCATAGAAGACAGCAGAGAATCTATTGCTGCAGAGATCAAGGAACTAATAGACAAGATGAATTAAGAAGTGCTATAAATGAGGTGAAAAATAAACTAGATGTGGTGACAGCAAGGATGGAGGAGGCAGAGGGGAGATTCGGTGAAATACAGGAAAAATTATGGAAAATGATGAAACTGAGAAAAAGATGAGGAACTACTAGACCACGAGGGGAGAATTAGACAACTAAGTGATTCAGTGAAATGTAATAATATCCATACCATAGGAGATTCATAAGAAGAAGAGACAGAAAGGAGCAGAAGGGCGGATTATGGGTTTAGGAAATTTTTTCCAGTTTAGGATTAATATCAAAAAAAGAAGGGAGGTGGAACATAAGTGACAAATATTATGAAATAGGGTTCCTGGAGGAAGATGGCAGCGTAGAAGGACGCTGGGCTCACCGCCCGTACTGCTGATCACTTAGATTCCACCTACACCTGCCTAAATAACCCAGAAAACTGCCAGAGGATTAGCAGAACGGAGTCTCCAGAGCCAAACGCAGACAAGAGGCCCACGGAAGAGGATAGGAAGGGCGGCGAGGCGGTGCGCGCTCCACGGACTGGCAGGAGGGAGCCGGGGCGGAGGGGTGGCTCCCCGGCCAAGCAGAGCACTCGAGTCTGGCTTGCAAAAGCAGAGGGGCCGGACAGATGGAGTGTGTTCCGACAGCAAGCGCGACATAGCGTCTGGGAGGTCATAAGTTAACAGCTCTGCTCAGAAAGCAGGAAGGCTGGAGGACAAAGGGAGGGAGAGCTGCTGAGCCCCCAGACGACAGAGCTCAGTTTGGTGGGGAACAAAGGCGCTCGCCAGCGCCATCTCCCCCGCCCATCCCCCAGCCAAAATCCCAAAGGGAATCAGTTCCACCTGGGGAACTTGCTCCCTCCGCACAAACAGCCAACTCTGTGCTTCTGCGGAGCCAAACCACGGCAGCGGATCTGACCCCCTCCCGCTGCCACAGGGCCCCTCCTGAAGTGGATCACCTAAGGAGAAGCGAGCTAAGCCTGCCCCTCCTGCCCCATGCACCTTGCCTACCGACCCCAGCTAATACGCCAGATCCCCAGCACCACAAGCCTGGCAGTGTGCAAGTACCCAGATGGGCCACGCCACCCCACAGTGAATCCCGCCCCTAGGAGAGGGGAAGAGAAGGCACACACCAGTCTGACTGTGGCCCCAGCGGTGGGCCGGGGGCAGATATCAGGACTGACTGCGGCCCCGCCCACCAACTCCAGTTATACACCACAGCACAGGGGAAGTGCCCTGCAGGTCCTCACCACTCCAGGGACTATCCAAAATGACTAAACGGAAGAATTCCCCTCAGAAGAATCTCCAGGCAATAACAACAGCTAATGAACTGATCAAAAAAGATTTAAATAATATAACAGAAAGTGAATTTAGAATAATATTCATAAAATTAATCGCTGGGCTTGAAAACAGTATAGAGGACAGCAGAGAATCTCTTGCTACAGAGATCAAAGGACTAAGGAACAATCACGAGGAGCTGAAAAGCGCTTTAAATGAAATGCAAAACAAAATGGAAACGAGGACAGCTCAGATTGAAGAGGAAGAGGAGAGAATAGGTGAACTAGAAGATAAAGTTATGGAAAAAGAGGAAGCTGAGAAAAAGAGAGATAAAAAAATCCAGGAGTATGAGGGGAAAATTAGAGAACTAAGTGATACACTAAAAAGAAATAATATACGCATAATTGGTATCCCAGAGGAGGAAGAGAGAGGGAAAGGTGCTGAAGGGGTACTTGAAGAAATTAGAGCTGAGAACTTCCCTGAACTGGGGAAGGAAAAAGGCATTGAAATCCAAGAGGCACAGAGAACTCCCTTCAGACGTAACTTGAATCGATCTTCTGCATGACATATCATAGTGAAACAGGCAAAATACAAGGATAAAGAGAAAATTCTGAAAGCAGCAAGGGGTAAACGTGCCCTCACATATAAAGGGAGACCTATAAGACTCGTGACTGATCTCTCTTTTGAAACTTGGCAGGCCAGAAAGGATTGGAAAGATATCTTCAGTGTGCTAAACAGGAAAATTATGCAGCCGAGAATCCTTTATCCAGCAAGTCTGTCATTTAGAATAGAAGGAGAGATAAAGGTCTTCCCAAACAAACAAAAACTGAAGGAATTTGTCACCACTAAACCAGCCCTACAAGAGATCCTAAGGGGGACCCTGTGAGACAAAGCACCAGAGACATCACTACAAGCATAAAATATGCAGACATCACAATGACTCTAAGCCCGTATCTTTCTATAATAACACTGAATGTAAATGGATTAAATGCACCAATCAAAAGACATAGGGTATCAGAATGGATAAAAAAACAAGACCCATCTATTTGCTGTCTACAAGAGACTCATTTTAGACCTGAGGACACCTTTAGATTGAGAGTGAGGGGATGGAGAACTATTTATCATGCTACTGGAAGCCAAAAGAAAGCTGGAGTAGCCATACTTATATCAGACAAACTAGACTTTAAATTAAAGGCTGTAACAAGAGATGAAGAAGGGCATTAAATAATAATTACAGGGTCTATCCATCAGGAAGAGCTAACAATTATAAATGTCTATGCGCCAAATACTGGAGCCCCCAAATATATAAAACAATTACTCATAAACATAAGCAACCTTACTGATAAGAATGTGATAATTGCAGGGGACTTTAACACCCCACTTACAGAAATGGATAGATCATCTAGACACAGGGTCAATAAAGAAACAAGGGCCCTGAATGAGACATTGGGTCAGATGGACTTGACAGATATATTTAGAACTCTGCATCCCAAAGCAACAGAATATACTTTCTTCTCGAGTGCACATGGAACATTCCCCAGGATAGATCATATACTGGGTCACAAAACAGCCCTTCATAAGTTCACAAGAATTGAAATCATACCATGCATACTTTCAGACCACAATGCTATGAAGCTTGAAATCAACCACAGGAAAAAGTCTGGAAAACCTCCAAAAGCATGGAGGTTAAAGAACACCCTACTAAAGAATGAATGGGTCAACCAGGCAATTAGAGAAGAAATTAAAAAATATATGGAAACAAACGAAAATGAAAATACAACAATCCAAACGCTTTGGGACGCAGCGAAGGCAGTCCTGAGAGGAAAATACATTGAAATCCAGGCTTATCTCAAGAAACAAGGAAAATCCCAAATACAAAATCTAACAGCACACCTAAAGGAAATAGAAGCAGAATAGCAAAGGCAGCCTAAACCCAGCTGAAGAAGAGAAATAATAAAGATCAGAGCAGAAATAAACAATGTAGAATCTAAAAAAAAAACTGTAGAACAGATCAACGAAACCAAGAGCTGTTTTTTTGAAAAAATAAACAAAATTGACAAACCTCTAGCCAGGCTTCTCAAAAAGAAAAGGGAGATGACCCACATAGATAAAATCATGAATGAAAATGGGATTATTACAACCAATCCCTCAGAGATACAAACAATTATCAGGGAATACTATGAAAAATTATATGCCAACAAATTGGACAACCTGGAAGAAATGGACAAATTCCTAAACACCCACACTCTTCCAAAACTCAATCAGGAGGAAATAGAAAGCTTGAACAGACCCATAACCAGCAAAGAAATTGAATCGGTTATCAAAAATCTCCCAACAAATAAGAGTCCAGGACCAGATGGCTTCCCAGGGGAGTTCTACCAGACGTTTAAAGCAGAGATAATACCTATCTGTCTCAAGCTATTCCAAGAAATAGAAAGGGAAGGAAAACTTCCAGACTCATTCTATGAAGCCAGTATTACTTTGATTCCTAAACCAGACAGAGAGCCAGTAAAAAAAGAGAACTACAGGCAAATATCCCTGATGAATATGGATGCAAAAAATCTCAATAAGATACTAGCAAATCGAATTCAACAGCATATAAAAAGAATGATTCACCATGATCAAGTGGGATTCCTTCCTGGGATGCAGGGCTGGTTCAACATTCGCAAATCAATCAAAGTGATGCATCACATTAATAAAGAAAAAAAGAGAAGAGCCATATGATCCTGTCAATCGATGCAGAAAAGGCCTTTGACAAAATCCAGCACCCTTTCTTAATAAAAACCCTTGAGAAAGTCGGGATAGAAGGAACATACTTACACAGAATAAAAGCCATTTATGAAAAGCCCACAGCTAACATCATCCTCAATGGGGAAAAACTGAGAGCTTTTTCCCTGAGATCAGGAACATGACAGGGATGCCCACTCTCACCGCTGATGTTTAATATAGTGTTGGAAGTTCTAGCATCAGCAATCAAACAACAAAAGGAAATCAAAGGCATCAAAATTGGCAAAGATGAAGTCAAGCTTTCGCTTTTTGCAGATGACATGATATTATACATGGAAAATCTGATAGACTCCACCAAAAGTCTGCTAGAATTGATACATGAATTCAGCAAAGTTGCAGGATACAAAATCAATGTACAGAAATCAGTTGCATTCTTATATACTAACAATGAAGCAACAGAAAGACAAATAAACTGATCCCATTCACAATTGCACCAAGAAGGATAAAATACCTAGGAATAAATCTAACCAAAGATGTAAAAGATCTGTATGCTGAAAACTATAGAAAGCTTATGAAGGTAATTGAAGAAGATTTAAAGAAATGGAAAGACATTCCCTGCTCATGGATTGGAAGAATAAATATTGTAAAAATGTCAATACTACCCAAAGCTACCTACACATTCAATGCAATCCCAATCAAAATTGCACCAGCATTCTTCTAGAAACTAGAACAAGCCATCCTAAAATTCGTATGGAACCACAAAAGGCCCAGAATAGCCAAAGTAATTCTGAAGAAGAAGACCAAAGCAGGAGGCATCACAATCCCAGACTTTAGCCTCTACTACAAAGCTGTCATCATCAAGACAGCATGGTATTGGCACAAAAACAGACACATAGACCAATGGAATAGAATAGAAACCCCAGAACTAGACCCACAAACGTATGGCCAACTCATCTTTGACAAAGCAGGAAAGAACATCCAATGGGAAAAAGACAGTCTCTTTAACAAATGGTGCTGGGAGAACTGGACAGCAACATGCAGAAGGTTGAAACTAGACCACTTTCTCACACCATTCACAAAAATAAACTCAAAATGGATAAAGGACCTGAATGTGAGACAGGAAACCATCAAAACCCTAGAGGAGAAAGCAGGAAAAGACCTCTCTGACCTCAGCCGTAGCAATCTCTTACTCGACACATCCCCAAAGGCAAGGGAAATAAAAGCAAAAGTGAATTACTGGGACCTTATGGAGATAAAAAGCTTCTGCACAGCAAAGGAAACAACCAACAAAACTAAAAGGCAACCAACGGAATGGGAAAAGATATTTGCAAATGACGTATCGGACAAAGGGCTAGTATCCAAAATCTATAAAGAGCTCACCAAACTCCACACCCGAAAAACAAATAACCCAGTGAAGAAATGGGCAGAAAACATGAAAAGACACTTCTCTAAAGAAGACATCCGGATGGCCAACAGGCACATGAAAAGATGTTCAACGTCGCTCCTTATCAGGGAAATACAAATCAAAACCACACTCAGATATCACCTCACGCCAGTCAGAGTGGCCAAAATGAACAAATCAGGAGACTATAGATGCTGGAGAGGATGTGGAGAAACAGGAACCCTCTTGCACTGTTGGTGGGAATGCAAATTGGTGCATCCACTCTGGAAAGCAGTGTGGAGGTTCCTCAGAAAAATTAAAAATAGACTTACCGTATGACCCAGCAATAGCACTGCTAGGAATTTATCCAAGGGATATAGGAGTGCTGATGCATAGGGGCACTTGTACCTCAATGTTTAGAGCAGCACTCTCAACATTAGCCAAATTATGGAGGGAGCCTAAATGTCCATCAATTGATGAATGGATAAAGAAATTGTGGTTTATATACACAATGGAATACTACGTGGCAATGAGAAATAATGAAATATGGCCTTTTGTAGCAACGTGGATGGAACTGGAGAGTGTGATGCTAAGTGAAATAAGCCATACAGAGAAAGACAGATACCATATGGTTTCACTCTTATGTGGATCCTAAGAAACTTAACAGAAACCCATGGGGGTAGGGAAGGAAAAAAGAAAGAGGTTAGAGTGGGAGAGAGCCAAAACATAAGAGAGTGTTAAAAACTGAGAACAAACTGAGGGTTGATGGGGGGTGGGAGGGAGGAGAGGGTGGGTGATGGGTATTGAGGAGGGCACCTTTTGGGATGAGCACTGGGTGTTGTATGGAAACCAATTTGACAATAAATTTCATATATTAAAAAAAAAGTCACTATCTTCAACAAATGGTGTAGGGAAAAGTGGACAGCAACATGCGAAAGAATGTAACTGAGCAACTTTCTTGCACCAAAAACAAAAATAAATTAGAAATGGATTAAAGTCCTGAAACCATAAAAATTCTAGAAGAGAACACAGGCAGTAACCTGTTTGACATTAGTCATAGAAAGATTTCCCTAGATATGTCTCTTGAGGCAAGGGAAACAAAATAAAAAATAAACTATTTGGACTTCATCTAAATAAAAATCTTCTGCTTAGAGAATGAAACAATCAACAAAACTAAAAAGTAAGTTAAGGAATGGGAGAATATATTTGCTAATGGCATATCTGGTAAAGGGCTAGTATCTGAAATACATAAAGAACTTACATAACTCAACACCTAGTGTAGAAATAATCTTATTAAAAATAGGCAGAAGACATAAAGAGACCTTTCTCCAAAGAAGTCATCCAGATGGCTAGGAGCCACATGGGAAGATGCTCATCATCAGTCATTATCAGTGAAATTCAAAGCAAAACTACAATATCACTTCACACATGTCAGAATGGCTAAAATAAAAAAAAAAAACACATGAAACAACAAGTATTGGTGAGGATGTGGAGAAAAAGAAACTCTTTCCTACTTTTGGTGGCAATGCAAACTGGTGCAGCCACTGTGGAAAACAGTGCCAGTTCTTGGAGTGTTTGCAGTTTCCTTCAAAAGTTAAAAACAGATCTACCTTATAATTCAGCAAATGATATTGTGGGTATCTAATCCAAACATACAAAATCACTAATTCAAAGGGATACTTGCATCCATATGTTTATAGGAGCATTGCTTACAATAGCCAAGATATGGAAGCAGTCCAAATGTCCATCAATTAGTGAATGGATAATGAGTGTATGGTGTGTGTGTGTGTGCGTGTGTAGAATAGAATATTAATCAACCATAAAAAGAATATCTTGACATTTGCAACGACATGGATGGAGCTAGACAGAATAATGCTAAGTGTACTAAGTCAGTCAGAGGAAGACAGATGCCATGTGACTTTACTTATATGTGGAATTTAAGGACCAAAAGAAGTGAGGAAGGAAGAAAGAGAAAGGGAGGGAGAGGGAGAGAGAGAGGGAAATTAATAAATAGACTATTCATTATAGTGTATAAAGTGATGGTTACCAAAAGGGAGGTGGTTGGGGTTATGGGTGAAATAGGTGATGGCTATAAAGGAGGGCATTTGTTGTGATGAGTTCTTGGTGTTTCATGTAAGTGATGAATCACTAAATTCTACACCTGAAACTAAGATTACACTGTATGCTAATTTAATATAAAAAAACTTGATTTAATTTCGTTTAAAATTGGTTTAAAAACTAATTTAAATTAAAAAACTTAAAAAATAAAATAAATTGAGACCATGCAAGTGGAAAAAAAGATAGCTACATGTCTTCCAATTGATGAATGGATAAAGAAATGTGGTATATGCACACAATGGAATATTATCCAGTTTTTAAAAAGATGGAAACCCTGTCAGTTGACTCAACATAGAGGAAACTGGAAAGCATTGTGCTCAGTGAAATAGACCAGACAGAGAAAGGAAAACATGGCATGGTATCTCTTCTCTGTGGAATCTAAATAAAAAAGTCAAACTCATAGAAACAGACAGTGGAAAAGTGGTTGGTGGGGTAGGGGGAAGAAGGACATTAAAGTTATGAAAAGTTTACAAGCTTTCACTTATAACGTGAATAAAGTTTGAGAATCTAATGTACATAATGCGATGACTATAGTTGATAACACTGTATTGCATAATTGAAATTTGGTAAGAGAATAAAACTTAAGATGAATTCTAGGGAGACAGATGGCAGCAGAGGAGGACGCTGGGCTCACCTTGTCCTGCTGATCCGTTAGATTCCACACATATCAGCCTAAATAACCCATAAAACCACCAGAAGACTAGTAGAACAGACTCTCCCGAGCCAAGCATAGAAAAGAGGCCCACGGAAGAGGGTATGAAGGGTGGAGAGGCAATGCGTGCTATATGGACTGGTGGGAGGGAGCCAGGGAAGTGGAAGGGCAGCCCTTCGGACAAAGCAGAGACCCTCAAGTCTGGCTTGCAAAAGTGGAGGGACCAGACTGCATGAGTTCCGAAAGCCAGTGGGATTTAACATCTGGAATGTTAAAACTCAAGAGTTCTGCTCTCAGAGAGCGGGAAGGGCGAGAGGATGCTGGGAGGGAGAGTTGTTGAGCCAAAGAAGGACAGAGCTAGGCAGGAGAAAAAAGGCACTGGAAAGTACCATCTCCCTTTCCCATCCCCTGGCCAAAATTCCAAAGGGAACCACTTCCTGTAACAGAACTTCCTTGCACCACACAAACGCCCAACACTGTGCTTCTGTGGATCCATCCCTCAAATGGGCCTGCCTCCCATCCAGTGCTGCAGGGCCCCTCCTGCAGAGGACCACCGATGGCAAAGTAAGCTAAGCCTACCCCTCCCCGCCCTGTGCACCTTGTGGATACACCCCTCTAATACATCCTTGGCTAGATCCCATGGAAGCAGCACCACAAACCTGGCAGTGTGCAAGCAGCTCAGACAGGGGCCACACCACTCCAAAGTGAGTCCTGCCCCATGGAGAGGGGAAGATAAGGTACACACCAGTCTAACTGTGGCTCCAGTGGTGGGCTGGAGGGCAGACATCAGATCTGACTATGACCACGCCCACCAACACAAGTTACTCCAGACAGTAAAGGGGAAGTTCCTGCAGTTTGGAGGTAACTCAGGGACTAACAAAAATGATGAAACAGAAGAATTCTCCTGGAAAGAAACTCCAGGAAGTAGGGACAGCTAACGAATTGGTCAAAAACGATTTAAGCAATATAACAGAAAAAGAATTTAGAATTTAGAATAAATTTAGAAGAGAATTTAGAATAAAGTCATAAAATTAATCACTGGGCCTGAAAAAAACATACAGGAGAGCAGAGAATCTATTGCTACAGAGATCAAGGGACTAAAAATAGTCATGAGGAGATAAAAAATGCTATAAATGAGGTGGAAAATAAAATGGAGGTGGCCATAGCACTGATTGAAGAGGCAGAGGAGAGAATAGGTGAATTAGAAGATAAAATTGTGGAAAAAGAGGAAGCTCAGAAAAAGAGAGATAAACAAATCCAGGAGTAGGAGGGGAGAATTAGAGAACTAAGTGATGCAATCAAATGGAACAATATCCACATCATAGAAATTCCAGAAGAAGAGAGAGAGAGGAAGGGGCTGAAGGTGTACTTGAACAAATCATAGCTGAGAACTTCCCTGGTCTGAGGAAGGAAAAAGGCATGGAAATCCAAGAGGCACAGAGAACTCCCTTCAGAAGTAACTTTAATTGATCTTCTGCATGACATATCATAGTGAAACTGGCAAAATACAAGGATAAAGAAAGAATTCTGAAAGCAGCTAGGGATAAATGGGCCCTAAAATACAAAGGTAGAAACATAAGGGTAGTAGCAGACCTATATACTGAAACTTGGCAGGTGAGAAAGGAATGGCAAGAAATCTTCAATATGATGAACAGAAAAAAAAATATGCAAGCAAGAATCCTTTAGCCAGCAAGTCTGTCATTCAGAATAGAAGGAGAGATAAAGGTTTTCCCAACCAAACAAAAACTGGAGGAAATCATCACCACTAAACCAGCCCTACAAGAGATCCTCACGGGGACTCTGTGAGTGAAATGTTGCAAAGACCACAAAGTATCAGAGACAACACTGCAAGAATGAAACCTGCAGCCATCACAATGACTCTAAACCCATATATTTCAATAATAACACTCAATGTAAATGAACTAAATGCTCTAAACAAAAGACATAGGGTATCAGAATGGATTAAAAATGAGACCTTCTATTTTCTGTCTGCAAGAGACTCATTTTAGACCTGAGGACACCTTCATATTGAAAGTGAGGGGACGGAGAACTATCTATCATAGTTCTGGAACTATCTATCATAGTACTGGAAGTCAAAAGAAAGCTGGAGTAGCCATACTTATATCAGACAAACTAGACTTTGAAATAAAGGTTGTAACAAGAGATGAAGAAGGGAATTATATAATAATTACAGTGTCTATACATAAGGAAGAGATAATAATTATAAATGTCTATGCACCAAATTTGGGGGAACCCAAGTATATAAAACAATTAATCAAAAACATAAGCAACCTAACTGATAAGTCGGTAATTGCAGGGGACATGAATAATTCACTTACAACAATGGATAGATCATCTAGACACACAATCAATAAAGAAACAAGGGCTCTGAATGATACATTGGGTCAGATGGACCTGGCAGATTTATTTAGAACTCTGCATCCCAAAGCAACAGAATATACTTTCTTCTCGAGTGCACATGGACCATTCTCCAAGATAGATCACATACTGGGTCACAAAACAGCCCTTCATAAGTGAGACCATATGAGACCAACCATGTACAATTTCAGACCACAATACTATGAAACATAAAATCAATCATAAGAAAAAGTTGGAAAACCTCCTAAAGCATGGAGGTTAAAGAACACCCTACGAAAGAATGAATGGGTCAACCAGGCAATTAAAGAGAAGTTTAAAAATATATGACACAAAGGAAAATGAAAAGACAACAATCCAAACGCTTTGGATTGTAGCGAGGGCAGTCCTGAGAGGAAAATACTTTGCAATCCAGGCCCATCTCAAGAAACAAGAAAAATCTGAAATACAAAATCTAATACCACACCTAAAGGAAATAGAAGCAGAACAGCCAAGACACCCCAAACCCAGCAGAAGAAGAGAAATAATAAAGATCAGAGCAGAAATAAACAATATAGAATCTAAAAAAAAAACAGTAGGGCAGATCAATGAAACCAAGAGTTGGTTTTGTGAAAAAATAAACAAAATTGATAAACCTCTAGCCAGGCTTCTCAAAAAGAAAAAGGGAGAGGACCCAAATAGATAAAATCATGAATGAAAATGGAATTATTACAACCAATCCCTCAGAAATACAAGCAATTATCAGGGAATACTATAAAAAGTTATATGCCAACAAACCAGACAACCTGGAAGAAATGGACGAATTCCTAAGCACCCACACACTTCCAAAAGTCAAACAGGAAGAAATAGAAAACTTGAACGCACCCATAAACAGCGAAGAAATTGAATCAGTTATCAAAATCTCCCAACAAATAAGAGTCCAGGACCAGATGGTTTCCCAGGGGAATTCTACCAGACATATAAAGTAGAGATAATACCTATCCTTCTCAAGCTGTTCCAAAAAATAGAAAGGAAAGGAAAATTTCCAGACTCATTCTGTGAAGCCAGCATCACTTTGATTCCTAAACCAGACAGAAACCCAGCAAAAAAAAACAAAAAAAAAAAAACAAAAAAAAAACTACACGCCAATATCCCTGATGAATATGGATGCAAAACTTCTCAACAAGATACTAGCAAATTGAATTCAACAGCATATAAAAAGAATTATTCACCATGATCAAGTGGGATTCCTTCCTGGGCTGCAGGGCTGGTTCAACATGCGCAAATCAATCAATGTGATACATCACATTAATAAAAGAAAAGAAAAGAAATATTTGATTCTGTCAATCGATGCAGAAAAAGACGTTGACAAAATTCAACATCCTTCCTTAATAAAAACCATCAAGAAAGGCAATCCAAACAATGGAAGATAATACTGACAAATCATATATCTAAGAAATGATTAGTTCCCAAGTATTTAAATATCTTTATATCTCAATAATAAAACATATAGTAGCCCATTTAAAATGCACCAATTAGGTCTTTTATCCATTCTGAATTATTTCTGTTTAATGTGTAAGAATATGGATGAAATACCTAATTGTGAGGAATGAAACCATCAAAAGTATGACAGGAGAAAACAGGCAGAAACTTCTTTGACCTTGGTCGCAGCAACTTCTTACTTGACATGTCTCAGAAGTCAAGGGAAATAAAAGCAAAAGTGAACTATTGGGTCCTCATCAAGATAAAAAGCTTTTGCACAGCAAAGAAAACAAGCAACAAACCAAAGGAACCAATGGAATGGGAGAAGATATTTGCAAATGACAATCAGATAAAGGGTTAGTATCAAAAATCTATAAAGAACTTTTCAAATTCAACACCAAAAAACAAATAATACAGTGAATAAATGGGCAGAAGACATGAATAGACACTTTTCCAAGGAAGACATCCAGATGGCCAACAGACACATGAAAAGATGCTCAACATCACTCATCACCAAGGAAATACAAATAAAAATCATGATGAGCTATCACCTCGCACTGCTCAGAATGGCTAAAATTAAAAATCAGGGGGTGGTCGGGTGGCTCAGTTGGTTAAGCATTAGATTTTGGCTCAGGTCATGATCTTGCAGCTGCTGGGTTCAAGCCCCACATCAGGCTCTGTGCTGACAGCTCAGAGCCTGGAGCCTGCTTTGGATTCTGGGTCTCCCTCTCTTTCTGCTTCTCCCCTGCTCACTCTCTGTCTCTGTCTGTCTGTCTGTCTGCCTCTCTCTCAAAAGTAAATAAATATTAAAATTAACAACTCAGGAAACAACAGATGATGACAAGGATGTGGAGAAATGAGAGCCCTCTTGCACTGTTGGTGGGAATGTAAACTGGTGCAGCCACTCCGGAAAACAGTGTGGGGGTTCCTCAAAAAACTAAAAATAGAACTACCCTACAACGCATCAATTGCACGACTAGGAATTTATCCAAATGATACAAAAATGCTGATTAGAAGGGGCACATGCACTCCAATGTTTATAGCAGTGCTATCAACAATAGCCAAATTATGGAAAGGACCCAAATGTCTATTAACTGATGAACGGATTAAGAAGATGTCACACACACACACACACACACACACACACACACACACACACTGGAATACTACTCAGTGATGAAAAAAGAATGAAAACTGGCAGTTTGCAACAACATGGATGGAGCTGGAGGGTATTATGTTAAACAAAATAAGTCATTTGAAAAAACATATCACATGATTTCACTCACGTGGAATTTGAGAAACTTAACATATGATCATAGGGGAAGGGAAGGAAAAATAAGATAAAAACAGATAAGGAGGCAAACCATAAGATACTAAAATACAGAGAAAAAACTGAGGGTTGGTGGCAGGGTGAGGGGGTGGGGAAATGGGTGATGGGCCTTAAGAAGAGCAATTGTTGGGATGAGCCCTGAGTGTTATATGTAAGTGATGAATCACTGGATTCTACTCCTAAAACCAAGACTACACTGTATATTAACTAACTTGAGATAAATAAATAAATAAAAAATAAATAAAATGGGACAATTATATGAATAAACATTTCTCCAACAAAGATATGCAAATGACCAAAAAGCATATGGAAGCAGTGTTCAATATTGTTAGTCATTTGGAAAGATAAACTGAAATCTCAAGATACGACATAATACCCCCAGATGGTTATAATAAAAAATGAGAATAGCAAGTGTTTTCAAGGATGTGAAGATATCAGAACCCTCATACATTACTGGTGGGAATGTAAAATGATGCAAATACTTTGGAAAACAACTCTTGAGTTCCTCAAAAATTTACACATCAAATTACTATACAACCAAGGAATTTCACACCTAGATTATGTACAAAAGACAACTGAAAACATATTCACACAAAAATTTATACATGAATTTAAATCAATATTATTCATGAGTCAAAAACCAGAGATAACCCAAATGCCCATTAACTGATGAATGGATAAACAAAATGTAGTATATCCATACAATGGAATGTTATTTGACAATGAAAAGGAATGACATACTGCTACATACTTGCTACATACTGAAATATGGGTGAATTTTGAAAACAAAATGCCTAGTGAGATAAACCAGTCAGAAAATAGGAGTCCAGTTATACAAAATGTCCAGAATAGGCAAGTATGATAAAGCAAAAAGTAGATTAGTGGTTTCAGAAGTATGTGAGGGAATGGGGAATGACCATTAATGGGTATGAATTTTCTTTTTTGGGTGATGAAAAATTTCTGGAATTAGCAGTTATTGTTGCACAATTTTGGCAATACACTAAAAACAACTAAAAAGTCAACTATAGTATTACTTATAAAGTTATTGATTTCTTATCAGAATTAATGATCTGTTTGTCTCCCCCATTTATTCCTTGCATAACTATTTTTTGAGCCTCTTCTAATTGTCTGAAAATGTGCTAGACGTGGGAACACCGACTTTAGCTGGATTTGAGCATCTACATAAATCCTTATAACTCTCTGCAGTGGATACTACTTATTGACACATGGCCTTATCTGGTAGGCTGATTTTTGGTTGATATAATGAGCAACAGATTCCTAAGACACTTACAAGAACTAATATTTTGGTGGTCTTTTCAGAATATAGGCTCATTGAACATTTAGAAAACAGAAACATCTTCCTGTAACTATAAAATCACTTGACTACATCGCAGAGTTTCCTTCATTAATTTTGTTATATAAAATGTTATATAAAATGTTATATAAAATAAATCCCATTGTTCTTAGCACTTTATGATCCATGAAATGCTTTCTCAGAGGTTCTGTCATATTAGCCTCAAAAAAGAAAAATAAAAACCTATGTAGATAGTATACTGCTGATTATCCCATACACATATGATGAAACTAAGGCTCTAGGAAAGTAAAGAACTCACCTAAAGTTGTCACTTCAATAGCAAGTAATAGAACTGGCATTAAAACTAGGTTTTTTGATTCTGAAATCATCATTCTTTTCTTTATACCAGCAACTCCCTTTTTTATTTCATAAACTTGTACATATAAAAAGTGGGTATTTTTACAGTCTTGCCCATATTTTATTTGTCAAGAGGTTAAAAACAATAAATTATAGGGCGCCTGGGTGGCTCAGTCAACTTTGGCTCAGGTCATGATCTCAAGGTTCGCGGGTTCCAGCTCCAGGTCCGGTTCTGTGCTGACAGCTCAGAGTCTGGAGCCTGCTTCGGACTCTGTGTCTCCTTCCCTCACTCCCCCTCCCCCACTCATGCTTTGTTTATCTTTGTCTCTCAAAAGTAAATAAATGTTTAAAAAAATAAAAGCAATAAATTATTATCAACTAACACCAACAACTAGGAAGATAGAGAATATGAGAAATGTCTTTAAGTTAAATTCTTTCAACCTTATAAACCACTTGTCACATTGTCCTGGTTTTCTCATTTTGCTTTGGATTGATAAAACTTTTTCATGGGCAGTCACTGGCCAACTACTCAGAGACAGCTAGCTTCATGTTTGAAGAAGACTTACCATGTATTTCATCAGTAGAAAAATAAAAAGATTAATAAAGCTTATTTATTACCAGTGTCATCCTGAACTTGGGTAACAATGTTTACATCTTTTGCAATTCATGCACTATAAGTTGGCCAAAAATCATCCCTCTTATTTTTAAGTAAAAAGCATATTGTAAGTGAAGCAAACTTAATATTCAAAACATACCAAATAACTAAAAAAAGAAATTGCTGCAAGATGAGGCATAATATACACTTCCTCCCACTCCCTGGAGGATTCACAATAATTGAGAAAGTCCAAGACACATGTTTATCTTGTATGTTATATTTAAAACATGATTACTTCTGCTTCACTCTCAACTGCATTTTGGGCTGTTTTAGATTTTGGCTGCATTTATAATATATCAACACATATGTAAGAAATGAAAAAACTTTATCATTCAGAATACTTCATGATCCTCGATATCTGGATGACTGCAAATATCTGGGTGATTAAAATTATCATAATAAAATGTGCCTGTGTTTAACATCATTGATGAAGGAACTAATACTGTGATGTTAATTTAAGGTTGAACTCAGTAATTGTTAGATAAATGTTGGCTGGCTGGTAGGCTAAATGTATGTATGTATGTATGGATGGATGGATGGATGGATGATTGTTTGATGGATGGATGGAAGGATGGGTAGATAACTGGATGGATGAATAAATATTTTTTCAATACATGTTTAGTAAATTCAATTTAATGTTGAAAACATTATTAATGATACAATGTTGTTCAGGTTTTATAATGCATGTTATTTTATTTGGTTTGAATTTTACTTACAATACATCATTTTTCCAGTTTTTAATAATTTCCATGCAGATAAACTTGCCAGGTTGTGATACTTGGCACTTTAAACCCTGTATAAATTTTCTATGCTTGGAGTAACAAACTACCATAACCTGTGTAGCTTAAAACAATAGAAATTTATTCTCTTATTAGTTCTAGAGCTCACAAGCCCAAAATTGGTGTTGGCAAGCCTTCTGTGCTTTTTCCCAAGGCTCTGGAGGAGAATCCATTCCATTCCTCTCTCCTAGTTTCTGGTGGCTGCTGGCAATTATTGGCATTCTTTGCCTTCTTCCATTGCTACTCATATATCTGCATCCATCTTCATAATGTCTTCTCTGTGTGTTTATATCTTTCCCTCTTTTATCTTATAAGGATACTTGTCATTGGATTTAGGGCCCATCCAGATAATTCAGGATATTGTCTTCATCTCAAAATTCTTAATCACATGTGCAATGACTTGTTTTCCAAATAAGGTAGCATTCACAGTTTCTAAGAATTACAGCATGGGCATATCTTTTGTTGGGAAGCATAATTCAACCCACCACAAATATCAAAAGATATTTAAATAGAGCTGTTTCTAAAAATTGTTATGTGCCTGTCTTATTAAGTAGAGGATAGTTAACATGACAGAAGAGTGTTCTAATAGCTCGGGTCTTTTACTGTGTAGTCTAGTAGATATAGTAAAATTCTCATGAGGTGTGTAGGTCTGTTTGCCCTTATAGTGAGTGCTTCTGGACTAACATTCCTTTTTGTCATTCTTGTTTTCATTTTTTAGATTGTTGTTTTGGTCAGCTGTAATTTATTTATCCTATGCTAGTGTTTACTCTCCTTTCCCTATTCTAATGCAATGTTTCTAATATTCTGCAATAACAATGCTCATTAGAAGTATTTGTAAAATAGGATCCAAATAATTTAGAATTCATTTAAATATTGTGAAACACATAGTAAAACAAAAAAATTATAAATTTGCATTTAAGTTCAATAAGATAATTATGCAAGTCAGATATAAAGAGACCTGACATCATGAAAATTCATGTTTAAGACACAGCAGGCTATGTCTTACATAGCCTAACTACACTAAGTACATTAACTCCACAGTTTAGTATGGTTATCCATAAGGTAGCAGAACTCTTTAATACATTAAGAAATAAAAATTTTCCAGGATTAGGAAGGTGTCATTTTTGTTCTAATACACATTGGTCAGATGAGTTTTCGAAATCACATTTTTAAAACAGACTTAAATAAATTGAAGTACCCACAGGAAGACGACAAATGGAGCTAGAGGCTGAAAAGCATGACTAATGAAGAATATGTGATGAAACTAGTGATGAATATCCTAGGAAAGTGAAAAACAACCCTGGAGAAGGGGAGGGAAAAAACATGCTGGCTGTCTTCAGAACGAAAAATGGCTGTCATGTGTAAGAATGAAAGAAACTAATTCTTTAATGTAAGAAAAGGGAGAAATAAGACAAATAAGTGGAAATTAGGTACAGATGGATATCTGTTTAAAATACAGAAATTACAAGTAGTTCTTTGATAATGGGGCAACCTGCATATGAAAGTAGAAGTTTCCCCAAAATTGGAGGGGATTGAAATGAAATATAATTTTATTTACTTTATGAATTAGAAAATATGCTGAAGAAATTTTCTTGCTATTAAAAAAATTACATCTAAGGAATGTTAGGTCTGTGAAGATTCTTCCTTAATAGGTTAGCTTTTGACCTAGGTGAAATATGCATCTAAATGCCAGAGAGAGACAGCTCTGAGGCCATGGTAATTGACCTTTTAACCCTCAATGCTATGCCTCTTTCTTTCTGTGTTTTTTTCCTTTTCCTATTTACTTTTTCCCCTCACCCTTAGTCTATGCTTTAAGTCACTAAATGTTTTCACTTGTTATCCTCAGGGATAAAGAAGACAATGAGACTTGACATAAGATTTTTCCCACCCTAATTGGTCTAATTCTATTTCTCTAACTATTAACTGTATGATCTTAGGCAATTTTCCAAATTTGTTTTGATTTTAGTTCCCTTCTGTGTAAAATAATTGAAATAATACTTGCCCTCCTTTTTGTTGAAACAGTATGTGTGTGTATGCACACAAATCTATGTGTGAAAGAAAGACATAAAAATTAGCATCCAAAAGCTAGGCATTATTAGTTTACTCTCTCAGACATGAATAAAATTTTGGCAGTTTAACAAATTGTTACCATAGGAAGCTCTCCCAATGGGTTGTATATGTGTGTAACAGGAGTGAGACAGTGGACTTAACTCAGTCCTTTTTTATTCCTAACATTCCAGAAGATGTCTCCATAGGTAATTAAATGCATTTTATTTTCCTTGGAGCCAGAAATATTCTCCAGAAGCAAATGAAATATTATGTTGGGGATGGGAAAACAATTCCTTCCTCCAAAACATTGCTAACATGTCTTTGTAGCTATTCAGGAACATGTGGATAGGTTTCCTGTCAGGTAACTTTTTTAAATGGAAATAATTGCAATGATCTCTGGGAAGCACTCCACGATGGCAGATTTGTCAAAAAACAAAAAACCATCATGGTCCCTGGGCTTTCTGAAGAACCATAGAATACAGTTACTGCTCCCCCACCAACTCTGCTGGAGAGGTGCAAAGGTTTGACTAAAAAAAGAGTGGCAAGTGATGCCTTGCTCTACAGTGTTGGTTCTGTGAGTAATCATGAGGATGATAGGTGGCATTTTTCAGGAGCTTTAAGTGACTAAAGTTTCATTTAACTTAAACATTGAAACATAACTCCACACACATTTAGCTAATTATGGTTTAGAAAAAGTATATTAGAAACACACAAGGAAAAATAAAAGGTGGATAGTCTTCAAACCTCATCCCACAGACTATAGAAAACTATAATATTAGAGTTTAATTCCAAGGCCTTTGAAACTGTCACCTAACCATGCTTGTGGAAACAGGCTACAGAGAAAAGCTAAAATTGTGTTAATGCAACCAAGAATAACACCCCAGATTTTCAATTTCCTTTGAGATCCCACAGAAAATATGGGGCATAGCTAATCAAACTACATGAACAACAATCCATCCCATATCTCTCTCTGAGAGTATATCATGCCAAAAAAAGAAAAAGAAACACACACACACACACACACACACACAGGTGTTATTCAAGTCGTGTATGCTCTAGGACAACAAGGCTGATACTCTGAACGCATCTAGTGAGTAAGAATGCATAAATCGTTGAAGAAATGCCAGTGAAAGAGAGAACTAAGATTAATTTACTCAGGAGTAGCTAGAAAGTAAATACTTGTCTTCTCACTTTTAGAATTAATTTCAACATAGAAAAGGGGCCTCAAATGGGGCATGTAGTCACTTGCTATCTTCTGTATTTATTATTACCCTTCAAATTATATGACTATCATATTTGGTTAGAATTAGTAAATTTTGGGATTTTTCTCAATATCCTTAAGTCATTCATGATGGTCATTTTATAGAAAAGTCTACAAGTGAGAATGAAATTTATTTCATTTCCCCTGGAGAGTAATATAGACTTGATGATGATAATGGTGGTTATGGCGGTGGTATATAACATTTGTTAAAATTGTATTATCTTTCCTTAGACCAGTTTTATGTATTATTTCATTAAATTCTCATGTGACCCTATGATATAAAGGACGTATTACTATAACTATTTAATAGATAATAAAATTGAAGTTAAAAATATTAATTAGTTTTCCCCAGGTTACACAACTACTAAATGGCAGAATTGGAATTAAGACCCCAGGCAGTTTGACTCTCACAAGCTATAAAGCCTCCTTACTTGCTGCTAATAACTGGGTGAACCAAGAGTTGACAACCAGTTCCTAACTGCAATGTTAGTTCTTTTCATTCTTTCTTATGCCTCACTACAGAAGGCTCCTTGCACAATCAAAGAAGTTGGGCAGCCACACTTACAAAAGATGATGGGGAAAGGGATTGTGTCTTTGTGGAAGTAGATAGGTAGCTGGAACCTTAAGATAGCAAAATTTGATTATAGCGCTGAGTACTCAGACCCACCCATTTAAGCCAAGGGAAAGTTTGCAGCCCAGTTCCTGAGTCTGTTTGAAGGGAAATTTTAATGTGGCCTTCTTGGCCCCAATTACAATTTGACAAATCCAAAGAGTTTGCTACTTATGGAGGAGGCTGGAATTAGCATACTCCTTTTACAAGTTGGGTTTCTCTATGAATCATCTCATTAATCACTTGAGTGGCTGTTTCCATACACACCCACACTTCAGTTTCCCAGCTTAACCACATTAAAACAAAAATATAGGCCTTGGTTGCAGCAGCTGTGAACTGTTTTACCATGTGTCTAACAGGCATGGCTTATCTACTTTCCTCTATGTGTGCAACAGAACAAGGGAGTTCAAAAACAGCAATAAAGCATTACCTGAAAGACCTTTAGTAGTTTCAAAGCTAAAGAAACATATTTGATCTACATGCAATAGAGCAAAAATCAGAAAAGAAAGGAGAAGCAACTTATTTTTGTTGGTGTTTTATTATTTATTTATTTGTCTTTGGCCTTTGGGGGCAGGGTGCAGCTATAGCGTCCACTGCTAGTCTTTTTCACAAGTGCAAAATGAAAGCACATGTCTTTCCTCTCTCTCTGAAACTGAGCTATGGGTCCCTAGGGACCTGTAGGGGAGGGTAGTGGAATGTCCTTCTGTGTGGACACTGAAGGAAACCTAAAAAATAAGCTAATAACATTCACAGACCACTAGGCTGTGTTTAAATTTGAACTGGTACTAACTATCAAAGAAACAAATTGCATTTAAAAGCACTTGCCGGGGCGCCTGGGTGGCGCAGTCGGTTAAGCGTCCGACTTCAGCCAGGTCACGATCTCACGGTCCGTGAGTTCGAGCCCCGCGTCGGGCTCTGGGCTGATGGCTCAGAGCCTGGAGCCTGTTTCCGATTCTGTGTCTCCCTGTCTCTCTGCCCCTTCCCCGTTCATGCTCTGTCTCTCTCTGTCCCAAAAATAAATATAAACGTTGAAAAAAAAAAATTTAAAAGCACTTGCCTGCTGAGAATCTGGAAAAGAACATTGTAGTAGAAGCTTCCATAGAGAGAAAAAAGGATAAGAATCATCTTAAAATTTTTTGTTGCACAAAAGATAAAGAGTAAAGTTGTCAACTGGTCTAGGAACATCCAGTGCACAAAGCTTGCTGGTTTATGCACATCCCACTTGAACACGACATATATACAAACGTGCCTCACATCAAGGAGTGCTGTGAAATTCACTGCAACCAATTAAACAAATATTCTGAGCTTAGATGAAACTTGGTAACAAAGTGGGCATGGTAAGAAGTTCTATGTCCTAAAACAGTGGTAACAAATACTATTTAAACTCATATAATCATCACAACTACTCTATGATATAGATTCTGTTATTACATTATACAGATGAAGAAACTGAGGACATAAGTATTAAATGACTTGCCAAAATCACATTGCTAATAAGAGGTCAAGCCAAGATTTGACCTTAGGCAGTTTGGTACTAAAGTCTTTGCTCAAAGTTGGTACCATGTAGTTAGCATATGGAAAGAAGTGCTCTAAGCCCAGATGGAAAAAGTGGGTGCTGATCCACCCTCACTGTTTTCTCTTCAAAGCATCTAGATCTTTTTGTGAGCTTCTGTTCTTTGTCAGTGGGTAGGTGGGTGGGAATTTAAATGGTAGAGATATTTTTGGTGGCAAAGGATGTGTGGTTTGAGAAGTAATTACCATTTGATGAGAAAATGAATTCTTTGCAATGAACTCAGCAGAGTCTCTTCCTCTCCCTTAACCTGTTACTGTTAAAACAGTGCATTATCTCAATTTTTCCACAGATTGAATTTCCTCAGTAAGAGAAAATACACGTTCAGGATGATTTTTGGACAAAAATATTCCAAATAAAACTTCTAATTTTTTTCTCCTATTATTTTCTGGTTCATAAAGAGAACATGGTCACACAGTAGCTGCTATTGAGTTGGTTGGAACTGAGTTTTTACTGCAATATTTATATCTTTGGGTGAGTTAGTTGGTGTATTACCATTTTATGTGTACAGATTAAGCCACTCTTTATGTAGCCAGTGTGTTTCATATTCTTCTGTAATCAAGGAAGCCTTTCACAGCGAGTTGAATCTCGACAAATGAATATAGTTTCAACTAGCAAGACTTTTGACAAGCAAAAGTTTGTTACCTTTCTTGATACTCCTTTTCCAGATAGATTTAACCTCAGTGAGCAGACTCTGGGCCATTGGAAATGTGTGAACTAAACTTACCAATATTTTCCTTTGGATACCCACCTACACAAATATGGTAGAATCATGGATTAGACAAAGAAACTGCAACTCTAAAGATAGGCCATTCTGATGCTATGCATGAAGTAGTTAGAATAAGTTGGCTTTGTCTAGGGGCCAAATTATTATTTATTAATATTATTATTATTTTATTATTATTATATCTAATTCTTATTAATTCTTGTTTATATTGTTTTATTTTATTTCAAGAAGTATAGATGACTGAGAAACTATTGAGGCATTTTTCTTTTTTTTTTTAAATGTATTCATGGGATTTAAATTGGGGCATAAAAGAGGAGGAAGAAAGAAGAATTTTAAAGGTAGTATCATATAACAGTTAAACATAAAAGCTCAATAGTAAGCTATCCAAGTCAGTAGAATTGAGCCATGACTTAAGTAAAGGGGGCAAAGAAACATCTCTGGCACTAAGGAAAATTCCTTACATCATTTTTTTTTTCTGGGTTCAGTCTCGGGCTTGATTATAAGTGCTGAGCACTAGTAGGTGAGCTATGAACCTAAATAAGCAGATATAAAGAGCCTGACAGTTAACAAGGAAATTTGCCCTCAGGATAAATAGTATATGAACATGGATACATGAGCACTTAACTGATCAATTTAAACTTCCCAGATAAAATGGTTAGAATATTTCCTGCAAAACATAATGACCACAGAAGAGCCTTAAATGGTAATGTATTAAGGTTGGGGCTATCAAAGCAACCATGTGAAAGTTATTTTAAGTCTAATATCCCCATTTAAAATGTATCACCAACAATCCAGATATGAGAAAGAATTTTCACAAATATTAAAATTCAAAACCAGTGGCTTATAGATGGTTGGAACTTTGGAAATTAAGTGAAATTACTGAGATATTGAATTGGAAGTAAGTTTCAACTAACATGTGCCAATAAATTGCACTTGAGGCAGGCCCTGGGTGGCTCAGTTGGTTAAGCATCTGACTTTGGCTCAGGTAATGATCTCATGCACCATGGGTTCCAGCCCCACATCAGGCTCTGTGTTGACAGCTCAGAGCCTGGAGCCTGCTTCAGATTCTGTGACCCCCCTCTCTCTCTGCCCCTCTCATGCCCCTGTTCATGCTCTGTTTCTTTCTCTCTCAAAAATAAATAAAAATTAAAAAAATTAAATTGCATTTGAGGACTACTAGTGATGTGAAATGAATATACTTTTTAATTATTTTAATATTTTTATTTTAGATAGAAAGAGAGAGCATACGAGCAGGGGAAGAGAGAGACAGACAGAGAGAGAGAGAGAGAGAGAGAGAGAGAGAGGAGAGAATCCTAAGCAAGCTCCATGCTCAGCATGGAGCCCTACACAGGGCTTAATCCCAGAACTCTGGGATCATGACCTAGGCCAAAATCAAGAGTCAGTTACTCAAGCAACTGAGCCACCCAGGCACCCTGAATATACTTTTCTGACTAATGAATAAAAGCCATGAAATACTTTAAGGCTCTACTTATAAAACTCAAGCGAAGTGAAATTAGCCTCTTTATGTATCCCTTATATTCTGAGACATTACTCACTGCTGATGATGAAATATAACCTGATCAACTTCTCAGGCCATGTAGAGTTTTCACCACAGTTTGGAAGATTCCATGTATTTATATTTCAGTCATACTTAGGAAAAGCATGGAAACTGGCAGACATTGAAAGACTATAATTCGACTTGGGGATTAAGCCTAAAAAAGAAGTCAAGGAAATACAAAGAGGAGAAAGGGGGAAGGTACGAGATTGGAGGAGAACTTTAGACCTTGCCAATAGTATTAGTCAGACTTTCTCTGGTCTTCATATGAACAGGTTGCTACTTTGAGATCTCTGCTATTGAGCACTAAAGAGAAAAATTGGTATGAAAACTGTAAAAAAATAAATAAAGTACATATACTGTATATGTGTAGACATTCAAATCCATTAACTAATAAATAAATTTAAGGACTTTTAGGGACGATGACAACATAGGAGGACACTGGGCTCACCTCGTCCTCCTGATCACTTAGATTCCACCCACATCTGCCTAAATAACCAAGAAAACCACCACAAGACAAGCAGAATAGAATCTCCAGAGCCAAGCATAGACAACAGGCCCATGGAAGAGGGTAGGAAGGGTAGAGAGGCGGTATGTGCTACATGGATGGGCAGGAAGGAGCCGGAGCAGTGGAGGGGCAGCCAGTCCTGCAAAGCAGAGCCCCTGAAGTCTGGCTTGCAAAAGTGAAGGGGCCAGACTCCGTGAGTTCTGACAGCCAGTGGGTCTTAGCATCTGGAATGTTATAAGTCAACAGCTCTGCTGGGAGAGTGGGAGGGTGAGAGGACAACAGGAGGGAGAGGTGTTGAGCCCTGGAAGATAGAGCTCAGCTTGGTGGTGAACAAAGGCACTGGCAAGCAAAATCTCCCTCTCCCATCCCCCAGCTGATATCCCAAAGGGAGCCAGTTCCCATGACTGAAATTGCTTGCACCGCACAAACACCCAACACTGTGCTTCTGTGGATCCAGCACTCAGAGAGGCCTGCCTCCCTCCCAGTGCCGCAGGGCCCCTCTCCCAGGGAACTACCAAAGGCAAAGCGAGCTGAGCCTACTCCTACCACCCCTGTGCACCTTGCAGATCCACCCCAGCTAATATGTCAGATACCATCAAAGCAGCACCACAAGCCTGACAGTGTGCAAGTAGCCCAGACAGGGGCCACACCACTCCACCATGAGTCTTGCCCCTGGGAGAGGGGAAGATAAGGTACACACCAGTCTGACGGTGGCCCCAGTGGTGGGCTGGGGACAGACATTGGGGCTGACTGCATCCCTGACCACCAACAAAAGTTATTCCAGACACCACAGGGGAAGGGCCCTGCAGTTCCCCGCCACCCCAGAGACTACCAAAAATGACGAAAGGGAAGAACTTTCCTCAAAAGAAACTCCAGGAAGTAGTGACAGTTAACGAATTGATCAAAAATGATTTAAACAATATATGGAACAAGAATTTAGAATAATAGTCATAAAATTAATCCCTGGGCTTGAGAAAAGCATAGAGGACAGCAGAGAATCTATTGCTACAGAGATCAGTAACTAAGAAATAGTCATGAGGAACTAAAAAATGCTATAAATGAGGTGTAAAATAAAATGGAGGTGGCCATAGCACGGATTGAAGAGGCAGAGGAAAGAATAGGTGAATTAGAAGATAAAATTATGGAAAAAGAGGAATCTCAGAAAAAGAGAGATAAACAAATCCAAGAGAATGAGGGGAGAATTAGAAAACTAAGTGATGCAATCAAATGAAACAATATCCATATTATAGGAATTCCAAAAGAGGAAGAGAGAGAGAAAGGGACTGAAGGTGTACTTGAACAAATCATAGCTGAGAACTTCCCTGATCTGGGGAAGGAAAAAGGCATGGAAATCCAAGAGGCACAGAGAACTCCCTTCAGAAGTAACATGAATCCATCTTCTGCATGATGTACCATAGTGAAACTGGCAAAATACAAGGATAAAGAGAAAATTCTGAAGGCAACTAGGGATAAACAGGCTATAACTTATAAAGGGAGACCCATACAACTAGTGGCAGACCTATCTACTGAAACTTGGCAGGACAGAAAGAAATGGCAGGAAATCTTCAATGTGCTAGGCAGAAAAACTATGCAGCTGAGAATCCTTTATCCAGCAAGTCTGTCATTCAGAATACAAGGAGAGATAAAGGTCTTCCCAAACAAACAAAAACTGAAGGAATTCATCACCACTAAACCAGCCCTACAAGAGATCCTAGGGAGGACTCTGTGAGTGAAATGTTGCAAGGACCACAAAGTACCAGAGACATCACTACAAGCATGAAACCTACGGACATCACAATGACTCTAAACCCGTATCTTTCTATAATAATTGTGAGTGTAAATGGACTAAATACTCCAACCAAAACACATAGGGTATCACAATGGATAAAAACAAAGCAATACCCATCTATTTTCTGTCTATAAGAGCCTCATTTTAGACCTGAGGACACCTTCAGATTGAAAGTGAGGGGATGGAGAACTATCTACCATGCTACTGGAAGACAAAAGAAAGCTGGAGTAGGCATACTTATATCAGACAAACTAGACTCTTAATTAAAGGCTGTAACAAGAGATGAAGAAGGGCATTATATAATAATCACAGGGTCTATCCAACAGGAAGAGCTAACGATTATAAATGTCTATATGCCGAATACGGGAGCCCCCAAATATATAAAACAATCACAAACATAAGCAACTTTATTGATAAGAATGTGGTAATTGCAGGAAAATTTAATACTCCACTAATACCAATGGATAGATCATTTAGACACAGGATCAATAAGGAAACAAGGGCTCTGAATGATACATTGAATCAGATGGACTTGACAGATATATTTAGAACTCTGCATCCCAAAGCAACTGAATATACTTTCCTCTTGAGTGCACATGGAACATTCTCCAAGATAGATCACATAATGGGTCACAAAACAGTCCTTCATAAGTATACAAGAATTGAGATCATACCATGCATACTTTCAGACCACAATGCTACGAAGCTTGAAATCAACCACAGGAAAAAGTCTGGAAAACCTCCAAAAGCATGGAGGTTAAAGAACACCCTACCAAAGAGTGAATGGGTCAACCAGGCAACTAGAGAAAAAATTAAAAAACAATTCATGGAAACAAATGAAAATGAAAAGACAACAATCCAAACACTTTGGGATGCAGCGAAGGCAGTCCTGAGAGGACAATACATTGCAATCCAGACCTATCTCAAGAAACAAGAAAAATCCCAAACACAAAATCTAACAGCACACCTAAAGGAAATAGAAGCAGAACAGAAAAAACACCCCAAACCCAGCAGAAGAACAGAAATAATAAATATCAGAGCAGAAAGAAACAATATAGGATCTAAAAGAATCTGTAGAGCAGAACAATGAGACCAAGAGTTGTTTTTTTGGAAAAATAAACAAAATTGATAAACCTCTAGCCAGCCTTCTCAAAAAGAAAAGTAAGAGGACCTAAATAGATAAAATATTGAATGAAAATGGAATTATTACAACCAATTCCTCAGAAATATAAGCAATTATCAGGGAATACTATAAAAGTTATATTCAAACAAACTGGACAACCTGGAAGAAATGGACAAATTCCTAAGCACCCTCACACTTCCAAAATTCAAACAGGAAGAGATAGAATACTTGAACAGATCCATAACCAGCAAAGAAATTGAAACAATTATCAAAAATCTCCCAACAAATAAGAGTCCAGGACCAGATGGCTTCCGTGAGGAATTCTACCAGACTTTTAAAGCAGAAATAATACCTATCCTTCTCAAGCTGTTCCAAAAAATAGAAAGCAAAGGAAAATTTCCAGACTCATTCTGTGAAACCAGTATTACTTTGATTCCTAAACCTGACATAGACCCAGCAAAACAAAAGAACTACAGGCCAATATCCCTGATTAATATGGATGTAAAACTTCTCAACAAGATACTAGAAAATCGAATTCAACAGCATATAAAAATAATTATTCACCATGATCAAGTGGGATTCCTTCCTGGGTTGCAGTCCTGGCTCAACTTTCACAAATCAAGCGATGTGATATATCACATTAATAAAAGAAAAGAAAAGAACCATATGATCCTGTCAACGGATGCAGAAAAAGCATTTGACAAAATTCAGTATCCTTCCTTAATAAAAACCCTCAAGAAAGTTGGGATAGAAGGAACATACTTAAACATCAAAAAAAAAAAAAAACATTTATGAAAAGCCCACAGTTAATATCATCCTCAATGGGGGAAAACTGAGAGCTTTCCCCCTGAGATTAGGAATACGACAGGGATGTCCACTCTCTCTGCTGTTGTTTAACAGAGTGACGGAATTTCTAGCATCAGCAATCAGACAACAAAAGGAAATCAAAGGCATCAAAATTGGCAAAGATGAAGTCAAGCTTTCACTTTTTGCAGATGACATGATATTATATATGGAAAACCCAATAGACTCCACCAAATGTCTGCTAGAACACATACATGAATTCAGCAAAGTGGCAGTTTAAAAAATCAATGTACAAAAGTCAGTTGGATTCTTGTACACTTACAAGGAAGTAACAGAAAGCAAATAAAGAAACTGATTCCATTCACAATTGCACTAAGAGGCATAAAATACCTAGGAATAAACCTAACTAAAGATGTAAAAGACTTGTATGCTGAAAACTATAGAAAGCTTATGAAGGAAATTGACGAAAGATATAAAGAAATAGAAAAAGATTCTGTGCTCATGTATTGGAAGAATAAATATTTTTAAAATGTCAATACTTCCCAAAGCTATCTACACATTCAATGCAATCCCAATCAAAATTGCACCAGCATTCTTCTCAAAGCTAGAACAAGCAATCCTAAAATTTGTATGGAACCACAAAAGGCCCTGAATAGCCAAAGTAATTTTTAAGAAGACCAAAGTGTGAGGCATCACAATCCCAGACTTTAGCCTCTACTATAAAGCTGTTATCATCAAGACAGCATGGTATTGGCACAAAAACAGACACATAGACCAATGGAATAGAATAGAAACTCCAGAACTAGACCCACAAAAGTATGGCCAACTAATCTTTGACAAAGCAGGAAAGAATATCCAATGGAATAAAAACAGTCTCTTTAAAAATGGTGCTGGAAGAACTGAACAGCAACATGCAGAAGAATGAAACTAGACCACTTTCTTACACCATTCACAAAAATAAATTCCAAATGGACAAAGGACCTGAATGTGAGACAGGAAACCATGAAAACCCTAGAGAAGAAAGCAGCAAAAAAACCTCTCTGACCCCAGCCCCAGCAATTTCTTACTTGACACATCTCCAAAGGCAAGGGAATTTAAAGCAAAAATGAACTATTGGGACCTCATGAAGATAAAGAGCTTCTGCACTGCAAAGGAAATAATCAACAAAACTAAAAGGCAACCAATGGAATGGGAAAAGATATTTGCAAATGACATATCGGACAAAGGGCTAGTATCCAAAATCTACAAAGAGCTCAACAAACTCCACACCTGAAAAACAAATAATCCAGTGAAGAAATGGGCAGAAAACATGAATAGACACTTCTCTAGAGAAGACATCCGGAGGGCCAACAGGCACATGAAAAGATGCTCAACGTCGCTCCTTATCAGGGAAATACAAATCAAAACCACACTCAGATATCACCTCACGCCAGTCAGAGTGGCCAAAATGAACCAATCAGGAGACTATAGATGCTGGAGAGGATGTGGAGAAACGGGAACCCTCTTGCACTGTTGGTGGGAATGCAAATTGGTGCAGCCGCTCTGGAAAGCAGTGTGGAGGTTCCTCAAAAAATAAAAAATAAATCTACCCTATGACCCAGCAACAGCACTGCTAGGTATTTACCCAAGGGATACAGGAGTGCTGATGCATAGGGGCACTTGTTCCCCCAATGTTTATAGCAGCACTTTCAACAATAGCCAAATTATGGAAAGAGCCTAAATGTCCATCAACTGATGAATGGATACAGAAATTGTGGTTTATATACACAATGGAATACTACGTGGCAATGAGAAAGAATGAAATATGGCCTTTTATAGCAATGTGGATGGAACTGGAGAGTGTTATGCTGAGTGAAATACAGAGAGAAAGACAGATACCACATGTTTTCACTCTTATGTGGATCCTGAAAAACTGGACAGAAGACCATGGGGGAAGGGAAGGGAAAAAAAAAAGGTTAGAGAGGGAGGGAGCCAAAGCATAAGAGGCTCTTAAAAACTGAGAACAAACTGAGGGTTGTTGGGGGGTGGGAGGAAGGGGAGGGTGGGTGATGGGTAATTGAGGAGGCCACCTGTTGGGAGGAGCACTGGGTGTTGTATGGAAACCAATTTGACAATAAATTTCATTTAAAATAAAGAAATTTAAAATATTGGGAAACAGCTGAAAATGACTATTTGTGTTCCTGAACTATTCATTAGTCACATCAGCATTTGTCTATTTCTTTCCCTGGGCCCCCTGTTTTCACTGAAGCTTGGAAACAGAGGTTAATAGAGGTTCTTTAAAAAGTGACGGAACTAACTGAAACATCCACGAATTTAAAAAAAAATGACACCATCAGAAGTATAAAAATATTTTCCCCGTAGTCAGGGAACAGAGTGGGTGGCACTACTTAATGTCAGTGGAAAATGAGGGGAGAAATATTGAGATATATAGTGCCATGACACAGTAAAGTGCCAATGAGCTCATTTTTCTTTTCCTCTATGTTAAAACCAAACGCAAAAAGCACACACGTAGGCGTTTTTGTTTGTAACTTAAAGATAAACAGATATAAGCTACATTAGCCCCATTGCCTCACCTACCATTCTGTTTTGATTTTTAAGGTGTCATTTAACATAGCATAATTATTTTTCACCAAAGTTACAATTCTGCTTTTATAATCTTTCACACTCATATTTTTCCTATAAATGACTTTTACCCACCACAACCATATCCTTATCTTCCAATCCCTCTTAAAAACTGGTATTCCCATACTAATAAAACTATTCACTTAATGGTCACTAATGACTTCCCAATCAATACATAAAGTGATATTTTCTCAAGTCCTCATTTCATTGTTCTTGGCCTTTTTAAAATGTTTGACACTGTTCACCACTACTTTTGAAAATTTGTTCCCTTAAGTTTTCTTAACCCAATAGCTATCCTGGTTTTTTTCCTACCTCTATGTTTGCTTTTGTTTTCCTTTTGGTACAACTCTCCCCCTGCCAAACCCATAAATATTGTTCTTTCCCAGGTTACACCCAAGGTCCGTTGCTTTTCTAGAGCTGCCCACTCACGTTGGGTAAACACACCTACTTTTATTATTTCAATTACTACCTCTATAGTGATGATTCCTAAGTCTCTATGCTTTGTCTTCTCCCCTCTTTGGTTTTTATTAATATGAAATATGTCTTAATCAAAGACAGAAAGATAGTTAAAAATACACTGTTCCTAACTCTGTTGCCTTTATCAATGTTTAAAGGGAGTTTATTGCCATGTTAAATGGTATTTGAAAGTGAAAATGAGAGGTTTACTCACCTGAAGAAAAAAAAATATGTGTAACAATTTATTCAGTTGCATTCTCAGACTAGATAGGTCAAAGGTTATGTTTATATAAACAAACTTCAGATGGTTTCCTTTTACCAGTTTACACTAGGGCAGCACAATGGCTTCCTCCAAGGATGCTTAACTCTCAGGATAGCTTAGAAGTATGAGACAATGCATGCCTTTCAAAATACATCTATCTGAACATTGAAAGAAGGACTTAGGACATCCACCTCGACCTTTGCCTCGTTATCCAGGACCCTTTGTCACTGCTACTTTCAGTGACGACCTGGTCTAGATAGAACCTAGAGTTTCCTAAGAGGCCCAAATGTCTTGGTTCTGTAATTATGCTATCTACTCTGTCATTAATGTACAATGTGGAAGAGATGTGCCTCTCCTACTAGTTCTTAACTTTATTTCCTCTATAGTGCAGACAGTAATGTCTGCTCTGCTTAACCTTCTTAGATTGTCTAAGACTCAATACATTAATGGAAATGTAGGTGCTATCCACATAAAATATGACTTCATTACTTTCTAGTGTCTAAAGAGTTAGCAAAAACACAAAACTTGGGGAGCCTGGATAGCTCAGTTGGCTAAGGGTCTGACTTTGGCTCAGGTTATGACCTCGTAGTTCTTGAGTTGGAGCCCCACACTTTCTGTGCAGAGCCTGCTTGGGATTCTCTCTCTCCATCTCTCTCTGCCTCTCCCCCAATAATGAACACTCCCTCTCTTTTTCTCTCACTCTCTCTCAAAATATTAAATAAACTAAAACAAAAGAAAGACATTTACCTTTCTAAAAAACAAACCAAAAAACTTAATAAATATTGAAATGGGTGAAAACTCACAGCTTTGTGAGCAAAGTGTTAAAGGGTTCCATTCACACTAATTAAGCAAACATAGCTGAGTTTGAATAAACCCCAAAGGGTACACACACACACACACACACACACACACACACACTTCGCATAATTCTAATCCTGGTGTGTTGCTTTCTTTGAAGGACATTTGAAATTTCCTTTGCAAGGTAATCATAACATTTTTTTGTTTGGGAATTTAACTTGTTCTTTTGGTTTTATTCTGAGTTGCGAATGTTCAAATAGCACAATGTCATTGATAATGCACATGTCCTGCAATAGTAGAGAACCTATACCTCAACTTGTGAAACAACCATGCAGCCCAAAAGTCTAGGCTGTTATTTTAGGTTTATTATGACCATTAGCTGCAGATGATATTTTTCATGAACATTTATGGTGAAATGAGAATTTATGGTTTATCTCTCTCACTGTTCTGACACTTTTTGAAAAACTGTATCTGTTTATAAAATTATTATATTAATTTCTAAGAAGAGAAATGTCAATGTGTGGTAAGACAGCTTCTAATTTAGTAGGTAAATTGCTCTTGCTAAAGATGACCTAGATAGTGCTGATACTTTTGGAATAAATGAGCACTCCACAGGCACATAGCACTAAATATGGCACCAAGTGGAAGAAGGAGACTAAGGAGATGGAGAGAAAATAAATTCATGATTCTCTTTTTAGTGACCATTGATGAAGTTACAGAATCTATGGGCTGACAGCAACCTTGAGGTTATCTGTTCCAGCATTCTCAAATTTCAATCATTCTTGTAATTCTTGATGATTTTTCCATACCTGCATATCACTACTTAATATGCATAATAGGATGCATCTTTTTCTTTAATCTATTTAAAGTTTATTTAATTTAACGTTTCTCAATTTCCTTTAAAAGGAAATATTTTAGGGGAGCCTGGGTGGCTCAGTCGGTTAAGCATCCAATTCTTGATTTCGGCTCAGGTCATGATCTCATGGTTTGTGAGTTTGAGCCCTATGTGGGGCTCTGTGCTGTCAGCTGTGCTGTCAGCATGGAGCCTGCTTGGAATTCTCTCTCTCTCTCTCTCTCTCTCTCTTCCCCTCCCCTGCTTGTGTGCACTTTCTCTCTCTCTACCTCAAAAATAAATAAAACAAAAAATAAAAGTAAATATTTTATTACTGTACGTGTGGAAAGCAAGTAACATCTGACATAAAGGGATAATAATTGCAAAAATAATAGTATTATAAACAATAATTTATTCATTATTTATTAAAATAAAAAAATTATTGATAAATCTCCTAAAATTATTTTGTATGCCACTTGTGGCAAATAGGTACAGTTGCACATCTGCTTTTTATCCATACAGTATGTTAGAAAAGAACTTCTCTTATCCTGAAAGGTTGACTCCTCTCTGAGATCACACAGCAAGACTGTGGGAAAAATTAGAATGACCTGGGTACAGGAACGTTTCAGTATCTTAGAAAGGTAACTTCTTTTCTTTATACTCCATGGATACAAGTACCACATTAAATGGCCCTTTGAAAGAAGAGCTATTACTTGAGGTTTCATAGGTTGTCGCTTAACTTTTCCTTACTAAATTTATTGGCATATTTAGACCTTTATCCCAGTTATAAGAGGTGCTGATGTAACAAAGAGTTATAGAGAGAAACTGTAAGTTGGAACAAGACATCATCAGAGTTAGACCAGAAAAAAATCTTGATATAGATGGATTCGTATGTTTAAAACCTCAATCTCTACAGACATAAAGGAAAGTTAGACACTGATAACATCTCCTAACAGCTGCATAAATCTTGGGGACCTATGAAAAGACACAGAAAAGTAGCCAACTAGGACAGGCAAACCAAGTTTAACTATAAATCTGAGTGTAATAAGTCAGTCAGAGAAGGGCAGATATCATATGTTTTAACTCATATGTAGATCTTGAGAAACTTAACAGAAGACCATGGGGGAAGAGAAGGGGAAAAATAGTTACAAACAGAGAGGGAGGGAGGCAAGCCACAAGAAACTCAAATACAGAGAACAAACTGAGGGTGGACGGGATGGGGGGAGGGAAAATGGGCGATGGGCATTGAGGAAGGCACTTGGTGGGATGAGTACTGTGTTGTATGTAAGCCAATTTGACAACAAATTATATTAAAAAATTGTTTTTAGTGCCTGGAGAGAAGTTTGGAGCATAGAAGAAAAAGAAGCTTCTGTAAACAATTTCGCCAAATCAGCCACTTTCAGGGTGCATTTTCCTGGATTTAGGAAATTACCCAATTCCCTAGACTTTCTCTATTTTTATCAACAGACATAGGCAATGAGGATTGGTGCTCAGCATGTTTCAAAACCAAGTATAAACCTCATTTAGCATCAACATGATTAGAATGGTACCAAAAGTCTCTAACTAAAATTAATATTAATTTATTAGTTTAATTAGCCTTATTAGTTGCTATTAGATATAAATGAACATTAGTCAAAATCTAGCAAATTTACAATAAATGATTCCAAGTTACTTTAATTATCAATGTAAAATTATAAAAAGGCTTGGAAGACCATTTATTATAACCATCTCAAATAATCAATGAGAAATAAATCCCAAAGAGGGATAGAACTTGCCTGTAGTAATATAGCAAGTTACCATCAGCACTTCAGTTAGAGTCCAGGTGCCCTGACTGCCAGTATAATCTTATTTGTAAATATTATATTCTGTTTGGACTTCAGTTTCCTCTCTCTTTCACTCCCTTTCTTACCCTTGCTTTAGAGCACTTGCTATTACAATTACAGGGTATTTTTTGAGTGAATATCTTCTCTTTTTTTTAAAATATGATTTATTGTCAAATTAGTTTCCATACAACACCCAGAACTCATCCCAAAAGTGTCCTCCTCAATTCCCATCACCCACTTTCACCTCTCCTGCACTACCCATCAACCCTCCGTTTGTTCTCAGTATTTAAGAGTCCAGCATTCTTCTCAAAGCTAGAACAAATGATCCTAAAAATTGTATGAAACCACAAAAGACCACAAATAGCCAATGTAATGTTGAAGAAGAAAACCAAAACTGGGGGCATCATAATCCCAGACCTTACCCTCTACTACAATGTCTCAATCATCAAGAAAGTACGGTATTGGCACTAAAACAGACACATAGACCAATGGAATAGAATAGAGACCCCAGAATTGGACCCACAAATGTATGGCTAACTAATCTTTGACAAAACAGGAAAGAGGATCCAATGGAAAAAAGACAGTGTCTTTACCAAATGGTGCCAGGAGAACTGGACAGCAACATGCAGAAGAATGAAACTAGGCCACTTTATTACACCATACACAAAAATAAGCTCAAAATGGGTGAAGGGCCTGAATGTGAGACAGGAAACCATCAAAATTCTAGAAGAGAAAGCAGGAAAAAAACCTCTTTGACTTCAGATGCAGCAATTTCTTACCTGACACATCTCCAAAGGCAAGGGAATTTAAAGCAAAAATGAACTATTGGGACCTCGTGAAGATAAAAAGCTTCTGCACTGCAAAGGAAACAATCAACAAAACTAAAACGCAACCAATGGAATGGGAAAAGATATTTGCAAAATGACATATTGGGATAAAGGGCCAGTATCCAAAGTTTATAAAGTATTCACCAAACTCCACACCTGAAAAACAAATGGATATCTTCTCTTCTGAAACTAAAATTCTAGTGCTCCATTTTAGAAGTTAAGGTGACATTTTATTCAAAATAAAACTCAATTCCTAAACACATCAAACTCATTTAGCCTTTGCTCAGACAAGACTTCATATTTTGCCCTATTCTATCATACCAACATGAATCTAAACCAGGCTCCCAAATGGGTAACTCAACTCTAACTCAGATTTGGCATCTGTCTCTGTCTCTCTTTCATGCATCTGGCTTCATTTATTTTGATACTTTTCAAAGTGTTTACACCGCCTGCACAAGCTAGGTTTTCTAAAGCCCCCTGCTCCCCATTACCTTTATTTCCCTATATCTGGACTTTTTTCTTAAAATGTTTTCAAAATGTCAATCATTTGCTCAGAAACTTCCTTCAGAGACACAGAGAAAGCCTTTATAGGAATAACTATTGTTTGCAAATGCTCGGTATACTACTGCCTTTTTTGACAAATTACCCCCTATGTCCAAGAAACAAATAAAATTCATGAAATATGAAAGCTGAAAAAATACTCAGGGTAGAGTAACAAAAACCAGCTCTCTTTGTAAAAACAAAACAAAACAAAACAAAACAAAACAAAACAAAACAAAACAAAAACAGTGGGGATGTGTTTGAACATTAGTAGATTTAGGCCTAATTACCCAATTACCTTAGTAGAGAAGTATATTACATTTCATGAAGTGCAAGTCATTCTTGGTCACTCTCCTATCCAGTTGTGTTCTGGAACAGAAGAATCACAGCAAAATCATCCCCAAAATCATTTGGACAGTACGATCTTCTCCCACCTCTCAAATAGTTTTTTGTTTCCTAGCTTATTTATTTAATTTACTAAACATCTAAGGGGTTTTGTTTGTTAATTATTTTTTTTTATGTTTTTGGAGGGGCTTCTATATAAGTTAGGTTTTTTTGCTACATGAGCTCTTATATGTACTATGCGACCAGAAGACACGTATGGTCCCTGTTTGCAGATGTTTAAAACATTTTTTTTCTTTCAGGAAAATCCAAAATATTTATATGTAGCCAAACTCTCAGCATCTCTCCCCTTGATACATTTCACTGATGCTCCCCTGCTGATGATCTATCAGCATTCTGTGTCTGTGTCTTTGTCTGTGTCTGTGCCTGTGAGTGGGTGATGGTAGAAGAATTATTTTTTTTTTTAATTTTTTTTTCAACGTTTATTTATTTTTGGGAGAGAGAGAGAGACAGAGCATGAATGGGGGAGGGGCAGAGAGAGAGGGAGACACAGAATCGGAAACAGGCTCCAGGCTCTGAGCCATCAGCCCAGAGCCTGACGCGGGGCTCGAACTCACGGACCGCGAGATTGTGACCTGGCTGAAGTCGGACGCTTAACCGACTGCGCCACCCAGGTGCCCCAAGAATTATTTTTTTAATTGGTTTGATCTCCCTGAAAGTTAAAGCTTTAACTCAGAATATCAAATTGTTTTAGAAATACTCATTCAAATCATTTGTTGCAGAATCAAATTATATTAAGAAGTATTCTGGGGCGCCTGGGTGGCGCAGTCGGTTAGGCGTCCGGCTTCAGCCAGGTCACGATCTCGCGGTCCGGGAGTTCGAGCCCCGCGTCGGGCTCTGGGCTGATGGCTCAGAGCCTGGAGCCTGTTTCCGATTCTGTGTCTCCCTCTCTCTCTGCCCCTCCCCCGTTCATGCTCTGTCTCTCTCTGTCCCAAAAATAAATAAACGTTGAAAAAAAAATTTTAAAAAAAAAGAAGTATTCTGTTCTCTTCCTCACATACTCACAAATATACACTCCTTACCATACAATTTTTGGTTTTGTTGGATAAAATTAAAAGAACCAGCAGATGTAATATAGTGCAAATAATAAAGTTCTATTCTCCACATTTGTAAACTTAATTAAATTTCTATTAAAAGCAAAATCTCCCATTTTATCACATGATAGTGTACAGTATTATAAACAGGTACACTCTCTTTAGCAGGTACATGATCTTTTGTTGGTATGAAGACATCTTTTATAAGAAATTTTAGGTCACGGTCATTATAATGGATTATTAAACTCTATACATTATACATAAGCTTATGTTACCTAAACTGTCCCAAATACATGTTACTTTTAAAAATAATCTTTTATATTTTGATATAAAATATTGTATTTCTATAATTTATTATAGAAATATTAAAGCAAAAATATAATGACATGATGAATCCTAATGTGTCCATAACCCAGCTTTAATGATTAAGAATATGTTGCCAATCTTGTTGCATTTATCTGCCTTCCCTCACAATGTTTACTGAAGGATTTTAAAGCAAATCCCAGATATAATGCCATTTCATTTATCGGTGATTTTGCAAGCATCTCCAAGATGAGGACAATTCTTTTTCACATTAACACTATACGTATAACTTTTTTAGTGGACTTTCTAGTTTGCTATATTAAAGAGAACCTCACAGAAAACTAGACATCCTGAAATCTCATCTCAACTCTGTCATCATCCAATTGTGTGACTCCTGTAGTATCTCACCTTCTCTTTCTGTCAAATAAGAGAGTTATAGATGATCTCTAAGATCTTCTTAATCTCTGATATTCTAGAAATAAATAATAAAATGATTAAGTTTGAAAACCCATGTTTTATTATTCCTCTAGTAGGTAGGCATGGAGAAAAGAAGATTTGAACCTGGTACTTTTAACAACTAACTGCACTAAGAATTTGTATTTGAAATAGGTGCTTAAAATTTAGTGAACTAAGTTTCAAGTAGAATTATTTCTATCTTCTGAGGAAATATTTCCTGTAACTACCTACACAGAAACCCAATAATTATTTGAAAACAATGATAACATGATTTCATTATTCTTAAAGAGCTAGCATTGGCTTGACGGAAGTGCTCCTAAAGCCTATGGCGCCCTCTTCTGATGTCTCAACCAACATAGTAAGTCATGGCTTTTGTTTCTAAATGGCCCTTGGCCTTTAGGCTTTTTTTTTTTTTTTTTTAACTTATGTCTTACACTTTAGTCTTGAAATAGCATGCAAAGATTCACACTGAGCTAGAGGAAGACACAGGTCCCGTGAAAGAAATCTAGCCAGAGCTCAATGGTGAATACTTTACATATTCTTATAGATTTGCTTTTTGAAATTTGAGAATTATTCTATAGGGGAAAATGTGACACCTAAAATTTGAAATGTGGGGTGCCTGGGTGTCTCAGTCGGTTAAGCGTCCAACTTTGGCTCAGGTCATGATCTTGTGGTTCATGAGTTCTGAGCTGTCAGCACAGAGACTGAAGCTTGCTTCAGAATCTGTGTCTCCCTCTCTCTCTGCCCCTCCCCTGCTTGTGTTCTCTCTGTGTCTCCCAAAAAATTTAAATTTGAAATGTGATAGAAGTCTCACTCAAGCAACAAGTCCATATAAGAAAATCTTATGAAAAGAATAAATGAGACTATTCTGCTAAAAAATCTAAATTAGTTACAAAAAAGAATTATTTTGTATTAAAATTCAAACTTTGTGCCATTAACGATGTGCCTTAAAGCAGAGAAGCAAGATGAGCTGCTCTGCACAACTTATACTCTACACCCTAAAATTACTCTCTGGTTCTGTATTCAAAGATAGATGCTCTCTTTGAAAACTTGCAATGGTTTTTGTTTGTTTGTTTTATTTTTTTATTTATTTTTATTTTTTTCAATATGTGAAATTTATTGTCAAATTGGTTTCCATACAACACCCATTGCTCATCCCAAAAGGTGCCCTCCTCAATACCCATAACCCACCCTCCCCTCCCTCACACCCCCCATCAACCCTCAGTTTGTTCTCAGTTTTTAAGAGTCTCTTATGCTTTGGCTCTCTCCCACTCTAACCTCTTTTTTTTCCCTTCCCCTCCCCCATGGGTTTCTGTTAAGTTTCTCAGGATCCACATAAGAGTGAAAACATATGGTATCTGTCTTTCTCTGTATGGCTTACTGTTTTTTTTAATCTTACTCTTGCTTTCTATTTGTGCTAGCTTCCTATCCTATCCTTCACAAATGTTGCTCAAGGGGACTTTCTAACAAAATATCCTTCTTTATCTTTGACATTCATCCAAACAGCTGTTGTGCCTATTATTTTCAGGCCCATCACAAGTCTTAGCTGCTCAAATAAATCTTTCTTGAATGTTCTACTTCACATGACCCTTTTTCTCATCTCCATCCCTATATCTGGAATCCACTATTAAGAACACCATTGTACTATAATATAATGACACTGATTCCACAAATTATACTTCTAACTAAAATTAAAATATCTCATTATAATAGACAGTTTATATTCTCTGTTCTCTGATTGTTAGCATGCTTGAATTCTGATTTGTCCTCCCAATTTGGAATTTAAACTTTAGAAATACAAAAGCATACTAATCTGTTTGAAAGTTTCTCACAGGACTGAGCTTATCTAGTATTATCTCAAAAATTCCAAGTTCCCTTGCTTTTGGCTCTTCTAATGGTAAAATCTAGATCAGATTAGGAACTGAAATTTATGAGTTAAACAGAACACTCAACTAGCCAAAGTAACTGGTTTCCTGACCACCTATATTAGATGGGTGCCATTTCCATGCCCCAGCAGTCTTTTGTTGGCTGCTTTTAGGGGCGCCTGGGTGGCGCAGTCGGTTGAGCATCTGACTTCAGCCAGGTCACGATCTCGCGGTCCGTGAGTTCGAGCCCGGCGTCAGGCTCTGGGCTGACGGCTCAGAGCCTGGAGCCTGTTTCCGATTCTGTGTCTCCCTCTCTCTCTGCCCCTCCCCCGTTCATGCTCTGTCTCTCTCTGTCCCCAAAAAAAATAAATAAACGTTGAAAAAAAATTTTTTTAAATTTGCAATAAAAAAAACATTACTTTTGGCTACACATTTGCTTTATATTGAAACCGTCCATAAAAGCAAGCATTAAAATCACTATAGAAGAAGAAAGAGTGTTCCATTTCTTGAAAGCTGTTTGTATTTGCAGAAAGAGCCACCTCCTGGTTGGATTTTTCACTAAAGCCAACAGAATCACCAATTTGATAAGATTAACTGGTGTTGGCAGGATAGCTTCAAATAGAGAATTCAAAGCAGAAAAAATGTAAAATATCTTAAAATATTAATTTTTAATGACATCTAATGCAGGATAAAACTGGATAAATCCTTGCTATGCATCTGCAGTATTTGTGGCAAATTTACCTTTGATATTCTGTCTATAATTTTTCCCCTTGCAAGTAAAATGGTACAAAAAGTGTTCAGAGACACTGCATTTCAATGAAAATTAGAAGCAATGATACCAGATTAAGTATTTTGGCATTTGGAAGGAATAAATATGAGCAAATTTTATTTTAAATTGATCACTGACACCTATAAAAAAGCAAATGTTTTTCTGTTTGTCATCCATATGTTACAGCATGATGCTCAGGAAATCTATTTTGAAAGTATACTTCCCCCCACCCCTTAAAATGGTTCCTTTGTTTACTCTACCACTGGGGCAAAACTTCCTCAGTTCTATGCACTTACCTCCTTCCTGCTCGGTGACATGCTTTTTGAGAAATCTTGCCTTCTACTCATCTGTGCTGGTACCCTGTTTCTTTTTCTTAGATAATCTGCATCATTTCCTTTGTGTTCTCTTTAACACCTCTTTTAATTACTTCAGACAAATTGTTTTTACAAAGTTCACTGCTCAAGCCTTACTCACAGCTTATCGTCCACCTTCTTTTCTAGGCTATCTCAGATGCAATGGAAAAAAAAATAAACTAGTAAATAATGCAAAAAAAAAACTAAAAGTAATAATGCAAAAATACTAGAAAGTACCAGCTTACTAACTTATGGGGGTGACATTTTCTTAAACATAAAAAGCCTAGAGTATATTTAATATGTTTAGTAGATTGGTCATGAGACTAGAACAGCTTTCCATCATGCTTGCATTTATTATTAAACACATATTTTTGAGCACTTATGATAAGGCAGCTAGTGTTTTGAGTGGTGATAATACAGTAGTAAACAAACTATAAGTCCTACTGTTATGGATTTACGGTCTATTGGGAGAAAGCATATTTTTTAATCGAAAAATGAATATTTAAGTAAAAGTTATAGTAAGTCAGTTTTTAAGTTATTGTGAGAAAAGCTATTGTAGTGGGGTGGGGCTACTTTGGAGTGGGTAATCAGGGAAGTACTCTTGAAGAAATGGCATTCAAAAATCATATCTGAAGAATGATAAGGATCTAGGAACATGAAATGGAGTGGAGATCAAGCACAGTACAGAAGGGAAAAGTATCCCAGGGCCTTGAGGTGGGAAGAAGCTTGGCCAAGGTGAAATAGGGAGAAAGTGGCATACAAGGGCAGGAGAAGTTCTTTGAAAGAATGGAGGATTCACTCCTTTTTCCGTCTCACTGTTGAGTTGGAACAACATATCTCATGATCTTCTGTCATTGGCCTATTGTTTATAGCAGCAGTTTCCCTGTTTCTGGAGCCTCTGAACTCAGACTGAATGACACCACTGATAAGATTAGGAATCTAAGGGTTGAAATAGGAAATGTCTTGTGACATCAATTTTTAACCTGTGAAACAGACAGGCTTGATATCCTATAGGTGAACGTAAATGTGTGTGAATGAAGTCAGGGCTATAGTAAAGGTTGTAGAGTTAGAGTTGCTGTTGAAATATAGGTATAAATAAGGTCACTTTTCCATTACCAAAATAGAGGTGAAGTTTAAAGAAAACAACCTTTGTCACTTGGATTTTATGAAATTATTTGGGAATTATTTAGGCTTATTGTTAATTATCCTTCTGTTAATTATTGGTCAGTATACAAAATAATTCACTTTTAGCTGATGGAAAGCAAGGAGAAGAAAAAAAAAGTAGCTGTCCATATGACATTAAAGCTTTAATTCATGAATAAAAAATAAGCCAGTAAATACAAAATATTTCCAAACACCCAGGTATTATCTAAACAAAATATACAAATGATGTCATCTAAGCAAAAATAAAAAATAATGTTTATTTATTTTGAAAGAGAGAGACAGAGAGTTGGGGAGAGGCAGAGAGAGGGAGGGAGAGAATCCAAAGCAGGCTTCTCGCTGTCAGTGCAGATCCCAATGCAAGGCTTGATCTCATGAACTGAGATCATAACCTGAAATGAAATTGAGTCAGGCACCCAACTGACTGAGCCACTAAAGCACACCCAAAATGTTTATGTTTCTATAAAGTTGGGTTTTTTTTTGTTGTTCCATGGACACAGCCTATTGTGTATTTCATATTGAACACTTTATTGCATTTTAGCAATTTTAATAAATTATTTGATGTAATTTTTAATTATCTCAGAATTACTATATTCAAAGCTTTCACTTTTTCCCATTACAACTAATCAGAAATTTACCTTCAAATGACAAGTGAGTGTGGATGAAGAATCCCAAAACTAGGAAAGAGTAAAATACACATTTTCAGATGAAAACTAAAAATAAATCCACTAGAAAAAACAAGGTTTTGGAAATGACAAGTTTGTTAGCTTCAATTCATTCCCTGGAAAGTCATTATGTAATTAAAGGCAACAAATATTCACTCAAAGGCTTAACAAATTATAGTCAATTCATACCAATTTCATACTTTTATTATTTAGTAATGAGATGCATAGAAAAAAATACAAACATATGCTCAATAAATAATGGTTTCAGTAAATCCTTGAGCCAGTCCAATTTATCTATGGACATGTTGATAAAACATAGCTGACATTCCAGAACTACTCAGACATTTTTAGTCAATGGCACATTTGTAAATTTCATATGTGTTGTGGGATACCTGAGAAAAAGGGGAGGGAGGAAACCATGCACTGTATAAAAAATAACTGTAAATGTGTTCATAGACATAAGTGTACTCTTTAATCCTATCATCTATTTAACCCATCCTGCCACTCACCTCCACTCCGGCAACCATCTATTTGTTCTCCATAGTTAAGAGTCTGTTTCTCTCTTTCTTGCTTGGTGGTTTTTGTTGTTGTTGTTGTTGTTGTTTCTTAAATCCTATATATGAGTGAAATCATATGGTATTTGTCTTTCTCTGACTTATTTCACTTAGCATTATACTCTCTAGCTCCATCAATGTTACTAGTGGCAAGATTTCATTTTTATGGCTGAATAATATTCCTGTGTGTGTGTGTGTGTGTGTGTCTGCGCGCGTGCGTGCGCCCACGCACACATGCATGCACTTGTGCGTATGGGTCTACATCTTCTAATTAATTTATGTACTGATTGCCACTTTGACAACTTCCATTATTTAGCTCTTGTATATAATGCTGCTATAAACATCAGGGTGCATGTATCCCATTGAATTTATGTTTTTGTATTTTTGTTAATACCCAGTAGTGTAATTACTGAATCATAGGGTAGTTCTATTTTTAAGTTTTTCAGGAAACTCCATATTGTTTTTCACAGTTGCTGTACCAACACATGGTAATTTTTAAATATGGTAACAAACTTACCAATTTTCAGCTTTGTGTCACCACTTGCTTCCTTCCCCTGCTCAGTGCTTTTATGCCAGAAAGTACCTATCAATGCCAAAGTCAGATAAATATCAATGTATAATTTCTTCCACTACAAAACAGTTTCACATTTAAATATTTAATGCTTTTATTTACCTGGAATTTGTGTGTCCTTTTTTTCCCTTACTCAAACTACGAGTGAAGCTGAACTATATTATAGCAATATTTTAACCAAGGAGATATTTTCTGACAAGAAATTCAACAACTAAACTCATGTTGGTCAAGTTATTAAACAGTTGCTCTTAAATATTTCCTTTCATTGAAACAAATCACGTAGAGAAACACCTAAACAAGAGATGTTGTACATCTTTACCATATAGTTTTCTCCTAGTTTTTCAGTATTTTAATGAATGAAGAATGACAAACTGTACTTTATAACCATGTAAAGGTTGGCACTGGCACATTAGATTGAACAATATGATGGTATAAAACAATGATGTATAATTGTTCTTGATAATAATATACAAAAATTTAAAAAAAAACATATTTTACTCTGAAGAATATAATTTTATTTTTTTAATTTTTTAAATAATATAATTTTTAAACAATATTTCAATTAAACAAGAAAATTATGAACTCTTAATATCACTGATTATGTTTGATTTAATTTTATAATCCTAACCACATGGCATATGATAGGCACTCTAAACATTAAATTAATGAGATTCTTGGTTAATTTACATAAGAAAAAACTTAAAATGCTTCTATCATTAGGACACACTAGTAAAAAATACACAAGTTGATAAATCATTATGGAGAGATCTATTTTTTTTTAGTTTTATTATTATTGTGAACACTTCTTTTTCTGTAGTTTCAACTTTTTATTTAAATTCCTGTTAGTTAACATACAGTGTAATATTGGTACAGGTATAGAATTTAGTGATTCATCATTTACATACAACACCTACTGCTCATCACAAGAAGTGCCCTCCTTAATACTCATCACCAATTTAACTCTTCTTCCCTCCCACTTCCTCTCCAGCAACCCTCTGTTCTCTATGATTGAGTCTGTTGTATTGTTCCCCCCCCCATTTTTACCCTTTGTTCACCTGTTTTGCTTCTTAAATTTCACATATGAGTGGAACATGGTACTTGTCTTTCTCTGACTGATTTATTCCACTTAGCACAATATTATCTATCCCCATCCATGTCATTGCAAATGCAAGATTTCATTCTTTTTGATGGCTAAATAATATTCCATTTTGCATATATATACCACTTCTTAATCCATTCATCAGTCGATAGACATTTGGGCTCTTTCCATAATTTGGCTATTGTAGATAATGCTGCTATAAACATCAGACTACATGTACCCCTTTGAATCAGTATTTTTTGTATCCTTTGAATATTTACCTAGCAGTGCAATTGCTGGGTCATAGGGTAGTTCTATTTTTAACTTTTTGAGGAATCTCCATCCTGCTTTCCAGAGTGGCTGTACCAGTTTGAATTCCCACCAAAAGTGTAACAGGGTTTCCCTTTCTTCAAATCCTCACCAACATCTGTTGTTTCCTGTGTTGTTAATTTTAGCCATTCTGACAGGAGTGACGTGATAGCTTATTGTAGTTTTTATGTGTATTTCCCTGATGAGGAATGATGTTGAGCATCTTTTCATATGTCTGTTAGCCATCTGGATGCTTTCTTTGGGAAAATGTCTGTTCATCTCTTCTGACAATTTTTAACTATATTATTAATTTTGGGGTGTTGGTCTTAATAAGTTCTTTAAAGATTTTGGATAATAATTCTTTATCAGATATGTCATTTGTAGGGTGACTGGGTGGCTCAGTCAGTTAAGCAGCCAGCTCTTGATTTTGGTTCAGGTCATAATCTTATGGTTTATGGAGATCGATCCTGGCATCGGGCTCTGTGCTGATAGTGGAAAGCCTGCTTGGGTTTCTCTTTCTCTTCTTCTCTCTCTGCCTCTCCCCTGCACTCTCCCTCTCTCTCTCTTTCTCAAAAACTAAATTAACATTTAAAAACAGATATATCATTTGTAAATATCTTCTCCCATTCTGTTGGTTGTCTTTTAGTTCTGTCTATTGTTTACTTCATTGTGTAGAAGCTTTTTTATCATTGTTATAAAGATATTTATGAATGCAGAAAACAATGTCTTATGTGGGTAATGATATAATTATGCAGTCTAATTTTAAATTTCAGTTTTAATAATTAGGTACACATCATTTTGAACATATCACATGTATATGAATTAGAAACTACATCATTTTCATTGATAAGATCACTGTGATTCAGTATGTAAAAGGGACATATTATGTTGAAAGGTCTTAAACCAGAAGACCTTTGATTCACTTAAATTCCATATACTCATGAATTATAGCTCACTGTTAATGAGACAGCCTTGAGTTATGTCACTATTTTCAGCTAGACTAGAAAAGGTGACCTTCAAATATATTATCAATAAGAAACCCAACTAAAAGTTATAAAGAAACCTAATTTGACAACATACCAAATAATTTAAATGACATAATGAACAAAATTGGAGAATCAATTCATGCATTTTTTAAATAATAGAAATGCAAGATTTTTATAGCTTTTCAGTGACACAGTTTCTAAAAAAACAGAGACTATTATATGAACTTTTTTTGAAATTATTTTTTTAAACATTTTATTTTTAAGTAATCTCTACACCCAATGTGGGGCTTGAGCTTACAACCCCAAGATCAAAAGTTGCATGCTCTACCAACTGAGCCAACCATGTGCCCCTGAAATTAATTTTTAGATAAAAATATCAGTCATCTTTAGTATCTACTGCCTTTCCTGATTATAAAAGCAATACACACACATTGACAAACTGAGAAGGAAAATTTGCCAAGTACAAAGTGGAAGTTTCCACATGTCTGGTCACTCCACCATTACTTCTAAACAAAATAATTTGTTGTATATTTTTAAATACAGGGAGAAAGAAAATCCCTACTTCCTTCTCACGCTTTTCCTTCATCTTCCTCAAAAGGTGGAAATACACATATGTTCAGATTCCAAGACACTGTGTTAGAAAACCCACACTCTTTAGTGGAGCTGTTCTTTTATGCTCCCTTTTTTCTTTGTGACTGGTGCTGTATAAAAGGAGAGACGATATTTCTACTCTAACTTTTTTAGAAACCTCCATATGTTTTACACAGTGTCTGTACCAATTACATTCCCACCATCAGTGTACAAGGTTCCTTTTTTTCCACATCCTCATCAACACTTGCTTTTTCTTGTCTTTGTTATTTTAGCCATTCTGACAAATTTAAGTTATATTTCATTGCAGTTTTTATTTGTGTTTCTCTGATAATTAGTGATATTAAGCATCTTTTTATGTGTCTGTTGGCTGTCTCTATGTCTTTTTTGGAAAAATGTCTATTCATGTTTCCACCTATTTTTTAGGTGGATTATTTTGGGGGTGTTGAGTTTTATAAGTTCTTTACATACTTTGGATACTAACTCTTTATCTCATGTATTTTGCAAATAACTTCTCCCATTCTGTAGGTTTCTTTTTAGTATTGTTATTTCCTTCACTGTGCAGAGATTTTTGCCTTGGTGAAGTCCCTGTAGTTTATTTTTTTCTTTTATTTCCTTTGCTTCCCACGATGTGTCTAGTAAGAAGTTGCTACAGCTGATGTCAAAGAGGTTGCTGCCTGTGTTCTCCTCTAGGATTTTGATGGTTCCCTGTTTCACATTTAGGTCTTTCATCCATTTTGGATTTATTTTTGTGAATAGTGTAAGAAAGTGGTCCAGTTTCATTCTTTTGCCTGTTGCTTTCTAGTTTTTCCAGCACCCTCTGTTCAATTAACTGCCTTTCCCATTGTATATTCTTTCCTGCTTTGTCAAAGATTAATTGACCATATAGCTGTGTGTTCATTTCTGGGTTTTCTGTTCTATTTTATTGATAAATGTCTATTTTTGTGCCAGTATCATAGTGTATTGACCAGTACAACTTTGTAATATAACATGAAGTCTGGAATTGTGATGTTTCTTGCTTGCTTGTCATTTTTAAGGTTGCTTTGGCTATTCAGGGTTTTTTTTTGTGGCTCCATACAAATTTTAGGTTTATCTTAACTCTGTGAAAAAATGCTGTTGGTAATTTGATAGAGATTACATTAAATTTGTACATTGCATATATACACTGTACACACACACACACACACACACACACACACACACCATATCTTCTTTATACATTCATCCATCAATGGATATTTGGGCCCTTTCCATACTTTGGCTATTGTTGATAGTGCTGGTATAAACATTTGGCTGCATGTGTTCCTTCGAAACATCATACCTGTATCCTTTGGATAAATACCTAGTAGTGCAACTACTGGGTTGTAGGGTAGTTATATTTTTAATTTTGATGTTTCTTTTCAGCATTTCGAATATTTTATGCTATTCCCTTCTGTACTGCAAAGTTTCTGGTCAAAGGTCTGCTGGTGGTCTGGTGAAGGGTTTCCCTTGTATTTAAAATTTTGGTTTTTGGGGTGCCTGGGTGGCTCCATCAGTTAAGCGTCTGACTTCGGCTCAGGTCTTGATCTCGTTCGTGGTTCATGAGTTCAAGCCCCACGTCAGGCTCTGTGCTAACAGCACAGAGCCTGGAACCTGCTTTGGATAATGTGTCTCACTCTCTCTCTGTCCCTCCCTTGCTCAAGCTCTGTCTCCCTGTCTCTGTCTCTCTCTGAAAAGAAAAATATACATTTAAATAAAAGGTTTTTTTTTATTTTGTTTTCTCTTTCTGTTTTTTTTTTTTTTTTTGAGAGATAGAGGGAAAGTGGGAGAGGGGCAGAGAGAGAGGGAGAGAGAGGGGGAGATTTCCAGTTAGACTTGAACTCACAAACCATAAGACTATGACTTGAGCCAAAGTCAGATGCTTAACCGACTAAGCCACCCAGGCATCCCTATCTCCTGCTGCATTTAAGATGCTCTCCATATATTAACTTTTGAAATTTAAATTTTAATGTGTCATGGTTTAGATTTCTTTGGATTAATGTTATTTGAAACTCTCTGGGTTTCTGGGATCTGTATGTCTGTTTCCTTTCTTAGGTTAGGGAAGTTTGTAGCCATTATTTGTTTAAATGTACTTTCTGTTCCTTTCTCTCTTCTCCTTCTGGGACACCTATTATATGAATGTCGTTTTACTTGTTGTTCAATAGGTCCTTTAACCTATCTTTGCACTTTGATTTTTTTTTTCTTTTGGCCTTCCTGACTTCCAGGTCACTTCCACTTTCTTCTTCTTCTTCTTCTTCTTCTTCTTCTTCTTCTTCTTCTTCATTTGGTCTTCTGTTGAACCCACCTAATGTATTTTTAAGTACAGTTCTTGTATTTTTCAGCTCTGTGTCTTTTTTATTACTTTCTTATATTTCCTATCTTCTTGATGGTCTCTCTGTGTTCATGCATTCTTCCCTTGAGATTGCTATCTTTATGAAAATTACTTTGAACTCTTTATCACCTAAATTATTTATCCCATTTCATTAAGGTTTTCTTTTGGGGGGGTACCTTATGTTTTCACTTGAAATGTACTCCTCTGTTTGTCATTTTGCTTGACTTTCTGCGTTTATTACTGTGTATTAGGTAAAACCACTATTTCTTCCAGTCTTGAAGGAGTTGTCACAGGAAGACTAAGGATGTGTTTTAGTCTGCTAGACAGCAGTGTTCTGGGGGCAGTAGCCTGGCAAAAACTATACCTTTGATAGTTTCCATCTCATGTGGCCCAGAAATGTGAGACCTGCTGGTCACCAGATCCTGGTGTTTAATGCGTGTGGACTCCACCAGCTTTAACAGGGCTGTTGGAGAGTGCCAAGCTGAGGGACACCCACCAGCTAGGTTTGGTGAGCAGAACCTTGAAGAAATACCAGGCCATGACACAGCAACTCTCATGTTTGGCAGGAACAGCAGGTGTGTGCAGGTGTGGGGCAAAATCATCCACTGGGGTAAGTAGAGTATAGCCACATAGGAGATTGTGAGTGTGGCAAGTGCTGCTGGCAAGGAGAAAGAGAATGGAAAAATGGCATGAGAACCACATCTATGTCTGGATAGAGTTCCAACAGTCCCCCAATCTTTAGGCAGACATTTTAAGATTATCCAATAAATCTTTACATGTGGTTTAGGTGTTTTTCAACCTGCTGCTTTGGCTCTGGGTACAGGGGTGAATGACTGTATGCACTAGCCCTTTAAGAAAAGTGTCTCAGATTTCTACAGTCCTATGGATCTCTTAGATGTAAACCCCATTGGTTCTCAGAACCATACATTTTGTGAATTTATATTTCCAGTGAAGATCCCAAGTGTTGTGGTGCCTGATGTGGGGTTAATACCACTAACCCCTCAGGGATATGCTTTGTATTTGTGAGATCCCTCCCAGTTGTAGGTCACTGAACTGAGGGGTGCAATTTTTGATGATATTACATCTGCCTATCATATCCATCTTTATGTGATCTTTTTATCCTTTTTTGTGGAAGAGCTGTGCAGTTGTTTTTCAGGTCTTTTTCAGAGAAAGTGTTTTTTTTAATGTAGTGTAAATTTGGTGTGGCTGTGGGAGGTGATTGATTCAGCATCTTCCTGTGTCACCATCTTGAACTGTCCCTGTTGTTTTATTGTTGAGATTTAAGAGTTTCTTGTATATTTTGGATAACAGATCTTTATCACATGCAAATATTTTCCTCTAGTCTGAGGTTTGTCTTCTTATTCTATTGGTATAATCTTTCACAGAGCAGAAGTTCTTAATTTTAATGAAGTTTAGCTTATTAATTAATGTTTTCATGGATTTTGACTTTAGTGTTGTATCTAAATATTCATCACCATACCCATGTTCATCTAGATATAGTGTGTCCTTTCTATGACTTTTATAATGTTGCATTTTACATTTAGGTCTGCAATGCTTTTTTAGTTAATTTTTGTCAAAGATGGTGTAATGTTTGTGTGTAAATTTTTTTGCATGTGGATATCTAATTGTTCTAGCCCTATTTGTGAAGAGTATTTTTTTTACTTATACATTTTTTATTGTTTTTATTTTAATTCTAGTATAGTTAACATACATTGTTATATTAGTTTTAGGTGTGCAATATAGTGATTCAACAATTCCATACATCACTCAGTGCTCATCAAGAAAAGTACCCTACTTAATTCCCATCTCTTATTTCACCCATTTTCCTACCCACTTCCCCTCTGGTAACTATCAGTTTGCTTGAAAAAAGTGTTTTTACTCCATTGTGTTACCTTTGTTCCCTTGTAACAGATCAGTTGACTATATATTTGTGGGTCTATTTCTGAGTTCTCTATTTAATTTCATTCATTTATTTGATTATTCTTTTTCACCAATAACACACTGTCTTGATTACTGTAGCTTTACATTTAAGTGTTGAGGTCAGGTAGTGTCAATCCTCCGACTTTGCCCTTCTCCTTCAATATTGTGTTGGCTATTCTGGATCTTAATCTTCTCTATATAAGCTTTAGAATAAACTTCTTGATATCCACAAAATAACTTGTTGGGAACTTGATTGAGATGACATTTTATGTATATATCAAGATGAAGGAACTGACATCTTTACAATATTGAGTCTTCCTCTCCAATAGTTCTTTTATATTTTTGATCAAAGTACTGCAGTTTTCCTCATATATGTTGTGTACATATTTTTAAGATATATACTGCAGAATTTCACTTGGGGGGAATGCTAATTTAATGCTATTACTTTTTAAGAAGATTACTTTTTTTAATGTATTTATTTATTTTGAGAGAGAGAGAGCAAGTGAGGGGCAGAGAGAGGGACAGAGAGAAAATCCCAAGCAAGCTCCACACTGTCAGTGCAGAGCCTGACTCAGGGCTTGAACTCACGAACCTTGAGACCATGACCTGAGCCAAAATCAAGAGTTAGATGCTTAAACGAATGAGTTACCCAGGCACCCCACTGCTATTACGTTTTTTTTTAAATTTCAAATTCCCCTTTTGCATTGCTAGTATATAGGAAGGTGACTGAATTTTGTATATTAACCTTATATCCTGCAGCTTTGTTATAATTGCTTATTACCTAAGGAGTTTTGTCAATTTTTTCAGATTTTCTAGATAATCATGTCACCTGCAAACAAAGAATGCAATTTCTTCCTTCCCAATCAACATACATTTTATTTCCTTTTCTTGTCTTATGGCATTATACAAGACTTCTGGTATGATGTTTAAAAGCAGTGGTAAGGGGACATTCTCCTGGCTTTAGTGCAAAAGTTCTGGGTTTCTCCACTTTTAAGTATGATGTTAGCTATAGAGTTTTTATAAATATTCTTTATCAAGTTGGGATAGTTTGTATTAGTTTACTAAGAGTTTTTTATCATGAATGTGTGTTGGATTTTATCAAATGCTTATTCTGCCTCTATTGACTTGACTGTGTGATTTTTCTTCTTTAGCCTATTAAGGTGATAGATTGCATGCATTGACTTGCAGATGTTGAACTAGCTTTGAATTCCTGGGATAATCTCACTAGGTTTGGATATATAGTTATTTTTATACATTATTGGATTTGATTAGATGATATTTTGTTGAAGATTTTTGCATTTATGTTTATAAGGGTTATTGTTTTTGCATAATATCTTTGTTTTAGGTAGTACTTTAATAGTGGTTTCCTACAATGATTTAGGAAGTATACCCTCTGTTTATATCTTCTGGAAGAGATTTTAGAACCATGGGTATAATTTCTTCCTTAAATGTTTGGTAAAGTTTACCAGTGAACATATATGGTCCTTGTGTTTTCTGTTTTGGAACATTACCAATTATTTCAATAGATATAGGTCTATTATCACTGTGTAGTTTTTCTTGTATGAGTCTCTGATGATTGTGTCTTTTAAGGAATTAGTCCACTTTATCTAGGTTATGAAAGTTTATATATCAAATTGTTCAGGCATTCAATTATTATTCCTTTAATATATATTGGATCTGATGTCACCTCTATCATTCTGAAATGAGTAATTAGTGTCCTCTGTCTTTTCCTTTTTTTATTAGCCTGAGTAAACGTTTATAAACTTTATCAACTTTTTAAAATAAGAAACCTTTTGGGGGACCCTCGGTGGCTCAGTCGGTTAAGCGTCCAACTTTGGCTCAGGTCATGATCTCGTGGTCTGTGAGTTCGAGCCCCGCGTCGGGCTGTGTGCTGACAGGTTAGAGCCTGGAGCCTCCTTCAGATTCTGTGTCTCCCTCTCTCTCTACCCCTCCCCTGCTCATGCTATGTCTCTCTTGGTCTCAAAAATAAATAAGACATTTAAAAAAAATAAAACTTTTTGTTTCTTCTCTGCTGTGTGTGTGTGTGTGTGTGGATGTGATTTGATTTGCCAAATTGTTGTCTGTTTTGTTAGGGACCTTCCTAAGAACCATCTAATGAATTTATCTTTATCTTTTTATGTTTTTTTACAGTATTTAACTTTATTATTATTTCCATCTTCATACCTTTCTCACCATCACCTTGTGATTCACTTATAGTTCTTTGAATTTCTTGACTTTTATTTCTTGTTATTTAATAGAAATATAAGGCCTTTTAATTTGCTACTTATTTAGCTTACTTTGCCCAACCAGATTTAATCACAAAAGTGTTCTCATTGTCTAATGCTTACAGTTTTAACAAATTTTAATATAAGAATACTTTAGAATTTCCTATCAGTTCAGTTTGAAGTTCAAATGCATTTTAACTGGGGAATGTAATGTACCAGTGGTTTCATTTTGAACATAATTTGAGGGTTTTCCTGGATATCAAATACTTATCTATTTTTGTAAATGTTTATTGATGCTTAAAAAATCCTATACCTTATCTTTCATTTTTAAGATACATAAAATAAAGTACATATAAATATGTAATAATTCATCAAATATAAAAGTTTATACAATATAAAATTTAAGTGACATGTGATTATTTGATGACACTTTGGAATATTTTTTTTCTATCTCCTTGAATGAAAGGACAGAAGAGTGTAATTAAACACATATGAAGAAGTTCTGGAAATATGGTAGAATAAGGGGGTCCTGAGCTCACCTCATTCCCGTGGACATCTTGACATAACAGCCACATAAATTCAACTAACTCAGAAAACAACCAAAAGACTGGCAAAACAGACTTTCCACTGTTAATCCTAGAGAGGAGGCCACCACCAAAAAAGGTAGGAGGGGAGGAGACACAGGTGCAAACACTCCCAGTGAAAGAAACCAAAAATGGGACAAACACAATAAGCAAAGAGAAATGAGAAGAACAGACCCCACAGGAGAAACCCTAAGCATAGGAGACCCACACCATAAGAGGAGTCCCCATAATGTTTGGCGCTGAAAACCAATGGAGCTTACTATGTGAAGTTTTACAGTTTGCAAAGCTTAATTCTGAGTACTTAAAAATCAGAAGGCTTAGCTCTGAGAGAGCTGGAAGTTGATAAGAAACTGAGCCCCCACACTTAACGGCCCAGCATAACAAAAAAACCCAGCTGAGATACAGCATAAAAGCAGATCCAGCATAACAGGCAAACAAACAAACAAAAAACAGCTGAGACACAGCACAAAAGCAATGTTAGAAAAGTACCTGGGGTATACTTATAGGACATTTATTTACCAATGGACTATGAACTGGAAGGACTTCAGCAACAACAAAAGAGCTAGAAGGCACCAATTCTCTACTCCTCCCATAGCATAATAAGAGAACACTTCCTGAAACCAGCACAAACAAGCATCACCTATCTTGTTAACATTGCAGTTCCTGTCTTTGCATTCTTCACTTCATCTACTCCATCAAACCTGCCTTACTGCACATGCATCACTCAAAAGTGGCTCAGGCCTGAACATGCATGGCAAGCATATCAGACAGGGACAAATAGCCCTCCAGTGACACCTTACTAGATGAGAGGGAAAGATAACCACACACATACTATGGTTTCCAAAGCCCAAGCAGCTGAAACTTATAGCTGGAAGCAGAGAGAAGGTGCCTTTCTATCCCAGTACCACTACAACCCAGGCAGAGACAGGGATAAGATATCTGTTCTGACTCCAGGCCCACCCTCCAGCAAAAGTCTGTCAGGGGGCAATGAAGGGAGAGCATACTGTAGGACAATAAGGTTTCAGCCCTAGTAGATGGGCTGAGGGCCGGCATCTGGTCTATGGACATTGCCCAAAGAGAAGGTCACAATGGCCCCAGAATGGTCTCTACACCACACAGGGACAAAATCCTGCCTGGTGCACGTATCTTGGGCAAATTGGAGCAGTGCAGCAAGCTGGAATGAATTGAAACAGCCAAATTACAACAGTAGGTTGCACACAACCCACAGAGAAGACACACTTAAGGCACCTGGTCCAGATGAATAGGGGGGATTGCACTACAAAGCACCACAGGATCTCAAATTTATAAAACCACAACTTTCAATATCAGGAGGTGTAGCTGATTTCCTAATACATAGAAACAAACGAAGAGAGTTAGACAAAATGAGGAGACAGAGAAATATGTCCCAAATGAGAGAACAGGAAAAACCTATAACAGAAGAGCTTAAGTGAAATGGAAAGAAACAATATGCCTGATAAATAATTCAAAGTAACGGTCATAAAGATATTTACTGCATTTGAGAAAAGAGCAGAGGATCTCAGTGAGACCTTCAACAAAGTGATAGAAAATATAGAAAAGAAAATCAGAGATAAGCACAATAATTGAAACAAAAAATACACTAGAGGAAAGCAGTAGCAGTTTATAGGAGGCAGAAGAATGGCTCAGTGACCTGGAAAACAAGGTAACAGAAAACACACAGGCTGAAATGTAATAATCATAATCATAATCATAACCAATAACTTTTTAAAAGAATAATAAAACTGAGAATAGGTTCAGGGAACTCAGTGAGATCATTGAACATAATAATATTGGCATTATTGGGATCCAAGAGAAAAAGGAGAGAGTGAGGGGGGGCAGAAAATTTATTTGAAGAAATCATAGCTGCAAACGTCCCTAATACAGGAAGGAAACAGATATCCAGATCCAGGAGGCACAAAGAGAGCCACCAATAAAATTAACCCAAGAATGTCCACACCAAGACACATAATAATTAAAATGGCAAAAATTAGTGATGAAGACAGAATTTTAAAAACAGCAAGAGAAAAGAAAGCAGTTACATAGGAGGGAAACCCCATAAGTCTATCAGCTGATTTTCAGCAGAAACTTTGCTGGCCAGAAGGGAGTAGTATTATATATTCAGGTGCTGAAAGAAAAGAAAAAAGAAAAAGCCTGCAACCAAGAGTATTGTGCCCAGTGAGACTATTATTAAGAATTGAAGAGATAGTTTCCCACAAAAACAAAAGTTAAAGGAGTTCATCACCACTAAACCAGCCTTACAAGAAATGTTAAAGGGAATTCTTTGGAAAGAAAAGGCCATGACTAGACATAGAAAAATAATGACAAGAAAAAAATTCCCAAGTGAAAATAAACATATAGTAAAGGTAGTCAATTTATCACAGATAAAGCCACTACAAAGGTTAAAACACAAAAGTGGTAAAATAATGTATATCTACAAAAATTAGTCAAGGGATACACAAAATACAGAGATGCAAGATTTGACATCATATACATAAAATGTGTAGAGGGGACTAAAAATTTACTGCCTTTAGAATATGTTCAAACATAGGCAACCATCAACTTAATACAGACTGCTATACATATAAGATGCTACATGTGGACATGATGGTAAACACAAATCAAAAACCTTTAATGCATACACAAAAAAATCAAAAGAAAGGAATCCAAGTATAACACTAAAGAAAGCCAACAAACCACAATGGAAGAGAGAAAGAGAAGAACTATAAAAACAACCATAAACCAACTAAAAAATGGCAACAAGTACATACTTGTTAATTATTTTAAAGGGAAATGGTCCAAATGATTCAATCAAAAAGTATTGGGTAATGGAATGTATTTGAAAAAAAAAAGAAAAGAAAGAAAACCCATCTATATATTGCCTGCAAGAGAGTCGCTTCAGACTTAGATACATACAGACTAAAAGTGAAGAGATGGAAAAACATACCTCATGCAAATGGATACAAAAATTTGCTGGGATAACAATGCCTATATCATAAAAATAAGAATGTTGAAAAGAAACACTGGAACAAGAGACAAAGAAAGTCACTAATAATGAAAAAAGGGTCAATCCAACAGAAGAATGTAACAATTGTAAATATCGATACAACCTACGTGGAAACACCAAAGTACATAAATAAATATTAACAGACATAAAGGAGAAATTAACAGTAATACAATAATAAGATGGGACTCTAACATCCCACTTATATCAATGGATATATTATCCAGACAGAAATCAACATGGAAACTGTGGATTTGAATGGTATATTGAACTAGATGAACCTAACAACTATATATTCAGAACATTTCATCCCAAAACAGCAGAATAAACATTCTTCTCAAATGAACATGGAACATTCTCCAGAACAGATCACAGGTAGGCCACAAAACAAGTCTCAATAAAGTCAAAAAAAGTCTAAAATCATATCATGAATCTTTTCTGACCACAACAATAAGAACTGGAAATCAATCAGAATACAAAGTCTGGAGAGAACACAAACACATGGAGGTTAAATAACATGCTATTAAACAATGAATGGACCAATAAAAAAATCAAAGGTAAAATCCAAACATGCATGGAAACACATTAAAATGAAAACACAATGGCCCAGAAACTTTGGGATACAGCAAATGCTGATCTAAAACAGAAGATTATAGCAGTACAGAATTACCTCAAGAAACTAGAAAAGAAATCAGAAATAAACAATCTATTTCACTGGCACAAACACAGACACATAGATCGATGGAACAGAATACAGAACCCAGATATGGACCCACAAATGTATGGCCAACTAATTTTCATTTTTTTTAATGTTTTTTTTTCAACGTTTATTTATTTTTGGGACAGAGAGAGACAGAGCATGAACGGGGGAGGGGCAGAGAGAGAGGGAGACACAGAATCGGAAACAGGCTCCAGGCTCTGAGCCATCAGCCCAGAGCCTGACGCGGGGCTCGAACTCCGGGACCGCGAGATCGTGACCTGGCTGAAGTCGGACGCTTAACCGACTGCGCCACCCAGGCGCCCCAAACTAATTTTCAACAAAGCAGGAAAGAATACCCAATGGGAAAAAGACAGGCTCTTCAGCAAATGGTGTTGGGAAACCGGGACAGCAACATGCAGAATAATAAAATTGGACCACTTTCTTACACCATAGACAACAACAAATTAAATATGGATGAAATACCTAAGTGTAATACAGAAAACCACCAAAATCCTAGAGAAGAAAACAGGCAGCAACCTCTTTGACCTGGACCACAGCAACGTCTTACTAGACATGTCTCCCAAGTTTTGTGTGTAAATGGTTTATATACTGCATTCATAAAATAAAGTAAGCTAAATAAAATAAAATGTTACTATACCTTACTGTATTTATCAATATTATGTTTATGCTATCTGTTTACAAGATGAGTATCTGTCACTACCAACATGAATATTGTCTTATATAACACAAAACACTGTAGATATTATGTGTATTACTGACACTAGAAGTAAAAACTGAAAAGACTATTTAAAAAAGAAATGTATATATATTTACAGGTATAATGATTCATGCATTGATAACAACAAAGCAACGATGTGATAGCTTTATAGTAACTTAGTGTAATTCATACAAATGCTTCACAGTAACTTAGCCTATACACTAATGAATAAATAGTTACAAATTTTTATGGATATATTGTTACAGTCATATTTATAATGCAGTATTGGAAACATCATCACATTAAAAAACAAACAAAACCTTACCTGTAATGATAGGCTGATTCATAGTTTCTCCAATTAGGAGAGAGGGAGGCATACTTTATGGTGACATAATTTTTTGAAATCAAAGTTATAAAACTGTGAAAAAACCTAACACATTATTAATTTTATATTAAATATCACTCGTGTTATATAAGGGTGGGCTAGCTACTTCCATACAAGTTTTGCACAGAATGTTCTACACAAGGATACATAGGTGATAATGATAATGATGGCACAAAAACCTTTCATATAGTTCTTGCCATACTGTTATTAGATTTTGAAATAAAGACACACACACATAAGTTTATTAACTATGTAGCATGACTCATTTACTATTGATTAAGTGGAAGTGGATCATGATAAAGATCTTCATCCTCATTGTCTACGTGTTTAGTAGGCTGAGGAAGAGGAGAAAGAGGAGGAGTCATTCTTGTTGTCTCAGGGGTCACATAGGTGGAAGAAGTGGAGGGGGGCTCATGGGGAGGCAGGAGAAGCAAGTACACTCAGTGTAACTTTACAGAAATACATCACTCTCTCTCTCTCTTTTTTTTTTTTTTTTTTTGCTTTTACATTTCTGTAAAAACGTTTGCAAGTGGTATCAATCCTCTTGCACCATCTGATTTAGTTTTAGTATCAATATCATAGAAAGGTCCAAAGATCCAAAGGTCTTTTCTTGCAAAAGAAGACAAAAACAGTCTTGAATAATCAAGCACTTTATCTCCATTAAGTCATCTATTAATTCATCTGGTGTGATGTCTATTAGTTCTTGAATTTCCCCAAGATCCATATCTTAAAACATTTTACCCCTCCACCTTTTTTTTTTTTTTTTTTTTTTTTTTTGGCCATATCCACTATCTTTCATGATGGCCTTATTTTGATCTGTCATAAGTCCTGTGAAGTCATGTACAGCATCTGAACACATTTTTCTCCATCAGGAATTTGGGGCTTGGTGGCTTTCACAGCTTTTTCTATAACAGTGATGGCATTTTTAATTGTGTAATACTTTGAGATTTTCATGATGTTTTCTCTGTTCGGGTTCTCTTCTATAGTGTTGACAATCCTTTACATAGAATACCATGTGTAAAGAGTCCTAACAGTCCTTATGGCTCGCTATATAGAGGGTGAATCAGAGACATTGTGGCAAGCTGGCCATTTTGATGCCTTTGGTGTTGAACTCATGGTGTTCTGGTTGGCCAGGGGCACTGTCCAATATCAAAAGAACTTTAAAAGAAGTCCCTTACTGGTAAGGTGCTTCCTGATTTCAGGGACAAAGAGTCAATAGAACCAATCATAAAAAAGCATTCTTGCTGTACAGGCCTTGTTGTAGTATTTTTTTTTCCCTTCAAGGCTTAGGGTTTAGTAGCTTTAGGGATAAGAACAGTCCTTATCATAAACCTGACTGCATTTTCACAAAACAGTAGAGTTAGCCTATCTTTTCCTGCTTTAAATCTTAGGTGCTGTTTTTCTTCTTTGCTAATATATTTTGTTGGAATTTTCTTCCAAATAGGACACTTTTGTCTACGTTAAACACATGTTCAGGCAGACATCCTTTCTCCTCAATGATTTTTTAATGGTGTCTAGAAACTTTTCTGCTACCTCTTGGTTGGCAGAAGCTGATCTTCCTGTTATGTTGATATTTTGTAAGCCAATCCTCTCATGAAAATTGTCAAGCCATCTTTTGCTTTCATCAGATTCTGCAGCTTTAGATCCTTTATCTTCCTTTTGTTTTAAGCTGTTATATGACTTTCCCTTTCTTATAGTACTCCATGTCCCACATGAAAACCTCATATTTGGGGTGCCTGGATGGCTCAGTCAGTTAAGCACCCAACTCTTGGTTTCCACTTAGGTCATGACCTCATGGTTGTGAGATCAAGCACTGAGAGTGTGGAGCTTGCTTGGGATTCTCTCCTTCCTTCTCTCTCTGTCCCTTCCCCTGCTTGTGTGCTCTCTCTCTTTTTCTGTCTCTCTTTCTCTCTCAAAATGAATAAATAAACCTTTTTAAAAGCCTCATTTTCAGTATTAGATAAAAACATACCTCACAAAAAGTGCAAGATTTTTATGGCTGCTGGCATAGCTTCAGTTATGTCTACACAAAATAATTTTTTTTTTTTTTGGTAATAGTCCTTAACCTAGATGCATTTATCTTGAAATGGCAGGCAATCCCATCTACAGATCTCAATCTATCATATATATCAAGAAGTTCAACTTTTTCTTGTAATGTCATGACGTTTCTCTGCTTCTTTGGAACACTTACAACATCACTAGTGGCATATCATAGGTGTCCCATGATGTTATTCAAGGTTTATAGTATTGTACTAAGCACAATGAAAAATATGCAAGAACCATGAGATAAATTTTTTGAGATACATAATTTACTGGAGAGAAGCTGTTCACTGAGATGATTAATGTCACACAACATTTTAAGTGAATGAGCCCACCACTATAGCAACAGGAGGTGTACAACATACAGATTTTATATTTGCATATATAAATATTTTATATTTGCATATGTGGCAATGTGATCACTAAAATAAGTCTTGTTAACATCCATCTCCATACAACATTACAAATTATCAGTTTTATCTCAAAAATAATCTTTCAAATTTTGTCTCATCTTTTTCAAAATATTTTTAAAACATTTGTAGTATATTTTGTTTTTTAATTTTAATTTTTATTTGTGTGTGTGTGTGTCTCAGAGAGAGAGAGAGAATGAGTAGGACAGAGGGCCAGATGCAGAGAGAGAGAGAGACCCAAGCATTCTCCAGATGCTGGGCTTGATCTAACAACACTGGGATCATAACCTGAGCTGAAATCAAGGATTGAACACTCAACCAACTGAGCCACCTAGGTGCCCCACAGTCTATTTTGTAATCAAACTGGTCTTATTTTATGTTTACATGGTTCCAATATATTCTGCAAGTTATTATACTTTCACATATCCAATATTATATTATTAACTACAGTCACCATGCTGTACATTACATCCCCATGACTTATTTTATAACTGGAATTTTGTACTTTTTGACACTCTTCACACATTTCTTCTAACTCTTATCCTCTGACTGGCGACCACCAATCTGTTCTCTGTTATCTATGAACTTGTTTTTTGTTTATTTGTTGTTGTTAGGAAAGTAGATGTTAAAAGTTCTCATCACAAGACAATAAAACTTATACAACTTCTAATGTCCTAACTCCCAATTCTTGAGGTTTTTTTTCTTACTCTCCAAGCTGGTATAATTTTTGAGTAATGCATATCTTTGAGTAACGTTTCTTTGTTTATTATTGTTTTTTGTTTATATCTTTGAGGACCAATAAGCTATGTTGTATACATTCAAAGTTCTTATTTATAAGAGAATTACACTACCCCATCTCTTCATAATTCAAAGAGGAATTTTCTGGGCAGAAAATTTTGTCACCATTTTTTTTCTCCAAATGAAATGGAAGCTGTTTCATTATCTTATAAGATTTATTATTATTATTATTATTTTAATCTGAGGCAAGTAAGTTTTTGTTTTATTCTCACATCAAAGACAATGTTCTTTTATTGACTGGAAGTTTGTGGAGTTCTCTGCTTTTGAAAAGTCATAATATTATGTATAATCATTGGTTTCTTTTCAATAATAATTTTCTTAGAAAATGAGTCCTTATAAGATGTATAGTCTGGTAATCTTCACTTCATGAATGGTGTCCCCTATTATATATTTATTTCTCTTTTATGATTTTCTTCTGGTCTCCTCTTCTGGATATCAATTGAACATTTTGAGGTCTATTGCTATCTTCCATATCTACCATCGATCATCTTCTTTCATTGACAAATTCCCTTTATATTTTCTTCCAAATATTCAGGAAGCATAAGATTTTCTGCACAATGTTGATATGACTCTGTTATGCCTTAAATACTGATTTACTCTGTGACCGTATTTTAAATTTATTTATAATCTTTCATATCTCATCCACCTTTTTTTTACTATCCAGATCCCAACCATCTTATTTTCCATGCCTATATATTGTCTTTTCACAATAATTATTCATTCCTTATTTCATTGAATCTTTGTTTTATTAAAACATATACACATATATGATGAAATAATTTATTTCAAAGAAACCAAGAATATACACTGAGGAAAGGACAGTCTCTTCAATAAGTAATGTTGGGAAAACTAGACAGCTACATGTAAAATCTTGAATCTGGACCACAGCAATCTTACACCATACCCTAAAAGGATTAAAGACTTGAATGTGAGATCTGAAACAACAAAATTCCTAGATGAAAATGTGTAGTAAGCTTCTTGACATCGATGTTGGCAATAATTTTTTGGATTGACACCAAAAACAAAGGCAACAAAAGCAAAAATAAACAAGTGAGACTGCATAAAACTACAAAGTTTGTGCACAACAAAGAAAACCATCAACAAGATTAAAAGACAATCTAATGAATGTGAGAAATTATTTACAAAGCATATTTCTGATAGAGAGTTAATATGCAAAATATATGGAGAAACCATAAAACTCAATGACCAAAATAAATAATTAAATTAAGTAATGGGCAGAGGAACTAAATAGCCATTTTTTTTTCCAGAGAAGACGTACAGGTGGCCAACCGGCACACGAAATATCACTCATCATCAGGGAAATGCAAACCAAAACCACACTGAGATTATCACCTCATGCTTGTTGGAATGGTTATAATCAAAAAGAAAAGAAACAACAAGTGTTTGCAAAGGATGTGGAGAAAAGGAGAGCTTTGTCCACTGTTGGTGGGAATGTAAATTGGTACAGCCACAATAGTAAACAGTATGGATGTTCTTCCAAAAACTAAGAGTAGAACTATTATATGATCCAGCAACTTCACTTCTGGAAAACATTAACTAAAAAGATACATGTGACCCAAATTATTGCAACATTATTTACAATAGTCAAGACATAGAAGCAAACTAAATGATGTCCATCAATGGATGAATTGATAAATAAAAAGTGATTACCTATCTATCTATCTAGCTACCATTATGCATATGTGATATATATGTGATGTATATATGTGATATGTACACACATGCATGATGGAATATTATTAAACTAGTATAAAAGGAAGAAATTTTGCCATTTGTGACAACCTGGTTGGATCTTGAAGGCATTGTGCTAAGTGAAATAAGTAAGACCAAAAAGGGAATATGCTGTATGATCTCACTTATATGTGGAATCAAATAAATACATAAATACATAAACCCAAGCTCATAGATGCAGAGAAGAAATTGATATTTACCAGTTAGGGGAGCAAGGGTGAAATGAGTGATGGTAATCAGAAGGTACATACTTCCAGTTCTAAAATAAGTCAGGGGGATGTAAGATACAGCATAGTGACTAAAATTAATAATATTGCATTGCATATATAAAGGTTTCTAAGAGATTAGATTTTAGAAGTTCTCATCACAAGAAAAAATGTAATTATGTATGGTGACAGATGTTAACTAGACTTATTGTGGTGATTATCTTGCCATATAAACAAGTACCAAATCATCATATTGTATATTTGAAGCTAGTATATTGCTATATGCCAATTACAACTCCATAAAATACACACACATATATTTATTTTAAAAATTATTTGGTCGTCTTGTTCTTGTTTTTCTCATCACAAAACTATATGTTCAATGTAGAAAATGAGAAAAGTGCAGGAAAATGTAAAAAGTAATAAAAATTATGTATAATTTTGTCATATTAATATTTTAATATATTTTATTCCAGTAATTTTTTAATCTCTAAACAGTGGCTATGAAAATGCAAGCATCACCAAATTTCTTTTATTGTTGGACATTAAAAATGTTTAACTAAGAGAATTTGTTAATTTCATAAGAGAAGCCTGCTCATATGCTTTTCCCATTTGGAAATTTTGTAGAAAATTTGGTAAGAACTAAAAACTAATAAGAAAAAAAATAAATCCCAATTCCTGATTTTTTTTATTTTAAAAATTATAGGTTTAAAAAATGATTCCCATGGTAAAAAATATGACGTTCTTTTTGAACGTTCTTTTTGTTTTTATTTTTACATTATATTTTGTATTTTATATTGCATTTTCTATTATATTACATAACCTTTCTATAGACCTTTGCATTGTCATCTTTTCATGTAGAGAGTTATATCAAGTTCTGATATTTATTAGTAAACGGGAATGAGTAGATTGCCCCTCTATCCACTGTCCACCCAAATAGTGTTGAAATTATGTTTAGTTTGCAATTTCATACATCTCCTAATTTAATTTACCTGGAGTTTTCAGATTTTGTTTTTTATATCTCTTTGTGTGGCTGAGAAGGATTTCCTAGCCTTGTTTCTTGGACTCTTTATATAAATGACATTTTTTAAACTAAATGTTTTGAAATAGAGCAGACAGTATAGAGTTGTGGTTAAGAATCCAAGTTTTGGAAGACACAATTTTAGCTAGCTTGGTCTGCAAAATTGAAATAATTAAAACTATCTAATCATAAGAATTACATGAAATAATATATATATATATATGTATATATATATATATATTGCTTAAATTGTATGAGTAAACAAAGTTAAATCTCAATAAGATAAATTTCTGCTATTATTATGCATAATTTTGTATCCACAGTCCTTAACTCAATATTCTTTTCATAGAATATTCCTTGCCAGCAAATATTCTTTAAGAATATGATCTTAACAGGTGTATTATGTTCCACTAGATGATTATACCTTATTTATTGGACTTTTAGCCAAATCTTTAACTTCTAATTTTTCATTTTTTTGTAAATAGCACTGCAGTAAACATAGTTTTCCATATAATTTTGAATCAACTACTTATTCTTTTATTAGGATTGATTTGTAGAAGAAGCGTTGCATGTCAATGTCCACATTTTATGGTTGTAGAGATATATTATCAAATTTTCTACAGTAAGTTTGTATCAATTTACATCCTCACAAAAGTGCTTGGGAATATTATTATAACACTCTCATTATTCCCTGAATTATCTGGAAGGGTCTGCAATTGGGGCTTTAAAAAAATCTTATCATTAACCAGTCATGAATACACTCATGAACTAGGGTCCAGTGAGCCACTCTACAGTGACTTAGAAGCCAACCTGAAAAGGCTCTTACTGGCCATAACTAGGAGCAGGACAGGGTGAGGTGGGAAGAAGGCATGCCAATAATTAAAATACCTGGAATAGATTGGAACACAATATATACTTCAATTCAGGATCTCATTTTGATTAAAAAACTCTTCCTTGGTCTCCTATGCTAGGGAAGTAACTCATTATTTTGAAAACAGGTAAATAGCAGAAAAGAATAAAGCATAATATGCAGCCATTCCAACTCAAATTGTACTTTAGTGTGACAAAATAATTTGGTGAAGATGTTTCTTTTTATTGTGCTATTCCAGCTCATAAATAAAGAAGTAGAATATCAATCACCATTTGAAATCATTAATGGATTAATGGATCTAGGTGATGACTCTCAATGTCTGCTAACATCACAAAATGAGAGACAAGTAGATATTATGTATCTCCTAATGGTAGTTTATAACATATACTATGAAGAACCATAATTTGCTCAAATTATCTAATTATTTAATAATTTACGAGAAATACAGAGTATAGAGTGACATGTTAAGAATTCCATTGCAATAAAAAAAAATCAGGCTATGGAAAACACTATAGAGCAAATAATCCAGTTTCTTCAACAAATTTGCAAGGGAACAGGTAAGACATAAAGGAACACCCCCAATTTAAAAAGTTATATCAACAAATTACAATTTGTGGAACTTATTTGGATTCACATTCCAACTCAAACAAACCTATTTTTTTAAACAGAAATCAGCAAAATGACAAACTAGGAAGTTCCAAGTTCTCATTACCATTACCCCATACAAACAAACAAAACAGACAACAACAAAAACAAACAAGCAATAACAGTGTGAATCAACTTTATTGAAGCTTTAGAAAGCAGTCAAAGGTTTACAAGCAGCAAAATTAATATCTAAGAGAAACCTATCTTCAAAAGTGTAGTAAAGTTTTGTGACATTTTTTAAAAAAATTTACTCCTGCCCAATCCCCTCCCTGGTGCTGCAGTAGTCTTGGTCTTAAAGAAGTGTCATCTCAATAATAATATTGTAAGTTATACCAAGAGCACTTAGGCTAAATAAATGTCTAAATTGCAAAGGAAGAAAGAAAATGATCTCTGTTTGCAAGTGACCCATCCTCATGTGTAGAAAACTGTAAAGGCTACACAAAATAGTATCAGTGTGAATAAGTTAATTGAATAAAGTTATAGGATACAACATCAACACATGAACATCAGCAGCATTTTTATACAGTAGCATTCATTTACAACAGCACCACAACAGCACTGAATAAACTATTTAGAAATAAATTAAAACAAGGAGGTGAGTACATACACTGAAAACTATAAGCATTGCTCAATCAAATGAATGGAATTTATTTATATTATAAATATGTATTTATTTATTTATCCATTTATTTATTAGAAATAAGTAAGTGGTAAAACAATGTTTTTATGAATTCGAAGACTGACTAGTGTTAAGATAACAATACTACACAAAGCAATCTATAGATTCAATACAGACCCTACCCAAATCCTAATGGTGTTTTTGTAGGAATGGAAAATCCCATCCTAAAATTCTTATGGAATTTAAAGGGACCCCAAATAGCCAAAACAATCTGGAAAAAGTGAAACAAATTTGGGAGACTCACAAGTTCTGATTTCAAAATTTACTATGGAAGTGTAGTAATCAGAGTCTGGCACTATCCTAAGGACATACATAGAGACAAATGAAATAGAATATAGAGCTCAGAAATAAACCCTCACATATATGATCACTTGATTCTTAACAAGGGTGCCAAGACCATTCTATAAGAAAAGAATAGTGTCTTCAACAACTGTGAGAAAACTGGATATCCACAACCTGTAGATTATATTATTTTCAAAAATAAATACTAAATAAATCAGACCACCATTTGACCAATATTTATTGGATATGCTATGAAATGTATAGGCAACCAAAAAATAGATTAATTGTATTTCATCAAAATTAAAAACTTTTGTTACTGAACAACACTCTCAAAGGAGTGAAAGGCAACTTATAGGATGGAAAAAATGTTTGATAAATAACATATCTGATAAGGCATTATTATACAGAATATGTCAGGAAATCCTACAACTCAACAGCATAACACCATCAAAAAATTGGCAAAGAACTTGAATGGACATTTCTCTGAAGAAGGTATACAAATAGGCAGTAAGGACATAAAAAGCTTCTTAACATCACTACCCATTTGAGAAATGCATCAAAACCACAATGAGACTCAACTTCACACTCATCAGAATAATGGAAATTGGTGTTGGCAAAGATGTGGAAAAAATAGAGCCGCTCTTGTACAATGGAAAAATTAGAACCATCACCATTACTATTTAACATAGTACTGGACGTCTTAGCCTCAGAAACCAGACAACAAAAAGAAAAAAAGTGCATACAAATCAGCAAGGAAGAAGTCAAACTTGCACTATTTGCAGATGACATGACACTTTACATATAAAAAGCAAAAGACCACCAAAAATTACTAGAACAAATACATAAATTCAGAAAAAATCACAGAATATAAAATCGATGTGCAGAAATCTGGTCGCATAATAACAGAGCAGCAGACAAATAAATCAAGGGATTGACCTCATTTCCAATTGCACACAAAACAATAAGATATGTAGGAATCAACCTGACAAAACAGGTAAAGATTTGTACTCTGAAAAACTATAGAACACTTATGAGCCAAATTACAAAGGACAAAAAGAAATGGGAAAGCATTCCTTGCTCATGGACTGGAAAAACAAATATTGTTAAAATGTCTATACTACCCCTAAGCAATCAACCCATTTAATGTCATCCCTACCAAAATACCACCAACATTTTTCACAGAGCTAGAACAAACAATCCTAAAATTTGTATGGAACCCTAAAAGACCCCTAATAGCCAAAGCAATCTTGAAAAAGAAAAACAAAGCAGGAGGCATCAGAATCCCAGACTTCAAGGTGTATTCCAAAGCTGTAATCATCAACACAGTATGGTAGTGGCACAAAAAAAAAAAAAAAAAAAAAAAAAAAAAAAAAAAAAAAAACCACTCAGATCAACGGAAAAGAATAGAGAACCCAGAAATGGACTCACAAACATATGGCCAACTACTCTTTGACAAAGCAGGAAAGAATATCGAATGGAATACAGACGGTCTCTTTAGCAAGTGGTGCTGGGAAAACTGGACAACGTCATGCAAAAAAATGAACCTGGATCACTTTCTTACACCATACACAAAATTAAACTCAAAATGGATGAACAACCTAAATATAAGACAGGAAGCCATCGAAATCCTCGAGGAGAAAGCAGGCAGAAACCTCTTTGACCTTGGCTGCAGCAACTTCTTACTCAACACGTCTCCAGAGGGAAGGGAAACAAAAGCAAAAATGAACTATTGGGCCCTCATCAAAATAAAACCTTCTTCACAGTGAAGGAAACAATCAGCAAATCTCAAAGGCAACCGACAGAATGGGAGAAGATATTTGCAAATTACATATCAGATAAAGGGTTAATATCCAAAATCTATAAATAACTTATAAAACTCAACACCAGAAAATAAATAATCCAGTGAAGAAATGGGTAAAAGACATGAATAGACACTTCTCCAAAGAAGACATCCAGATGGCAAAACAATACATGAAAAAAATGCTCAACATCATTCATCACCAGGGAAATACAAATCAAAACCACAATGAGGTACCACCTCACACCTGTCAGAATGGCTAACATTAACAACTCAGGCAACAACAGATGTTGGCGAGGATGCAGAGAAAGGAGGATGCAGATCTCTTTTGTACTGCTGGTGGGAATGCAAACTGTTGCAGCCACTCTGGAAAACATGATGAAGATACCTCAAAAAATTAAAGATAGAACTACCCTATGACCCAGCAATTGCACTACTAGGTATTTATCCAAGGGATACAGGTATGCTGTTTCAAAGGGACACATGCATCCCAATGTTTATAGCAGCACTATAAACAATAGCCAAAGTATGGAAAGGGCCCAAATGTCCATCGAGGGATGAATGGATGAAGAATATGTGGTATATATATACAATGGAGTATTACTCAGCAATCAAAAATAATGAAATCTTTCCATTTGCCACTATGTGGATGGAACTAGAGGGTAATTTGCTAAGTGAAATTAGTCATAGAAAGACAAATATCATATGACTTCACTCATATGAGGACTTTAATATAAAAATGCATGAACATAACAGATGGGAAGCAAAAATAATATATAACAAGGAGGGGGACATAAGAGTCTCTTAAATATGGAGAACAAACAGAGGGTTACTGGATGGGTTGTGGAAGGGGGATGGGCTAAATGAGTAAGGGGCATTAAAGAATCTACTCTGAAATCATTTTTGCACTATATGCTAACTTGGATATAAATTTTAAAAATATATTAAGTAAAAAAATTTAAAAAAATATTTAGTGTATTTTTCAAAAAGAGTAATTAGGGTGATAGATTTTACTGGGTACAGTTTTGGCTACTAAAATAAATTGTCACTACCAGCAAGTGATCAATAATATCATGAACATGGTTTATCCTAATACAAGAGAAAGAGTGTAAACTTTTGGCACCGTTTGTATGGAGTTTATACTCTTATCCATTCTGATACCTTATGTCTTTTGATTGGGGCATTTAGTCAATTTACATTCAGAATGATTATTGAAAGATACAGATTCAGTTTCATTGTGTTATATGTAGGTTCATGTTTGTGGTGATGTCTCTGACCTGTTGTAGTCTTTGCTGCTTTCCACTCACAGAGTTCCCTTTGGGATCTCTTGCAGGGATGGTTTAGTGGTAATGAACTCCTTTAGTTTTTGTTTGCCTACAAAACCCTTTATATCTTCTATTCTGAATGACAGTCTTGCTGGATAAAGGATTCTTGGCTGTGTATTTTTCCTATTTAGTACATTGAATAATTTCTGTCACTCCCTTCTCACCTGCCAATTTTCAGTAGACAGGTGTGCTACCACCCTTATTTGTTTACCTTTGTAGGTTAAGGACTGTCCCTAGCTGCTTTCAGAATTCTCTCTTTATCTTTGTATTTTGCCAGTTTCACTATGATGTGTTATGGTATTGACCTGCTTTTGTTGATTTTGAAGGGAATTTTCTGTACCTCTTGGACTTGAATGCCTGTTTCCTTCCCCAAATTAGGAAATTTCTCAGCTATAATTTGTTCAGATAAACCTTCGGCCTCTTTCTCTACCTCTTCCTGAACTTCTATGATATGGATATTGTTTCATTTCATGGAATCATTTAGCTCTCTAATTCTCCCCTCATGATCTAGTTATTTCCTTTCCCTTTTTTCAGCTTAATAATTTTTCATAATTTTGTCTTCTATTTCACCTATTCTCTCCTCTGCTTCTTCTATCCTTGCTGTCACTGTATATAGTTTATTTTGCATCTCATTTATAAAATTTCTTAATTAATTGTGACTACTTCTTTGATCTCTGCAGCAAAACTTTCTCTCTTGTATGTTTTTCTTAAGCCCAGCTATTATTCTTATGACTGTTTTCTAAATTTTTGTTCAGCTATATTGTTTATATCTGTTTTGAGCTATCATTTCTTCTTGAATTTTCCTTGGAAGAGAATTCTTCCATTTCATCATTTTGACTAAGTTTCTGTCCTTTGTGTGTTTTAATAGCTTGTTATGTGCCCTGCACCTGTAAGTACTAGTATATTTAAAAGGAGTCATATACTGTCTAGGCCCTGGCACTTCAGGAAGTGTTTTAGAGTATGTTGTGTGCACTCTGTCATTGTGTTTTGGATGCTTTATCCCATTGGTTGGTCTTCTGCAAAGCTCCTTCTTGCTTCAAATGGTGGAGTGTTTGGACTTTCAACCAGGTGTGCTCTGATCTGTTCACTGAAGTAACCCTGGAAAAAAAGAAAGGCATGGGGGAAGTTTTATTCCATACAAAGAGATAAATGAAAGGGGAGAAAAGAAGATCAAGCAGAGAATCAAAACAAACTCTAATCAAGAGAGAGGGAAAGGAAAATAAAGAATAATATAGAAAAGGTGTAAAAAAAAGAATGGAATAAAAATGCCTGGTTAAACAAAGAAACAAACAAATCAGAAATATATATATATATATATATATATATATATGTGTGTGTGTGTGTGTATACACATACATGTGTGTGTATGTGTGTGTGTGTGTATGTGTAAAAAAGTTGACCAAAAACAAATCAGAAACTATAATCCTGATTCCAAAAGAAAAAAAAAAAAAAGAAAAACGGACAAAAACAAAAAACAAAACAATCAGTTGTCTGTTGATGCCTGGGACTGGTGGTTATGCTGGTCTGGAAGAGAGGCTGGCTGTTTTGGGTCCATCTTCTTCCAGTAAGTAAGCAGTTGCCAGACACTGAGGGGTGGGGTTTGGTGCATGCAGGTACCGCCTCCACTGGGGACCACTGTGCTGCTCCATGAAGGCCCACCTCGGTGGTGTTGGGGAGAAAATGGTGACACCCCAACCTCTCCTCACTGGACAGGATGTCTCAAACCACTAGCACAGGCCGTGAGGTCTTTTTAACCTGTTCCACAGTTCTCCTGCACCTTCTAGGTGCTCAGCTGGGATTCAAAACCCGATGTCTTGGGGCACCTGGGTGGATCAGTTGGTTAAGTGACCTTCAGGTTAGGTAATGATCTCAAGGTTCATGAGTTTGAGCCTTGTGTTGGGCTCTGTGCTGACAGCTCAGAGCCTGGAGCCTGCTTTGAATTCTGTGTCTCCCTCTGCCCTCCCCCAATCTCTCTCTCTCAAAAATGAATAAACATAAAAATAAAAATTAAAAATTAAACATTCAAAACCTGATGTGCACCACGCAGCCCCTGTTCTAGTGTAGTGCCACTCAGCCCTGCCAATAAAAGGTTTTTGGCTTGTGCCTGCTGGGTCTTTTGTCCTTGTGGAGGCAATAAACCCTCTTCCCACAGTATTCAAGGAAGGGGACTGTTCTCTCTCAGTGTGCCCCAGAGATTGCTACAGCTCCTAGACCAGCTCCTTCCCCACCAGGTGGGCACACACCACCGGCTCTGTTCTAGAGAAAGGTGCACACTTTAAAAACCTGCAAGTTCCAGCTCCTAAGGCTGTTAAAAATAGAACCTGGCACTCTCTGTATTTCTTGTTCCCTATCCATGGTCTTGAAAGTTTTTCCCCAATACTGAAGCCTTCATTCTCTCCCTTTTGTCTCTCCACAGAAGGGGTTCCCTCCCCGTTTTATCTTCCCCAATTCACATACATGCACCTCGATCCCACCAAGCTGTCTCCCTCCACCTGTGGAATTCCTTCTGCCACTCCACAGGTTGATTTCCTGGGTGTTCCAAGTGATCTGACCTCAAGACAGCTGTGTTTGAGGGATGAGGGAAATCCCAGTCCCCCTACTTCTCTGCAATCTTAACTCCTCCTCCCTAGAGTTTATACTCTTAGACAAGTGAGTACAGATTACAGTATGTGATGTTATTAAAGGTTGTCATCATCTTATCCAAAGTTAGTTCTTAGTGACTTTTTGTAGCCCTCTGTGTTTGTTTATATTTTTATTAAAGAGAAAACACATTAAAATATTTGAAATTGCTATGAGCCTAAAGGCTCTTAACAAATAGTTAACTTTACATTTATGCCAGTTATGAGGAATTTATATACAAGTAATTGATATAATAACAAAAAAGAAATAAAAATGAGATTAAAAAATATAAATGTGTGGAAGTATGAATAAGGGCAGAGCTAAATTCATTATTTTAGATCAATTTCAGGTACACCAAAGCCAAATAAGTAATGTTGTTTGCATTAAGTGAGAAACAGTGGCTTAATATGGGAAAATTTATTATAAGATTGTAGAATTCATACAACCTAAATTCCTCAACACTTGTACAGTTTTGTGTATTTCACAATACAGATATCAGTGAGATAGAATCACTGTATTTGTGAAACTGACTTGTGTATGAATTTGTTTATATGTAAATCAAATCTATTACAGAGTACCTAACAGAAATAAAAATATGTAATTTCTATATTCAAGAAAATTATACCAAATGAAAAATAAAACTTCGCAATGTTAAGAGATTTGATGTGTTTTACAAAAAAATTCAAAAAAATTTTTAAATATTTTAAATTTAAAACATGTTCTACCATGTGATTGAGTGAAGAACTTACTTTAAAAAACCACACACAAAGGATGGAATTTATTGTCAGGACGTTAGCTGATATATTCATGCTGCTTTCCGAAGTCTAAACCCTATAAATTGAAAAGAAAAACACAGAATTATTTAATTTAAATTTCAAACAAAAAGAAATGCCAATTAAACTAAAAATCGACAAGAATTTGCAGTGGTTAGTTTTTTTTCCTTCTTTTTTTTTTGTATAAGAAATAGAGTATGCATGAGTAATATCATGAGTATCCCACACACTTTAATGTTGAAGTCATATTGTAAATCTCTGACTTCTTATTACTAAGGATACTCTTTTCCTGTTGCCTCTCACTCTTGACAGATCTTGGTCTCAACAACAAATTCGTTGGGGAAGTGTCTAATCTTCCAGCATTTATCAATGGCACGTTTGTTGAAACCTGTGAGAAAATGCACATAAGAAGTGGTTTTTTAACTTTCTATGTAAATTAAAACATATCTAGATTTGCTGTCTACATTTCCACTCTACTCCATCTTTAGTTTCCTTCACTTTCCAAATAACACAGGTTGAAGGAAAGAATAAATTTCCTACCCAGCAAGAGGTCTCTTCTACGAAGGCGGAAGGACTTGCGGTTGTTGCAAAGTTGGTAAATAAATATGCCAAGGTTGCTAACATCACGGATCTCCTCTACAGCAACCAGGTCTTCACGAACAACATATGTGTGAGACAGGTATCTGCCACTCTAAAATTTTTATAAAAAGATTGAAATAAGAACTTAAAAACACCATTTCAATCCTTTCCTACAGCAGGTATACTTTTTTCTAATAGACTTTATTTTTTAGAGCAGTTTTAGGGTTACAGCACACTTTTTTTTAAGGCTTATTTATTTATTTTGCGAGAGACAGAAACAGTGTGAGCGAGGGAGGGGCAGAGAGCGAGGGAGAGAGAATCCCAAGCAGGTTCCACGCTGTCAGCGTACAGCCAGATGTGGGGCTTGAACACACAAACTGTGAGATCATGCCCTGAGCTGAAACCAAGAGTTGGATGCTTAACCAACTGAGCCACCCAGGCGCCCCCTACAGCACACTTTTTATTTGAAAACTATTTCAACAATATGGAATGTTGTGGCTCAAATCATTTGTTTTTAATGAGGAAGCAAATGCTGAAGTGAAAATTTGACATCCAAAATACGTACTTCCAGTTTGCCAAAGAACTCCACCAAATTCTTTGGAGGAAGAACAACAGAAGTATTGAGAGGCATCAGATAACAGTTCCCTAGGAGCAAGTCCAGGTAAGCAGTCATGCCCTGTTGGGGAAAGGGAAAAGTTAACTATGATGTAAAGAGCATTAATTCTTCAGATTGTAACTACCATTATAACAAGTAGCTACAGACTTTTAAAATCTGCTAATGTATATTCAATAGCAAAAGATTGAAAAAGGGTTTGTTGCAAAAAGATGTACATTTATGAACAGATTTAATACTTACTAATAAACTAAGAAAAAAATCAGGAAAACCTAAAGAAGTGAGAAATCCACCTTTTCAAAGTCGTGAATAATAGCTGCAGGATCACTATCAGAGAAACTGGGGACAGGCACATCAATGATTGCGATGTTGTCATCTTCACGGATGTCAGCTTCCTCTGTCACAGGCAGGAAGTAGGGCTCTGCTCCTTGAAGGGAATTTGCAGGGTCTTCAGAGTCAAAGAAGCACATCTCTCCATGGTAGATGGTATTCTAATAGACAAAAAGGGAGAATTAAAAAATTTTAATACTTACTACCATGACATTTGAATCATTCCTCACACTCACATCAATTCATTGTACAGTTTGTCAAGCTGAGGATTTCTGATTACAGTTGTCACCATGAAGACAAATTAATTTTAGAAATTGAATGGTAATTTGAAAATTTGTCCTAAATCTTAATTTCTCTGGTGACCACCACAGATTTACTTAAGTTGATACTACAGGTATAGCAATTAGTAATTCAAATTATAAGGATTATAATTTTTATTACCTTGGGCACGAAGTACTTGTAAATGCAGGCTCCACCAACAATAAGTCCTGCCAAGATGTATGAAAGAGTAAGCATGCATCTACCAGAGGAGCCCTCTTTTTCCTGGGTGGCAAATTGGAGCTCCTGTTTATTAAAAAGCAAGACCAAAAACAAAAACCAGATTGCACTTTTAGTCACATAGCTGCTTTGTACATAATTTACTTTCTTGAAATACCACATAATTTTTAAAAGATGTTATTAAGACATTCTAGATTAAAATCATTTCCAGATAACTTCTGATATTTAATAGATGTAAAAACATCCAATTATATTAACCTTCCTTCTGGCATTTACAAATCCAACTGCAGACATGAAGTTTTTTTCAAAATACACACTTCTAGAATCAGCTGAAAATAACAATTATTTTATGGAATAAATTATCCTCTTTAAATAAATGGAAGTTGTTAATTTTTAGACTTTTATAGTGATAGAATCACTAAGCTTCTTGAATATAATTATGTTGTTTTACTATTTCTTGTAAATCAACTTTTTTGCCAATTTAAAGGTGAATTAATGTATTTTGATTTATTAAATGATTTTCAAAAAGCCAGTTTTAAAATTTGTTTTATATAAAAAGTTCTATAAGACATATTTATGTCATTTCTCCCTATTCTAGAAATTAAAATTTTGAAAATGAGATATATTTCTTAATGTTCCTAATTTTAGTGAGAAATTAGCCTTTTCAATATCACCCACTGTTCTGTAATTATTTACTGCATGAATGTAATAATGTTTTCCAAATTCTGGATAAAACACTAGATTTTACAGTACAAGATTTGTGATAGCTGTGACCAAAAGCTGTGCATATAACAATAAAATTCTGTTAAATCCATAATTTGTTCAGGAATTGGAACCAGAAAGACCCAAAGCAAACATGTAACTGATTAACTCTGTATTCTTCCGAAGGTAATGGACCATGGGACCCTCCAATCCCATTCTTTTATTTTTTATTTATTTGTTTATTTTTTTAATGCTTATTTATTTTTTGAGACAGAGAGAGACAGAGCACGAGCAGGGGAGGGGCAGAGAGAGAGAGAGAGACAAAGAATTCAAAGCAGGCTCCAGGCTCTGAGCTATCAGCACAGAGCCCAATATTGAGCGCAAACACAAGAACCGCCAGATCATGACCTGAACCGAAGTCAGAGGCTTGACCGAATGAGCCACCCAGGAAACCCCCTCCAATTCCATTCTTGTATGTCACAGTATGTTCTAAGCAGCATTGTATTATTATGCAAGGATAGAATAAATGATATCAGCGAACTTTGTTTCTTGTAATTAGTGGGTAAATCATTCAGACTGGTATAAAAATATAATTATTGTAGTATTTCAGGACATTAATTCTTTTCCATGACAACTACTATAAAGGTTATGGCACCCAATTCACCTTCAATTAATCTGGTGAAAATAGATGCATGGATTATAAGGAGAGACAATTATTTGGTAAATGGCTTGTCAAAAAATTATATTTCTTTAAAATTCAAAGAAGTTTGGTATTCACATTTTCTTAGCTAAATTCATTTAAATTGAAACCTTCTATTAATACTGTATAAACCTTGAAGGCTGTTACTTGTCCCAATAGTTTTCAAAACTTATACATTTTTTCTATCAAAAAACTAACCTAAAATTAACATTACAATAGCAGAATTATAAATTATGACTGTGAATCACAGTAATCTAGAGCTAGAGACTTAGCAATTATATTTTAGATGATTAAATTGAGGTCCAGGGGCGCCTGTGTGGCTCAGTCGGTTGAGCATCTGACTTCGGCTCAGGTCGTGATCTCACAGCTCGTGAGTTCGAGCCCCACGTCAGGCTCTGTGCTGACAGCTCGGAGCCTGGAGTCTGCTTCAGATTCTGTGCCTCCCTCTCTCTCTGCCCCAACCCACTTGCATTCTGTCTCTGTCTCTCAAAAAATAAAATAAAATAAACATTAAAAAATTAAAAAAATGAATCTTTAAAAAAATAAATTGAGGTCCAAAGAGATGAAGTGACTTGCCCATAAGTCACAAAATAACTTAATTTGAAATACTCAAAGCAATGAATTTATTTTTTTTCTTGTCACTGCAATATGAGAAAATCAATTTACACTGCAATTTCATTTATTATTAAGCAAGGTCTAAGTATTAGAGTTTCAATTTAATAAAATTCCCTACCATTCTAGGAAGGATTTTTTTTTTCATTTAAATTTGCTGGAACTCAGGATGGCATGGATTCTCATTTACCATAGCTAATTTCTCTCTAAACTGTATTGTAAAGTCATTGTACACAACCTCTGACATACTATTCTGTTGTGATCAGTTTCCTTTTTTTAATTTTTTAAACGTTTATTTATTATTGAGAAACAGAGAGAGACAGAGCATGAGCATGGGAGGGGCAGAGAGAGGGGAGACACAGAATCTGAAGCAGGCTCCAGGCTCTGAGATGTCAGCACAGAGCCTGACACAGGGCCAGAACTCACAAACGCAAGATCATGACCTGAGCCAAAGTGGGATGCTTAACCGACTGAGCCACCTAGGCGCCCCAGTTGTACTCAGTTTCTAATGAGCAGATTAATACATCACAATATAATGTGCCAAGTATTATTAAATCTGTGTCCTGTAGTGGCCAGGTCAAGATCCTGTGGAAGCTTCTCCAACACATAGCAAAGAAATATAATCATAGTACTAATGTTCATTTTTGTTTATTCCTCATCACACCACAGGCCTAGAAGAAGTACTGCTTGCATATTAACTGCATCCAACTACAAATCATGAAGTTTTTGGTCGTGAGAGAAAAATAAAGGGATTACTGTGTGGCTATATTTAACTACTGGCATCTCATTAGACCTCCCAAAAATCTGGCCATGTTTCACTTACAAAGTGGGTAGGACAGTTACATATTTGATCTTAAGTCATTTAATCAAAACTTCCACAATGCAAGGGAGTTTTACTTTTGAGTTCTGAAATGTATAATACCCAAAAGCGAGTTTGATTGCTTGGTTAAATATTAAACATTTCTGTGATAAAAACTCTGCATAAGCACATAAGCATTTCAAATTGTGTGCATAATAAGTTTTTACTACATGGATTCTCATTTCACTCAAAGTACTTTTAAAAACTCCACTCTGAACACAGAATTTAAAGTTTTAAAAAGAGAAGATGACAAGTTAAGACAGATCTGGAAACCGACACTGCACAGATTTAGTAGAACAAGAAAGAAATACAATTGTCCCTTTTAACATTGAGATTTTACTGAGGAAAACAAGTAGTTTCCAAACACTGAACCATGTTAGATGTTTAAAGGAAATAGAAATTGGACTAAATAAATAATGGCTAACATTTTGGGGGAGAAACTACCTCAATTTCTGGCAATGCTAGAAGTTTAAATTACAAGGTCGGACCTGCTTCAGATCTCTCTACGGGGGAGGTGGTAGAAGGGATATCACGAAAAGGAAGTACTTAAAAGAAGAAAAAAATAAACCTCAACATTTCTTTTTAGGGATGAAGAGTGCTGCCTTTACGAAATGCCTCTCTGAAAACATACAAGGATCCTGCAGTAAGAAGTCACAGTGAACATCTCAAATTCTAATTAAAACCAACCTCAATTTTGACAGCTCCTTTACCAAATGCTTAAAACTGCCTATGACTAGGGAGAAATTGAAAATATACACAGGCGTACACAGACACATACTAGTCCCAACCCATACAGCTTTGAGTCAAAGCTGTTCTTTGCCCCACAACCCACCCCCACATTCAGAAATCCTAGAAAGATTTAAATTCATAGATCTTTATCCATACCAAAAGCAAACAAAGAACAATTAAATCTCTTCCCCTTGCTCACCGTATCTGCTCCATCCCTGCGGATGCTCTATGCACCCCTGGAGCTGGACACTGAACAACGTGCGTCTAGATGATCCTCAGCACCCCCCCACCACCAACATGTTCCCCAGGAAAGGGTGACATTGGGTCCCAAGGGTTCTCCTAAAACGCTCTCTAACATCCCTTCAAGAGATGTACCACATGGGCTAGAACCCACGGAAAGTAGTGCGATGCATGGGGATGTTAAGGGGCGTGGGGCACTACAGAGGGAAGGCGGCCTGACTAGAGGGAACTGGAGAACCGGTAAACCAGATGAACAGAGCGGGGAGGGCAGCTTTCATTTTGTCCTCCATCACTTGCCTCTTCCTTCCCCCGAAATCACCCCCTCTCCACCTTACCGACCCTAGCAGGCAGGCTGGGGTGGAGTCGGTAGTGCTACCTTGCGGGTCAAGATCTGAGCTCCCACCGTTCGGTTTACAAGGGCCTCCACGTCTTGCCGTGCCTCCTCTTTTTGCACCGCTGTGACTGTATTGAAGGCTGTTTTCACCATCGTGTATCTTTGGGCTGTGCGGTAAGGCTTGGCTGGAATCAGCGTCTTGGGTTGCAGGTTGTAAAGAGAAGAGATCGCGCTAGCCCTAACAGGACCTACTTTCTCCCTTGCCTGTCTTAAGCAGCTGCAAACCCAGGTTTGGGGATACTTATGACGCAGACCTAAACTGGGTGGGAGACTGTGGGAGCGTCCAGGGAAGGGCTGAGGGAGGAGCGGGAGGGGGTCCAAGTGCTGGGTTGGGGGTGGGGGTTGCCCAAGAGGAAAGAGAAGGGGAGGTGGAGCCCTTGGGCAGCTGGGGCTTGAAGTGCCTCACCTGCTCTCCAGGCATGCTCCCACCCACCCTCTGCACCCTCAGATAAGAACAAGACAGGAAGGAAGTCTGCTATATTGTATCTTTCTGCCTCTGTCCAGGCCACAATAGCCCCTGAGTCTGATTTTGTTTTCCCAAACCTGAACCTGCCTCCCCCGAAGGGGCCAGGAACTGTAACTTGGCACCAACTCAAGCTTCCTCAGCTGTGCACTGAGGAAGGTCCCAAAAGCACAGTCCATGACTATTGTGTACCTTTATAATAATACCTTCCCTTTAAAGAACACTCAGAAGTCTGTTTATAGTTACTTGGTTTATTCTCTCATCATCTTGTTTTCTTTCTTGGCGTTTGTTTGCTTTGTAACTTCAGTTCCCCAACCTAGAAATAAATACATAAATAAAAATCAGAAATATAGCACTCCTGCCTCTTCAACTCCCCATTTTGCAGGTAGGAAAAGATGACACAGAGGAGTGTGGAAAGCTCATAGTGAATCTATGAAATAATCCAGACCCTTTCACTTTCTCAGATCAAGGAAACCAGAGTAAGGTGTCAGTACAGACCTTGTTTCTCTTCAGCCACTAGTTGTGAGATCTGCAAAGAGAAAAGCAAAGGTATGTATACCTATGCATTTAGGGAGGTAGAAGCATGAAAAAAAAAAAACAATAATCCCAAAGAGGGCTGAGTTAGAAAGCATTATTAGAACATTTACATGTGCAACTAGTATAACCATACCATTTATTCACAATCAAGATCAGATAAGGTATAACAACCAGCCTACCTTAATGCTATTTCACTAGATTCCAACTAGTAAATTGATCTTAAAAAACAAACAAAAAAATAACACTTCAGAGAATTGACTAAACCTCCTGGTAGACTACTGTTTAATAGCAAGACAGAGGAACTAAAGAATTTTTCACGTCATTAAGTTTTGTCCTATTAAAATACAACACCCTTGTTTTTCTTTTGACCTTGAAGCCTCCAAGCCAAATGCAAAAATAAATGTACCTTCTTTAATCTGAAACTCATTTAGGAAATAATATTTTTATCAGAAAGTTAGTGGCTTTTTTTTCTTTATATATAATAACCATTACACAGAGCTTCCCACCCTTCCCCTACACCCAACCTAACAAATCTTGACTACTCCCTGACATTCACTAGAAAATTAGAGTAATGTCTTAGGAGAAAAAAGTTGGCCTAAAGGCATAATGAAATCTTAGTTTCCCCCTCTTCCTCCTCTTTCTAGGCATAAGAAAGAACCGTCATGTGCCTCCTTTTCCTTTCCAGGCCTTGCTTCTACTTGGCTTTTTTCCTCCTCCACACACTGCCTGCCTGGGGAATGCATAGAGTAGGCTTTCTTTATTGTACACACAAGCCCCGTTTAAATCACTGAGGGCCCTAACAAGACTCCAGGCCTCATTCCCAGTCCCTGTTTGCATTTTAAACAGCTTTGGCAGTTGTGATGAGGAGCTCTCCATCAGAATTATTGTCCTCTGTATTTGCTTGTGTGACTTATGTTTGATGTTTGTTCTCTTTGAACAGAAACTGGAATGTTGAATGACAGGCCTGGGCCCTCTAGTCTTTATATTCCACTCTCTCCATTATGCTAAGTCAGCAGAGCTAAATCTGCTCACAGTTTTATGGTCCTAAACCTGTAAAGAGTGTATTTGCTAAGCAACGAGGAGTTTTCAGTTTTCTGGTATGTACTTTCTTTTAGAAAATCTGGAAGTAGATGCTTCTGCTTCTTTACCATACTCCTGCTCCTTGTTAGCTGCCTGATATTTATCAATATAATCTTTAAAGAGGTGTATTTGGGGGATAGAAGAAAGAGATGTGAATTGGAAGTCTAAATCAGTTCTGTAGCTTCCCAATTTCACAGAACTCAAACCTCAAACTGAAAGCCATGACATAACTAATGTCTATATAAAGACAAGATTATTATAAATATACTTGTGCCTTATAAATGGGTCCCTCAGAAAGGGCACTGCCAACATAGCTATGTCTGAAGGATTTGTTCTTTCAAAAACTGGGAAAAAAAAGAAAGAGACCTTATAGAATCATAAAATATCAGATTTGGATGGGGCCTTAAAAGTTGGGTTCAATTCCCTCTGTAGCTGCCTAGTGAACAGGTGTCTTGCCCAAAGTTCAGTCAGTTAGCAGCAAAGGGAGTCTGGAAGTCTGTTTCCTCAGTTCTTTCTATTATACTTTGCTACCTCTTGTGTTTAGTGTCTTCTCTGACCCAGGTGTTACTTATAATTAAGCTTATATCCCTCTTCCACAAAAACACTTTGCACAGAAAAATCAAATAAAAATAATTTTAAAAAGCTTTTGCCAATGCTATATTATTTCCTCGTTTCATATCCAGTGTTACTTTTCAGGAATTTCCTCCAGACATTTTTGTTGTTGTTGTTTTTGTTTTGTTTATTCCATCAGAATTTGGGAAGTCTATAATCTGTATGAAAGAGGTTTTCTTTCGTTTTGCTATATTTTTAATAGCATTTCGTCCAACATGACACATTCTTAGCTTGGCAAACACAGACACATACAGAAATAAACACAGACAGACACAATGTACCCATTGGTGGCTGATGACAAGAAATGAACAGGTGTGAGGTACAGTGAATATAATCTGCAGTCTGGTCTTCAGGTGGATCCAACATATCACATTGTGATAATTTACTCTGGATTATAATGAGCACAGGTGCTGTAATCATCATTTAGTGTCGGTTTAATATTAACCATTCTGAAGTGCTCACTAAAAAACATCTGGGATTTTTTTTCCCCTCATCTCCTTCTCCTGCTCACCCTACCACATCCTTTTTCTCCTCTTACCCCCACAGAGCCTGATGTTTCCTGTCTAGATTAGAACATTCTGGCTGCATAATGACTATGTGGAAGCAGCCCTGGTCATATTAGCCTTGTACTGATGGTGTGTTCCAAAGCTTCATTACTGTGATTTTAATTAATTGATCTCATAAATTTTGCATATTGAATTCAAAGGTGTTCTTTGAATCTTCACTCAATGACTGTGCACCTATTTATTACTGAGTTGTAACAGCAATTTTCACAGAAGTAAATGCTTTTGGTTTATGTGTTTCTGGTTTTCATGCCTGATCCACAAAGGTTTTATAAATCACTGTGTTACCCCTTTAAATGCCCTATGTTTGTATAAAAGACCTCGTGACAAGGGGCCCTAGCACATTCAATGGAAAGACTATAAAAACTTCCAGAACACTTGACATAAAACTGATGTATTATGTAATAATGTTTCTAGTAGAAACCAGGACCTCATTCATCATAAAAGGCACTCCCTAAGTCCCATGCTGCATATTAAAGAAATGGTCACCCTCTAGTCACACTACAGATTTCCACTCCTAATCAGAGGTGAACAACCTAGAAGTTTTAGAGGAAAATGCTGCTGTGAAAAAAATTAATTTTGCCAAACAAAGAAGCCTTGGGACAAACTCATACAGCAAACCCTTCATTCAGGACCCTTCTTGGGGCCTCAATTTTATCCCTTACAAATTGAGGAAATGGGCCTATAAATCTAGATGTCTTTAGTTTACTTTTTTTGTCAGTGCAAAAGTCTCTGTAGCTGCTCTATTTGCTGGACTTTAGCTTAAGTTGATAAATATTAACTACGGAGCTAGAAGCAATCTTTTGATTAGAATGGTGACAGCACTGAGTCCTTTGGTAGGGTTGTGAAAAGGAGTGTTAGGAAATTAAACAGTGTTTTCCCTCTTCTTTATCCCTATATCTAATCAGCTACCATATTCTACCAAGCCCTGTCAGACAGTATCTCTTGCATCTGTTGCTTTATATTTGCAGTACTGCCATCCTTACTTCAACCTGTTACCAGCTTACTCTTACTTTATTTTGAAAGCCTTTTGAATGTTCTCCCTGCCTGTTCCTGCCCATTTTTGACTCTTCCATACCACCAGTCTTTCAAAAATGCAGCTTATTTAGTGGTGCTCCATTGCTTCCAGGAATAAGGCAAAAGCCCTTTGTCTTAAAGTTAAAATCACCTCATACTTTGGCCCTAACTTCCCTTCAGCAGCTTTAGCTCCCTTACACCTATCCTTTCTCCCAAATAGCTTTATTGACAACTCCCTAAACACAGGTTGGTCAACACTGCTAACACAAAGTTTTGTCAGTCTTTGTACACCCTGGGAATACCCAACTTTATTCCCTTCACCTCAGCAACTTCTAGGTATCCTTCCAATTCCCAGTCAAATCTCATCTTTTTCTTAAGCCTTCTAAGCCACTAAGCCTAAAGTGACCTGTCTCTGAATTTCTTTAGCAATTATTCATTTGGTGAAAAATTATTCACTGTCTTATTTCTTATTAAATTATTTATTTGTAATTTTTAATTAAAGAAACAGTACAACATGAAAGAAATACTTGAGAAATGAGAAGAGTGATAGGGTAGAGGGGCTAACCCCAAATCCCTGGTCCCTAAATGGAAAACTTACTGTTTTTGAGAACATAGGTCTTCTTTCTCCTGTACCATCACTTATGAATTTTTGTGACCTTGAAATGGTTAACATCTCTAAGTCTCAATTTCCCCATCTGGATAATAGGAAAATAATAGTACTTACTTCCCAGGGTTGCTATATTATTAAGAGGTAACTTGCATGAAACTGAGTAAAAACTCAGCCTGGCTCAGGGAATCAAAGTTTTCTAATGTTATTATTTTTATATTCCATTTCAGTCATGCTATATGCATATTTTCATAGAATATGACATGTTATTTTTTCAATTAACAATTCTCCATAAGTATATTTTTCCATTGGAACCATCTTCACACAGATTATGTTTAATTGTTTTATAACAATCTGTAGTATATATACATCATACTTTACTCATGATTTCCCTTATTATTAGGTACTTGAGTTGCCTCCCATAATCTTTTGTTATTATAAATGATATTTTGATTAATTTTTTAGGCATAAAAAGTTCCCTTCATTTGGATGATTTCCTTTGAATGAATTTTTAATTTTTTTTAATGTTTATTTATTTTTGAGACAGAGGCAGAGAGCGAGCAGGGGAGGGGCAGAGAGAGAGGGAGACACAGAATCTGAAACATGGTCCAGGCTCTGAGCTGTCAGCACAGAGCCCAAAGTGGGACTCAAACCCACGAACCTCGAGATCATGACCTGAGCTGAAGTCAGATGCCTAACCGACTGAGCCACCCAGGTGCCCCATCATTTGAATGAATTTTTAGAAATAAGGTTTTTGAGTAAAAGAGTACACACATTGCTATGGCTCTTATGCAAATTAAGATAGCTCTAGTTTTATACATACATCAATTTTGTGTATTATCCCCTAATTAGAAAGTTATATAATATTCAAAATAATATTTAGTTGTGTTTTTTTCTATTTCTTTAAACATTATCATACCAAGTTTGAACATTTTTCATATGTATGTTTGCCACTATATCCTCTCTTACAAATTGTCTGTTCATAGTCTTTGCCCAGTTATCTTTTCGGACCTTAATGTCTTTGTTTTAATTTCTATAGGTACTTTAGAGAGACTATAAAGAATATATTTTTGTGTTATATTTGCCACTATATTTTTCTGGCCCATTATTTACTTGTTTTAGTTATTTTTTAACGTGTAGTAATTTCACATTTGTGTGAAGTCCAGTATGTCAGTATTTTCCTTTGGGATTGCTTTTTTTTTCACTCTTATCCTTCAAAGTTAATCTCCAATCTGCTTCCTTTGACGGCTCTTATTCTTATGTTGTAATGTTGTATTAGTCTATTTTTATTTGACTATTATCAATCTAGATTATAAAGACTCCAAATTCAGGGATTCTATTTTATACTATAGGCAGAGTGGAAAGAGGACTGACTTGTGAGTTCAAAAACCTGTACTTGAAGCCACAATTGCTATGTAACTTTAAATATATCAGTATATTTCTTTTGGCTTCTACAAAACTGATTCCCCCTGTTTTTTTCACAAGTTATTAGGAGTGGCAAAGGTAGTTATGTACATAAGACTTTAATTAATGGCAATGCATCATTAAGCATCAGTTGTAGGGGCGCCTGGGTGGCTCAGTCGGTTGAGCGACCAGCTTCAGCTCAGGTCATGATCTCACGGTTTGTGAGTTAGAGCCCCGCGTCGGGCTCTGTGCTGACAGCTCAGAGCCTGGAGCCTGCTTTGGATTCTGTGTCTCCCTCTCTCTCTGCCCCTCCCCCACTCATGCTCTGTCTCTCTCTGTCTCAGAAATAAACATTAAAAAAAATCAGTTGTAATTATTCGTGTGACCAACAGTGCCTAGCATAGTGCTGCTTTGATAAGAGGCTCTCAGTAAAATTGTGTTTTTTAAAGGTTTATTTTATTTATGAGAGAGAGAGAGAATAAAAGAGTGTGCATAAGTTGGGGAGGGGCAAAGAGAGAGAGAGACAGAGGATTCCAAGTGGGCTCTGTGCTGACAGCAGAGAACCTGATGCAGGGCTGGAACTCATGAACAGTAAGATCAAGACATGAGTTGAACTCGGATGATTAACCAACTGAGCCACCCAGGCACCCCCTCTGTAAAATTATTTAATTAGAATTTTATGGGATAATCATATATTAAGGGAAAAAATGAAATAAGTCACCATACTAAATGCTCACATTAGCCAGGATTACTGTCTATTCACTCTAAATTTTCTAGTAATTAGCAAGGATTACTGTCAATTCTAAATTTTCTAGTGTAAAATGAATTGCAAATGGTCTACTTTATAATAAACTGTGTCTTTGTTTGATTTGGGAATTGTGGTATCCTTGACCATGACATCTCATTAATGGATTTTAGCTAGATTTAAAAAAAAAAAAATGAAGTTAGCTGTTGTTTAATCTTTAGCCATGAAACAAGCACAGAAATTCACTTAAGGAAATTTTGAAAACTATCTTTGCTACAAAGTGAAGATTACCCATGCTTAACAGTATGTGATCTTCTAAATGAAAAATAATCTGGAAAATCAAAGTTTGATACAGTGTCTAAGATCCCATTGTAGTTTTTTTGCTTTAAATCTGCTCTGTGGAACATAGAAATACTACTGCAATGAATTTGCAGTGGCAACCTTTAAATTCTTTCAGTTATGTGAGGTTTGTGGCAATAAATGGAGAAACACTAAACTATGCACTGATACACATCTCTTAAAGGTGGAGAATGCATAACCTCAGATAAGGTGCCTACCTTCATATATGAATAAACTCAATGTCATGAAGTGTGAAGCCATAAAAGACATAAGTTATTCATAAATCAATATGTAAGTGTATCAGCTCTTCATGCCTTTCTGGAAAAAAAGGGTGCATACCCACACACACACACACACACACACACACACACACCAATAATTCATGTTACTTGTTTTATAATATATTTGACAAAGTACTTATGTATTAAATGTCCAAACATGAAGGAGGGGATACAAAATAACTATGCTTACATTTCTTTTTTTTTTTAATTTTTTAAAAAAAATGTTTATTTATTTTGTGAGAGAGACAGTGCCTGCATGAGTGACTGAGGGAAGGGCAGAGAGAGGGAGAGAGAGAATCCCAAGTAAGCTCTGTGCCAAAATCAGTACCAAATGCTTTGGAAGGTACCTGAAAGTTAGAGAAGTAAAATAATGGTATGTGAAAAGATTTCAAAATCGTGATCAAAGTCATTTTTGTAATAATAATTATAATAAGATGTAAGTAATAGTATGATTAAATACATTATTATTGCCATCCCATATTAATAGAGCTTCCTTACGTCATTGAGATTTCAACTGTGAATATGGATGTCCTGAATGTGACTGAATTCTGTGACCACTCATACATGGAATCACTGGAATTAATGCAAAAATTGCTTGACATTTGCATAGCATCATAAATCAAATGTGTTTCTCCTTGAACTTAGTGCCTGCTTCGATCATCTTATCATTGAATGTAATTAATCTAAACACCTGTGCCAAAAAAAACCCTAAATTTGCTTTTAAACATTTCAGGATCTCAAGGTTTAAATGAGCAAAATACTCAAAGTATCACAATGTTATTGTCCATTGGTGGGGTGGAGGATGAAGTGAGGAAACATCCAAATCGATAAGAATGCTTAGAAACTGATCCAGTTCTTGGAATTTGTGGCATGGTGTAGGGAAAGAACAGTAAAGTTAGGAAAACTACCTTTGGGCTCTGTTATGGATACCCTATATAACTTTTGGCAAGTCACTCCCCTCTCTTTGTCCTGTATACTAAATAGTGGCTGTCAGCATTAAGTGAGCTGATGTGTGTAAAAAAAAAAAAAAAATCTTTGTAAGCTGCAAAGCACTAACTACTTTGAAGATTATATTATCAACAATACATTATCAAAATATTATTCAAAGAAATTAAAGATTTAAATAAATGAAAAGATATTCCATGTTTATGGTTTGGAAAACTTAATATTTGTAAGAAGGCAGTATACTTCAAATTAATCTGATTCAACATAATTCTTACCAAAATATCATCTGAATTTTGTGCAATAATTGATAAGACGATCCTAAAATTAATATGGAAATACAAGAGGCCCAGAATTCCCAAAACCATCGTGAAAAAGAACAAAGTTGGGGCCAGAGAGAGTTGGGAAGATGGCAGTATAGGAGGACGCTGGGCTAACCTCGTCCTGCTGAGTGCTTAGATTCCACCCACATCTGCCTAAATAACCCAGAAAACTGCCAGAAGATTAGCAAAATGGACTCTCCAGAGCCAAGCATACACAAGAGGCCCACGAAAGAGGGTAGGAAGAGCAGAGAGGTGGTGTGTGCTACATGGACTGGCGGGAGGGAGCTAGGGCAGTGGAGGGGCAGCCCACCGGTAATGGCAGAGCCCCCCAAGTCTGGATTGCAAAAGTGGAGGGGCCAGACTGCGTGAGATATGACAGCAAGTGGGACTTAACACCTGGAATGTTAACAGTCAACAGCTCTGATCTCGGAGAGCGGGGAGTGTGAGAGGACTCCAGGAGGGAGATTTGTTGAGCTCTGGAAGACAGAGCTCAGCTTGGCTGGGAACAAAGGTGCTGGCAAGCGCATTTCCCTCTCCTATCCCGCAGCCGAAATTCCAAAGGGAACCAGTTCCCATCACCAAACTTGCTTGTATCGCACAAATGCCCACAAACATCCAATGCTGTGCTTCTGTGGATCCATCCCTCAGATGGGCCTGCCTCCCTCCCAGTGCTGCAAGGCCCCTCCCACAGGGGAATACCAACTGCAAAGCAAGCTAAGTCTGCCCCTCCTGCCCCTTTGTACCTTGCAGATCTACCACAGCAAATACACCCTTGGCCAGATCCCATCGAAGCAGCACCACAAGCCTGGCAGTGTGCAAGTAGCCCTGACATGAGCCACACCACTCCACAGTGAGTCCTGCCCCTGGGGAAGGGGAAGACAAGGTACACACCAGTTCAACTGTGGCCCCAGCGGTTGGCTGGGGGCAGATATTGGTTGGGTCTGACTGTGGCCCTCCCAACCAACACTATTTACTCCGGACAGCACAGGGGAAGTGCCCTGCAGTTTGGAGCTACCAAAGGGACTACCCAAAATGACCAAACGGAAGAATTCTCCTCAAAAGAAACTCTAGGAAGTAGCGACAGCTAACGAATTGATCAAAAAGGATTTAAGCAATATAACGGAATAAGAATTTAGAATAATAGTCATAAAATTAATCCCTGGGCTTGAGAAAAGCATAGAGGACAGCAGAGAATCTATTGTTACAGAGATCAAGGGACTAAGAAATAGTCATGAGGAGCTAAAAAATGCTATGAATGAGGTGCAAAATAAAATGGAGGCAGCCATAGCACAGATTGAAGAGGCAGAGGAGAGAATAGGTTAATTAGAAGATAAAATTATGGAAAAAGAGGAAGCTGAGAAGAAGAGAGATAAAAACAATCCAGGAGTAGGAAGGGAGAATTAGAGAACTAAGTGATGAAATCAAATGGAACAATATCCGTATCATAGGAATTCCAGAAGAAGAAGACGAAGAAGAAGAAGAAGAAGAAGAAGAAGAAGAAGAAGAAGAAGAAGAAGAAGAAAAAGAAAGGGGCTGAAGGTGTACTTGAACAAATCATAGCTGAGAAGTTCCCTGATCTGGGTAAGGAAACAGGCATTGAAATCAAAGAGGCACAGAGAACTCCCTTCAGACATAACTTGAATCGATCTTCTGCATGACATATCACAGTGAAACTGGCAAACTACAAGGATAAAGAGAATTCTAAAAGCAGATAGCGATAAACAGGCTCTAACATAGACAGGTTGACACAGAAGTGGCAGATCTATCTACGGAAACTTGGCAGGCCAGAAAAGAATGGCAGGAAATCTTCAATGTGATGAACAGAAAAAAATATGCAGCCAAAAATCTTTATCCAGCAAGTCTGTCATTCAGAATAGAAGGAGAGATAAAGGTTTTCCCAAACAAACAAAAACTAAAGGAATTCATCACCATTAAACCAGCCCTACAAGAGATCCTCAGGGGGATTCTGTGAGCGAAATATTGCAAGGACCACAAAGTACCAGAGACATCCCTACAAGCATGAAACCTAGAGACATCACAATGACTCTAAACCCATATCTTTCAAAAATAACACTGAATGTAAATGGACTAAATGATCCAACCAAAAGACATAGGATATCAGAATGGATAAAAATACAAGACCCATCTATTTGCTGTCTACAAGAGACTCATTTTAGACATGAGGACACCTTCAGATTGAAAGTGAGGGGATGAAGAACTATCTATCATGCTACTGGAAGTCAAAAGAAAGGTAGAGTAGCCATCCTTATATCAGACAAACTAGACTTTAGATTAAAGTCTGTAGCAAGAGATGAAGAAGGGCATTATATAATAATCACAGGGTCTATCCATCAGGAAGAGCTAACAATTATAAATGTCTATGCACTGAATATGGGAGCCGCCAAATATATAAAACAAATATCACAAATATAAGCAACCTTATTGATAAGAATGACGTAATTGCAGGAAACTTTAATACTCCACTAACAACAATGGATAGATCATCTAGACACAGGATCAATAAAGAAACAAGGGCCCTGAATGATACATTGGATCAGATGGACTTGACAGATATATTTAGAACTCTGCATCCCAAAGCAACAGTATATCCTTTCTTCTCGAGAGCACATGGGACATTGTCCCAGATAGATTACATACTGGGTCACAAAACAGCCCTTCATAAGTATAAAGAATTGAGATCATACCATGGATACTTTCAGACCACAATGTTATGAAGGTTGAAATCCACCACAGGAAAGTCTGGAAAACCTCCAAAAGCATGGAGGTTAAAGAACACCCTACTAAAGAATGAATGGGTCAAACAGACAATTAGAGAAAAAATTTGAAAATATATAAAAACAAATGAAAAATGAAAAGACAACAATCCAAATGCTTTGGGATGCAGTGAAGGCAGTCCTGAGAGGAAAATACATTGCAATCCAGGCCTATCTCAAGAAACAAGACAAATCCCAAATACAAAATCTAACAGCACACCTAAAGGAAATAGAAGCAGAGCAGCAAAGACACCCCAAACCCAGCAGAAGAAGAGAAATAATAAAGATCAGAGCAGAAAAAAACAATATAGAATCTAAGAAAACAGTAGATCAGATCAATAAAAACAAGAGTTGGTTTTTTGAAAAAAGTTGATAAACCTGTAGCCCGGCTTCTCAAAAAGAAAAGGGACAGGACCCAAATAGATAAAATCACAAATGAAAATTAATTTATTACAACCAGTTCCTCATAAATACAAGCAATTATCAGGGAATATTATGAAAAATTATACATCAACAAACTGAACAACCTGGAAGAAATGGACAAATTCCTAAGCACCCACACAGTTTCACAACTCACACATGAAGAAACAGAAAATGAAAAATCCCATAACCAGCGAAGAAATTGAATCAGTTATCAAAAATCTCCCAACAAATAAGAGTCCAAGACCAGATGGCTTCCTTGGGGAATTCTACCAGACATTTAAAGCAGACTTAATACCTATCCTTCTCAAGCATCTACAAAAAATAGATAAAGAAGGAAAACTTCCAGATTCATTATTTGAAGCCAACATTACTTTGATTCCCAAACCAGAGACCCAGCAAAAAAAAAAAAAAGAGAGAGAGAGAGAGAGAGAACTACAGGCTAATATCCCTGATGAATATGGATGCAAAAATTCTCAACAAGATCCTAGCAAAACGAATTCAACAGCATATAAAAATAATTATTCACCATGATCAAGTGGGATTCATTCTTGGGCTGCAGGGCTGGTTCAATATTCACAAATCAATCAATGAAATACATCACATTAATAAAAGAAAATATAAGAACCATATTATCCTGTCAATCGATGCAGAAAAAGCATTTGACAAAATTCAGCATCTCTTCTTAATAAAAACCCTCGAGAAAGTCTGGATAGACGGAACATACTTAAACATCATCAAAGCCATTTATGAAAAGCTTACAGCTAATATAATTCTCAATGGGGAAAAACTGAGAGCTTTTTTCCTGAGATCAGGAACACGACAGGGATGCCCACTCTCACCGCTGTTGTTTAACATAGTGTTGGAAGTTCTAGCATCAGCAATCAGACAACAAAAAGATATCAAAGCCATCAAAATTGACAAAGATGAAGTAAGTTTTCACTTTTTGCAGATGACTTGATACCATACATGGAAAACCCGATAGACTCCACCAAAAGTCTCCTAGAACTGATACATGAATTCAGCAAAGTGATAGGGTACAAAACCAATGTACATAAATCGGTTGCATTTTTATACACCAATAATGAAGGAACAAAAAGAGAAATAAAGAAACATCCCGTTCACAATTGCATGGAGAACCATAAAATACCTAGGAATAAATCTAACCAAAGATGTAAAAGACCTGTATGCTGAAAACTATAGAAAGCTTATGAAGGAAATTGAAGAAGATACCAAGAAATGAAATAACATTCTGTGCTCTTGGATTCGAAGAATAAATATTGTTGAAATGCCAATACTACCCAAAGCAATCTACATATTAAATGCAATCCCAATCAAAATTGCACCAGCATTCTTCTCAAAGCTAGAACAAGCAATCCTAAAATTTGTATGGACCCAGAAAAGATCCCAAATCGCCAAAGTAATATTGAAGAAAAAGACCAAAGTGGGAGACATCACAATCCCAGACTTTAGCCTCTACTACAAAGCTGTAATCATCAAGACAGCATGGTATTGGCACAAAAGCAGATACATAGACCAATGGAATAGAATAGAGGCTCCAGAATTGGACCCACAAAAGTATGGCCAACTAATCTTTGACAAAGCAGGAAAGAATATCCAATGGAAAAAATGACAGTCTCTTTAAAAATGGTGCTGGGAGAACTGGACAGCAACCTGCAGAAGAATGAAACTAGACCACTTTCTTATACCATTAACAAAAATAAACTCAAAATGGATAAGGGACCTGAATGTGAGACATGAAACCATTAAAACCCTAGAGGGGAAAGCAGGAAAAAACCTCTCTGATCTCAGAAACCCCAGAAATTTCTTACTTGACACATCTTCAAGGGCAAGGGAATTAAAAGCATAATTCCTCATAAAGGAATTGGGACCTCATAAAGACAAAAAGCTTCTGCACTGCAAAGCAATCAACAAATCTAAAAGGCAACCAACGGAATGGGAAAAATATTTACAAATAACATATCAGACAAAGGGCTAGTATCCAAAATCTATAAAGAACTCACCAAACTCCACACCTGAAAAACAAATAATCCAGTGAAGAAATGGGTAGAAGACATGAATAGACACTTCTGTAAAGAAGACATCCAGATGGCCAACAGGCACATGAGAAGACGCTCAATGTCACTTCCTCATCAGGGAAATACAAATCAAAACCACATTGAGATACCACCTCATGCCAGTTAGAATGGCTAAAATGAACAAGTCAGGAGACTACAGATGCTGGAGAGGATGTGGAGAAACGGGAACCCTCTTGCACTGTTGGTGGGAATGCAAACTGCTGCAGCCACTCTGGAAAACAGTGTGGAGGTTCCTCAAACAATTAAAAATAGATCTACCTTATGACCCAGCAATAGCACTGCTAGGAATTTACCCAAGGGTTACAGGAGTGTTGATGCATAGGGGCACTTATACCCCAATGTTTATAGCAGCACTTTCAACAATAGCTAAATTATGGAAAGAGCCTAAATGTCCATCAATTGATGAATGGATAAAGAAATTGTGGTTTATATACACAATGGAATACTACGTGGCAATGAGAAAGAATGAAATATGGCCTTTTGTAGCAACGTGGATGGAACTGGAGAGTGTTATGCTGAGTGAAGTAAGTCATACAGAGAAAGATAGATACCATGTGTTTTCACTCTTTTGTGTATCCTGAGAAACTTAACAGAAAACCATGGGGGAGGGGAAGGAAAAAAAAACGGGAGGGAGACAGCCAAACCATAAGAGACTCTTAGAAACTGAGAATAAACTGAAGGTTGCTGGGGGGTGGGAGGGAGGGGAAAGTGGGTGAGAGCATTGAGGAGAGCACCTGTTGGGATGAGCACTGGATGTTGTATGGAAATTAATTTGACAATAAATTTCATATAAAGAAAAGAACAAAGTTGGAGGATTCAAGCTTTTCAAATTTAAAATTTACTGCAAAGCACAATAATAAAACCTGTGTGTTAGTGGTGTAAGGATAGACATATGCATCAGAAGAATACTATTTAGAGTCCAGAAATAGACCCTCAGTGTTATGGTCAATTGATTAAGACACAGGCATTCAACGGGGGAAAGAATAATCTTTTCAAAAAATGTTGTTGGTATAACTATATCTATATGCAAATAATGAAGTTACGATCGTCATGCAGAACAATTAACTCAAAATGGATAAAAGGCCTAAATATAAATGAAAAAAGTATAAAATTATTAGAAGAAAGAACAGGAGTAAATCTTCTCATTCCTGAGGTATGTAATAATTTCTTAGATAAGGTACAAAAAATACAAGTGACTAAAAAAACAAAAAGAAAAATCGAGCTTCCTCAAAATTGAAACTTCTGTAGTTTGAAGGATAACAAGAAAGGCAAAAAACAATCTACAGAATAGAGTAGGAGAAAATATTTGTAGAACATATTTTTTGACATAAAACTTGTATCCCAAATGTATAAATATCTCCTACAACACAATTTAGAAAAAACAATTGCATAAGATTTCTCTAAGAAAGATATACAAATGACCTGTAAACACATGAGAAAAGATACCATCATTATTCATAAGGGAAATACAAACCTAAACCTCACTGAAATACTATTTTACACACTAGGATGTCTCTAGAGCATCAAAAAGACAAACAGAGTTGAGTGTTTATGAGAATGGAAAGGGATCAGAAGTGTAATAACACTACAGTCAGTAATGCAAAAATGTTACAGGCACTTTGGTAAATAGTCTTGCAGTTGTTCAAACAGTTAAATATAGCATAACCCATATGACCCAGGAATTCCCTCTTTATGTATATAACTAAGGGAATTGAAATAGTATATCCACACTAAAGCTTGTAAACAAATATTCATAACAGTAATATTCATAATAGCCCAAGAGTGAAACCAACCCAAATGTCTATCAACTGTTAAGTACATAAACAAAATGTGGTACATCCCTGCAAAGGGATATTATTCAACCAGAGACAGGGATGAGGTACTGATGCATGTTACAGCCTGAATGAAAATTGTTAAGTGAAAGTAGACAGTTAAAAAATATTGCATATTATGTGATATCATTTATATTAAATGCCCAGAAAAGGAAAATTCATAGAGATATTAAGTAGATTAGTGTTTGCCAGAGGTAGTGGGGAGTGGGTAAATGAGATTGATTGTTTATTGGTATGGAGTTTCTTTTTATGTGATGGAAATGTTCTGGAAGTAGAATAGTGATAATAGCTGCATAGCCTTGCAAATATACTAAAAATCACTGAACTATATCTTTAAAAAGGTGAATTCCATTGTATATTAATTATATGTAAATATATATTTTAAAGAATGACAGTGACTTCTTTTGAACAGTGTGCAGCAGCAAATCACTTAACTCACAAGGTGGAACTGCTACAGAAGTAAATCAAAAAATTATCTTTTCCTGTGCTGGGAGTGGGAGCCACAATAGATCTGCATTGTTTTCCTCAGCCATACACTTGTCCACACTAGTACATAGCTATTTAGATAAGAGCTATCTTATTTTAGATTTTAGAATTGGAGTCAATAGAAATGTGGAAATGTATTTGTTTTGCCTCTTATTCCCTTACCACTTTTACCTCATTTTTAACTAAGTGATGCCACACATTTTCTAAAAGGCTGGTCCTGAGTATAATCCCTGATTTAATTTACATGACACACAAGATAATAAGCCTCATTTATTTATAGTAACATTTGGCTTTCACTAGGATCTAAATTAGCAAGCTTGTCCATCCATTTTATTCACTGACCATGATTCTAAATAACTTCTAGTTATTTTCAGAAATCAAAGCATAATGAGTATTTGACCCATTAATCATATTAGAGATATTTTACCTAAATGCTGAGAGTAATTCCAAAGAAATGTGAACTTCAAAAATATGTTTTATCCTAGGGTAAATACTTGGAAGACATAAAGTTGATGTGGATGTATAGAATGTAAATATCATCTCATGACTATAGAGACTTCATACTTATAAAAGCCAAATCATCTTCCATATCATTATTTCTTTAACAGAAAATATTGGTAAAATATACTTCCAAATTCTTTGAAAGTTAATAAGCTACCAATTGCAAAAAGGAGAGTAATGTTCAATAATACCTCGGTATAGAGATGACTCAGTTATTGTTATACCGGCAGCATTCATTGTTCATCGAAGCACCTACCAGGGACAGTATGTACTCAACAAGTCAATCATCCATAATTTCAGATGATAAGGGCAAACAAAAATCAGTCATCTAATGAAGAAAACGTTTTTGTGGTTCTACGTTACCAAGACTGGTTCTGATTACCTACAGACTCCTGGTTTCTCTACATTCTTTGTATAGATTAGCTATTGGAGCATTGAAATTCAAATATCGTTCCTTGATTTGTTTCTCAAAGTAGGAATTGAAACACGTAATAGAAAGAACAAGAGACCAAGAGGTAACTGATCAACTTTCTCCAGATTATAGTCAATTTGTTCAGATAATATGTATTTTCTTCTGTGTCATCAATCACACTTTATTTCATTTTTTTCTATTTTAAGAAGGAAAATTTCTAGGTCAAGTTTCCAAGACTCTATGAGCACATTATTTAACTTTAAAAACCATCAATGTTTTGCATTTTTGTTTGACCTAATTCCTAACGCTTTTTAAAATCTAGACTACTTTTAAATTATTTCAAATATGATGTTATTTATTCCTTATATACTTCCATTTATTTTCCAGAAAAAATAAAGGCATTTGCATTTAAAATACCATCATCATACCTAAAAGGTTAACAATATGTCATTAGTTATTCTTTCAAATGCAGTCCTATCCAAATTGCTCTGAATGTCTAAAAGTAATTTTTTTTCCATTTGTATATTGGAATCAGAATCCAAAATAATTCTACTCATTGTTTTTCGAAATCATATCTCTTAATTATCTTTAATTCCTTTTATTCTAAAATAGTCCTCTTCCTTTCCACATCCAATTTTTGCATTTATGGTTGCCACTATTTTATTTATTTATTTTTTTTATAAATTATTTTAATGTTTATTTATTTTCGAGACAGAGAGAGACAGAGCATGAATGGGGGAGGGTCAGAGAGAGAGGGAGACACAGAATCTGAAGCAGGCTCCAGGCTCTGAGCTGTCAGCACAGAGCCCGACGTGGGGCTGGAACTCACGGACAGTGAGATCATGACCTGAGCTGAAGTTGGACGCTTAATCCACTGAGCCACCCAGGCGCCCTGGTTGCCACTATTTTAACCATACACTTTTAGTCTGAGAATGGAAATTGTCAATTTACATTTTTTCTGAATTAATCATTATGATTTACCTGGGACTACCATACATACATTCATTATACCAGGAATATTTATGGTGCTGGATTTTCACTGATGAAAGTGGAAGATATAGTCCAGAACCATGTCTTGAAATTTGCAAACAATAAACAAATAGTTGTATAAGATAGTGTCAGTTGTGATAGTCTATGTGATAAAAAATAAAGTATAATAAGGAGATAGAGTTGGGTAGAGTAATGGAGCTATTTTAGGTAAGGTGATCAGAGAACATCCTTATAAAGTAGCCACTTATTTAGAGAGTAGAATATAGAATGATAGGCTGACTGAGTTGAAAGTCACATTAAAGGTCACATAGTCCAATTTCTGGACTGGATGATTCGTAAAATATGCTTATTTTAAGGATTTTACTAACCAGGTATTTTTAAGGGTTTTATGGTGGTTGTGAGTCTGTATGTAGATGTGTATGTACATACACATACCTTTTGACCACATGTTTGACCTAAACTTTGGAATAAATAAAACCAAAGAATTTGGGAATGCATATGAACCCACTTTATTTTTCAAAATAACTTGTGGAATTAAGGACAGGAGTTTTATTATTTAGATTACCTAAATTTCCAAATAGATATTCATATATATATAACTACATATAAATACAACTATATATAACTATGTAACTATGCAATTATATATTTATAATTGTATGTATATATACATACATATTTATATATATACAATTGTATGTATGTATACATGTAAATATAGAATCATTTTTTCTGTTGTGGTGTCAGTGCAGGAAGTAAATAAGAGCATTCAATGAAGGTGATGACAGGAAGTGACTTATGTGGCTAAGGCACCTGAAAATTTTCAGAAAATTCAATGCTGATTGAATGTGTAGTAAAGATTACTTAAAACGTATCTTTAAATCTGTCATCTGGTTTGAGATTCTACTGCACAGAGATAGTGATGGATAACATAAAGAAAGCAAGTACAGCATCTGAGAAAGATTTGTAACATTATGACTACATCAAAGTTCACTTACTTGTCAAAAGACATTACATTTGATGGTAAATAGTAGTTGTCTGGTTATCCAATCCCTGGACATGCATATTTCTAGTAAATTCAGTGTTATTGAAATATATATGTACTCTGAGAAAAATTCAAAATCAATAGTTTGAATAAGTTAAATGCCACAGAGCAACAATCATTTCATATGGTTTATCAATAAATTCTAAAGAAGGAAAATGAAGATGTTGGTAGGGGACTGCAGTTTCATGTGTACTTCTTTATTGAAAAATGGTCATACTTCTGTGTAAGGGTGCAAATCAAGTGAAGATAAAAGGAGACACATTTGCCCAATCTTGCTTAAATATCAGTCAAAAGAGGTGAACTATATAATTATTAACATAAATAAAGTAGACTGAATTTTATCCTCTCATCTTTCCTTTCACCTAAATGAAATAAACTATTTTAATCCTCTATCATAAAATTGTTTCCCAGCATTTTCCTCATATTCTTCCATTAAATTTGAATTATGTAAGGTAATGTTTACTCATAATTTTCATGCTTACTTATACTGTGGTTTCTAGAAACAATAAAAACAAATAATAGGACATTTTTTGTTTGGTACATACTCACCCTTCACGTATTTTGAACAGGTATAGGTTTCTATTCTTAGCCAATTACCTCATATCTCCATATCTAGATTTTCCAGTTGCTCTTGTAGAGATACTGATCCTTATATTGAGTGTTTCTTGAATGTGGAAAACGACATAATACCATAAAACACTTTTTGATGACACATTCACATTGGAAAAAGAAAAAAAAAAGAATAAAATTAAGCCCGAGAAGAATCATTAAGGACCCATGTACTCTATCAGATAATTATCTGTAAACTAAGAAATGTATGTGCTTCTTCTGTCTTTGGTATTAAGTGAGATAATCATGCCAGTCTTTCTCATTACTTAAACATATTATGTCATTTTAAGCAAATAATTACACTTCAACTCTTACCCAATCTCTTAAATATAAATTAACTCTGAACTGAATATTTATAAATATCATTCTTAAAATTTCTCAGTTCCAAATAAAATGGAGGTGAAGCTAAGGTAGAAACTGTGAATTCAATTATAGTGAAGTCTTACATACTCAAAGTTTATCACATGTTAAAAGTAAACTACTGAGATATTCAGAGCCATAACTCTTAATGGGGGGATTATAACATAATACCCGATTTTGTTATTCTTTTTTCTTCATACTCCTCTTTAATCTTTTAAAAATATAAAATGTCAGAAAGAGGGGAATGTGGTAGAGTAGGAGTACCTTAAGCTGGCCTTGTTCTGGGTACTGCAAGATAGTACTCAGTATCTATCATTATAAGCAATTTTATGATAGAGCATTAAAATAGTTTATTTCATTTAGGTGAAAGAAAAGATGAGAGGATAAAATATATAGTGTAAGTAACCCAGAAAAAATGACCTAAAGACTGGAAGAATGAACTCCATGACAGAAAGTATATAAGAGGTCACACTGAAGAAGGTAGGAGGGCAGATGTGATTTAAGACATATAGGGACTGTGGCCATCCGTAGGCAGGAGGGACCAAGGAGCATGGTGAAGGGTAAGTCACACTAAGGAACTTAAGTGAAACAGATGTAAGTAAGATACCTAATAGAGAATTTAAAGTAATGGTCATAAAGACACTCACTGGACTTGAGAAAATAGTGGAGATGATCAGTGACAACCTAAACAAAGAGATAGAAAAGAACCAATTATAAATAAAGAACACAATAAATGAAATTAAAAATACACTTGATGGCATAAATAGCAGACTAAATGGAGCAGATGAACAAATTAATGACCCGGAAGACAGAATAATGAAAATTAACCAAACAGCAAATGAGAGGAAAACGATTAGGCAAATTGAGAATAGTCTTGGGGAACTCAGTGACTCCGTCAAATGTAACAAAATTCAGATAATAGGAATCCCAGAAAAAGAGAGAGAATAAAGGATGCAGAAAATGTATTTGAAGAAATAATAGCTGAAAACTTTCTGAAGCTGGGAAAGGAAACAGATATCCAGATCCAGGAGGCACAGAGATTCCCCCCAACAAAATCAACCCAAAGAGGTCCACACCAAATCATATAATAATTAAAATGGAAGAAAGTAGTGATATACCTAAATAAATAAATAAATAGTAAAAAAAAAAAAAAAACCAAAAAAACAGAAAAAAGAAGACAGTTATGTATAAAGAAACCCCATAAGGTCATCAGCCAATATTTCAGCAGAAACTTGGCAGGCTAGATGGGAGTAGCATGATACATTCAAAGTACTTAAAGGGGAAAATACGCATCCAAGAATACTCTATCCAGAAAGGCTATCATTCAGAATAGGAGAGATAAAGAGTTTCTCAAACAAAAACAAAAGGAGTTTATCAAAACTAAACCAGCCTTACAAGAAAAACTGAAGGGGACACTTTGAGTGGATAAATGAGAGTTTGGAAAATAAGTGCATTGGTAAAAATCAATCAAGGGATTCACAAAATAAAAGAATGTAAAATATAACACCATACACCTAAATGTGGGTGGGAGAGTAAAAAGGCTTAAACAACCATCAACAACTTAATAAAGACTGTTATATGTAGACGATAATATATATGAATCTAAGGTTAAAAGTAGAAGATAATATATATGAATCTAATGTTAACCAGAAATCAAAAGCCAGTAACAGATAAGCAAAGGATTAAAGAGAAATAAACGTAAGACATAACACACACACACACACAAAAACCAGCAAACCATGAAAGACAACAAGAGAAGAAAGGATAAAAGAAAAACTACCATAACCCCCCCCCCAAAACAAGTAACAAAATGACAATAAATACATATCTATCAGTAATTACTTTGAAGGTAAATGGACAAAACACTCAAAACTGTCTTTATTCCATTGGATATTCATTCCTGCTTTGTCAAAGATTAGTTGGCCATACGTTTGTGGGTACATTTCTGGGTTCTCTATTCTGTTCCATTGATCTGAGTGTCTGTTCTTGTGCCAGTACCATACTGTCTTGATGATTATAGCTTTGTAGTGTAGCTTGAAGTCTGGGATTGTGATGCCTCCTGCTTTGATTTTCTTTTTCAAGATTGCTTTGGATATTCATGGTCATTTCTGGTTCCATAGAAATTTTAGGATTATTTGTTCTAGCTCTGTGAAGAATTCTGGTGTTACTTTGATAAGGATTACGTTGAATATGTAGATTGCTTTGGGTAGTACCAACATTTTAACAATATTTGTTCTTTCTATCCAGGAGCATGGAATCTTTTTCCATTTATTTGTGTCTTCTTCAATTTCTTTCATAAGCTATTTATAGTTTTGAGTGTATGGATTTTTCACCTCTTTGGTTAGATTTATTCCTAGGTATTTTATGGTTTTTGGTACAACTGTAAATGGGATCGATTCCTTGATTTCTCTGCCACTTCATTGTGTATAGGAAAGCAATCAATTTCTGTGCATCGATTTTATATCCTGCAACTTTGCTGAATTCATGAATAAGTTATAGCAGTTTTTTGGTGGAATCTTTTGGGTTTTCCATATAGAGTATCAAGTCATTTGCAAAGAGTGAGAGTTTAACCTCCTCCTGGCTGATTTGGATGCCTTTTATTTCTTTGTGTTGTCTGCATGCAGAGGCTAAGACTTCCAATACTATGTTGAACAACAGTGGTGAGAGTGGACATCGCTGTCTTGTTCCTGACCTTAGGGGGAAAGCTCTCAGTTTTTCCCCATTGAGGATGATATTAGCATTGGGTCATTCATATATGGTTTTTATGATCTCGAGGTATGATCCTTCTATCCCTACTTTCTTCAGAGTTTTTATCAAGAAAGGATGCTGTATTTTGTGAAATGCTTTCTCAGCATCTATTGAGAGGATCACATGGTTCTTGTCCTTTCTTTTATTGATGTAATGAATCACGTTAATTGTTTTGTGGATATTGAACCAGCCCTCTATCCCAGGTATAAATCCCTCTTGGTCATGGTGAATTACTTTTTTAATGTATTGTTGGATCCAGTTGGCTAATATCTTGTTGAGGATTTTTGCATCCATTTTCATCAGGGAAATTGGTCTATAGTTCTCCTTTTTGGTGGGTTTCTATCTGGTTTTGGAAACAAGGTAATGCTGACTTCATAGAAAGAGTTTGGAAGTTTTCCTTCCATTTCTATTTTTTTGGAACAGTTTTAAGAGAATAGATGTTAACTCTTCCTTAAATGTCTGGTAGAATTCCCCTGGAAAGCCATCTGGCCCTGGACTCTTGTTTTTTGGCAGATTTTTTATTACTAATTCGATTTCCTTACTGGTTATGGGTCCGATCAAATTTTCTATTTCTTCCTGTTTCAGTTCGGGTAGTGTATATGTTTCTAGGAATTTGTCCATTTCTTCCAGATTGCCCATTTTATTGCATATAATTGCTCATAATATTCTCTTAGCATTGTTTTTATTGCTGTTGTGTTGGTTGTGATCTCTCCTCTTTCATTCTTGATTTTACTTATTTGGGTCCTTTTTCTTCTTGATCAAACTGGCTAGTGGTTTATCAATTTTGTTAATTCTTTCAAAGAACCAGCTTCTGGTTTCATTGATCTGTTCTGTTGTTTTGGTTTCAATAGCATTAATTTCTGCTTTAATCTTAATTATTTCCTGTCTTCTGATGGTTTTGGGTTTTATTTGCTGTTCTTTTTCCAGCTCCTTAAGGCATATGGATAGGTTGTTTACCTGACATCTTTCTTCCTTCTTTAGGAAGGCCTGGATTGCTATATACTTTCCTCTTATGACAGCCTTTGCTGCGTACCAGAGGTCTTGGGATGTGGTGTTATCATTTTCATTGACTTCCATATACTTTTTAATTTCCTCTTTAACTGCTTGGTTAGCCCATTCATTCTTTAGTAGGACGTTCTTCAGTCTTCAAGTATTTGTTACCTTTCCACATTTTTTCTTGTGGTTGATTTCGAGTTTCATAGTGTTGAGGTCTGAAAATAGGCACGGTAGGATCTCAAACTTTTTTTATTTACTTAGGGCTCATTTGTTTCCCAGTACATCGTCCATTCTGGAGAACGTTCCATGTGCACTGGAGAAGAATGTATATTTTGCTGCTTTAGGATGAAATGTTCTGAATATATCTGTTAAGTCCATCTGGTCCAATGTGTCTTTCATTGCCATTGTTTCCTTGTTGATTTTTTGATTAGATGATCTGTCCATTGCTGTGAGTGGGGTGTTGATGTCTCCTACTATTGTGGTATTACTATCGGTGAGTTTCTTGATGTTTGTGATTAATTGATTTATGTATTTGGGTGCTCTCACATTTGGCACATAAATGTTTACAATTGTTAAGTATTCTTGGTGGATAGACCCCTTGATTATGATATAATGCCCTTCTGCATCTCTTGATACAGTCTTTATTTTAAGTCTAGATTGTCTGATATAAGTATGGCTACTCTGGCTTTCTTTTGTTGACCATTAGAATGATAGATGGTTCTCCATCCCCTGGTTTTCAATCTGAAGGTGTCTTTAGGTCTAAAGTGGGTCTCTTGTAAACAGCATATAGATGGATCTTTATCCATTCTGTTACCCTATGCCCTTTGATTGGAGTATTGAGTCCATTGACGTTTAGAGTGAGTACTGAAAGATATGAATTTATTGCCATTATGATGTTTGTAGAGTTGGAGTTTCTGGTGGTGTTCTCTGGTCCTTTCTTATCTTTTGTTGCTTTTGATACATATATATATATATATATATATATACACATATACATATATGTGTATATATATATACATATAATGTATATACATATATATATATATATATATATATATATATATATATATATATAATCTTTTCTCCCCTCAGAGAGTTCCCCTTAAAATTTCTTGCAGGACTGGTTTAGTGGTCACATACTCCTTTAATTTTTGTTTGTCTGGGAAACTTTTTATCTCTCCTATTTTGAATGACAGCCTTGCTGGATAAAGAATTCTTGGCTGCATATTTTTTTGATTCAGCACACTGAATATATCTGCCACTGTTTTCTGGCCTGCCAAGTTTCTGTGGATAGGTCTGCTGCAAACCTGATCTGTCTTCCCTTGTAGGTTGGGAACTTTCTTTCCCTTGCTGCTTTCATGATTCTCTCCTTGCCTGAGTATTTTGTGAATTTGACTATGATATGCATTGTTGATGGTAGGTTTTCGTTGAATCTAATGGGGGTCCTCTGTGCTTCCTGGATTTTGAGGTCTGTGTCTTTCCACAGGTTAGGAAAGTTTTCTGGTATGATTTGCTCACATAACACTTCTACCCCTATTTCTCTCTCTTCCTCTTCTGGGACCCCTATGATTCTGATGTCGTTCCTTTTTAATGAGTCACTGATTTCTCTAATTCTTAAACCGTGCTCTTTTGCCTTAATCTCCCTCTTTTTTTCTGCTTCGTTATTCTCTATAACTTTGTCCTCTATATCACTGATTCTCTGTTCTGCCTCGTCCATCCTTGCAGCCAATGCATCCATCTGTGATTGCAGCTCAGTTATAGCATTTTTAATTTCATTCTGGCTATTTTTACTTCCTTTATCTCTGCAGAAAGGGATTCTAATCTATTTTCGACTCCAGCTAGTATTCTTATTATCGTGATTCTAAATTCTGGTTCAGACATCCTGCTTGTAACTGTGTTGGTTAAATCCCTGGCTGTAGTTTCTTCATGTTCTTTCTTTTGGGGTGAATTCCTTCGTTTTGTCATTTTGAAGGGAGAAAAGGAATTAATGAGGTAGAAAAATTGAAATCAAAAAATTAAAATTAAAAAAATATTAAAATTAAAAATTAAACACACACACATTCAAAAATTGAATAGATGATGCTAGATCCTAGGTGTGTTTTTGTCTGTGTGTTGAAAGTGGTTTGACAGATTAGAGAAACGAAAAAAAAAAGGGGGGGAAAGGGAATCGTTTGAGAATTTGAAAAAATGAAAACACTAAAGTAGACTAAAATAAGATGATGTGGGTAAAATAGAATTTAAAAAAAATATACAAAAAAGTAGGGAATATAGCAGAAAAAATAAAAACAAATATTTTTAACTAGAATTTTTTTCGTTTACTGTATTTAAGAAAGAAGAAATGAAAAAGAGAAAAAGATACAAAAAGAATAAAAGAAAAGAAAAGAAAGAAAGAAATCCTTTGAAAATTTGAAAAAGTGATGGAATGGAATAAAATGATGGGAGTAAGATAGAATTTGAAAAAGTTTACATAAAAGCAAAAAAATATATAGTAATAAAAATTAAATAAAATATTTTTAAGAGAAATTGAAAGTAAAAATGAAGTTTTTCTCTTTCTGAATTCAAGAAAAAAAAAGAAATGAAAAAGAAGAAAGAAAAAGAAAGAAAAAAAGGATATTGTTTGAAATTTGAAAAGGTGAGTACATTGAAGTAGACTAAAATAAAATGAAGGAAGTAAAGTAGAATTTTGAAAAATTTACACAAAAGTAAAAAATATAGTTATAAAAATTAAAGGCAGATATTTTTAATAAAAATTGTTAATAAAAATGAGTTTTTTCTCTTTCTGTATTCAAGAAAAAGAAAAGAATTGTAAAAGAGAAAAAGGAAAGAGAAAAAATTTGAATAAATGAACGTGCTAACAGATTGAAGTAGGACTGAAACTGCTTCATTTTCCCCAAGAGATCAGTCCATGTAGTTCTTTATAGTCCATAATTTAAGCCGGTGCTGAGGTTTGTGTTCTTGAAGAGCGAAGTTGGCCCAGTTGGGCGGAGCTCAGTGGAACAGCTCCGCTCTCCACTAGATGGTGCTATTAGCCTACTGGGGTGGATTGTTGTGGTGCTAGTACGTGCGCATACGCATGCACGGCAGTGGTGAAAATGGCTTTGCCCAGCTACCCAGTCTGTTCTCCCAGATCAACAATCGCGCACTGGTCCTCCATCTTCAGTTCTCATCCACTCCCCGCTTTTCTACTCTCTGTGACCAGGCCCCAGGCAGTACCTCTCTCCCAAGTTTTGCCTCAGATGTGGCTGTTTTCCCTGGCCCCTTACTTCCAAAGGACTGTGGCTTTGACCCATTCTGCCCCTCTGCAGGAGGGTCTCACCGAGCAATGGCCGAATGTCGGCTGCACCCAGGAACGCCTGCTGGACCCTGTTGTTGCCGGTGCCCTGAGACTGCGGCCAAGTACCAGCCTGCCCCAGAAAAAGTTCATGAGACAGTGTAGCAGCAGTGTTTCAGGGATTATGGAAAATCACAACACACATCTAACACCAGGCTTCACCCTCAACAACCTTGCCCTAGCACAAGCGAATGTGGCTGCCTTCCGGGGTCTTCTGGGACCAGGTAGCTTCAACGGTCTCTACCAAATGTCCTTCCAGCAGTGGAAACGCTTTTCCCTGTGTGGCCCGAGAACCTCCTGGACTCCACTCTGTTCCTGGGGATTCACCTTTCCCACCAGAGCACCACTAGGTATCAAGTTGCCGAGTTGCAGCCTTTGCGCTCCCCTTGTTTACAGTCTTAATGGAATTTAAACACTCTCCTTTCTCCTTTCCCCTTTCTCCTTTCTCCCTTTTTAGTTTAGCCCTTGTGGCTGTTTCCAATTTTCCACTTTCTCTCCAGCTGCTTTTGGGTAGGGGTGCTTTTCCCGTATGCTCCCCTTCTCCCCAGTGTCCATCCTCTCTGCCTGGAAAAGGGTTCCCTACCTTTTGAGGCTTCTTGCTCCCCAAGTTCAGCTCTTCGTGTCACGTACTTGCTGAATTCTGTGGTTCAGGTTGTGCAGATTGCTGTGTTAATCTTCCAATCAGTTTTCTATGTGTGTAGGATGGTTTAGTGTTGGTCTGGCTGTATTTCATGGACGCAAGACACACAGAAAGCTTCCATGCTGTTCTGCCATCTTGGCTGCTCCTGGTAAATGTTAAAGTATAGCTTCCCTTGGAGCCCAGAAACAGGGTCCAAAAGCATTAAAAGTTGAAAATTTCTTTTAGCACTCTTAATGAGGATGAATTTGAGTGGTGGAAGTGATTATACAAGAGGTCCCTCAGAGTGACATTTAATCACACCATTAAAATGTCATGGTTAGCCAGCATACTTGGAGGTTGTGGTGGTACTTTTTAAATTAGCTCAGATTTGTGTTTAACTAAAATTTAACTAAAATCTTGTTTTACTTGAAAACTTATAAAAATGCATTAACATATTTCTTAGGTTACTCAAGATAGTCTGGTGAATATGACTGAATTGTTGCTGATTTTTCAAGACCTTGGAGTCATTATTCTAAGCATCAGTTTCCAGGGAAAACTGCAAGTAGCAGATGCTAGAAACAAGTAAGCCAACTCTGTTGTGTACTGAGTCCAAAATATAAACTGAAAGGTAGTTGCTCTTTCTTTTGTTATTACTAAATCATTGATGTCAGATGTGTTGTTTTTGTGTTTTCCTTAAATATAATTTTATTATACCTGCAATAGTGTAGTTTTGTATTATGATAACCTTATTTCTCAGGTGCAATTTTATGACAGCTGATCCTAATAGTGATTTTAGGCTTCATATACTTTATTTATAAGTTTTACATTTCTTAAATATCTTGTAAGACTGCCGATGACAAAAATATAGCCACATAGTGGAAATTGCCTATAGAAAGACAATTTGTGCTTTGCCATCCAGCATCATCTTTGTGTGCATAATATAGTTTTCTGGTACATAATAATCACTCAATAAACGTCATTGAAAACTTGAATGAATTAGTGACCAGGTTCAATTTGAATTTGCAGGTTAGTGTTTCTCTCTGGAAATTTATCAAATCAACATCTTTACATGCAACAGGACCAGAATGACTTTCTTATTAGATGTTGAAAGAAAGGCTATTTGAACAACGTTACCCACTGACTTCTCATTTGATTGCAGCTTCCAGAATGGATTTAAAAAGTGCACATTTATCAGATTAAGCAACATGGAGAACCAGAAGTCTTCATTTCACTCCTGAGCAATTATAATGTGTGCTTGGAAGAAATGACTATAAATTTAGCTGAATGGGGCTTATTCTCCCAAAGCCAAAGGTCTAGCTTGAATCAGCTGAGCAACAGAGATGGGAGTAGCTTTTAAAACACAAGTGCTGCATTAATGTAATCTGGACAATCATCTGTCATCTGGGGACAATTTATTCAGAAAAAAATACTTTATTTACTAAAACTGTTGTCCTTACTTATGTTTCACCCCCAAATGTATAGAGGTTAATTAGTTACTACAGATTTCTTCCAGTAGGGAAACTGAGGGCCTATCTGCTAGTTTTTCTTCTACTCTGTGGTTCCTGAAAACCTTTTGAAGATAAATTTAGTCTGGGAAGCAGTGGAAATGTAGTTTTGTTAGTGTGTGAAGCAACATGACAACTTTTGGAGTTTGAAGTTATAATGTTGGACAAATGAATAAAGTACTGTGCCAAAGATGGCCGATGGGACTAAAACAAGCTCTGGTCTCTAGCTTAGAGACGCCTCTTTGGGGTTCTTCTTGCCCTGTTTGCCCCACGTGCAAAAAACTTGCCACCTATATGGAAGCTGACAATTATAAATTACCCTTCCCACTTGCATTCGGTGCTCAGACCTTTGGAGAAACAGTCTCCTCTGAGCCCACTGATGTTAAATAAATCTCCAATCCACCAAGATCTCTGAGTGCCACTTGGTTTTTCTGCCAGTGTTCCAGCCTGGTTCCATAACATATTTGGTTCCCTGACAGGAAAACCCAACCACACTGGCCCATTGTTGCCTCCGGTTTGGAAGAATGGCGAGGTGGTGATGGAGCGAGGAATCGCAAAGGAAAAGGTGTGCCCTGCCTGAATTTCAGCAGTCTTCTGTTTGGTTGCCTGGGGCTGGCCCCACTCTGTCGTTCCTGCCTGACTCAAAAAGACCTGATAGGTGAGGACCTGGAACCGACATCAGAACCGGTAAGGCCAGGGCCCCAAAGCAGACAGGCCCACCCAAAAGGGTGGAAGGGGGACCTGATCACTCTCCGGAGACCTTAGTGGTCTCACAGGTAGAAAATTTTGCAGGAGGGAATATAATAGCCTCTGGTGTGTGTGTGTGTGTGTGTGTGTGTGTGTGTGTGTGTGAATGTGTGGCTCACCCAGGCTTGCCAGTCGAGTTTGAGTTTGTGGCTCCACGGACGGCACTCTTAAGGTCCCCAAAAGTCTATGGAGTCTGAGTGGGCTCTCCTGCATCACGGTGAAAGCATACAGTCTAGAGTGGCATCAAATTAGATTCCAGTTGCAAGCCACAAAGCTGAGTCCACTACAGCCAAGCCTCACCTAAAGTTTCCCTCGGGAACATGACCAGTGGAGTATCTGATTGGTCCTCTCATCCAAGGGGATAAACTCCCTTCGTCTCTCTCTGTGACACCAAACATGAGAAAGGAATTAATAATGAGATCAAAACAGAGTAAGCCTACAATTTTAGAGTTCATGCTCAAAAATTTTTAAAAGGAATTTCAGGTAAAAATGACACCCAGGAAGTTAAGGACATTTTGTGAACCAGAAAGGCCCATATTCAATGTAGGATGCCCCCTGGAAGGGACATTAGATGCTCAAATAGTGCAGCGGGTTTGGCTGATAGTCACTGGGAACCCAGGTCATCCTGATCAATTTCCATACTTTGACTCCTGGCTTGCAATTGCCTGAAATCCTCCACCTTGGATGTGATTGGTCCATAGCAAGTAGAGCCAAGCAAAGGTTTTAGCCGCTTTATCTGGAGACTCACCCAGGGAGCCAATGAAGCAACCCACCACTCCCCTAGTGTTTGCAGGGGACCCTGAGGAAGATCCTGTCTTTCTGACACCTTATGATTCACCTTCACCACTGCCACCCATCTCTCCTCCCCTCCCAGACCCAGAGAACCCTCCCTTACAAGGGCCAGCAGCCATACTGTGCCCCAGACTAAGACTAACACTCTCCAAATGCCTATAAGGGAGACAAGAGAACTTGAAAGGCAGAATGAGGATGGAACAGTCCAGCCCAGCCATTCCATGATGTATTATCAACCTTTCTCTAAAACCGACCTCCTCAATTGGAAACACAACACTCCATCATACTCTGAAAAGCCACAAGCAATGGTTGACTTGATGGAGTCCCTCTTCCAGACCCACTGGCCAACTTGGGAAGATTATCAGCAGTTACTCCATACTCTAATACAGAAGAAAGAAGAAGAAGAATGAGAGAATCATGACAGTATCTAGAAGATCACGCACCTCTGAGGATCAATGACCCTGCTGTCTTGGCTCAAGCTGCCACACCTACCAACATGGGATTTCACCACAAAAGAAGGACAAGCCCATATCTGACAATACCAGGAATCCCTCTTTTGGAGAATCTGAGCTGGAGGCAAAAAGCCCATGAACATGACTAAATATTGTCAGTCACACAGCAGCCTGGTGAGTCTCCTAGAGACTACTATGAAAAACTATGTGAAGCATACCATGTATACACCCCATTTGACCCTGAGGCACCAGAAAGTCAACAGATGGTAAATACCTCTTTTGTGGCACAAGCTGCCCAAGATATCAGAAGAAAACTCCAGAAGTTGGAGGGCTTTGCCATGATGAATATCATTCAACTGACAGAGGTCACCAATAAAGTTTTCATAAACAGAGAATTTGCAGCCGAAAGAGAAGTGCAGAGAAGACTAAAAAAGAAGGCCACCCTTCTCGCAGCAGCACTAAAGGAAACAGACACTCCAAGGACATGAAGACTCCAACAACCAAAAGGGGGAAGCCTAGAGCCCCCTTAGCAAAGGACAAAAGGAGCCCATGGTCGGAATGAAATAAGGGGCTGAACAATGACTTTCATGGTTGACACTGGGGCTAAACACTCAGTTGTTACTTCCCCAGGAGACCCTTTCAGCCAAAAGATGACAACCATACTTGGGGCTCCTTGGACATGGGCAATACAACAGCCCTTCTGTCAAGCTCGACAATGTGAACTTGGGGGTCACAAAGTCTGGCATGAGTTCCTCTACCTACCTGAGTGTCTGATTCCTCTCCTGGGCTGAAATCTGATCTCCAAACTTGGGGCCCAGATAACTTTTGAACCCACTGGACACACTAGCCTCCAATTAAACCCAAGTCCAAAGGAAACCCTGGGATTGGCAATTACCCTGCCAAGGGAAGAAGAATGGAGACTATTCCCAGGCCCAAACCTTCAGCCCCTCAGAATTCAGGCTTACATTCCCCTCTATATGGGCTGAAGACAACCTACCTGGACTAGCTTGGAGTCAGACCCCCATAATTGTTGACCTGATCCCTGGAGCCCAACCTCAGAGACAAAGGCAATACCCCCTTCCACTTGAGGCTAGAATGGGTATACAAGAGCACCTGATCAAGCTCAGAGAAGCAGGTATTCTAATTGAGTGCCAATCGGCTTGGAATACTTGCTCTTGCCAGTAAAGAAGCCAGGAGGAAGATACCAACCATTACAGGATTTGAGGGCCACTAACAAAGTGACTGTTTCCTTACACCCAGGGGTTCCGAACCTATATACTCTCCTCAGCCAAATTCCAGGGTGAGACAGATGGTTTACATGCCTCAACCTAAAAGATGCTTTCTTCTGCTTCCATCTGGCTCCTCAAAATCCACCATTGTTTGCCTTTGAATGGACTGAGCCCGTTACAGGGTGCCAGATGCAGCTGACCTGGACGCGACTTCCCCAAGGCTTCAAGAACTCGCCCACTCTTTTTGGGGAAGCACTAGCTGCAGACCTCGCTGACTTTCCAAGGGAAATGACAGGGTCTGTCCTCCTCCAATATGTAGACGACCTCCTCCTTGCCAGTGACACCTACAAAGACTGTATGAAAGGTACCAAAGCCCTCCTGAAGGTCCTATCCTACTCGGTGCACCGGGCCTTTTGGAAAAAGACAGATTTGTCAGCAGCAGGTCTGATACTTAGGCTTCCTCCTCACAAAAGGAAAAAGAGAACTAGGACCAGAAAGGAAGAAGGCTATCATGACACTGCCACAGCCCCAAACAAAATGAGGCTTGTGTGAATTTTTAGGGGCTGCAGGGTTCTGTCGTAGTTGGATTCCCAGATTCTCAGCCATAGCGAGGCCCCTCTATGACCTGTTGGGAGGGCCAGACCGGGAGCCCCTCGCATGGACTGAGGAGGCAAGGGCTGCTTTCACAGAAATAAAGTTGTCTCTGGGAAGAGCCCCAGCCCTGGATTTGCTTGACATAGAAAGGCCCTTTAGCCTCTTTGTACATGAAACGGACAAAATAGCCCTTGGAGTGCTCACTCAGAGCATGGGGCCTTGGCAACAGCCAGTAGCCTACCTGTCAAAAAAATTTGATCCTGTGGCTGCAGGATGGCCACCGTGCCTCAGAGCGCTGGCAGCCACAGTCCTGCTCATCAAGAAGGCAAACAAACTCCCACTGGGGCAAACATTTAATGTTAAGGTCCCACACGTGGTCATGTCCCTCACGAGCACCCAAATATATTGTTTCCTCTTCAATTCTCGGCTGACACAATACCAAGGCCCTCTCTTTGAAAACCCAAGGGTCACTATTGAACCAGTAAGAACACTAAACCCAGCCACCTTTCTTACCACGGAGGAGAGAGAACCTGACCATGACTGTTCTGAAGTAGTGGATGCAGTCTCTGCCAGCCACCCAGACCTCCAAGACTAAGCTATAACAAGCCCGGAGATCACCCTGTTCAGCCATGGGAGCAACTATTTATTAGAGGGCAGCTGAAGAGCAGGATATGCGATAACAACAACCACTGAAGTTCTGGAAGCCAAGGCATTGCCGGAAGGATGGTCGGCACAATTAGCTGAACTGTACGCCTTAACCCAAGCCCTCATCCTTAGCAAAGGTAAATGAGTTAACATCTATACTGATTCTCGGTATGTCTTTGCTACTGTGCATGTACACAAGGCCATCTATAAAGAAAGAGGCCTCCTTACTGCTGCAGGGAAAACAATCAAAATCAAGGAAGAAATATTAAACTTCTTGAGGCCGTATGGCTGCCAGACAAGATAACTATCCTACACTGTAAGGGACATCAGAAAGAAGACGACCCCAATTTCCTTAAGGACACCTGTTCACCACTTTCTGCCAGGAGACTCTGTGTGGGTCAAAGATTGGAAGAGGGAACCTCTTAAGCCACAGTGGACTGGGCCTCATATTGTTATTCTAACAACTCCTACAGCCCTTAAAGTTTCAGGTATCACACCATGGGTCCATCACTCCAGAGCTAAGAAAGCCAACTCAGAGGAACCCTCAACCTGGAGAAGTGATCCAGATCCAGTCAACCCGCTTAAACTGACCCTCAAAGGTGACACTTGCCCCCGAGACCTCCAGCCCTGCTCCAGCCACACTCCAGAAGCTGGCTGGCCTGCTAATGGCAGAAGCTTGAGGAATGAACCAATGCATGAACCAAGCCCAGGGGTTTGGATGCAACTCTGCCAGCCCATGCTCCTTACTGATGTCATAGCCCTGATCTTACTTCTTACTGTTGTGCTGATAGAGACTGCACCAACAAGCTGAACATGGCACAAAAGATGCATGCTGGGTCTCACATACCTCCTCTGGATGGGAGGATTATTAAGTATTGCTTGTATATTATGATAACCTCTCTCACCCTCACAACTGCCACTTACCCACTTTGCCCCCAGGATCGTTGTATGACAATAAGGGGGTCAAGGGCATTCAGCACCTTCGTCTCCCTCCAGAAAGTTTGCTACAAGGGAAAAACACCCACTCTCTGTCAGTACTCCAGTGCCCCAAGGACTAAGTATTGGACCATAGAGTTAACCCAAAATATCATGAACCCTTGTCACAACAAAGGCCTCCAGAGAGGGAAGCGAGCTTGCTACACTTACCTTCTTCAATGGGGGATCTCAGGCATGGGAGGGGCGTAAGATAAGGCCCTTCAAAAAGTTATAAAGGATACCCAGGATAGGGTAATACAAGCCGTAAAGGCGACCACTCTCCTGACAGCCTACCAGGGTTTGAACCTTTCAGCCCTCAATCAGATGCTTATCAATTCCCCACTCCAGTGTTGGGCCAACATTACTCTACAAGCCCTCCATAAAATAGATAATCACACCCAAACCTGCTGGATGTGCTTGCCCCTCAGCCAAAGGGCTTACTTAGCCACTCCCATCCCTTTGACCTGGGAGGCTCCTGAAAATCTCAAAACCAACACCTGTCTTAATTGGACCCCTGGCCACTGGGGTCTGCCTCAAATGCTGACAATCTAATCTGTACAGTCCCTGAAGGTATGAACAGTACCTCCTTATGTGGAAGAAATATAACCTTAAAGAGGAATACAACCCTATGTTCAACCCCTGGGATGTTCTGTGTTCTAATTTGGCCTACCGATGCCTAGAGGTCAACTGGACTCAGATATGTTATTCCATCTTCCTAATCACAGAGATATCTGTATACACTGAAGATCAGTTCCTAACAGCCTTTAACCCCAAGTCCTGGGCTAAACGGGCAATCCTGCTACCCGTTCTGAAAGGCGCAGGAATTGCAACAGGAATAGGAGCCGGAATAGGGACTTAGATTCATCCATAGGGCTCTACCATAGACTATCTCAAGAGCTAAATGAAGACATGGAATGGATGGCAGATTCTCTGGTAACCTTACCAAGCCAAATTAACTCTCCAGTGGCAATGACGCTCTAAAATAGGCGAGCCCTCGACCTCCTCACTTCAGAAAAAGGAGGGACTTGCATCTTTCTGGGGAGGAATGTTGCTATTTTGTAAACTAAGGTTAAGGAACTCAAGGAAATAATTCAATGTAGACAACAGGAAAGTCTCAATCAATGGAAAGGATGGGATCTCAAGGATTGGGCATCCTGGCTTCCTGCTCTAGTGGGGCCCCTCTCCATAATTTTACTTGTATCCATCAGCCCCTGTATACTGAATGCCATGGTATGTTTTATTGAAAACACTGTTGCTCACCAAACTACAGCACATATCTTAGCCTTCTGAGAGCACCAACCTGTAAAACTGAAAGGTGATGCCTACTAAAAGTTTTTTTTAAAGGCATCAAAGGGGGGAATGTAGGAGAAGTGAATAAAGTACTGCACCAAAGATGGCCAAGGGGGCTAAAACAAGCTCTGGTGTCTAGCTTAGAGACCCCTCTTCTGGCTTCTTCTTGCCCTGTTTGCTCCACGTGCAAAAACCCGCCACCTATATGGAAGCTGACAATTATAAATTACCCTCCCCACTTGCATTTGGCGCTCAGATCTTTGGAGAAATGGTCTCCTCTGAGCCTGCTGGTGTTAAATAAATCTCCAATCCACCAAGATCGCAGAGTGCTGCTTGGTTTTTCTGCCAGTGTTCCAGCCTGGTTCCATAACAGTAACAACTTAAAACTTGTGAAAGTCTTAAAATGCTACTCCATCCCCTCTCTATTCTTTTTGTGTCTCTTGCCAGCTGCATTTTTTAGTCACTAATTCATGCAGTATGGTTTGCAAAGAACTTTAAAAGCAATATTTTTCCTGCTGCTATGCCTTGCATTTTCATTTGTGGCCTAAATGATCTATGTAGGACATATTTACTTTGAGATTTTGGTTTGGCTCAAAAAATGCCAAGTGATACAACTCAGACAATGAGTCCATTGATTTCAGCAATGGAACATTTGAGTGTAGAATAATGTACAGGCAAGCTGTACAAAAAAGTATTCCATTTTTATTTGCAAATCTAATGACTCTAATATTCTTCCATGTCTAAAAGGCAGGTATCAAGTTGAATATTTTCTGAATTTTTATTTTTGTCTTTAGCATCTTCCTGAAAGAAATAAAAATAAAACCAGAGTGTAAGTTTTATCTTTGATGGTTCTAGTTCTTTTTTCCAGCTGCCCCCTCTGTTTCCTGATTTTTTTTCTAATCCTTGTTGAAAGGAAATATTTGTGAATGTGAGACCTTATGTTTGCATTTTAGGTAGCCCTAATCTCTTATTGTAGACAAGCAGTTTCTAGAGCTTTAAAAACTTTTAATAAATGAAGGAAGAAGTTATGGATATGTTGAAGTATTTTTTTTATTAAGTAATCTCCCTGTATTTTTGAAGCTATATTCTGTAAGGCCTAGTCCAATAGAACCCACTTATAACCTATGCAATAATTTTGTGTACCCCACACTAAGGTCATTCTCCACATTTCTTGTCTTTTGGGGAGAACACACACAAATAATTTCAAGTCGTTGGAATAAATGAGTATAAAACAATACACAACGTTTTTCTGTAGGAGTGTATTTTTATGAATACAAGATATGTGTCATAAGACAATTTTACAATTGCAGGTATGAACTTACAGTGATTGAACATACTTTTAAAGTTTATATACTTATTTTGAGAGAAACAGAAAGTGTGAGTGGGGCAGGGGCAGACAGAGAGGGAAAGAGGGAGAATCCCAAGCAGGGTCTGTGTAGTCAGTGCACAGGGCCTTATGCAAGGTATGAACTCATGAAATAGTGAGTTCATGACCTGAGCTGAAATCAAGAGTTGGGCACTTAACCAACTGAGCTACTCAGGTGCCCCAATTGAACTTACTTTTAAATAAGTGTGATTTATTTGTGGATTTCTATGGTTTACATTTCTCCCACACTGAGTAATTTAAAGCTACCAAAGAAAAGTCACTGAGGGAGGAATTGGTAAGGTATGCATACAATGGGATGTCTTAGACCTGTAAGAGCTGTCTTCAGCACACCATTGATATTTTGTCATCTTATGTTATCCTCTTTTGAGATACATAATAGAAGATAATTCTACAAAAGATCATTATTTAAAGAAAATAAATTTGCTAAGAGTGCATGTAAAAATTATATTAAGGAATTTTGGGGTAACATTGATGAGGTATTTCCTCATACCTCTTGAATCACATTATGTTAATCAACTCCTCTTCAGCCCATCAGTAATAGTACCCTACTATAATGTGGCATGTAGGGACTAACTGATTTGCTATTTATAAATCAATGTCACTAAAGACCTGAAGTTCCAGATGTATTTTATGTCTTTCTTTCTACATTCAACTTATATAAGGAATCAGAAGTTCATGAACTTGTTTTTGTATTATTTCATTCTTTTTCCTCCTGCAACTTCAATTATTGATACATATATTTATCTTTGGCTTATCTTCCTCATTACTTCTTGCTGTTGATATATTCTTATACTTCTACTGTCTTCTTTGTCTTCACATGTCAAAATGTGCAATTAGAAATGGAAGTCTAATGGGTCTGAATCAGAGGTCCAGCTAATATCAGATTATTGGAATTTTCCAAGATACTTGTTGAGTCAAATATAATTTAGGAATTGAATTCTATAGTGACTCAGTGACCTGGCTTGTTGAAAGATACGTGAACAGAGAAACTGAAATATTAGCAGAATAAAGGTTCTTGGTATGCACTCACCACTATGTATATGTTAATTAAAATAACATAAATTATAGTGGAATTCTTACTATGCATATATGAATTAAAATGACATGAATTACAATGTAATTATTCATAAAGGCCCTGATAAAATAGTATCAATATCTAATATAGGGAAAATACTAGGCCTAATGAATGATTTAATGACAGAATTATTTGTGGGAGAAAGAGACCTTTTTCCTTTAATCTTTTCATAATTCTTAAGCTTCTGAGTGCAGGTGTTTAAATCCCAAGTGCCTATATGTCTAACTTAGATTGAGTTGAATAGTATTTGGGAGTTTTTCAGGAAATGGTAAAAAAATTCAGAATATGATCCTTTACAAAATAGAGAAGGTGAGTTCGTCTTCACTACCTCCTCTCTTTTCAGATATTCCTCTTTCCTGTTTTTGACAACTTGTCCCATCATATACCAGTTTCTCAGTGATATTCCTATCCTTTACATTAAGGGTTGCTGTCAGACCTGTCATCAGAGAATTTTGACATAGGGAAGTGATATTGCCTTACTCTGAAGCGTTCAAACTCTATTTTTCATAAAACGTGTCAGACCATTATCTATTTCTCAAAGTGCTGTTCTCTGGGATCAGCTAATCCTATAGACACAGGGAGGAAAATATGAAGGGGCCACTGATTCTACAACAATCCTTTCCTTATTCTTTTTTATAGTAAAATACGAATAACATAAAATTTACCATTTTAGTCATCTTAGAATTTATGAGTCTATGGCATTAAATGCATTTACAATGTAGATAATTTTGCTATGACATAATCTTTATCAGGTCAAAACATTTATATCACCTGAAACAGGATCTCTGTAACTTTAAGCAATTCTCATTCCCCATTCTCCACACCCTCAGAAAACTACTAATCTCCTTTCTGTATCTATGGATTTACAGAATCCTACATTATGTGACCTTTACTTTCTGGATTTTGTCACTTGCCATTATGTTTTCAAAGTTCATCCATGATTTATTTTTTATTTATTTTATATTTTGTTATTTGTTAAATATTTTAATTTTTTATTTAAATTCTAGTTAGTTAACATATAGTATAATATTAGTTTCATAAATATAATTTAGTGATTCATCGCTTACATATAACACCTAATGCTCCTAACAAATCCCCTCCTTAATACCAACAACCCATTTAGCACATTCCTCTTCCCACCTCTCCTCCAGCAACCTGAGGGTTGTTCTCTATATTAAGAATCACTTAGGGTTTGCCTCTCTCTCTCTCTCTCTCTCTCTCTTTCTCTCTCTCTCTTTTTGCTTTCCCTTATGTTCATTTGTTTTGTTTCTTAAATTCCACATGTGAGTTAAATCATATGATCTTTGTCTTTCTCTGAGTGATTTCACTTAGCATAATACCCCTAGCTCCATCCATGTCATTGCAAATGGTAAGATTTCATTCTTTTTGATGACTAATATTCCAGTGTGTGTGTGTGTGTGTGTGTGTGTGTGTGTGTGTGTCTGTGTGTGTGTGTGTTTGTGTGTACTACCTCTTCTTTATCCATTCAACAGTTGATGGAGATTTGGGCTCTCTCCATAGTTTGTCTATTGATGATACTACTGTTATAAACATTGGGATGCATGTAGCCCTTTGAATCAGTATTTTTGAATACTTTGGGTAAATAGTCAGTAGCACAATTGCTGGGCCCTGTATTTCACTTTTTGAGGAACCTCCATACTGTTTTTTGAGAGTGGCTGCACCAGTTTGCATTCCCACCAAAACTGTAAGAGTCTTCCACTTTCTCCACATCCTTGCCAACACCTCTTGTTTCCTGCATTGTTACCTTTAACCATTCTGACAGGTGTGAGGTAATATCTCATAGTAGTTTTGAGTTGTAATTCCATGATGATCACTGATGTTGAGCTTCTTTTCATGTGTCTATTAGCCAACTCTATATCTTTTCTGGGGAAAAAATGTCTATTCATCTCTTTTGACCATTTCTTAACTGGGATATTAGTTTTTTAGGTGTTGAGTTTGATAAGTTCTTTATATATTTTGGATGCTAACCCTTTATCACATATGTCTTTTGCAAATATCTTCTCCCACTCAGAAGGTTGCCTTTTAGTTTTGTTGATTTTATCTTTCACTGTGGGGAAGCTTTTTATTTGGATGAAGTTCCATTAGTTTATTTTTGCTTTTGTTTCCCTTGCTTCCAGAAACGTGTCTAGTAAAACATTGCTCTGGCCAATATCAAAGAGGTTCTGACTGTGTTCTCCTTTAGGGTTTTAGGTTTCTTGTTTCACAATTAGATACTTCATGCATTTGTTTTGTTTTGTTTTGTTTTTATTTTTTTAATATCAAATTTATTGTCAAATTGGTTTCCATACAACACCCAGTGCTCATCCCAAAAGGTGCCCTCCTCAATACCCATCACCCACCCTCCCCGACCTCCCACCCCCCCATACACCCTTAGTTTGTTCTCAGTTTTTAAGAGTCTCTTATGCTTTGGCTCTCTCCTTCTGTAACCTTTTTTTTCCTTCCCTTCCCCCCTGGACTTCTATTAAGTTTCTCAGGATCCACATAAGAGTGAAAACATATGGTATCTGTCTTTCTCTGTATGACTTATTTCACTTAGCATAACACTCTCCAGTTCCATCCACGTTGCTACAAAAGGCCATATTTCATTCTTTGTCATTGCCATGTAGTATTCCATTGTGTATATAAACCACAATTTCTTTATCCATTCATCAGTTGATGGACATTTAGGCTGCAACATACAGAAGGATGAAACTAGACGACTTTCTTACACCATTCACAAAAACAAACTCAAAATGGATAACGGACCTGAATGTGAGACAGGAAACCATCAAAACCCTAGAGGAGAAAGCAGGAAAAAACCTCTCTGACCTCAGCTGCAGCAATTTCTTACTTGACACATCCCCAAAGGCAAGGCAATTAAAAGTAAAAATGAACAATTGGGACCTCATGAAGATAAAAAGCTTCTGCACAGCAAAGGAAACAATCAACAAAACTAAAAGGCAACCAACAGAATGGGAAAAGATATTTGCAAATGACATATCAGACAAAGGGCTAGTATCCAAAATCTGTAAAGAGCTCACCAAACTCCACACCTGAAAAACAAATAATCCAGTGAAGAAATGGGCAGAAAACATGAATAGACACTTCTCTAAAGAAGACATCCAGATGGCCAACAGGCACATGAAAAGATGCTCAACGTCGCTCCTCATCAGGGAAATACAAATCAAAACCACACTCAGATATCACCTCATGCCAGTCAGAGTGGCTAAAATGAACAAATCAAGAGACTATAGATGCTGGAGAGGATGTGGAGAAATGGCAACCCTCTTGCACTGTTGGTGGGAATGCAAACTGGTGAAGCTGCTCTGGAAAACAGTGTGGAGGTTCTTCAAAAAATTAAAAATCGATCTACCCTATGACCCAGCAGTAGCACTGCTAGGAATTTACCCAAGGGATACAGGAGTGCTTATGCATAAGGGCACTTGTACCCCAATTTTATAGCAGCACTCTCAACAATAGCCATATTATGGAAAGAGCCTAAATGCCCATCTACTTCATTCATTTTGAATATTTTTTTTTGTTTGGTGTAGGAAAGAGACCAGTTTCATTCTTCTGAGTGTTGCAGTCCAGTTTTCACAGCACTATTCGTTTAAGAGATTGTCTTTTTTTTTCCATTGTATATTCTTTCCTGCTTTGGTGAAGATTAGTTGACCATCTAGTTGTTGGTCCATTTCTGGGGTTTAAATTCTAGTCTTTTGATCTATTTGTCTGTTTTTATGCCAGTACCATACTGTCTTCATGACTACAGCTTTGTAATATAAGTTAAAGTTCGGAATTGTGATGCCTCCATCTTTGGTTTTCGTTTTCAAGATTGCTTTGGCTATTTGGGGTTTTTTGTGGTTCCATAGCAATTTTGGGATTGATTGTTCTAGCTCTGTGAGAAATGATGGTGATGTTTTGATAAGGATTAAATAAAATGTTTAGATTGCTTTGTGTAGTATAGACATTTTAATCATATTTGTTCTTCCAGTCCGTGATCATGGTATGTCTTCCCATTCCTTTATGTTATATTCCATTTCTTTCATCAGTATTTCATAGTTTTCAAAATTGCAGATATTTTACCTTTTTATTTAGCTTTATCCCCAGGCATCTTACAGTTTTTGGTGCCATTGTAAAGGATATCAATTCCTTTATTTCTTTTTCTTTTTTGTTATTTTTTAAATGTTTATTTATTTCTAAGACAGAGAGAGACAGAGCATGAGTTGGGGAGGGACAGAGAGAGAGGGAGACACAGAATCAGAAGCAGGGTCCCGGCTCTGAGCTGTTAGCACAGAGCCCGACATGGGGCTTGAATTCACAAACCGTGAGATCATGACCTGAGCTGAAGGCGGTCACTCAACTGACTGAGCCACCCAGGCACCCGCTTGATTTCTTTTTTCTGTTGTTTCATTACTGGTATATAAAATACAACAGGTTTCTGTACATTGATTTTGTATCCTGCGACTTTACTGAATTTGTGTATCAGTTCTAGCAATTTTTTGGTGGAGCTTTTGGGTTTTCTCATTTGTGATTTTGGAAGACCTAAAGTGATGAAGACCATATAGGAAGACAGAAAATATCCAGAAGCAATTACAAATAAGTAATAAAATGCACTACATACATATACTTGAAAAATCACTCTGAATATAAATTGGCTAAATGCCCAATCAAAGGACAGAGTATCAGAATCGATACATATCAAGACCCATCAATATTCTGCCTATAAGAGATTCATTTTATTTTTTTAAAAATTTTTTTTTCAACGTTTATTTATTTTTGGGACAGAGAGAGACAGAGCATGAACGGGGGAGGGGCAGAGAGAGAGGGAGACACAGAATCGGAAACAGGCTCCAGGCTCTGAGCCATCAGCCCAGAGCCTGATGCGGGGCTCGAACTCCCGGACTGCGAGATCGTGACCTGGCTGAAGTCGGACGCTTAACCGACTGCGTCACCCAGGCGCCCCAAGAGATTCATTTTAAAACTAAAGACACCTACAGACTGAAAGTGATGGGATATAGAACCATTTATCATGCTAAAGGATGTCAAAACAAAACCAGAGTACCCATAGTAATATCAGACAAACTAGATTTTAAACCAAAGACTGTATGTAATAAGAGATGAAGAAAGACACTATATCATGATAAAAGAGTCTATCCAACATGAAGATCTAACAATTATAAATATTTATGCCCCAAATATGAAAGCACCCAAATATATAAAACAATTAATAACAAACATAAAGAAATGCATTTATAATAACACAATAATATTAGGGCACTTTAACACCCACTTACAATATGGACAAATCATCTAAACAGAAAATCAACAAGGAAACAATGACTATGAATGACACACTGGGCCATATAGACTTAAAAGATATATTCAGAACATTTTATCCTAAAGCAGCATGATGTATATTTATACATTATTTTTGAGTGCACATGGGACATTCTCCAGAATAGATAACATAATGGGTCATAAATCAGGCCTCAAGAAGTACAAAAAGACTGGGACACCTGGGTAGCTCAGTTGGTTAAGCATCTGACTTTGGCTCAGTTCTTGATCTCATAGTTCATGAGTTCGAACCCTGCATCGGGCTCTGTGCTGACAGCTCAGAGCCTGGACCCTGCTGCAGATTCTGTGTCTCCCTTTCTCTCTCCCCTTCCCCTGTTCAGTCTCTCTCTCTCTGTGTCAAAAATAAATAAACATTTAAAAATTTTTTTAAAAAAGAAGTACAAAAAGATTGAGATCATACCATGCATAATTTCTGGCCACAAAACTATGAAACTTGAGGTCAACCAGAAGAAAAAATTGGAAAGAACACAAATACATGGAGGTTAAAGAACACCCCCCCAAGCAGTGAGTGGGTTAAATAGGAAATTAAAGGGAAATGTAAAAATACATGGAAACAAATGAAAATGAAACTTGATGTTAAAAACCTTTGGGATGCAGCCAAAGCAGTCCCAACAGGAAAATTATATAGCACTACAGAACTACCTGAAGAAATAAGAAAAGTCTCAATTAAATAACCTAACCTTATACCTAAAGGAGCTTGAAAAGGAACAGCAAATTAAGCCTAAAGTCCGTAGAAGAAGGAAATAATAAAGATTAAACAGATAAAAATATTATGGAAACAAACAAAAACCCCAACAGTAAAACAGGTCAATGAAACTCAGAGCTGGTTATTTGAAAGAATTAATAAAATTGATTAACCCCTAGCCAGATTTCTCAAAAAGAAAAGAGAAAAGTTTCAAATAAAAAAAATCACAAATGAGAGAGGAGAGATCACAACCAACACCACAGAAATACAAACAATTATAAGATAATATGAAAAATTATATGCCAACAAACATCTGGAAGAAATTGACAAATTCCTGAGAACATATAAATTACAAAAGTTAAACAGGAAAATATGGAAAATTTGAAAAGACTGATAACCAGCAAAGAATTTGAATTGGTTATCAGAAATATCCCAACAAATAAAAGTCCAGAGCCAGATGGCTTCCCAGAAGAATTCTATTACATGTTTAAAGACGAGTTAACACCTATTATTCTCAAAGTGTTCAAAAAAATGGAAGGAAAAGTTCGTAACTTATTCTATGAGGCCATCATTACTTTGACTCCAGAACCAAACAAAGACTCCACTAAAAAGATTACAGGCCAATACCTTTGATGACCATGGATGCAAGCATTCTCCACAAGATACCAACATATCGAATCTAACACTACATTAAAAGAATTATTCACCACAATCAAGTGGGATTAATTTCTGGGCTGCAAGGGTGGTTCAGTATTTGCAAATAAATCAACATGATACACCACACTAATAAAAGGAAGTATAAGAACCATATAATCTCTTAATAGATGCAAAAATAGCTTTTGACAAAATACAGCATGCATTCTTGATAAAAAACCCTCAACAAAGTAGGTTTAGAGAGAACATACCTCAATATCACAATAACCATATACAAAAGATTCACAGTTAATATCATCTTCAATGGGGAAAAACCGAGAGCTATTCCTCTACAGTCCAGAAGCAGACAGGGATGGCCACTCTCACTAGTCTCAATTAACATAGTATTGGAAGTCCTAGCCTCAGCGATCAGACAACAAAAAGAAATAAAAGGCATCCAAATTTGTAAGGAAGGTGTCAAACTTTCACTATTTGAAGATGACATGATACTTTATATAGAAACTCAAAAAACTCCAAGGAAGTCCCTTGTAATATTTCTTGCAGAGCTGATTTAGTGGTCATGAACTCCTTTAATTTTTTGTTTGTTTGTTTGGGAAACTTTATTACTTCTTCTATTCTGAGTGACAGCCTAGTTAGATAGAATATTCTTGGGCTGCATATTTTTCCCATTCAGCACGTTAAAGATATCATGCCATTCCCTCTGGCTTGCCAAGTTTCTATGAAGAGATCTGTTCCTAATGTTTTGGGTGTTTCCTTGTAAGTTAGAAACTTCTTTCTTGCTGCTTTTAGGATTTTTTTTAAAATTATATTTTGAAAATTAAACCACAATATGCCTTGGTGTCCTGCTTTTGTTTATTTTGACATGAGTTCTCTGCCTCCTGGATTTGGATGTCTTTTTTCCTTTCCCAGGTTAGGGATTTTTCAGCTAATATTTTCTCAAATAAAATTCCTGTCCCCTTTTCTCTCTTCTTCTTCTTCTTCTTCTTCTTCTTCTTCTTCTTCTGGGACTCCTTTGATAGGAATGTTACTACATTTGATGGAATATGATTTTCTGAAGTCCACTCTAGTGATCTATCATTTGTCTTTCCCTTTTCTTTTTGGGCTTCATTATTTTCCATATTTTTTATCTTCTATATCACTTACTCATTCCTCTGCTACATCCATTTTTGTGCTCATTGCATCCTGTCACTTTAAAACCTCAGTTATTGAATTTTTTCATTTCTGTTTCATTGTTTTTTAGCTCTCTTATCTCTGTGGTAAGGGCCTCCCTGATGTCTTCCATGCTTTTTTCAAGCCCGGTGAATATCCTTATAGCTGTTGATTTAAATTCTGGATCAGGAATATTACTTACATATCTTTTGATTCAATGTCTGGCTGTGACCTTTTCTTGTTCTTTCTTTTGGGATTAATTCCTCTGTCTTGGCAGTTTGTCTAAGTCTCTGTCTTCTTATGTTAAAAATCCTTCTATGTTTCCTGCTATGCTCCTGAGAGTAATGGCTTTATGAAGAAGAGGTCATATAATGTCCAGAGCCTGGTGCTTCAGAAAATGTCTCTGGTGTGTGCTGCATGTATTCTGCTGCTATTTTGGTCAGACATCTGCAGAGGTTCTCCTTGTCTGCAAGGGAGAGTGTTTGGATATTGTCCATAGTGTGACAAGTTTTAACTAGGTGTGCACTGATCTGCTTGTTAAATGAGACATGATGCTACTTCTACTAAAACTGAAGCCTTGCAGAGCTCTGTAGTTAGTAGACATGATGCCTGCAGCAGTTTCTACAGGCCCCCTGGGGAACAGGCTCACTGAGCTGGCCTTTAGGCACATTTGCCTAAGAAAAACAGTGCTAGCAGAACATCAGGGAGTGGGACTTGGTGTAAGCAGATTGCACAGCCAGTTTTACTACTCTTGGATTTACTGAAATTGGTTAATGCTGAGGGGTGGGGGAGAGAAATGGGGCCAACCAGGTCCTTTGTCCAGGGAGAAGGGATTCAGTGCTTGGTGCCCTTAGGGAAGCACTCCCAGAGGAGTGAATCATTTCCCCTTGGGCATCCCAGGCGTTCTTCAGATAACTGCTTTCACTCCATCTGTCTCCAGGTTGCTAGCCTGCCTGGAGCAGAATAGTGCACTTTGGGCTCTATCCCAGCCACGTTTGCTTTTAAAACTCTAAACTTTTGGGACCATGTAGGGAGAGGACTTGTATTTGTTTTCTTGGGGACAGTCTCACTGTGCTGGGACTGATGTAGGTTTGACTGAGAAAGGTAGTTGTCCCAGAGTGCAGGGGCATGGGATTTAGTGCAAAGCAGGCTAAACAGCCAATGTCTGGATTAGCTGCCTTCAGCAGGTGCCTCTGTGCCTATGCTGAGGTGCAGGGAGGGAAAAAGCACCCTCCAGCTCTTTTGTGCCTTGAGAGATGACGCTGGGAACATTACCTCTCACAGATGCACTACAAGAAGAGTGAACAGTCTTTCTTGTGTGCCTTAGGTGATCCTCAGATAGTTCTGACTACACAAGGATTCCTTGTGTGCCTTTTTTCCAGGAGTATGACAGTGGCCTCTGGGCTGTATCCCAGCCAAGCCCTCTAGCCAAGCCAATGCTTCTCTAAAACTCCAACCTTTCAGCCCCACTGGTTGCAAAAACTCATAAAAATCAGCCTCTCTCATTTTCCTGGACAATGGCTTTGGGATGTGTTCTCTTTTGCATATCCTTCTGTGCTCCACTCTTTCTCCCCTTTCTCAGCAACCAGGGCTCCTTCCCCTCTGCAGCAGCTGTGAGATATTTCTCCACCAAACCACTTCTCTGCACTACCGCCATCCTCAGTGTGGCCTCTTCTTTCCCTCTAGTTATGCAGTCTGTTCTGTCAGTCCTCAGGTTGATTTCTTGAATATGCAGAATGATTTGATAGTTATGTAGCTGTGCTTGAAGGATGAGGCAAGCCTAAGGTCCTCCTACTACATTGTCATCTTAGTTCCTGCCAGTACTGGTGTTTTTAGAATATTAATTCTCCCAATCTATGAACACAATATACCTATTCAGGGGCACGTGGGTTGCTCAGTCAGTTAAGTGCTGACTCTTGATTTTGGCTCAGGTCATGATCTCACAGTTTGTGAGATTGTTGGGTTTTGGGGTGATGGTGAAGGTTCAGAGCCGATGGCAAGAATTCTTGAAGATGACTTTGGTGCAAAAAATATCACACATATCCCACCTTGGGGGACGCTGTTAGCCTGTACTTTGCTTTCAGCTTGCCCTTTGCTCCTTCGTGAAAATCAAGCCCCACTTCAGGCTTTATGCTGACAGCACAGAGTCTGCTTGAGATTCTGTCTCTCCCTCTCTCTCTGACCATCTCTCTCTCACTCTCTGTCTCTCTCCCTCAATAAACAAACAAAACAAATACATACATACATACATACATACATACATACATACATACAAAAAACCACAAGATTCCTACTCAGCTATTTGTGTTTTATTTTATTTATTTATCAATGTCCTGTGGCTTTCAGCATAGAGATCTTCCACCTGTTTAATTAAATTTACTCCTAAGTATGTGGCTTTTTTTGATGTTATTATAAATGGGATTGATTGCTTTATTTTTCAGAAAATTTATTGTTAGTGTATAGAAACATACTGATTTTTATATACTAATTTTGTATCCTAAAACTTTACTGAACTGATTGGTTCTAAAATTTCCTTAAGCATTTCTGATTTTCAATATATAAAATTATGTTATGTATAGAGCAAATTTTACTTTTTCCTTTGCAATTGTAATATTAAATAAAAAATTCTTTTTATGGGGCCCCTGGGTTGCTCAGTCAGTTAAATAACAGACTTCAGCTCAGGTCATGATCTCATAACTCCTGAGTCTGAGCCCTGTGTTGGGTTCTGTGCTGACAGCTCAGAGCCTGGGGCCTGCTTCAGATTCTGTGTCTCCCTCTTTCTTTGTCCTCCACTCGCAGTCTGTCTCTCTGTCTTTCTCAAAAATAAATAATCATTAACAAATAATAATAATAATAATAATTTCTTTTTCTTGTCTGACTTCTTTAGCTAGAACTTCGAGTACTATGTTGGATAGCGGTAGTGATAGTGAGCACCTTTGTATTGTTCCTAATCTTAGAGGAAAAGTTTTCAAACTTTCACCAGTGAGGAAAATATGATATGTTGGCTCATTATATATGTCCTTTTTAATAGTAAGATATGTTCCTTCTATGCCGAATTTGTTAAGAGTTTTATCATTAATAGATGTTAAATTTTGCAAAATGATTTTTTTCTATGTCCATTTGGATAATTATTTTCTTTTATTCTCTTAATACAAGTATCATATTAATTGATTTGAGTATGTTGACCATGTTTTCATCCCAAGGATAAATCCCACTTCATCATGGTGAATTATTCTTTAATTTTTTTAAGTTTATTTATTTATTTTGAGATACAGAGAAAACACATGAGCAGGAGAGGGGCAGTGACTGAGAAGGAAAGAGAGAGAATCCCAAGAGAGCCCAATGTGACGTTCAGACTCACAAAACTGTGAGATAATGGACTGAGCTGAAACCGAGAGTCAGACACTTAACCAACTGAGCCACCCAGGTACCCCTGAATTATTCTTTTAATGTGATTATTAATTCAGTTTCAAGTATTTTATTGAGATTTTTTGCATCTATATTCATTAGGAACATTACACTCTAGTTTCCTTTTCTAGTAGTGTCCTTTTTCTGGTTTTGGTATCAGAATAATGCTTGCTTCATAAAATGATTTTGGAAATGTTTCCTTCTCTTTGATTTTTTAGAAGGATTTCAGAACTTGTGTTAACTCTTTTAAAAATGATTGGTAATATTTATCATTAATTCCATCTGTTCCTGGGGGTATTTTTCATTGAAAGATTTTCGATTTCTGATTCAGTCTCCTTACTAGTATTTTGTCTATTCAAATTTTTTATTTCTTCCTGACTCAGTCTTTGTAAGTTCTATGTTTCTAAAAATTTTACCATATTTTATAGGTTGTCCATTTTGTTGGCCTGTAGGTTTTTTTTAATAGTAAACTCTTATAATCCTTTGAATTTCTGTGATATCAATTTTAACGCCTCCTTTTTTTTTATTTATAATTGCATTGATTTGTGTCCTTTTTCTTTTTTTTTTCTTGATTAGGTAAGAGTTGTTAATTTTATTTATTTTTTCAGAGAGCCAGCTCTTAGTTTAATCTTTGGTTGTTTATTTGGGATTTTTCTTGCTATTAAAAAAAATAATGTTTATTTATTTCTGAGAGACAGAGAACCATAGTGAGAGCAGGGGAGGGGCAATAAGAGAAGGAGACACAGAATCCGAAGCAGGCTCCAGGCTCTGAGCTGTCAGCGCAAAGCTGGATGCAGGACTTGAACCCATGAACTGTGAGATCATGACCTGAGCTGAAGTCAGACGCTTAACCAACTGAGCCACTCAAGCGCCCCGCTTTTGTTGTTGTTGTTAATATAACTTGTTGTCAACTTAGCTAACATACAGTGCATACAGTGGGTTCTTGGTTTCTGGGGTAGATTCCCATGATTCATCGCTTACATACAACACCCAGTGCTCATCCCAACAAGTTCCCCCCCCAATGCCCATTACCCATTTTCCCCTTTCCCCTGCTCCCTCCATAAGCCCTCAGTTTGTTCTCTGTATTTAAGAGTCTCTTATGGTTTGCTTCCATCTCTGTTTGAAACTATTTTCCTCTTCCCTTCTGCCGTGGTCTTCTGTTAAGTTTCTCAATTTCCACATATGAGTGAAAACATATGATATCTGTCTTTCTCTGACTGACTTATTTAACTTAGCATAATACCCTCTAGTTACATTCACATTGTTTCAAATGGCAGGATGTCATTCTTTCTCATTGCCAAGTAGTATTCCAATATTTATAGAAACCACATCTTCTTTCTCCATTCATCACTTGATGGACATCTGGGTTCTTTCTGTGATATAGCTATTGTTGAAAGTGCTGCTAAAAACATTGGGGCACAATGCCCATATGAATCAACACTCCTGTATCCTTTGGATAAATTAATAGTAGTGCTATTGCTGGGTCATAGGGTAGTTCTATTTTTAATCTTTTGAGGAACATCCACACTGTCCACTTTCCAGAGTGGCTGCACCAGGTTACATTCCCACAAACAGTGCAAAAAGGTCTCCCATTCTCTGAACCCTCGCCAACATCTGTTGTTTCCAAAGTTGTTCATTTTAGCCACTCTGACTGGTTGAGGTGGTATCTCAGTGTGGTTTTGATTTGTATTTCCCTGATGATGAGTGATATTGAGCAATTTTCATGTGTCTGTTGGCCATCTTTTTTTTTTTTTTTTCAACATTTATTTTTGGGACAGAGAGAGACAGAGCATGAACGGGGGAGGGGCAGAGAGAGAGGGAGACACAGAATCGGAAACAGGCTCCAGGCTCTGAGCCATCAGCCCAGAGCCCGACGCGGGGCTCGAACTCCCAGACCGCGAGATCGTGACCTGGCTGAAGTCGGACGCTTAACCGACTGCGCCACCCAGGCGTCCCTGTTGGCCATCTTGATGTCTTCTGCCCATTTCTTCACTGGATTATTTGTTTTTCAGGTGTTGAGTTGGTAAGTTCTTTATAGATTGTGGATATTAACCTTATATCTGATATTCCATTTGCAAATATCTTCTCCCATTCTGTAGGTTGTCTTTTAGTTTTGTTGATGGTTTTCTTTGCAGTGCAGAAAACTTTTATCTTTATGAGGTCCCAATTGTTCATTTTTGCTTTTATTTCCCTTGCCTTCAGAGATGTGTCAAGCAAGAAGTTGCAGTGGGTGAGGTCAAAGTGGTTGTTGCTTGCTTTCTCCTCTATGGTTTTGATGGTTTCCTGTAACTGCATATCTACAAGAGCAAGATTGACACTGACCAAACCAGACCGGCCCTCTTCCAGACCAGGATAGCCTCCAGTTCTAAAGGCATCATTGGATATCGGTCCAGTGGTTTTTGTATTTTCTGATTTGATTCTTCATCAATTCTTAGTGTGTGTGTGTGTGTGTGTGTGTACTCTTCTTCCTTTTCTTTCTCTTTCTCTTATTGTTTCCCTTCTTTATTGTGGTTACTCTGGTTGTTGGTTTGTTTAAGCAGATATTTTTAATCTATTCTTTTTACACCTCTTCTATATCCCCTTCTTTATTTCCTCTCTCTGTCTTTGTATTAAGCCATATAGTTTCTATGATTATCTACCTGGTCAATTTATTTTTATTTTATCTTTCCCCACCCATGTAGTTTCTCTCTATGTATGGGATAAGGCTCCTCCACCACCACCCAATTTAAAATTTTTTTCCAGGTTACTTCAGCGAACAAAAAAAATCAAAGCACCCCTGGTGGAAGGCCCAAATCACACCACAAGTAGGGAGATAAAGCAACCAGAGTCACAACAACAGAGAGCATGCAACACACTCCAAAAACACCTCCTGAAGGGCCAGGACCTGTACAGTATATGACCCCCACTATAATATAGCAGTGCTCACAGGTGCAAGAAACATAGTAAGCTGTTAAAACACATAAGGGATTTGGGGCGCTTGGGTGGCTCAGTCGGTTAAGCATCTGACTTCAGCTCAGGTCATGTTCTCATGGTCTGTGAGTTCGAGCTCCGCATTGAGCTCTGTGCTGACAGCTCAGAGCCTGGAGCCTGTTTCAGATTCTGTGTCTCCCTCTCTCTCTGACCCTCTCCCATTCATGCTCTGTCTCTCTCTGTCTCAAAAATAAATAAATGTTAAAAAAATTTTTTTAAACACAAAAGGGACAAAAAAACTAGCCAAAATGATGAAACAAAAGAATTCTCATCAAAAGAAATTCCAGGAAGAAATGAAAGCTAGAGAATTGCTCAAAACAGATATAAACAATATATCTGAGTGAGAATTTACAATAATAGTCATAAGATTAGTAGCTGGGATTGAAAAAAAGCATAGAAGACAGAAGATAATCTGTTGCTGCAGAGATCAAGGAACTAACAGTCATGACGAATTAAGAAATGTTATAAATGAGGTATAATGTAAAACTAGATGCAGTGACAGCAAGGATGGCAGAAGCATAAGAGAGAATGAATAAAATAAAAGATAAAACTATGGAAAATAATGAAGCCAGGAAAAAGACAAATAAGAAAATACTAGACCTTAAGGGGATAATTAGAGAACTAAACAATTCAATGAAACATAATAATATCCATACCATAGGAGTTCTAGAAGAGGAAAAGAGAAAGGGGCAGGTTTACTTGAACAAATTATAACTGAGAACTTCCCTAATTTCGGGAAGTAGGCAGACATCCAAATCCAGGAGGCACAAAGAACTCCCTTCAGGAGTAAGAAGAATAGGTCTTCACCACACCATATCATAGTGACACAGGCAAAATACAAAGATAAAGAGAGAATTATGAAAGCAGGTAGGGACAAATGGGCCATAAAATACAAGAGTAGATGCATAAGGGCAATAGCAGTCCTGTCCACTGAAACTTGGCAGGCCAGAAGGAAGTGGCATGAAATATGAATGTGCTGAAGGAAAAGTATGCAGCCAAGAATCCTTTATTGAGCAAAGCTGCCATTCAGAATAGAAGGAGAGATAAAAGGTTTCCCAGACAAACACTGAAGGAATTCATAACCACTAAACCAGGCCTGCAAGAGATCCTAAGGGGGATTCTGTGAGGTGAACACTGCAAAGACAACAAAGGACCAGAGTCATAACCACAAGCATTAAACCTACAGATAACACAATGACACTAAATCCATATCTTTCAATAATAACTCTGAATGTAAATGGACTAAATGCTCCAAAAAAATACATAGGGTGTCAGAATGGATGAAAAAAAAAAAAAACAAAAACAAGATCCATATATGTGCAGTCTACAAGAGACTCATTTTAGACCCGAATACATCTTCATATTGAAATTGAAAGTATGGAGAGCCATCTACTATGCTACTGGAAATCAAAAGAAAGCTTCAGTAGCCATAGTTACATCAAACAAACTGTTTTTTTAAGTAAAGGCTGTAATAAGAGATGAAGAAGGGCATTATATCATAATTATAGGGTCTATACATCAAGAATAGCTAACAACTGTAAATGTGTATTCCTCCAACTTGGAGGTATCCAAATATACAAATCAATTAATCACAAACATGGGCAATCTTATTGGTAAGAATACGGTAATTGCAGGGGACTTTAATACTCCACTACAACAATAGGCAGATCATCTAAGCGGAAAATCAATAAAGAAAAAATGGCCTTGAATGATACACTGGACCAGATGGACTTGACAGATATATTGAGGTATTTTCATCCAAAAGCACAGAATACAAATTCTTTTCAAGTGCACATGGAACATTCTCCAAGATAGACCACATACCTGGTTACAAAAAAGCCCTCAATAAATGTAAATAATTGAGATCATACCATGCATATTTTCTGATCACATGCCATGAAACTTGAAATCAACCATCAGAAAAAATTTTGGAAAGCCTCCAAATGTATGGAAGTTAAAGAACATCCTTCTAACGAATGAGTGGGTCAACCAGGAAATTTTAAAGAAGAAATTAAAAATATATGAAAGCAAATTAAAATGAAAAGATAGTCCAAACACTTTCTGATGCAGCAAAGTCAGTCCTAAGAGGAAAATACATGGCAATCCAGGCCTATCTCAAGAAACAAGAAAAATCCCAAAACCTATCCACACACCCAAAGGAACTAGAAGGAGAACAGCAAAGAAACCCCAAAGCTAGGAGAAGAAAAATGGTAAAGATTAGAGCAGAAATAAACAATATAGAATAATAATTTAAAAAACAGTAGAACAGATCAATGAATCTAATAGCTGACTTTTTGAAAAAATAAACAAAGTTGATAAACGCTTAGCCAGACTTCTTAAAAAGGAAAGAGGGAGAAGCCAAATAGATAAAATCACAAGTGAAAGAGGAGAGATCACAACGAACACCACAGAAGTACAGACAATTAGACAATACTATGAAAAATTATATGCCAACAAACTGGACAACCTGGAAGAAATGGAAAAATTTCTAGAAACCCACACACTACCAAAACTCAAACGGGAAGAAATAGAAAATTTGTACAGACCCATAACCAGCGAAGAAATTGAGTCAGTCATAAAAAAAATTCCCTACAAATAAGAGCCCTAGGCCAGATGGCTTCCCAGGGGAATTCTACCAGCCATTTAAAGCAGAGTTAATACATATCCTTCTCAAGCTGTTTCAAAATGGAAACAAAATGAAAGCTTCCAGACTCTTTCTTGTGAATCCAGCATTATCTTGATTACCAAAACAGTAAGAGAATCCACTGGAAAGGAAAATTATAGAACAATATCCCTGATGAACATGGATGCAAAAATTCTCAACAAGATACTATCAAATCAAATTCCACAGTATATGAAAAGAATTATTCACCATGATCAAGTGGGATTCATTCCTTTGGTGCAGGGCTGGTTCCATGTTTGCAAATCAATCAATGTGATACATCACATTAGTAGAAGAAAGGATAAGAACCATATGATCCTTTCAATAGATGCAGAAAAAGCCTTTGACAAACTACAGCATCATTTCTTAATAAAAACCCTCAAGAAAGCTGGGATAGAAGGAACATACCTCATATCATAAAAGCCATATATGAAAATCCCACAGCTAATTTCATCGTTAATGCAGAAAAACAGAGATTTCCCCCTGAGATCAGGAACACGACAGGGATGTCCACTCTCACCACTGTTGTTTAACACAGTGTTGGAAGTCCTAGCCTCAACAATCAGAAAACAAAATGAAATAAAAGGCATCTAAATTGTCAAAGAAGAATTGAAACTTTCACTTTTTGCAGATGACATGATACTCTACATAGGAAACCCAAAAGGCTCCACCAAAAAGCTACCAGAACTGACACATGAATTAAGCAAAGCCGCAGAATACAAATTCAATGTACAGAAACTGGTTGCACTTCTATACACCAATAATGAAGCAAAAGAAAGAGGTATCAAGAAATTGATCCTATTTACAATTTCACCAAGAACCATAAAATACCTGGTAATAAACCTAGCCAAAGATGTAAAAGATCTGCATGCTGAAAACTATACAAAACTTATGAAAGAAATTGAAGAAGAAGCAAGGAAATGTAACAAAAATTCCATCCTCATGGATTGGAAGACCAAATATTGTTTAAAATTCCAACACTACACAAAGCAATCTACACATTCAATGCAATCCCAATCAAAATTGCACCAGCATTCTTCTTGAAGCTAGAACAAGCAATCCTAAAATTTGTATGGAACCACAAAAGACCACGAATAGCCAAAGTAATATTGAAGAAGAAGACCAAAGCAGGAGGCATCACAATCCCAGACTTTATCCTATACTACAAACTTGTAATCATCAAGACAGCATGGTATTGGCACAAAAACAGACACATAGACCAATGGAATAGAATAGAGAAATCAAAATTGGACCCACAAATGTATAGCCAACTAATTTTGGGCAAAGCAGGAAAGAGTATCCAATGGAAAAAAGACAGTCTCTTTAGCAATTGATGATGGGAGAATTGGACAGCAACATGCTGAAGAATTAAACTGGACCACTTTCTTACACCATACACAAAAATAAACTCAAAATGGATGAAAGACCTAAATGTGAGATAGGAAAACATCTTGCTTCTTAATGTAGGTGTCTTTTTGTTATAATTTTCCTCTCAGAAATACATTTCTTGCCATGTAAGTTCTGGTATACTGTGTTTTTCTATACATAGATGTTTTTCTCTAGAAACCTTTGTAAATTCCCTTTTTTATTTTTTTGGTCCATTGGCTGTTCATAACAGTGTTGGTTAATTTCCCTGTGTTCATGACTTTTCTAGTTCTTTTGCTGTTGTTGATTTCCGTTTTTTTTTTTTTTTTTTTTTTTTTTTTTTTGCTTTTGTAGTCAGAATAGGTATTTAGTATGATTTCAGTCTTGAATTTGCTGAGACTATTTTCTGTGGCCCAAAATATGGTTTATCTTAGTAAATATTCAATGTACATTTGAGAAGATTGTGTATTATGCTTTTGTTAAATAGAATGTCCTGTATATGTCTGTTATGTCCATTTATTCTATAGTATGGTTCAAATCTGCTTTCTCCTTATTGATTCTCTGTGTGCATAATCTATCCATTATTGAGAGTAGAGTCCCCAAGTATTATTGCATTACTTTTTATTTGTGCTTTTAGTTCTTTTAGGTTTTCTTCATATATTTAGGTACTCTTATGTTGAGCATATAATTATTTAAAATTGTTATATCTTCTACATATATTGATTATTTATTATTTTTTTTTTTTAGTTTTTTTTAACAGTTAGCTAACAGTGTTGTGTTAGTTTCTCCTGTATGACAGAGTAATTAAAAAATTCCGTACATCACCCGGTGCTCATCACAAGAACCCTCGTTAATCTGTATAACCTATTTCACTCATCCCTTCACCCCATCCCCCCCTTGTCCCCATCAGTTTGTTCTCTACAGTTAAAAGTCTGTGTCCTGGTCTCTGTATATCTCTCTCTTTCTTTTTTTCACTTTGTTCATTTATTTTGTTTCTTAAATTCTACATGTGAGTAAAATTATATGGTATTTGTCTTTCTCTGACCGATTTATTTTGCTTACAATTTTGCTTTCTAGCTCCAACTATGTCATTACAAATGACAAGATTGCATTATTCTTTATGACTGAATTGTTCCGCTGTGTGTATATATGTATTTTTATAAAACTTTATATATATGTATTTTTATCTATAAAATTTACACATATATACTTTATATCTGTACATATGTTAATGATATTTAAAAATATTTTTCTCCTAATCTATGAGCATGGAATATGTTTCCATTTCTTTGTATCATCTTCAATTTCTTTCATCAGTGTTTTATAGTTTTCAGAGTACAGGTCTTTCACCTCTGTTGTTAGGGTTATTACAAAGTATCTTATTATTTTTGATGCAACTGTAAATTGCATTGTTTTCCTAATTTTTCTTTCTGCAGCTTCATTATTGATGTATAGAAATGCAACAGATTTCTGCACATTGATTTTGTATCCTACAACTTTACTGAATTCAGTCATTGGTTCTAGCATTTTTATGCATGTGTGTAGTCTTTCAAGTTTTGTATATGTAGTATCATGTTATCCTCGAATAGTGAAAGTTTTATTTCTTTTTTTTTCCTATTTGGATGTCTTTTATTTCTTTTTGTTGTCTGATTGCTGTGGCTAGGACTTTCAGTACTATGTATTATAAAAGTGGTAAAAGTGACCATTCTTATCTTTTTCCTCATCTTAGGGGAAAAGCTCTCATTTTTAGGATGATGTTAGCTATGAATTTTTCATAAATGACCTTTATTATGTTGAGGTATGTTCTCTCTAAACCTATTTTATTGAAAGGTCTTTATCGTGAATGGATGTTGTACTCTGCGAAATACATTTTCTGCATCTATTGAGATGATTGTATGTTTCTTATCCTTTTTCTTATTGATGTGCTGTATCATGTTGATTGACTTGCAAATTCTAATTTACCATTGCCACCTTGAAATAAATCCCACTTGATATGGTAAATGATTTTCAATGTATTATTGAATTCAGTTTCCAGCAATTTTTGAGAATTTGTGTATCTATGTTCATTATCGATATTGGCTTGTAGTTTTTTCTTTTTTTTTTAAGCTGTGTCTTCATCTGTTTTTGGTACCAGTGTAATGTTCACTTCATACAATGAATTTGGAAGTTTTTCTTCCAATTCTATTTTTGGGAATGGTTTGAAAAGAATAAATAGCGCTTCTTTAAATGTTTGCTAGAAAATAATTCACCTGCGAAGCAATCTGGTTCTGGAGTTTTGCTTTTTTTTTTTTTTTTTTTTTTTTTTTCTGATTCAATTTCATTGCTGGCCATCAGTCTGTTCAAATTTTCTATTTCTTCCTTTTTCAGTTTTGATAGTTATAGATTTCTTTGAATGTATCCATTTCCTCCAGGCTGTCTATTTTTTTGCCATAAAATTTTTCATAATACTCTCTTATAATTGTTTGCATTTCTGTGTTGTTGGTATTTCTCCTCCTTCAGGTGTGATTTTATTTGTTTGAGTACTTTCTGTTTTTTTTCTTGATAATTCTGGTTAGAAGTTTACCCTTTTATTGATTTTTTCAAAGAACCAGCTCTTAGTTTTATTGATCTTTTCTATTGCTTTTTAAGTTTTTATATCATTTGTTTTTGTTGTAATCTTTATTTCCTTCTTTCTGCTGTTTTGGGGGTTTCTTTGTTGTTCTTTTTCTAGCTCCTTTAAGTTTAAGACACAGTGTTGGCAGGGGTTTGGGCTGGTCTTCCGGTGGAGGAGGCCCAACAAATTGGGACTGAGGCCAGTGTGACTTGGAAGGGTGGTTCCATTGTGGGGGGTTGGCTTAAGCAAGTTAGGATTTCCGATATCCTTCGGTTATTGTTCATTTTTGCTTTTAATTCCCTTGCCTTTGGGGATGTGTCAAGTAAGAAATTGCTGCGGCTGAGATCAGAGAGGATTTTTCCCTGCTTTCTCCTCTAGGGTTTTGATGGTTTCCTGTCTCACATTCAGGTCCTTTATTCATTTGAGTTTATTTTTGTGAATGGTGTAAGAAAGTGGTCTAGTTTCATCCTTCTGCATGTTGCTGTCTAGTTTCCCAGCACCATTTGTTAAAGAAACTTTTTCCATTGGATATTCTTTCATGCTTTGTCAAAGATTAGTTGGCCATACTTTTGTGGGGCTAGTTCTGGTGTTTCTATTCTATTCCATTGGTATATGTGTCTGTTTTGGTGCCAATACCATGCTGTCTTGATGATTAAAGCTCTGTAGTAGAGGCTGAAGTCTGGGATTGGGATGCCTCCTGCTTTTGTCACCTTCTTCAAAATTACTTTGTCTATACTGGGCCTTCTGTGGTTCCATACAAATTTTAGGATTGCTTGTTTTAGCTTCAAGAAGAATGCTGGTGCAAATTTGATTGGGATCGCACTGAATGTGTAGATAGCTTTGGGTAGTATTGACATTTTAACAATATTGCTTCTTCCAATCCATGAGCACGGAATGTTTTTCCATTTCTTTATGTCTTCTGCAATATCCTTCAAAAGCTTTCTATAGTTTTCAGCATACAGATCTTTTACATCTTTGGTTAGGTTTATTCATAGGTGTTTTATGCTTCTTGGTGCAATTGTGAATGAGATCAGTTTTTTTTATTTGTCTTTCTGTTGCTTCGTTGTTAGTGTATAAGAATGCAACTGATTTCTGCACATTGATCCTTCAGTTATCTATCTGTCTATTTAGCTAGCTATATAGCTAGCTAGCTATCACCTATCTATTATCAATTATCCATCTACATTTTCCTTCAGAATTAGATTTTTTTTTTAAATTTTTTTTCAACGTTTATTTATTTTTGGGACAGAGACAGAGCATGAACGGGGGAGGGGCAGAGAGAGAGGGAGCCACAGAATCGGAAACAGGCTCCAGAATAAAGTTCTGAGAAATCCCAATACTTAAAGACCAGATAGAAAATATAAAAATCCTGAGACAAAGTGGATAAAGTTCAAAGGAATTTAATGCCATCAAAGCCAAGGAAAGAGAGTGGTTCAAGAAGACAGAAGTTAAATGTCTAATAAAAGGCCAGGTAAAATGAATTTGTCCATATAATTTGTCAACATGGAGATGATTGGCAAAGTGGGTTTCAATAAAATTGTTAGGTGGATGACTTATTGGAGTGAATTGAGAAGTTACTAGGAATAGTGTGAATAATGATACCTTGAAGAGCATTAGGGTTGTCAGATAAAATACAAGGTGTCCTGTATTTTTACTTACTAAATGTTTTTTTAGATGGTATTAACATTTAAATAAATAGACTTTTGTTACAGCAGATTGCCCTCTATAATATTATGGATGGGCTTCATCCAATCAATTACAGGCTTTTAGAAAAAGACTACTTTCCCTGAAGAGAGAATTCAGCTAGCAAACTGCCTTTGGACCTGAACTATAACTTGTCCCTGCAAAGGCACATTGTGACCTTTGAAGGTTAACATCCTCACAAGGATGCACATATCTCATTTTGTTTCACATTGAATACTGCAAACAATCTATAAGAAGCATCTACAGCTGCCCTCTGAGAATAAGAAAATTTCTCCAGAATCTCCCCTCTACCCTCTTTGTATTTATACTATTTTATTTATTTTGTCTTAAATTGTATTTATCTTAAAATTTGCAAAAAGCCATGTATTCACTGTGAAATAATAAATATATGTATGGAAAATTAATATTGTATTTTTTCATCTTTATCATCCCTCCCATCCCCTTCTACTCCTGTGATAAAAGCCAACAGTATTATCTATATTCTTTCATAATGACGTTCTCCATGTTCATTTAAATATATACTTTAAGAGGCTATTTTGTCCTGTTCATATTAGTCAAAGTTCTCCAGAAAAACAGAATCGTGTGTGTGTGTGTGTGTGTGTGTGTGTGTGTGTTGAGAGAGATTTAAGTAATTGTCTTACTATTGTGGTGGCTGACAAGTTCAAAATCTGCAGAGTAGGCCAACATACTGGAGACCCAGGGACAAGTTATGGTTGTTATATAAGATTATGTCATCTGTGATTAGAGATAATTTAACTTCTTCTTTTCCAATTTGGATGCATTTTCTTTCTTTTACTTATTTAATATCCCTGGCTAGAACTTCCAAAATAATGTTGAAAATAAGTGGCAAAAGTAAGCATATTGGACTCTTAGCAATATTTAGAGGGAAAACTTTCACTCTTTTATGATCAAATATGAAATTATTTTGTTTATTTATAGATATCTTTTATCAACTTGGGGGATTTCCTTTCTATTCTTAGTTTCCTGAGTGTTTTAATCATGAAAGTGTGTTGGATTTTTTCAAATGATTTTTTTTGTCTCAAATGAGATAATTGTGTGTTTATTTAACCTTCATTCTATTAATATGTTCTATCACATTGATTTATTTTTGTATGTTGAAGTACACTTGCATTCCTTGTACAAGTCTTGGTGGGCCATATTGTAGAATCCAATGATAGTTTTTCAACCTTAGTCATATCCTGAACATATCCTAACCTTGGGAAAGTTAGTGTGTAGTTGAATTTTAGTTACTTTTATTTTCAGGTTTGGGGATTAATCTAAGTGATTATTTAAAAAGTACAAATGAATCAGGAGAACATTGGTTTATAAATATATAAATAAATACGACTGAAAAAATGTTTTAAAAACCTTAATTGGCTTAAGAACTAGTGGGAAAGGAAAACATTGTTCTCTGTAGGTGAGGAGCCATAATATCCAGACTTTCCTAAAAAGTCAGTTGATATCTTTGCCTCTACCAGCATATATAACATAGAGTAATGGGGAAAATGTGATCATTAATAGTAGCATTTCCCAGTTGAAACAAGGGGAGAGGGTCTTTCAGAGCACTACATAAAAGCTGATATGTCCTTTGAGAGCTGAAGATTGCAGAAACATTCTGCTAAACTTTCCTACCGCTCCAGGTTCCTACTGCTCCAGGAGTTTCATGACAGAGCATAATCTTGATTCAGATAGGAGTAGACCTTTTAGAACCTTTACTTCCTAAAATTGTCTTATTAATTTAATGACTTGTTTTTGTCTGCCAATCACTACTAGAATGTAAGCTCCCTGTGAGCAAGAACCTTGATTAAATTGTTCTCCACATTACCCCCTACAGCTAACCAGTGCTGTGAATATAGGGTACAAGTGAAGAGTTATAACATTATAATAAAGAAATTATAAAAATGGCAACTGGGAGATTCTGTAATTATATGACAAATGAATGTTTTATTGAATGGTGAACATATAAATGGAATATCTCAGAGTGAGATCAAAATCTAAGCTAGATCATGCAATCAATACCAAACATATATGACTGATGAAATTGGAACCATTTACATTGTATTAATTTTATATTGCTGCTGTAAAAAATTATCACAAACTAGTAACTTAACATAAATTTATTATCTTACAGTTGTGGAGGCCAAAAGTCTGATATGGGTCTTACTGAATTAAAACCAAGGTGTTGGCAATGCTGTGCTGCCTTCTGGATGGTTGAGGGGAGAGTATGTTCCTAGCCTTTTCCAGCTGCTTCCTTGGCCCAGTGACCTTTTTGTTTGCTTTCAAATTCAGCAACATTGTATCTCTCTGAGCTTTTCATGTGGTCACATCTCCCTCTGACTGACTATAGCCAAGAAAGGTTCTGTGCTTTTAAAGATTCATATGCTTAAATTGGATCCAGCCAAATAACCCGTCATAATATCCCTCATTTTAACATATGTAACCTCAGCCACATCTGCAAAGTTTCTTTTCCTATAAACGGTAACATATTAACAAGTTCTGGTTATTAAGTATGTAGACAATTTTGAGGGCCCAATATTATGCCTAGCACATCCATTCTCAGATTTTAGAAGGAGATTGGAGGCAGAATATAATAATTTGTATTAAATTGGCATAAATCAGCTTCATATTTTTATTCTTTAATATTTTTATTTAGGTAAAATTGGTATATAACATTATATACATTATATACATTATACATTATATACATTATATACATTATACATTGTACATAATATACATTATATACATTATATACATTTCAGGTGTGTATTATTATAATTCAACATCTCTATGCACATGTAAGTGAACACCACCAAAAGTCTAGTTACCATCCATCACCATATAATTGATTCATTCACCCAACCCCTTTCATATCTGGTAACCATGATATCTGTATCTATGAGGGGTTTTCTTGTACTGTTTTTTGTTCATTTATTTTTAAAATTTCTACACATGAGTGAAATTGTAGAGTATTTGTCTTTTCCTATCTCATGTATTTCACTCACTTAGCATAATACATATATAACATATAATACCCTTGAGGTCCATCCAGTTGTTACAAGTATCAATATTTTAATCCTCTTTATGGCAAATAGTATTCCATTGTATATACACCACATCCTATTTATCCATTCAGCTATTGATGGACACTAAGTTTGTTTCCATATCTTACCTATTATAAATAATGTTGCAGTGAATATGGAGATATACATATATATAGTATTTTAAAATTCTTTGGATAAACACCCAGAAGTATGGCTAAATCATATGATAAATACATTATTAATTTTTTGAGGAATCTCTGTACTGTTTTCCATAGTGGATGCACCAATTTACATTTTTATTAACAGTGTACAAGGGTTCCATTTATTTCACATATTTTCTAAAACTTGATATTTCATGTCTTTTTGGTAAGAGCTATTCCAGCAGGTGTGAGGCAATATCCAATTTTGTTTTTGATTTGCATTTTCCTAAAAATTAGAGATGTCGGACAACCTCTCAATTGCTTCTTGGCCATCTGTATATCATCTTTGGAATATATATATATATATGTATATGTATCTCCACTGCTGTTTCTTAGTCAGATTGATTATCTTTTTTTTTATGGATATGTTTTTTTCTTTATGGATAAGGAAAATGTGGTATTTTATTTTTTTTTCAATATATGAAGTTTATTGTCAAATTGGTATCCATACAACACCCAGTGCTCATACCAAAAGGTGCCCTCCTCAATACCCATCACCCACCTTCCCCTCCCTCCCACCTCCCATCAACCCTCAGTTTGTTCTCAGTTTTTAAGAGTCTCTTATGCTTTGGCTCTCTTCCACTCTAATCTCTTTTTTTTTTCCTTCCCCTCCCCTATGGGTTTCTGTTAAGTTCCTCAGGATCCACAAAAGAGTGAAAACATATGGTATCTGTCTTTCTCTGTATGGTTTATTTCACTTAGCATAGCAATCTCCAGTTCCATCCATGTTGCTACAAAGGGCCATATTTCATTCTTTCTCATTGCCACATAGTACTCCATTGTGTATATAAACCACAATTGTTTTATCCATTAAGCAGTTGATGGACATTTAAGCTCTTTCCATAATTTGGCTATTGTTGAGAGTGCTGCTATAAACATTGGGGTACAAGTGCCCTTATGCATCAGTACTCCTGTATCCCTTGGGTAAATTCCTAGCAGGGCTATTTCTGGGTCATAGGGTAGGTCTATTTTTAATTTTCTGAAGAATGTCCACACTATTTTCCAGAGTGGCTGTAACAGTTCGCATTCCCACCAACAGTGCAAGAGGGTTCCCGTTTCTCCACATCCTCTCCAGCATCTATAGTCTCCTGATTTGTTCATTTTGGCCACTCTGACTGGCGTGAGGTGATATCTGAGTGTGGTTTTGATTTGTATTTCCCTGATGAAGAGCGACGTTGAGCATCTTTTCATGTGCCTGTTGGCCATCGGGATGTCTTCTTTAGAGAAGTGTCTATTCATGTTTTCTGCCCATTTCTTCACTGGGTTATTTGTTTTTCGGGTGTGGAGTTTGGTGAGCTCTTTATACACTTTGGATACTAACCCTTTGTCTGATATGTCATTTGCAAATATGTTTTCCCATTCCATTGGTTGCCTTTTAGTTTTGTTGGTTGTTTCCTTTGTTGTGAAGAAGTTTTTTTTTCTTCATAAGTTCCCAGTAGATCATTTTTGCTTTTAATTGCCTTGCCTTTGTGGATGTGTCAAGTAAGAAATTGCTGCTGCTGAGGTCAGAGAGGTCTTTTCCTGCTTTCTCCTCTAGGGTTTGGATGGTTTCCTGTCTCACATTCAGGTCCTTTATCCATTTTGAGTTTAGTTTTGTGAATGGTGTGAGAAAGTGGTCTAGTTTCAATCTTCTGCATATTGCTGTCCAACTCTCCCAGCACCATTTGTTAAAGAGGCTGTCTTTTTTCCATTGGATGTTCTTTCCTGCGTTGTCAAAGATTAGTTGGCCGTACATTTGTGGGTCTAGTTCTGGGGTTTCTATTCTATTCCATCGGTCTATGTGTCTGTTTTTGTGCCAATACCATGCTGTCTTGATGATGACAGCTTTGTAGTAGAGGCTAAAGTCTGGGATTGTGATGCCTCCTGCTTTGATCTTCTTCAAAATTCCTTTGGCAATTCGGGGCCTTTTGTGGTTCCATATGAATTTTAGGATTGCTTGTTCTAGTTTCGAGAAGAATGCTGGTGCAGTTTTGATTGGGATTACATTGAATGTGTAGATAGTTTTGGGTAGTATTGACATTTTGACAATATTTATTCTTACAACCCATGATCACGGAATGTTTTTCCATTTCTTTATATCTTCTTCAATTTCCTTCATAAGATTTGTATAGTTTTCAGCATACAGATCTTTTACGTGTTTGGTTAGATTTATTCCTAGGTATTTTATGCTTCTTGGTGCAATTGTGAATGGGATCAGTTTCTTTATTTGTCTTTCTGTTGCTTCATTGTTAGTTTATAAGAATGCAACTGATCTCTGTACATTGATTTTGTATCCTGCAACTTTGCTGAATTCATGTATCAGTTCTAGCAGACTTCTGGTAGAGTCTATCGGATTTTCCATGTATAATATCATGTCATTTGCAAAAAGTGAAAGCTTAACTTCATCTTTGCCAATTTTGATGCCTTTGATTTCCTTTTGTTGTCTGATTGCTGATGCTAGAACTTCCAACACTATGTTAAACAACAGCGGTGAGAGCTGTCATCCCTGTCGTGTTCCTGATCTCACAGAAAAAGCTCTCAGTCTTTCCTCATTGAGGATGATGTTAGTTGTGGGCTTTTCATAAATGGCTTTTATGATGTGTAAGTATGTTCCTTCTCTCCCGAGTTTCTCGAGGGATTTTATTAAGAAAGGGTGCTGAATTTTGTCAAAGGCCTTTTCTGCATCGATTGACAGGATCATAGGGTTCTTATCTTTCTTTTATTAATGTGATGTATCACGTTGATTGATTTGCGAATGTTGAACCAGCCCTGCAGCCCAGGAATGAATCCCACTTGATCATGATGAATAATTCTTTTTATATGCTGTTGAATTCGATTTGGTAGTATCTTATTGAGAATTTTTGCAACCATATTCATCAGGGATAGTGGCCTGTAGTTCTCTTTTTTTACTGGGTCTATGTCTGGTTTAGGAATCAAAGTAATACTGGCTTCATAGAATGAGACTGGAAGTTTTCCTTCCGTTTCTATTTCTTGGAATAGCTTGAGAAGGATAGGTATTATCTCTGCTTTAAACGTCTGGTAGAACTCCCCTGGGAAGCCATCTGGTCCTGGACTCTTATTTGTTGGGAAATTTTTGATGACTGATTCAATTTCCTCGCTGGTTATGGGTCTCGTCAAGCTTTCTATTTCCTCCTGATTGACTTTTGGAAGAGTGTGGGTGTTTAGGAATTTGTCCATTTCTTCCAGGTTGTCCAGTTTGTTGGCATATAATTTTTCATAGTATTCCCTGATAATTGTTTGTATCTCTGAGGGATTGGTTGTAATAACTCCATTTTCATTCATGATTTTACCTATTTGGGTCATCTCCCTTTTCTTTTTGAGAAGCCTGGCTAGAGGTTTGTCAATTTTGTTTATTTTCTCAAAAAACCAACACTTGGTTTCGTTGATCTGCTCTACAGTGTTTTTAGATTGTATATTGTTTATTTCTGCTCTGATCTTTATTATTTCTCTTCATCTGCTGGGTTTAGGCTGTCTTTGCTGTTCTGCTTCTATTACCTTTTCGTGTGCTGTTAGATTTTGTATTTGAGATTTTTCTTGTTTCTTGAGATAGGCCTGGATTGCAATGTATTTTCCTCTCAGGACTGCCTTCGCTGCATCCCAAAACGTTTGGATTGTTGTATTTTCATTTTCATTTGTTTCCATATATTTTTTGATTTCTTCTCTATTGCCTGGTTGACCCATTCATTTTTTAGTAGGGTGTTCTTTAACCTCCATGCTTTTGGTGGTTTTCCAGACTTTTTCCTGTGGTTGATTTCAAGCTTCATAGCATTGTGGTCTGAAAGTATGCATGGTATGATTTCAATTTTTGTATACTTATGAAGGGCTGTTTTGTGACCCAGTATGTGATCTATCCTGGAGAATGTTCCATGTGCACTCGAGAAGAAAGTATATTCTGTTGCTTTGGGATGCAGACTGCTAAATGTATCTGTCAAGTCTATCTGATCCAATGTACCACTCAGGGCCCTTGTTTCTTTATTGACCGTGTGTCTAGATGATCTATCCATTTCTGTAAGTGGAGTGTTAAAGTCCCCTGCAATTACCACATTCTTATCAATAAGGTTGCTTATGTTTGTGAGTAATTGTTTTATATATTTGGGGGCTCCTGTATTCGCTGCATAGACATTTATAATTGTTAGCTCTTCCTGATGGATAGACCCTGTGATTATTATATAATGCCCTTCTTCACCTCTTATTACCGCCTTTAATTTAAAGTCTAGTTTGTCTGATATAAGTATGGCTACTCCAGCTTTCTTTTGACTTCCAGTGGCATGATAAATAGTTCTCCAACCCCTCACTCTCAATCTGAAGGTGTCCTCATGTCTAAAATGAGTCTCTTGTAGACAGCAAATAGATGGGTCTTGTTTTTTTATCCATTCTGATACCCTATGTCTTTTGTTTGGCACATTTAGTCCATTTATATTTAGTGTTATTATAGAAAGATATGGGTTTAAAGTCATTGTGATGCCCGTAGGTTTCATGCTTGTAGCGATGTCTCTGGTACTTTTTCTCACAGGATCCCCCTTAGGATCTCTTGTAGGGCTGGTTTCACGGTGATGAATTCCTACAGTTTTTGTTTGTTTGGGAAGACCTATATCTCTCCTTCTATTCTAAATGACAGACTTGCTGGATAAAGGATTCTTGGCTGCATATTTTTTTCTGATTCTCACATGGAAGATCTCCTGCCATTCTTTTCTGGCCTGCCAAGTTTCAGTAGAGAGATAGGTCACGAGTTTTATAGGTCTCCCTTTACATGTTAGAGCACCTTTATCTCTAGCTGCTTTCAGAATTTTCTCTTTATCCTTGTATTTTTCCAGTTTCACTATGATATGTCGTGCAGAAGATCGATTCAAGTTACGTTTGAAGGGAGTTCTCTGTGTCTCTTGGATTTCAATGCTTTTTTCCTTCCCCAGATCATGGAAGTTCTCAGCTATGATTTCTTCCAGTACACCTTCAGCACCTTTCCCTCTCTTCTTCCTCTGGAATACCAATTATGCGTAAATTATTTCTCTTTAGTGCATCACTTAGTTCTCTAATTTTCCCCTCATACTCCTGGATTTTTTTATCTCTCTTTTTCTCAGCTTCTTCTTTTCCCATAATTTTATCTTCTAGTTTACCTATTCTCTCCTCTGCCTCTTCAATCTGAGCCATAGTTGTCTCCATTTTATTTTGCAACTCATTGATAGCATTTTTTAGCTCCTCCTGGCTGTTCCTTAGTCCCGTGGTCTCTGTAGAAAGAGATTCTCTGCTGTCCTCTATACTGTTTTCAAGCCCAGAGATTAATTTTATGACTATTATTCTAAATTCACTTTCTGTTATATTGTTTAAATCGTTTTTGATCAGTTCATTAGCTGTTGTTATTTCCTGGATATTTTTCTGAGGGGAATTCTTCCGTTTCATCATCTTGGATAGTCCCTGGTTGGTGGGGGACTGCAGGGCACTTCCCCTGTGCTGTCTTGAATAAATTGCATTGGTGGGCGGGGCCACATTCAGACCTGATTTCTGCCCCTAGCCCACCACTGGGGCCAGAGTCAGACTGGTGTGTTCCTTCTCTTCCCCTCTCCTAGGGGCGGAATTCAATGTGGGGTGTCGTGGCCCGTGAGTCATGTGGGTCAGTGTGGGTTAGTTGCACACTGCCAGGCTTGTGGTGCTGGGGATCTGGCATATTAGCTGGGGTGGATCAGCAAGGTGCATAGGGGCAAGAGGGGCAGGCTCAGCTCACTTTTCCTTTGGAGATCCGCCTCAGGAGGGGCCCTGCGGTCCTGGGAGGGAGTCAGACACGCTGCTGGAAGGATGGATCCACAGAAGCACAGCCTTGGGTGTTTGCCTGGTGCAAGCAAGTTCCCTGGCAGGAACTGGTTCCCTCTGGGATATTGGCTGGGGGATGCGTGAGGGAGATGGCACTGGTGAGCGCCTTTGTTCCCCGCCACGCTGAGCTCTGTCATCCGGGGCTCAACAGCTCTTCCTCCCATTGTCCTCCAGCCCTCCCGTTCTCGGAGCAGAGCTGTTAGCTTATAACCTTCCAGATGTCAAGTCCCGCTTGCTGTCAGAACACACTCCGCCTGGCCCTTCAGCTTTTGCAAGCCAGACTCGGGGGCTCTGCTTGGCTGGCAGGCCGCCCCTCCACCCTGGCTCCCTCCCACCAGTCCATGGAGCGTGTACCGCCTCTCTGTCCTTCTTACCCTCTTCCGTGAGCCTCTCGTCTGCGCTTGGCTCTGGAGACTCCGTTCTGCTAGTCTTCTGGTGGTTTTCTGAGTTATTTAGGCAGGTGTAGGTGGAATCTAAGTGATCAGCAGGACACGTGGTGAGCCCAGCATCCTCCTACACCGCCATCTTCCCAGGATCCTCCTGTTTTATCTTTTTTTGAGTTGTATGCGTTTTTACATTTTTTATATTAACCTTCTTTTTTTTTTTTTTATTTTTTTTTTTCAATGTTTATTTATTTTTGGGACAGAGAGAGACAGAGAATGAACAGGGGAGGGGCAGAGAGAGAGGGAGACACAGAATCGGAAACAGGCTCCAGGCTCTGAGCCATCAGCCCAGAGCCTGACGCGGGGCTCGAACTCCCAGACCGCGAGATCGTGACCTGGCTGAAGTCGGACGCTTAACCGACTGTGCCACCCAGGCGCCCCAACCTTCTTTTTATCATATATATGATTTGAAAATATTGTCTTCCATTCAGTAGGTAGCTTTATTTATTTATTTATTTATTATTTGCTTATTTATTTATTTTTATGTAAATATTAAATATTCATCTTTAAATTTAAATATTCATCTTTAAATATTGAAGATTGAAATATTTAAATTTCATTTTACTTAAAAATATTTTAATTAATATACAGTGCGCATTGGCTTCAGGAGTAGAATTCAGTGATTCATAACTTACATACAACACCCAGGGCTCATTGCAACAAGTGCCTTCCTTAATACCCATCACCCATCTAGCCCATCTCCTACCCACCTACTTCCTCCATCAACACTCAGTGTCTTCTCTATTCCGTATCATTAAGATCTCCTGTCGTCTGTTTCCCTTGCATCTCTTTTGTCCCCTCTTCCCATATGTTCATCTGTCTCTTTTCTTAAATCAAACATATGAATGAAAACATATATGTGTCTTTTTCTGATTGACTTATTTCGCTTAGTATAATACATTTTAACTCCATCCACCTCATTGCAAATGGCAAGATTTATTTTTTGATGGCTGAGTAATATTCCATTATATATATATATATATATACACACACACACACACACACACACACCACATCTTCTTTATCCATCAGTCAATGGACATGTGTGCTCTCTCCATACTTTGGCTATTGTTGACAAATGCTGCTGTGAACATTGGGGTGTATGTACCCCTTCAAACCTGTATTTTTGTGTCCTTTGGGTAAATACCTAATAATGCAATTGCTGGATAATAGGGTAGTTCCATTTTTAGTTTTTGAGGAACCTCCATAATGCTTGTCAGAGTGGCTGCACTAGTTTGCATTCCTGCCAGCAGTGTAAGAGGGTTCCCTTTCTCCACATCCTCACCAACACCTGTTGTTTTGTGTGTTGTTAATTTTAGCCATTCTGACAGTAGTGAGGTTTTAATTTGTATTTCCCTAATGATGAGTGATGTTTAGTATCATTTCATGTGTCTGTTAGCCATCTGGATGTCGTTCTTGGAAAAGTATCTATTCATGTCTTCTGCCCATTTATTAACTGGGTTAATAAATAAATAAATATTATTATTTTATTTATATTATTATTTTATTATTATTATAATAAATTATTAATTAATTAATAAATTAATTGGGTGTTGAGTTTTATAAGTTCTTTATAGATTTTGTTACTAATCTTTTAACAGATATGTCATTTGCAAATATCTTCTTCCATTCCATAGGCTGCCTTTTAGTTTTGTTAATCATTTCCTTTGCTGTGCAGAAGCTTTTTTTTTTTTTAATGTTATTTATTTTTCAGAGAGAGCAAGTGTGGAAGGGACAGAATGAGAGGCAGACAGAGAATCCCAAACAGGCTCCATGCTGTGAGTGCAGAGCCTGACATAGGATTCAAATTCACAAAATGTGAGATCATGAACTGAGCTGAAATCAAGAGTCAGACAATAACTGACTGAGCCAACCAGGTGCCCTTGGCCAGAAGCTTTTTATCTTCATGAAGTCACAATAGTTCATGTTTGTTTTAACAAGGATGCCCACTCTCACCATTACTATTTAATACAGTACTGGAAGTCTTAGCCTCCGCAATCAGAAAACAAGAGGAAATAAAGAACATCCCAATTGGTAAAGAAGAAGTCAAAATTTCACTATTTGCAGATGACATGATACTCTATGTAGAAAACTTGAAAGATTCAGCCCAAAATTACTAGAACTAATGTATGAATTCAGTAAAGTAGCAGGATATAAAATCAACATGCAGAAATCTGTTGTCTTTCTATACACCAATAACAAAGCAGCAGAAAAAATAAATCAAGGAATTAAGCCCATTTACAATTACACCAAAACCAATTCGTTACCTAGGAATAAACTTAACTAAAGACGTCAAAGATCCATATTTTGAAAACTATAGAAAACTTATAAAAGATATTGAAGAGGACACAAAGAAACTGGAAAACATTCCATGTTCATGGAAATTGTTAAAATGTTTATACTACCCAAAGCAATCTGCACATTTAATGCAATTGCTAACAAAATACTACCAGTATTCTAGCAGGGCTAGATCAAACAATCTTAAAGTTTGTAAAAGACCTCAAATATCCAATTAAATCCCGAAAAAAAAATGAAAAACTGGAGGCATCATGATTCGGATTTCAACGTATATTACAAATCTGTAATCATCAGGACAGTATGGTACTGGCACAAAACCAGACACATAAATCAGTGGAACAGAGTATAAACCCAGAAATGGACTTAAAACTATATAGTCAACTCATCTTCGACAGTAGGTTGCTTTTTCGTTTTGCTTACAGCTTCCCTCACTGTGCAGAAGCTTTTATTTTGATGTAGCCCCATTTTTTAAATCGTTCTTTTGTTTCCCTTGCCTTTGGAGTCAGACCCACAAACTCTCACTAAGACTGATATCAAGGAGCCTATCACATATTTTTCCCTAGGAATTTTATGGTTTTAGGCCTTACATTCAATCCTTTCATTTATTTTCAGTTAATTTTTGTGTATGGTATAAATAATGGTCTAGTTTCTTTCTTTCTTTTCCTCCCACCCTTGCTTTATTGCTTTCTTTCTTATTTGATTCCTGCCTGTGTCTGACCAGTTTTCCCACCACCATTTACTGAAGAGACTGTCCTTTTTCCATTCAATGTTCTTGGCTCCCTTGTCATAAATTATTTGTATATGTCTGGGTTTATTTCTGGGCTCCCAATTCTGTACTATTGACTTGTGTGTCTATTTTCCTGTTAATACTATACTCTTTTAGTTATTGTAGCCTTGTAGTATAGCTGAAATCAGGGAGTATGTTACGTCCAGCTTTTTTCTTCTTTCTCAAGATTGTTTTGGATATTTGGAGTCCTTTGTAATCCTATACACATTTTAGAATTATTTGTTCTAGTTCTGTGAAAGACACCATTGTAATTTTCATAGGGATTACATTGAATCATTACATTGAATCATAGGGATTACATTGCCTATGGGTAATATGGACATTTTAACAGTATTATTTTTTTTCAATACATGAGCATGGAATATCATTCAATTTATTTGTGTCTTCTTCAATTTCTTTCTTTGATGTCTTATAATTTTCAGTGTATAGGTGTTTCACTTGCTTCATTAAATTTATTCCTAGGTGTTTATTTTTTATTTATTTGTAAATGGGATTGTTTTCATTTTTAGGGGAGATTGCTTTCTTAATTCACTTTCTAATAGTTTGTTATCAGTATATAGAATCGCCACAGACTTCTGTATATTGATTGTGTATCATGTAACTTTACTGAATCAGTTTATTAGTTTTCACAGTCTTTTATTAGAGTTTAGTGTTATTTTTTATATATAGTACTGTGTCATCTGCAAAAAGTACCAATTCTACATATTCCTTTCTAATTTGGATGCTTTTTTTTCTTTCCTTATTGCTATGGTTAAGACTTTCAGTATTATGTTGAATAAAAGTGGTGAGAGTGGGCATCGTTATCTTGTTCCTGATCTTAGAGTGAAAACTTCCACCTTTTCCACTACTGAATATTATGTTAGCTATGTATTTATTTTATATAGCCTTTATTATAAGTACATATCCACACTGTTGAGAGGTGGGCTTTTTAATCGCAAATGGGTGCTGAATTTTGTCAAATGTCTTCTCTGACTCCGTTAAGAGGACCATTAGATTTCTACTTTTTCTTGATGTGGTATACCATGTTGATTGATTTGTGGATGTTGAACATTCTTGCATCCCTAAAATAAATCCCATGTGATTATGGTGTGTGATCTTATTGTTGAATTCAGTTGGCTAATATTTTGAAGAGTTTTGAATCTGTGTTCAGAAAGGATATCGACTTGTATTGTGTGTATGTGTGTGTGTGTGTGTGTGTGTGTTGATGCACTTGCCTGTTTTTAGCATCAAGGTGATGCTTGCTTTGTTAAATGAATTTGAAAGTTTTCCTTCCTCTTTAATTTTTTGGTGAACTTTGAGAAGATAGGTAGTAAATATTTGAATATTTGGTAGAATTCACCAATGAAACCATATGGCCCTAGGTTTTTGTTTATTGGGAGGTTTTTAGTAACCAATCCAATCTCCTTACTGAAATGAGCCTGTTCATATTTTCTATCTTTCATGATTTAGTCTTGGAAGATTGTGTGTTTCTAAGAATTTATCTTTCTTCTAGGTTATTCAATTGCTTGCTGTATTATTGTTTGCAGTACAGTACAGCTTTTTGTAATCCTTTGTATTTATGTGGTGTCATTTGTAATTTTCCCTCTTTCATTTATGATTTTATTTATTTGAGCTTTCTCTTCATTCTTGGTCACTCTAGCTAATGGTTTGCCAGTTTTTGTCTATATTTTCAAAGAATTCATTTTTATTTTCATTATTATTTGCTGTTATCTTTTTAGTCTCTAACTTAATACATTTTTGTTCCAATCTTTATTTCCTTCCCTATAAATTACATTAGGTTCTATTTGCTCTTGTTTTTAGTTCCTTTAAGTGTAGTAACTTCAGTTATTTTTAGAGTGGTGCTTGAAACACTGAATTAAAGAGTAATTCCAAGGCAATGCTAATATTGGTAGGAAAGAAGGAAGAGAAAAGAAGGAAATGTAAAGATTGCTTACCTGGTGTAGACTTGGGGCCTAATGTAAGAAACCATGTTGAATAACAAGTCTCCCATGTGGATGTTATGGGAGGTGGGACAGATTAAAGCATATTTTTCTTTCCTGAAACTAATTACCAAGGGTAGCTTCTCTGCAGATCAGCTTCTTATTAGCAGGCCATAAATTCAATTACAGGAATCATATTTGGTGGAAGTTCACGTGAATACTCTGTTCCTGCAGGTCTTGAAGTTATCTAATCCAGGTTTTAATGCCTGAAATGTGGGACAAACTAGAATCTAAATATTCTGAATATCAACTTCTTAGAAATGTCATCTTTAGAACTCACATCTACAAATTTCACTTCCTAGCAAGTTTGAGTAAGGACATTACACTTCATTTCTACCTCTGAATGCAGCTATACCTGAAGAGAATGTATGGAGCAGCTATTTGAAGACTCTGAAAAGCAAATACTAGTAGATGGATCATAGAAGAAAACCATAATTAAACGTTTAACAGAACTAGTAATGAGTTTATTATCTTATTTTCTTCTAGTATCCTCCAGTCTAGACCCAAAAAAGGATAAATCTAGATGTATGAAACAAGGCAGAAATTTTCAAAAGAATTTGTTTAGTCATGGTTCAAGGATCAAAAAAGGGAACTTTGAATGTTTTAAGAGACTGGGGAAGTACCTTTGCTTCATTTTCTTTTTTAAAATTTTTTTCTTGCACCTCAGATATTACTAATATGCTCAGAGCACAAGATATTTATTGCTCTGTGTTCCCTATTGGATATGATCATTGTATTAAAAAGAACATTTGGTGTTTTTACTTGTGCTTCATTTCTGACTTTTTTCCCACTTGTGAATGGATGTGTTAGAGGAAATCACAAAATAAGAACAGTAGTGACAACAGCAGTAGTGCGTACCATAACCATTTAATTCTGAAAGAGGGGAAACTTTCTATCAGAGTAACTGTGTTCTTAGGAAAAAAAAAACTCCCATTGCCTTTTATTTCTAAGTCTTGCTATTTCTTGCCCTCAAATGAAGGTATAGTTATGGAAAGCATACTGCAGGGAAGGATAAATAAAGCCCCAACTTTATGTCCAGAGTACTGAAAAGGTGATCTTCTGGAAACCAGATCTCTAGGAAACTACATGAAGATTGTAGACAGAGCCTTGGGAAAGTGACTCCTTTAAATTGTTTAAGAGCACTTGGCTGCACATACAAGCTGCACATATATGGAGCTGACCTTAAACAACATAAGTTTTGAAAGCTAAATTATGGTACATACAGCTACCTAGATCTCAGGGAAGCCACTGGTAGCACACACACTATGCAGATACAAATAGTACTACAAAGACTGAAAACTAAACTGATATTAGAATTAAATAATTTATGTTAGAACTTGCAGCCTGAATGCAAACAAGTCAATGCCTGCTTAAACAAAAATATCAATATAATTGACCCTTGAACAATTTGGGAATTAGGGGCACTAACACACACACACACAGTTGAAAATCCATGTGTAGCCTTTGCTTTTCTAAGAACTTAAATAATAATTTACTATTGACTAGAAGCCTTAGTGATAACATAAACAATCAACACATATTTTGTATTATATGTATTGTATAGTGTATTCTCACAATAAAGTTAGCTAGAGAAAAGAAAATAGTACTGAGAAAATCACGAGAAAACACATTTATAACACTGTACCATAAAATATCTGCATATAAATGTACCTGTGCAGTTCAAACCTGTGTTGTTTAAGGGTCAAGTGTCTTCTCTATATGACTTATACAAGACTCAGAGTCTCAGTATGATATGCAAAATTTCCATTTTACAATCCAAAAGTATTAAACATATAAGACCAGGAAAATATCAAATCACATGTGATAAAAATTAAGAGACTCCAGTACTAATTAACCAAAATGTTGGAAGTATCTGTAAAAAACTTTAAAGCAGTTGTTATGAAAACAAAACAAAAACAAAAAAACAACTTCCATTTGGTGTGCTCATTTTCTTTTCTTTCCTACACGTGTCATTTTTATTCACTTTTCCTTTCAAATCTCAAGTTCAAGCCATTGTATTTTTATTGTCACTGAAGAATTATTTTCTAAGTTTATTTATTTATTTTGAGGTGGGGGACAGAGAGAAAGGGAGAGAGAGAATCCCAAGCAGGCTCCAAGCTGACAGTGCAGAGCCTGACATGGGGCTCAAACCCACAAACAGCAAGATCATGACCTGAGCTGAAACCAAGAGCCAGAAGCTTAACCGACTGAACGACCCAGGGGTCCCACTGAAGAATTATTTTTGTAAATAACTAAAAATTTCTTTATCTACTTGTTAATGCTTTATAAATAAAGAATGCTCATGAAAAAGATTTTGTTTCATTAGCAAAGGTACTTTTCTTCTTACTTTTCTTTCGTAAAAGTTGTATATGTTTAATGTGTATAATATGATTTTTGATATACATATATATTATGAAATGATTACTACTATCAAGGTAATTAGGGTGTCCATTCTCTCACATAGCTACCATATTTCTCTTTTTTTGTGGTGAGAGCACTTATCTACTCTGGTAGCAAATTTCAAAGGTACAATAGAGTATTATTAAATAAAGTGACCATGCTGTACATTAGATCTCAGAACTCATTTATCTTTGGTAACTGAAACTTTGTACTCTTTGACCAATATCTCCCCAACCCCCACAACCATGGTAACCACCATTCTACTCCATTCAACTCTGTATTTCTACATATTTCATGTTGGGTTTTTGTTGTTGTTTGTTTTGTTTTTTTTGTTGTTGTTGTTTTGTTTTTAATTTTCACATGTAATTGACATCACATATCACTTTTATTTCATTGTGTGGCTTATTTCCCTTATCAGAATGTCTTCCAGCTTGAACCATTTTGTCACATATGGCAGGATTTCCTCATTTTTTAAGGCTGATATATAGGATATATAGTATAACTTCTTTATTCATTAGCTTGTCAAAGAACACTCAGGTCGTTTTCATAGCTTGGCTACTATGAATAATAGTGCAACAAACATGGGAGTGAATGTATCCTTTGATATCTTGTTTTTATTTCCTTTCAATATATACCCAGAAGTGGGATTTCTGGATCATATGGTAGTTCTACTTTTGATTGTTGAAGATTTATATACTACTTTTCATAAAAGAAGTACCAATTTACATTCCCACCAACAGTGTACAGGGTTTCTTTCATTTTGTCTCCATCCTTGCCAACACTTGTTGTCTTTTGTCTTTTTGGTAATAGCCATCATAACAGGTGCAAATTGATATTTTGTTGATTTGATTTGCATTTTCTTGATGGTTAGTGACATTGAACATTGTTTCTTTTTTTTAATATTTATTTGTTTTTGAGAGAGAGAGAATGAGACAGAGCACAAGTGTGAGAGGAGCAGAGAGAGAAGGAGACACAGAATCCAAAGCAGACTCCAGGCTCTGAGCTGTCAGCACAGAGCCCAGTGTGGGACTTGAAATCACGAACCTTGAGATCATGACTTGAGCCAAAGTTGGCTGCTTAACTGACTGAGCCACCCAGGCAACCCTGAACACCTTTTCATATACTTGCTGGACATTCGTGTGTCTTATTTGAGAAAAAAAAAAAAGTCCAGTCAGCTCTTCTACTATTTTTTTTCATTATTTGGGCTTTGCTATTGAGTTGTAGGGGATTCTTATATTTTGTTTAATATTAACACTTTATCAGATATGTAGCTTGAAAATATTTTCTCCTAATGTATAGGTTGCCTTTTCACTCTGTTGATAGTTTTTATGCACAGGTTTTTAATTTTGATGAAGTGCAATTTATCTTTTTTTCCTTTCATTTTTTTTAAAAAGGATATTATACAAATTTATTGACAGTAAGCAAATGGTAAAAACATATTTAGTAATTTACAATCTTATTTAAAAGGAAAAATTGCAATGCTGAGTCAAAATTGATTTTTAAAATGAAGAATTAAGGGACACTTGAGTGGCAATCAGTTGAATGTCCAATTCTTGATTTTAGGTCAGGTCATTATCCCTGGTGATCAGGGTCATGGGATTGAGCCTAAGGTCGGGCTCTGCACTTAGAGTGGAATGTGCTTGAGATTCCCTTTCTCCCCCTCTGCCCCTCTCCCCCACTCAGTCTTTCTCTCTCTTCCTAAAATAAAAAATAATAATAAAATAAATAAAATAGAGGGTTGAAATATTTTTGAAAATATATAATTTTGCAAGAAAAATATCTATCAAATATTTTGCTCTTTTTAAAAATTAGGTTATGTATAATATTTATTTAATAATAATTTATGTTATTAATAAATTATTAAGTGATAATATATTTATATATTTTGGATACTAGACCCTTATCATATATGTTTTGTAAATCTGTTCTACCAACTGTAGATTGTCTTTCCACTTTTTGGATGGTGTTCTTTGATGTACAAAATTTTTAATTTTTATGAAGTCCTATTTATCTGCCTTTTTTTTTTTTTGCAGCTTGTGCATTTGGTGCCATATCTAAGAAGAAACTATTGCTCAATCTAAGTTCATGGAAATTTACTCCTGTCTTTTTATAGTTATTGTAGTTTTCACTCTTACATTGGGTATCTCATTTTGAGTGGATTTTAAGAAATGTTTATTAATTTTATTGGATAGAGAAAGAGAGAGATAATGAGTGGGGGAGAGAGAGAATCCCAAGCAGGCTCCATGCTGTCAGCACAGAGCCCAACTTGGGCACCCTGAGTGATTTTTTATATGGTGTGAGTTCAATTCTATCCTCATTCCTTTCTTATGTTTAAATCCAGCGTCCAAGCACCACTTTTGAGAGACTACTGTGTTACCATTGAATTCTAGTGACACCCTTGTTGATCAATGAATCATAACTGGATGGGTTTATTTCTGCTAAATTTGAAATATCTCTCTTCTAATACACATTTTTAGTGGAGGGGGTCCGTTTCTAGAATTTTGAATATGTTCTTTTTTGTGTATTAAATACTTGACATTTTAAATAAAATATTTTAGCTAATCTGGATACTGATCTCTCCAGAAATTGTTGCTCTTTTCTTTATCTATTGATTTAATAAATTTTCTAGATTAGTTCAGTAATCTATTTTTTCCCACAGAATGCAGCTTGTGATAGCTATGATTTTTTTTTTCCCTCGGGGTGCTTGGGTGCTTGGGTCAGTTAAGCATCCAAATCTTGATCTCAGCTCAGGTCTTGATCTCAGGGTCATGAGTTCAAGCCCCACTTGGGCTATGTGCATGGGTGTGAAGCTTAATTTTTTTACACTCATTTATATATTTAAGCATGATTCCTCAGGCTTACACTTGGGTCAGTACTATTTGTTGCTCAGGAACTGGTTGGTAAGCCAACTCTTAAACTTGTAAGCTTCCAACCTTCACTTTGAATTTGTGTATAGTGTTTAAACCATTTTAATTGTTTAGGGAGCTTATGAATCTGTGCTGCATTTAACCAGGAACTTGTAGCTCATAAATTTTTCTCCAATTGCTTCTCATAGGACAGAGTCTTAGAGATACGCAAAGTCTCCCAATCAGCAGGAGTATCTGTAGTTTATTTGGAATCTTTTTGACTATCTCTTTTGCTGAACATCCTGTTAAGCTTTTGGCAGGTCTGACTACATTGGTATCACACTGGACTATTAGACTTTAGTAATTGCTACCTAATTGCTCCATTATTTTTAACTTTTCAAATTTATGCTCTGGAAAATAATTTGCTACACTCTGATACAATTAAAATTGGGCCTCTTTTTCAGAGCCAGGTCATTGCCAGTCTTTGAAGCTTGTTTTGACACTCAACTGGGTAGAATCTCTATGCTTAGGAGCTGTAGCTGGAAAGGGGGGTGCCCACCAAGATAATTTATACGGGGCAGGAGGTGTGTATGTGTGTGTGTGTGTGTGTGTGTGTGTGTGCTCACATGTGCGTGTGTATATAGAAGGTATGTAATTGTGTCATATTCAACTGTCACCACCACTTAATAAAACTCTTTTAAAACATGCAGTTGTGAAAAATATTAACTGCAGAAACTAATCTGTTGCCAAATCCACCGAAAACAGGTTTTCTACTACAGGAAGATATGAGAGAAGGGAATTTCCATTTGGCTGTGAGACAGCTGGAGCAGCTCTTCTACAAGGAAGAGATGTGGGGAGATGGGTATAGTCCTTAACTGAATGCCACACTCACATTGTTCTTACCAAGTTTCTATAGATTTTATTGAATAAATGTTTCTCAACTTTTTATAAGTCATTAAATAAATCCCAGGGACTTTGAATGATTATCTTTGCTTATTTTGAACAGATTAATTGATGTCTTTGTGGGGGAGAGGTTTCCATGAGCTCTACACACTGCCATCCTAGAAGTCTATCTCTAAGTATTTTTTAACGAACACATTGTAATTATTAAAGATATTAGAGGGGCGCCTGGGTGGCGCAGTCGGTTGAGCGTCCGACTTCAGCCAGGTCACGATCTCGCGGTCCGTGAGTTCGAGCCCCGCGTCAGGCTCTGGGCTGATGGCTCGGAGCCTGGAGCCTGTTTCCGATTCTTGTCTCCCTCTCTCTCTGCCCCTCCCCCGTTCATGCTCTGTCTCTCTCTGTCCCAAAAATAAACGTTGAAAAAAAAAATTTAAAGATATTAGAAAATAATAGATAATACTATGTCATGTGTAGTGACATTTAAACAAGGATGAAATAAAATGCAACTTTGGAAGGTAAAGTTAAGTAAGTGATTTTAGAAAATAGAGCACCTGGGTGGCTCAGTTGGTTGCGCATCCGACTTCGGCTCAGGTCATGATCTCGCGGTCTGTGAGTTTTAGCCCTGCGTCGGGCTCTGTGCTGACAGCTCAGAGACTGGAGCCTGTTTCAGATTCTGTGTCTCCCTCTTTCTATGACCCTCCCCCGCTCATGCTCTCTGTCTCTCTCTCTCTCTCTGTCAAAGATAAATAAACATAATTTTTTTTAATTAAAAAAAATGTGTATGGGGTGGGGTGGGGGTGGCATCTGGGTGGCTCAGTCGGTTAAGCATCCGAATTCAGCTCAGGTCATGATCTCACACTACGTGAGTTGGAGCCTTGAATCAGGCTCTGTGCTGACCGCTTAGAGCCTGGAGCCTGCTTCGGATTCTGTGTCTCCTTCTTTCTCTGCCCCTCCCCTGCTCATGCTGTCTCTCTCTGTCTCAAAAATAAATAAAAACATTAGAAAATGTGTATGGGGTAGATTCTGATGAGATATTCTAACAATATGTAGAGTTAGAGAATGTTTTCTAGACCTCTCACAAACTCATCTATGGATAGGATTTCAGAATTTCTAGAAAATATAGCTGGAAATCTATAGATGGAAAGTGGGTGGAAGGAAAACGAAAAATTGAGAAACTTTTTATTACATTCTCTAAAGCTGAGATGCAAACTGGTGCCCACAATTAGGTTTTCAGTAATACCATTTATCAGGAATGAAAATTATTTTTAACACGCAAGTATAATATGGCTAGTGTAAATGGGAGAGCTGGAGATAATAAAAATTGTTTCATTTTAATTAAGATATTTATGACAACTAAGAGAGTGTCATCGTTTGGGGAGGTAGACAAATTAGATATCAAATCCAATATGACACACATCTGTGGGACAAAAAAAATGAGAAAGAATACTTTGAACTAACCAGAGCTTCTTTCTTTCTTATTTTTTTTTTCCTTTATGGCTTAAGAACAGCAGAAATTTAGTCCTCACATTTTGGAAACTTGAAAATCTGAGATCAAAGTGATGAAAGATTCAGGCACTTGTCTATCTGGTGAGGGCCCACTTCCTGGTTCATATACAGGACGTTATTGCTGTGTTCTCTTGTGATACAAGGGGCCAATGGAGACATCTTTTTTGTTTCTTTGTTTATTTAAATTCCGCCTAGTTAAAATACAGTGTAATACTAGTTTCAAGTTTACAATAGTGATTCAACACTTCCATACAACACCTCCCCTACTCATTTCCCTCTGGTAACCATCCTTTTGTTCTCTTTATTTTTCTTATTTTTCTTATTTCTTTCTTAAATTTTTAATTCATTCATTTGAATTCAAGTTAGTTACCATACAGTGGGACCTTGCTTTCGGAGGTAGAACACAGTGATTCATCACTTACGTACAACGACCATACTCATCCAAACAAGTGCCCTCCTTAGTGCCCATCACCCATTTAGCTCATCCCCAGCCCACTTCCCCTCCAGCAACCCTCAGTTTATTCTCTGTATTTAAGAGTCTCTTACGTTTTGTCTCCCTCTGTTTTTATGTTATTTTTCCTTCCTTCCTCTATGTTCATCTGTTTACTTAAATTCCACATGTGAGTGAAATCATACAATATTTGTCTTTCATTGACTGACTTATTTCACCTAGCATAATACACTCTAGGTCCATTCAGGTTGCTGCAAATGGCAACATTTCATTCTTTTTTGATTGCCAAAGAATATTTCATTGTGTGTGTGTGTGTGTGTGTGTGTGTGTATACCACAGCTTCTTTTTTACATTCTTCAGCCGATGGACATTTGGCCTCTTTTCATTATTTGGCTATTGTTGATAGTTTTGCTATGTGGGCAATAAGCTTAGGAATTCCCTGAGCTTGCATCCATGGGTTAACAAGGCATATAGGAATAGGAAGCCTCAGAATGAAACATCCAATATTAGGTAACCCAGATTAGGTGTTCAGGGAGGAAGCACCCCCCAACTTAGTAAAATAACAGAATGCTGCTTTCACAGAAAGGAAGGACCAGTATAGATAAACAGGAAAACAAAGTTACAATCACAGTAGGGTGAAGTTGCTTGGAGCTGAGCTTATTAGCAAAATAAAGGAGTTTTGCTGATCCTGAGGTAGAATGCTTTGTCTTGTTTTATTTTTTAATTTTATTTTTTATTTTTTTTAAATTTACATGCAAATTCATTAGCATATAGTGAAACAATGATGTCAGGAGTAGATTCCTTAATGCCGCTTACCCATTTAGCCCATCCCCCCTCCCACAACCATTCCAGCAATGCTGTTTGTTCTCAATATTTATGAGTCTCCTCTGTTTTGTAACCCTCCCTGTTGTTATATTATATTTGTTTCCTTTCCTTTATGTTCATCTGTTTTGTCTCTTAAAGTCCTCATATGAGTGAAGTCATATGATTTTTGTCTTTCTCTGACTGACTAATTTCACTTAGCATAATACATTCCAGTTCCATCCACGTAGTTGCAAATGGCAAGTTTTCATTCTTTTTGACTGCCGAGTAGTACTCCATAATGTGTGTGTATATATATATATATGTATGTATATGTATATATATTTATATATATGTATACATAACATATATACATATATATAATGTATATTTATATATATATGTATATATATTATATATATGTATATGTATATATATGTATATATCCATATATATATATGTATGGATATATATATATATCCATATATATATATCTCACATCTTCTTTATCCATTCTTCCATTGATGGACATTTGGGCTCTTTCCATTCTTTAGCTATTGCATATAGCACTTTCCATACTTTGGCTATTGTTGATAGTGTTGATATAAACATGGGGTGCATGTGACCCTTCAAAACAGCATACCTGTATCCCACGGATAAATGCCTAGTAGTGCAATTTCTGGGTCTTAAGGTAGTTTTATTTTTTTAGTTTTTGGAGGAACCTCCATACTGTTTTCCAGAGTGGCTGCACCAGCTTGATTTCCCACCAACAATGCAAAAAAGACCCTCTTTCTCCACATCCTCGCCAACATCTGTTGTTGCCAGAGTTGTTAACGTTAGCCATTCTGACAGGTGTAAGGTGATATCTCATTGTGGTCTTGATTTGTATTTTGCTGATGATGAGTAATGTTGAGCATTTTTTCATGTGTCAGTTGGCCATCTGGATGTCTTCCTTGGAGAAGTGTCTATTGATGTCTTTTGCCCATTTCTTCACTGGATTATTTGTTTTTTGGGTGTTGAGTTTGATAAGTTCTTTATAGATTTTGGATGCCAGCCCTTGTCTGATATGTCTTTTGCAAATATCTTCTCCCATTCTGTCAGGTGACTTTTAGTTTTGCTGATTGTTTCCTTCACTGTGCAGAAGCTTTTTATTTTGATGAGGTCTCAATAGCTCATTTTTGCTTTTTTTTCCTAGCCTCCAGAGATGTGTTGAATAATAAGTTGCTGTGGGCAGATCAAAGAGGATTTTGCCTGATTTCTCCTCGAGGATTTTGATGGCTTCCTGTCTTACATTGAGGACTTTCATCCATTTTGAGTTTATTTTTGTGTATGGTGTAAGAAAGTGGTCCAGGTTCATTCTTCTGCATGTCGATGTCCAGTTTTCCCAGCACCACTTGCTGAAGAGACTGTATTCCATTGGATATTCTTTCCTGATTTGTCAAAGATTAGTTGGCCATACATTTGTGGGTCAATTTCTGGGCTCTCTATTCTGTTCCATTGATCTGAGTGTCTGTTCCTGTGCCAGTACCATACTGTCTTGATGATTACAGCTTTGTACTATAACTTGAAGTCTGGGACTGTGATGCCTCCTGCTTTGGTTTTCTGTTTCAAGATCGCTTTTGCTATTTGAGGTCTTTGCTCGTTCCATACAAATGTTAGGATTATTTGTTCTAGCTCTGTGAAGAATGCAATTTACAAAGAATCAATTACTTTGATAGGGATTGCATTGAATATGTAGATTGCTTTGCATAATATCGACATTTTAACAAAATTTGTTCTTCCTAAACAGGAGCATGGAATCTTTTTCCATTTATTTGTGTCTTCTTCAATTTATTTCATAAGCTTTCTAGAGTTTTCAGTGTATAGATTTTTCACCTCTTCGGTTAGATTTATTCCTAGATATTTTATGGTTTTTGGTGCAATTGTAAATGGGATCGATTCCTTGATTTCTCTTTCTGTCACTTCATTGTTGGTGTAAAAGAGTGCAACCAATTTCTGTGCATTGATTTTATATTCTGCAACTTTGCTCAATTCATTAATCAGTTCTAGCAGTTTTTTTAGTGGAATCTTTTGGGTTTTCCATATAGAGTATCATGTTACTGGCGAAGAGTGAAAATGTGACCTCCTCATGGCCAATTTGGATGCTATTTATTTCTTTTTGTTGTATGATTCCAGAGGCTAAGACTTCCAATACTATGTTGAATAACAGTGGCGAGAGTGGACATCCCTGTCTCATTCCTGACATTAGGGGGAAAACTCTCAGTTTTTCCCCATTGAGAATGCTATTAGCGTTGGGTCATTCATATATGGCTTTTATGATCTCAAGGTATTATCCTTCTATCCCTACTTTCTTGAGGGTTTTTTCAAGAATGGATGTTGTAGGGACAGCGGAAGATGGCGGCGTAGGAGGACGCCGGGCTCACCACGCGTCCTGCTGATCACTTAGATTCCACCTACACCTGCCTAAATAACCCAGAAAACCACCAGAAGACTAGCAGAACGGAGTCTCCAGAGCCAAGTGAAGACAAGAGGCCCATGGAAGAGGGTAGGAAGGGCAGAGGGGCGGTGCACGCTGCATGGAGTGACGGGAAGGAGCCGGGGTGGAGGGGCAGCCTGCCGGCCAGGCAGAGCCCCTGAGTCTGGCTTGCAAAAGCAGAGGGGCCAGACGGAGTGTGTTCTGACAGCAAGCGTGACTTAGCATCTGGGAGGTCATAAGTTAACAGCTCTGTTCGGGAAGCGGGAAGGCTGGAGGACAAAGGGAGGGAGAGCTGCTGAGCCCGGGGACGACAGAGCTCAGTTTGGCCAGGAACAAAGGCGCTCGCCAGTGCCATCTCCCTTGCCCATCCCCCAGCCAAAATCCCAAAGGGAACCAGTTCCTACCAGGGAACTTGCTTGCACGGCTGAAACACCCAACACTGTGCTTCTGTGGAGCCAACCCTCCAGCAGCGGGTCTGACTCCTTCCCGCTGCCACAGGGCCCCTCCTGAAGTGGATCACCTAAGGAGAAGCGAGCTAAGCCTGCCCCTCCTGCCCCTGTGCACCTTGCCTACACACTCCAGCTAATACACCAGATCCCCAGCACCACAAGCCTGACAGTGTGCAAGTAGCCCAGATGGGCCATGCCACCCCACAGTGAATCCCGCCCCTAGGAGAGGGGAAGAGAAGGCACACACCAGTCTGACTGTGGCCCCAGCGGTGGGCTGGGGGCAGACATCAGGTCGGACTGCGGCCCCGCCCACCAACTCCAGTTATACACCACAGCACAGGGGAAGTGCCCTGCAGGTCCTCACCACGCCAGGGACTATCCAAAATGACCAAGCGGAAGAATTCCCCTCAGAAGAATCTCCAGGAAATAACAACAGCTAATGAACTGATCAAAAAGGATTTAAATAATATAACAGAAAGTGAATTTAGAATAATAGTCATAAAATTAATCGCTGGGCTTGAAAACAGTATAGAGGACAGCAGAGAATCTCTTGCTACAGAGATCAAGGGACTAAGGAACAGTCACGAGGAGCTGAAAAGCGCTTTAAATGAAATGCAAAACAAAATGGAAACCACCACATCTCGGATTGAAGAGGCAGAGGAGAGAATAGGTGAACTAGAAGATAAAGTTATGGAAAAAGAGGAAGCTGAGAAAAAGAGAGATAAAAAAATCCAGGAGTATGAGGGGAAAATTAGAGAACTAAGTGATACACTAAAAAGAAATAATATACGCATAATTGGTATCCCAGAGGAGGAAGAGAGAGGGAAAGGTGCTGAAGGGGTATTTGAAGAAATAATCGCTGAGAACTTCCCTGAACTGGGGAAGGAAAAAGGCATTGAAATCCAAGAGGCACAGAGAACTCCCTTCAGACGTAACTTGAATCGATCTTCTGCACGACATATCATAGTGAAACTGGCAAAATACAAGGATAAAGAGAAAATTCAGAAAGCAGCAAGGGGTAAACGTGCCCTCACATATAAAGGGAGACCTATAAGACTCGTGACTGATCTCTCTTTTGAAACTTGGCAGGCCAGAAAGAATTGGCACGAGATCTTCAGTGTGCTAGACAGAAAAAATATGCAGCCGAGAATCCTTTATCCAGCAAGTCTGTCATTTAGAATAGAAGGAGAGAAAAAGGTCTTCCCAAACAAACAAAAACTGAAGGAATTCGTCACCACTAAACCAGCCCTACAAGAGATCCTAAGGGGGACCCTGTGAGACAAAGTACCAGAGACAACACTACAAGCATAAAACATACAGACATCACAATGACTCTAAACCCGTATCTTTCTATAATAACACTGAATGTAAATGGATTAAATGCGCCAACCAAAAGACATAGGGTATCATGGGGCGCCTGGGTGGCGCAGTCGGTTAAGCGTCTGACTTCAGCCAGGTCACGATCTTGCTGTCTGTGAGTTCGAGCCCCGCATCAGGCTCTGGGCTGATGGCTCAGAGCCTGGAGCCTGTTTCCGGTTCTGTGTCTCCCTCTCTCTCTGCCCCTCCCCCGTTCATGCTCTGTCTCTCTCTGTCCCAAAAATAAATAAACATTGAAAAAAAAATTTTTTTCAAAAGACATAGGGTATCAGAATGGATAAAAAAACAAGACCCATCTATTTGCTGTCTACAAGAGACTCATTTTAGACCTGAGGACACCTTTAGGTTGAGAGTGAGGGGATGGAGAACTATTTATCATGCTACTGGAAGCCAAAAGAAAGCTGGAGTTGCCATACTTATATCAGACAAACTAGACTTTAAATTAAAGGCTGTAACAAGAGATGAAGAAGGGCATTATATAATAGTTACAGGGTCTATCCATCAGGAAGAGCTAACAATTATAAATGTCTATGCACCGAATACCGGAGCCCCCAAATATATAAAACAATTACTCATAAACTTAAGCAACCTTATTGATAAGAATGTGGTAATTGCAGGGGACTTTAACACCCCACTTACAGAAATGGATAGATCATCTAGACACACGGTCACTAAAGAAACAAGGGCCCTGAATGAGACATTGGATCAGATGGACTTGACAGATATATTTAGAACTCTGCATCCCAAAGCAACAGAATATACTTTCTTCTCGAGTGCACATGGAACATTCTCCAAGATAGATCATATACTGGGTCACAAAACAGCCCTTCATAAGTTTACAAGAATTGAAATTATACCATGCATACTTTCAGACCACAATGCTATGAAGCTTGAAATCAACCACAGGAAAAAGTCTGGAAAACCTCCAAAAGCATGGAGGTTAAAGAACACCCTACTAACAAATGAGTGGGTCAACCAGGCAATTAGAGAAGAAATTAAAAAATATATGGAAACACACGAAAATGGAAATACAACAACCCAAACGCTTTGGAATTTATCCAAGGGATATAGGAGTGCTGATGCATAGGGGCACTTGTACCTCAATGTTTAGAGCAGCACTCTCAACAATAGCCAAATTATGGAAAGAGCCTAAATGTCCATCAACTGATGAATGGATAAAGAAATTGTGGTTTATATACACAATGGAATACTACGTGGCAATGAGAAAAAATGAAATATGGCCTTTTGTAGCAACGTGGATGGAACTGGAGAGTGTGATGCTAAGTGAAATAAGCCATACAGAGAAAGACAGATACCAAATGGTTTCACTCTTATGTGGATCCTGAGAAACTTAACAGAAACCCATGGGGGAGGGGAAGGAAAAAAAAAAAAGCGGTTAGAGTGGGAGAGAGCCAAAGCATAAGAGACTGTTAAAAACTGAGAAAGAACTGAGGGTTGATGGGGGGTGGGAGGGAGGAGAGGGTGGGTGATGGGTATTGAGGAGGGCACCTTTTGGGATGAGCACTGGGTGTTGTATGGAAACCAATTTGACAATAAATTTCATATATTAAAAAAAAATAAAAATAAATAAATAAAGAAATATATAAATAAATAAATAAATTCTTGATGGCTCCACTAAAAAAAAAAATTAAAAAAAATATTATGAAATAAAATTAATTGACCTCTTCTTAACAAGGTGTCCTATAAGGTAGGTAGTATAGTAGACCACCAATACTCAAACATGTTGGTCTCAGTATATCATTATATGCTTAGGAGTTGAGGAACCCAAGATATTTTGTTTATGTGGATTATTTCATCCAGATTTACCCATCAGAAGTGAACACTGATAAATGAAAAAGAAACAAATTACACTTTTCACTTGCAAGTTTACATTTGTTCCTTGGCAATGAAACTGCCATTTACCTTGCTTGAAGTGAGAGATTCAATTTATCCACTTTGAAAAACTGTCTGTCAAATATGCAAGACAGAATAAAAAGTTTTTCAGTAGCTCAAGTTAAAATGGTGGCCCATGAAAAAAAGTGGCTAGGAAAGTCTCATAATTCACTTGATCTTATACATGCTTTTTCTGGAGACAACCATCATTCTTGGTATGAGGAAGGAAGTGCTTTCGGTCCACTTTATACTCTGTTTTATAGATTATTATATACTCAAGCATCTAGATCTAATAAAGTTAATAATTTTTAGTGATTCATCAGACATTAAATTAAATCGGCTTTTCTGCCCCTATGAGTGTACTCTGGTAAAGAATACAAATGATGGCTACTAGAGCTTAGTACCAGTTCTTTGATTCATGCTAAAGTGTTAGTACTTTCACTTATCATTGCTTTTGCACCATTGTGCAAATGTCAACACAGTGTATAATGAAAATAATGTCTTAGTATTATGAAAATAGTTTTGACCTCATGGACCCACAGAAGTGTCTCAGGGATTCCTAGGATCCTTGGAATATACTTTGAGAACTGCTACAAAGGACTATGCCTAAGAGCATTGAATTTCTCATTCATTTTTATTTGAAGCCAAAGCTTATTTTAGGTTACTGTATATTGTCTTAAATTTTTAATGTTTATGTTTGAAAGAAAGAGAGAGAAATGAGTGGGAGAGGGGAAGAGAGGGAGGGAAACACAGAATCTGAAGCAGGTTATGGTCCGTGAGCTGTCAGCACAGAGCCCAACACAGGGCTTGAACTCATGAACCACAAGATCATGACATGAGCTGAAGTCAAATGCTATACCCGACTGAGCCACCCAGGCGCCCCTTACTGTATGTTTTCTTAATGAAATTGTAAATACTTTTATTGAATGAAAAGTTTTTTTTTCTGTTGTTGCTATGGGAAAAGGGGAACTACAATCTAGTGGATATTTTCTATTCCCAAATTCATCTATAATTGAGGACCATATAACTCTCTACTGCCACTTGGCTACAGCAAACTCACATTACAAGAGAGAGCAAATATGAATGGAAAATATTTAGTAAATATAAAATAACAGTTCATGGTGTATGGTGGTAATTTAAAATGAAACAATTAGAAAGAAAACTCTATAATACTCATAAAGAATAATTTTAAATAAGTTTTGTTTTTATTAGATAAAAAAAAAAGCTGCAGGGGAGCTAAGACGACAGAGTAGTAGGAGGGGTAGGAGGACCCCAGGCTTCTTGCCTCACCCCTCGAATACAGCTAGGCAAGTATCAAACCATTCTGAATACCTAAAAAAATCAATCTTAGGACTGGCAGAACAAACTACACAACTACAAGGAGAGAGAAGGCCACATCATGGAAAGTAGGAGGTGCGGAGATATGGTTTGGGTAAGAAATGGATGGCTGGTACTGCAGAGGGGAGAGAGCCCTGGCTGCAGAGAGAGAGAGGGAGAGAGAGAGAGAGAGAGAGAGAGAGAAGAACACACAGGAAATCACACAAGGAAAACACTTCCCCAAAGCCACTGACTGGGAAAACTTTTCCCCAGGGGATAATTTTTGTGAGTATTTGCAACCATTAGGGCTCAAAAACTGGAGTTTTAGAGGTTTGTGGAATGGCTGGTATAAAGCCCTGGGGGTGCTGCAGTGCTTCTGTACAGAAGACAAGCAGGTAACCCGGGAGCAGAGGGTGAGATCTGTGGATCACCTGAGGCATGTTAGGAAAGACGACAGTTCCTTCTTCTTGGAATACGTCTGATAGAGGTGGCATTGTATCTCAAGGGACAGAGGTGCCAGGAGGTGTCATTTTCCTCCCTTGCTCCTCAGCATAGGCCTAAAGACACCTGCTGAAGGTGGCTAACCTGGAGACTGGCTCTTTAGCACACTTTGCTCCAAACCCCACACTCCTGAAGTCTGGTGCAACTGCTCTTGTGAGTTAAACCTGTATCAATCCCAGTGCAGTGAGACCCTCCCCCAGAAGACAGTGCAGTTACTGCCACACCAGGTCCCTAAAGTTTGGAGATTTAAAACTCAGTGGGCCTGGCTGGGATAGACCCCAAAGTGTACTGCACTGGTCCAGGCAGGCAAGCAATGCAGACACACAGTGTGAAAAAAGCAATCTGAGAAACACCTATGATGAATGAGGGGAAATTATTTGCTCTTCTGGGAGGGCTTCCCTGATAGCAGCGAGCACAAACTGCCCTCTCTGGGGACAAAGGAGCTGGCTGGTACCATTTCCCTCTCCCACCCCTCAGGCATAAACTAACTTCAGTAAATAATACATTGATAACACTGGCAGCTTGAACTGCTTAACCAAGTGCCACCACCATGTACACTGTTGGCACTTGCCTGAGAACCAGTGCAGTAGGCCCACTACCCGAAGAATAGCACAAACCCCCACACGCACCATGTCTACTGACAATAGAGTTCTGCAAAACTTCAGCTCTAGTGGAAATAGTTTCAGGTCTCTTTTTAACAAGGGGATAAGAGCATACCTCATTAAAAGTCACCACACTCTCACCAAGGTCCAAACATTCCCCACTTCAGGCAAGCAGAACCTTGTGGAAGACTGACCTGAGGGACAGAGCAGCCATAACAGAGACACAGAGTGTATGCAGCATAAACCAGAGACACTTCCTGAATCACCAGGCCCTGGAAAATACGTGACCTCATATTCATAAAGGCATTACTCTCAGGAGCAGGAAACAGGAGAGGCTTTCCTAACACAGAGAAGAAGACAAAGACCAAGACAAAATGCCAAGATGGAGGAATTCATCCCAAAAGAAAGAACAAGGAAAGGTCATGGTCAGGGATCTAACTAAACAGATATAAATAATATGCCTGATCCAGAATTTAAAGCAACAATCATAAGGATACTAGCTGGATTTAAGAAGGCACAGAAGACACCAGGGTGTCCTTTACTACAGAGATAAGAGCTTAAAATCAATCATGCCACAATGAAAAATGAGATTTGAAACTGACTGGATGCAATGACAACAAGGATGGAAGAAGCAGAGGAATGAATAAGTTATATGGACGATAGAATAATAGAAGGTAGAATGAATAACAGAAGACAGAATGAAGGTAATCAAAGCAGGAAAGAAAAATTTGGATCACAAAAGTAGACTTAGAGAACTGAGTGATTCCATGATGTAATAACATTCATAGCATAGGAGTCCCAGAGAAGAAGGAGAGAGAATAGAGGGAAGAAGGTTTAACTGAGGAAATAATAGCTGAAAACTTCCCTAATCTGGGGAAGGAAACAGACTGCAAATTCCAGGAAGCACACAGAACTCCCATCGAAATCCACAAATTCAGGCCAGCACCAAGATGTACTGTAGTTAAATTAGCAAAATACAGAGATAAAGAAAAATCCTAAAAAGCACCAAGACCAAAGAAGTCCCTAACTTACAAGGGAAAACAAATAAGTTTAGCAGCAGATCTCTCCACAAATCATGGCAGGCCAGAAGGGAATGAGTGACATGATATATTCAACGTAATGAATGGGAAAAATCTACAGCGAAGAATACTCTATCCAACAAGGCTATCATTCAGAAGAGAAGGAGAGATAAAGAATTTCCCAGAAAAACAAAAACTAAAGGTGTTTGTGTCCATTAAACTAGCCCTGCAAGAAATATTAAAGGGGACTCTTTGTGAAAAAGACTAGAAAGGAACAGAGAAAATCTGTAGAAATGACAAAACAAGCAATAAGATGGCACTAAATTCATATTTATCAACAATTACTTTGAATGTAAGTGGACTAAATGCCCATTCAAAAGTCACAGGGTGTCAGAATGGATAAAAAAGCAAGACCCATCTATATGCTGCCTACAAAAGACTCATTTTAGACCTAAAGACACTGGCAGATTGAAAGTCATGGGATGGGGAAATATTTATGATGCAAATGGACTTCAAAAGAAAGCCAAAGTAGCAATACTTCTATCAGACAAACTAGACTTTAAACCAAGGACTGTACCAAGAGCTGAAGAAGGGCACTTTTCTTAAAAGAGTCTCTATAATAAGATCTACCAATTGTAAATATTTATGGCCCCAACTTGAAAGAACCTAACTATATGAAACAAACATAAGGGAATTCACTGAATATAATACAATAACAGTAGGAAACTTTAACACCTTACTTACATCAATGAACAGATCATCAAGCATAAAATCAACAAGGAGACAATGGCTTTCAATAACACACTGGACCAGATGGACCTAACAGCTATATTAAGAACATTTTATCCAAAACAGCAGAATACACATTTTTTTCAAGTGCACATGGGACATTCTCTAAAACATGTGTGACCACATGCTAGGTCACAAATCAGGCCTCAACAAGTACAAAAAGACTGAGATCATACCATGCATATTTTCTGAACACAATGCTATGAAATTTGAAGTCAACCACAAGAAAAAAATAGGAAAGACAACAAATACATGGAGGTTAAACAACACGGTACTAAAGAATGAATGGGTCAACCAGGAAAACAAAGAAGCAATAAAACAATACATGGAAACAAATGAAAATGAAAACACAATTGTCCAAAACCACTGGGATGCAGAAAAAGCAGTTATAAAATGGAAGTATATAGCAATACAGGCCCACCTACCTTAAGAAGCAAGAAAAATGTCAAATAAACAACCTAACTTTACCTTATACCTAAAGGAGCTGGAAAAAGAACAACAAATGAAGCCTAAATCCAGCAGAAGAAGGGAAAATATAAAGATGAGAGCAGAAATAAATGATATAGAAACAACAAGAAAAAAACCCAAAACCAAAAACAGAACATATCAATGAAACCAGGAGCTAGTTCTTTGAAAAAAATAATAAAATTGATAAACCTCTATCCAGACTTATCAAGAAAAAGAGAAAGGATCCAAATGAATAAAATCATGAATGGGAGAGGAGAGATTATAACCAAAACTACAGACATATGAACAATTACAAGAGAATATTATGAAAAATTATATGACAACAAATTGAGTAATTGGAAAGAAATGGATAAATTCCTAGAAACATAAACTACCAAAACTGAAACAGGAAGAAACAGAAAACTTGAAGAGACTGATAACCAACAATAGTCCAGGGCCAGATTGCTTCCTAGGGGAATTCCAGCAGACATTTAACGAAGAGTTAATACCTCATTTTTCTCAAACTGCTCCAAAAACTAGAAATGGCAGTAAAACTTTCAAACTCATTCTACAAGGCCAGCATGACCTTGATTCCAAAACCAGAGCTGACTAAAAAAGAGAATTACAGGCCAATATTCCTGATGAACATTGATGCAAAACTTCTCAACAAAATACCAGCAAATCAAATCCAACAGCACATTAAAAGAATTATTCACCACAATCAAGTGGGATTTATTCCTGGGCTGCAGGGGTGGTTCAATATCCACAAGTCAATCAAATTAATGTGATATACCACATTAATAAAACAAAGGATAAGAACCATACGATCCTCTCAGTAGATGCAGAAAAAGCATTTCACAAAATACAGTATCCATTCACAATAAAAACCCTCAACAAAGTAGGGAGAGAGGGAACATACTTCAACATCATAAAGGTCATATATGAAAGGCCCACACTACTATCATCCTAATTGGGGAAAAACTGAAAGCTTTTACTCTATGGTCCGAAACAAGACTGGGATGTCCACTCTCACCACTGTTACTGCCATATTACTGGAAGCCCTAGCCTCATCAATCAGCCAAAAGAGAAAGAAAGAAAAAAAAGAAAGAAAGAAGATACAAATTGACAAGGAAGAAGTAAAACTTTCACTATTTGCAGAAGACATGATACTCTATGTAGAAAATCTGAAAGACTCCACAAAAAAATTGCCAGAACTGTTACACAAATTCAATGAAGTCTCAGGATACAAAATCAATGTATAGAAATGTGTTGCATTTCTATAAACCAATAATGAATCACCAGAAAGGGAATTCAAAGAATTGATGCCATTTACAATTGCACCAAAACCATAAGATACCTAGGAATAAATCTTACCAAAGAAGTAAAAGATCTGTACTCTGAAAAGTATAAAACACTGATGAAAGAAATTGAAGATGATAAAAAAAGTGGGAAAACATCTCATGCTCATGGATTGGAGAATTAATATTGATAGAATCTGTATACTACACAAAGAAATCTACACATTTAATGCAATCCCTATCAATATACCACCAGCATTTTTCACAGAGTAAAACAAACAATCCTAAAGTTTGGAACCACAAAAGACCCCAAATAGCCAAAGCAATCTTGAAAAAGAAAAACAATGCTGGAGGCATCACAATTCCAAACTTCAAGTTACATTACAAAGCTGTAGTGACCAAGTCAGTATTATACTGGCACAAAAACAGACACATAGATGAATGGAACAGAATAGAAATCCAGAAATGGACCTACAACTATACGGTCAACGAATCTTTGACAAAACAGTAAAGAATATCCAATGGCAAAAAGGAAGTATCTTCAATAAGTGGTGTTGGGAGAAGTGAACAGAAACACGCAAAGGAATAAAACTGGGCCATTTTCTTATACCATATGCAAAAATAAATTCAAAAGGGATGAAAGATCTAAATGTGAGACAGGAAACCATGAAAATCCTAGAGAAGAACACAGGCAGTAACCTCTTTGATATTGGCTGTAGGAACTTCTTACTAGATAAGTCTCCTGAGGCAAGGGAAACAAAAGAAAAAAATAAACTATTGAGACTTCATCAAGGTAAAAAGCTTCTGCACAGTGAAGGAAACAATTAATAAAACTAAAGGGCAACTTTCATAATGGATAAGATATTTTCAAATGACATATCTTATAAAGGATCAGTATCCAACATCTATAAAGAACTTCTAAAACTCAACACCCAAAAAACAAATAATCCAGTTCAAAATGGGCAGAAGACATGAATAGATGATTTTCCAAAGAAGACATCCAGATGGCTAACAGACAAATGAAAAAAATGCTCAACATCACTCATCATCATAGAAATACAAATCAAAACTACCATGAGATATATCACTTCACATCTGTCAGAATGGCTAAACTTAATAACACAAAAAACAAGAGATGTTAGGGAGGATGAAGAGAATGGGCAACCCTCTTACACAGTTGGAGGGAATGTAAACTGGTATAGTTTCTCTGGAAAACAGTATGAAGGTTCCTCAAAACCTTAATAGAATTACCCTATGACCCAGCAATTCCATTATAGGTATTTACCCAAAGGATACAAAAATACTGATGTGAAGGGATACATGTACCCTAATGTTTATAGCAGCATTATCGACAATGGTCAAATTATGGAAAGCACCCAAATATCCATCAGCTGATGAATGGAAGATGTGGTTTATATATATCAATGGAATATTAGCCATAAAAAAGGGAATGAGATCTTACCATTTGCAACAATGTGGATGGAGCTGGAGAATATTATGCTAAATGAAATAACACAGTCAGAGACAGACAATTACCATATGATTTCACTCATATAATGAATTTAGGAAACAAAACAGATGAACATAGGGTGGAAAAAGGCAGTAGCAAACCATAAAACAGACTTATCTATAGAGAACACAGTGGGAGATGCTCGAGAGGAGGTGGGGAGGGATGCATTAAATGGGTGATGGGTATTAAGGAGGGCAATTGTGAAAAGCACTGGGTGTTGTATGTAAGTGATGAATGACTAAATTTTACTGCTAAAACTAATATTACACTGTATGTTAATTAACTGGAATTTAAATAAGAACTTGGAACTAGGGAAAAAGCTGCAGATAAATAATATATGTTTAATAAAATGATACAGTTACATAAGAATCCCTTTGCTTTAATATCATTTTTTCTAAATATTTACTATACTAATAAACCTCAGAAATTAGTACAGATCCCTCTCATAAAATATCACATTTTCTTTGATGACAAGGATGTCTTAGTTTGGCAGAAATAAAAAAATAGAACATGACTTTAATCAGACAATATCTAATAGGTTTTCTATTATCAACAGGTTTTGGTATTTCCAGAACATACTTTAGGCTTTTTTTGACCCCAACGATTTGTTCTTCACACCTCAACGCTTCCCTTAATTTATGCCTATTAAAAACCCTTTCATACCCTCTACTCTCTCCAAACCTACCTGACAGTCATCCTTCAGACCCATTTCAAAAGCCATTTCATCCTTGGAGTCTTTCCAGGTTCCTCTTACTTTTGGCATTTTCTGTGTCCTTTTTATGGTTTTCAGCATATTCTCCCTATTAATGATTTTATAGATTTATTTTAGCCTTGTTACTAATGTTTCTTGAAGGGGCAGACTATTCTTTCCCATAATTGTATACCCTTCAAGGCCAGTCACAATAATTTTCTCATTAAGAATAGGTTGAAGGGAATCTATAAACATTTACTGAACCCATATAATGTGTGAGGCATAGGCTAGGCAATATATATATGAACTATAAGACCATTCTTGACTTATGAGCTCTTATCATCTGTTGAAAGAAAATAAAGGATGAAAATAGCATGATATGTTGGTAAATAAAAAGTATAATGACTCAGATAATAAGGTCAGAGGAAGACTTTGAGCAAGGGTTTATTTAAGTTCTCTCTCAGTTATGGCTGATGATAGGGTCATATAGGAATGAATAGTTCCTCCAAAGTGCTGTTATAACAGTGGTCCTCAACTAGGAGTAATTTTGCCCCCAAGTGGATATCTGGCAATGTCTCAAGACATATTTGGTTGTCACAGCTGTAGGCAGGGGGATTGCTATTGGCATCTAGTAGGTAGAGGCTAGAGATGTTCTAAACATCTGATAAATCACAGGAAAGCTTCTTGCAACAAAGAATTATTCAACCTAAGTGTCTACAGTGCTGAGGTTGAGAAACCCTGTATTATTAGAAAGTACACAGATATTTATTTAATTTTTTTAACATTTATTTATTTTTGAGAGACAGAGAGAGATAGAGCACAAGCAGAGGAGGAACAGAGAGAGAGAAGGAGACACAGAATCCAAAGCAGGCTCTAGGCTCTGGGCTGTCAGCACAGAGCCTGACGCGGGGCTCAAACTCACGGACCATGAGATCATGACCTGAGCTGAAGTCAGCCACTTAACCAACTGCGCCACCCAGGCAGCCCTAAAGTACACAGATATTTATTTAGATTCAATAAGAAGTATTTCTAGTAATGGATACTAAGGTCTTTAAAACTATAAGATTCTATTTTACAAAACTATCAGAAATCCCTAGTGTTTTTTTTTTTAATTTTTTTTAACGTTTATTTATTTTTGAGACAGAGAGAGACAGAGCATGAATGGGGGAGGGGCAGAGAGAGAGGGAGACACAGAATCTGAAGCAGGCTCCAGGCTCTGAGCCATCAGCCCAGAGCCCGACGCGGGGCTCGAACTCACGGACCGCGAGATCGTGACCTGAGCTGAAGTCGGACGCTTAACCGACTGCGCCACCCAGGCGCCCCAGAAATCCCTAGTTTTTAAGAAAGGGAAATTATAGCATGTTATGAGGTAATTAACAGTATATTAAAGATATTTCACAATGTCATCTTGCTGATTTTTATGGCAGATTCAATTTTTTAAACTCTAAGAAGCAATCAGATTATGTCTAATTTTTACTTAAAATGAATTTAAATGATTTTTTATCCCAGTAGCTTTATGTTAGAAAAATGATACATGTTCGCTTAAAACTATTTAAGGCCAATAAAAAATACAAATAGGATAAAAACAAATTACCTTGAATCCTACCAGGGTTAACATTTAAGGAAAAACACTCTGGAATACTTTGTTCTCTCTGTGTATATATCATATGGAAGGTTAGAAGTAAGTAATTTTACTACAAGAAGATCATATGATATTATTTTAAATGTCAAATGTAATTTTAGTTACTTTTATAGACAAGGAAACTAAAGTTAAACTGAAGAAATTGCTAAATATCAGAAAAATACTTCTTCACAGAAAGATAGATTCATTTCAAAAAGATTCCTCTAAAATTAAGTAAAAAAATCATACTACATTAACATTAAAACACTTTTGTATTTTTAATTACCAATTTTAACTTTGTCAGAATTTATTGATTCCAAGCTATGAAAGACAATGATATTAATATAATGACATTTCATCTCCTTCATGACTGTCATTACCTATGTAATCGTAATTATTTTAACATCACCAAAGTTTAAAGAATTTATACTTTATAACCAAAATTTTCTTAATTTCTCTATTTCCTTTCCCTTCTAATGTCCTAATACAATACTTACCCAAATGTGCTCTGTCTGCTATAGTGATGTTTACTTCCTACGATTCTGACATTCTGTCTATAACTTTTAGATCTTGCTAGATCTTATTATTCTAAGAAACACATTGTAGAGGTTGTTCTTGTACATGGAAAGTTGCGAAGAGTAACATTCCCACTCTAACAAGAAAAACTGGATAATATACAAAATCATAAATTGTCATGAACCTATCAGAGAGGCAAGGTCACAGAGCAACAAACTGGACTGAAATGTAAGGAAAGCCAGGTGCTTCCAAGAAGAGATGAGACATGAGCACTGAGTAACTTGGGGAAGAACATGGAAGGGTAACAGGCAGCCATAAAAGCAAGAAAATTTTCAGATGAATTTTTTTAACAAATTGATGAAGAAAATTTGAACTAGCATGAAAGTACAGAACCCCTGAGACCTGTAGACTATGGAGAGAGCTCAAACACACTTGCCTCTTGGCTGCTTCATCACCATCGACCCCCACCCCACCCCGCCCCCACAAAAAAATACTTAAGGAAGATCAGGAGGCCAAAGAAAACCTACCTCATGGTACAGGCCTGGGGAAAGGGAGTGGTTACTGATATGGGAAAAACATAAATTTCTGTATCACTGTTCCATTTGTTCCCCTATGGAACAAATACCTAAGATGCAGCAAAATTAGTCATTCTCGTGGCACATTTGAAGACTCACTGTGGATAAAGAAAATTTACAAAAACAAACAACAAAACAACAACAAAACTACACCACTAGGGGAAGGGCAGGATCACTGAGAAAGCCCTCTTTAGGAGAACCAGAAGCACAGGGCAATAGAGGACAGAAGCTAGAGCAAAGACGACAGAGAGTGCTCTCCCTTACTCCTACCAATGTAGGAAGGAAAAGGAAAAATGAGGAGAGATGTTTTTCTGAGGCACAGGATAACAGGGAAAGGCTAAACCTGAGGGTGTAATATGAATATTGGAAAAACCCTCCAGCAATGTAGCATTCACTCTAAGTACAAGGTAACTACAGGGATTTGAATCTGGTAGTATACTGAGAATAATCACATCAAGAACAAAACCTACATCCACTTCAATTACTTGATTAGATTATCTTAATTGGAATTTCTAGATTGTAATAATGTGATTATCTCAATTACAATATCCCAACCCCCACACTAAAGGCCTGACAGAACATACATTCCCATTTCTAGGCATAAATATTATTCACTCTAATCTGTTCTGTCCTACACATGCTACTCGATTATAAAGAAAAAAAAAAAAAAGGAAGAAAAAAGAAATACAACAGAAAGATTTGAATATAAATGATGTAAATGGTGAGACCATCAGAGTTAAAATAACTACAGTAAAATTCTCCAGTAGAAAAGGTGGACATCATTCAACATTCATGAACAGATGGGTGATCTCAGCAGCCAGATTGAAGCTACAGGCATACCTTGTTTTATTGCTCTTCACTCTACTGCACTTTGCAGATATTGCCAGTTTTACAAATTGAATGTGGCAACCCTGAGTCTATCGGTGCCATTTTTGCAATAGCATTTCCTTACTTCACGTCTCTGTGTCACATTTTGGTAATTCTAGCAATTATTTCAAACTTTCGCATTATCATTATATTTGTTATGGTAATCTGATCAGTGATTATGACTCACTGAAAGTTCAGATGATAGTTAGCATTTTTTAGCAATGACCAATTTTTTAAAAATTTTGTTCACATTTATTATTTATTTACTTTTAATTTTATTATTTTTTTAATTTACATCCAAATTAGTTAGCATATAGTGCAACAATGATTTCAGGAGTAGATTCCTTAATGCCCCTTACCCATTTAGCCCATCATCCCTTCCAAAGCCCCTCCAGTAACCCTCTGTTTGTTCTCCATATTTGTCTCTTATGTTTTGTCCTCCTCCCTGTTTTTATATTATTTTTGTTTCCCTTCCCTTATGTTCATCTGTTTTGTCTCTTTAGAGACAGAGCGTGAGCGGAAGGGCAGAGAGAGAAGGTAACACAGAATCTGAAGCAGGCTCCAGGCTCTGAGCAAGCATTCAACACAGAGCCTGATGTGGGGCTCGAACCGACAAACCATGAGATCATGAGCTGAGCCAAAGTCGGACACTCAACTGACTGAGCCACCCAGGCGCCCCAGCAGTAAACTATTTTTAATGAAGGTATGTACATTGTTTTTTTAAAATACAATGCTATTACACACTTAGACTACAGTATAGTGTAAACATAAATTTGTTTTAATTTAAATCCAAGTTATTTTACATATCGTGTAATAATGTTTCAGGCATAGAATTTAGTGATTCATCACTTACATATAACAAACAGCCAGTGCTCATCTCAAGTGTCCTCCTTAATGCTCCTTGCCCATTTAGCCTATCTCCCCGCCCAACACCCCACCAGCAACCCTCAGCTTGCTCTCTGTATTTAAGAGTCTTCTATGGTTTGTTTCCCTCTCTGTTTTTGTATTATTTTTGCTTCCCTTCCCTTGTGTTCATCTGTTTTGCATCCTAAATTCCACATAGGAGTGAAATCATATGATATTTATTTTTCATTCTTTTTGATTGCCAAATGATATTCCAGTGTGTGTGTGTGTGTGTGTGTGTGTGTGTGTGTGTGTGTCTGTGTGTGTGTGTGTGTCTGTGTGTGTGTGTATACGCCCCACATCTTCTTTATCCATTCATTAGTCAATGGACATTTGGGCTCTTTCCATGCTTTGGCTATTGTTGATACTGCTGTTATAAACATTGAGGTGCATGGGCCCCTTCAAATCAGCAATACCTAGTAGTGCAATTGCTGGGTCATAGGGTAGTTCTATTTTTTATTTTTTGAGGAACTTCCAAACTGTTTTCCAGCGTGGCTGCACCACTTTGTGTTCCCACCAGCAGTACAAAAGGGTTCCTCTTTCTCAGAATCCTCACCACCATCTGTTGTTGCTTGAGTTGTTAATTTTAGCTATTCTGATAAGTGTGAGGTGGTATCTCATTGTGGTTTTGATTTGTATTTCCCTGATGATGAGTGATGTTGGGCATTTTTTCATGTGTCTGTTAGCCATCTAGATCTCTTCTTTGGAGAAGTGTTTATTCATGTCTTTTGCCCATTTCTTCACTGGATTATTTGTTTTTATGGTGTTGGGAAAACTGGACAGGAGCATGCAGAAGAATCAACCTGGACCACTTTTTTATACTATCCACAAAAATAAATTCAAAATGGATGAAAGTCCTAAATGTAAGAGGAAGCCATCAAAATCCTAAAGGAGAAAACAGACAGCAACTTCATTTATCTCAGCCTCAGCAACTTCTTACTTGACATGTCTCCAGAGACAAGGGAAACAAAAGCAAAAATGAACTATTGGGACATCATCAAGATAAAAATCTTCACAGCAAAGGAAACTATCAGCAAAACTAAAGGCAACTGATGGAATAGGAGAAGATATTTGTAAATGATATTAGATAAAGGGCTAGCATCCAAAATCTATAAAGAAATTATCAAATTCAATACCCAATAAACACAACTTTTATATGCCCTAGGAAACCAAAAAATTCATTTGACTTGCTTTACTGCAATATTTGCTTTATTGCAGTAGTCTGAAACTAAACCCAGAATATCTCCAAAAAAAAAAAAAAATCAAGTTAAACTGTTAGGAATTAAACCAAGATAACAGAGATAAAGAATGTATTTAGCAAGCTCATCAGCAGACATGACACAGTTGAAAAAAAGTCAATGAACTTGAAGATAGATCAACAGAAATTATACAAACTAAACACAATGTAGGGGAAGGGAGGGAGAAGAAAAAAGGGAGAAGAATGGGGAGACAGAGAGTGAATATGATAGAGAATGGTGTGTCTAACAGCTGTGGGGCAATATCAAATGATTTAATATACATGTAATTTTAATCCCAAAAGGAGAATGTGATAGGAGCAGAAGAAATACTGGAAGAGCTAATAAATGAGGATTTTCCAAAAGTAGTGAAGTACAATAAATCACAAATTCAAAAAGCTCAAATAACACAGAGTAAACACACACACACACACACACACACACACACACACACACACATTTTCAACCAACCAGTTGATTGTTAAGTGATTCACAAAGAACCAAAATATTTCTCCATAAAATGTATGCCTCCTAAACCACTGCTCAGTTTTATACATACATAGTTGTATCCTCTTTAACCAGTAATAGTGTTTATGAAATCTTTCAAAGACATGCATACAACTGCATGAAATATAGTGCAAATTAGGTTGGAGGAAGTATAAAATGAAGGAAAAATTCACAGTTTTTAATCATGTAAATGGCGGGCGTCACTAAATTTTTTATCACATTATAGGACAAAGAAATAAACTTAGTATAGATACATTTTAGAAATAAAATGAGGATGAAACATGAAAAAATATTTTAAAAATCCTGAACCACTAAAGACCTTAGGCATTGGACCATTGATAATGGCCATTAAAAGTATCCCAAAGTGATTTGTAGAAAAGCATGATGTTACTTTTAAAATATAAATTTCAAGTTCCCAACAGGTTTATAGATTTTTTATGCAATCATTATAAAACAGCTAAGTGAGCTAAATCATTCCTAAATTTACTACAGAGTTGAAGAGAAAAGTGAAATGCACTAATATTTGTCAAGACACTATTAAGTTTCAGATATTAATAGACTATTTATATTTTATATCATTTAAGTCTCATAATAATTTGAAGTAGATATTATTATTCATATTTCAAAGATGAGAAATCTGATACTTAAATATATTAACTGGTGCCAGGTAACATTGATTTCAAGTGGTAGAAGTAAGATAAAAATCTTAGGCCTATTTGGTTCCAAATACCAAATACTTTGTATAAAAGCAACCTGCTTTTCAAGAGATTTGCTATAATAACCTATACTTGGTTACACAAGAATAAGGCTGGTTTATGAGTGAATATGTCTAATGCCTAGTGATACTTCAACTAAACCTTTTCAAATGGGGTCTGGGATATCCCACATATAATAAAAACTACTCTATGATGAAAAAACATCATAATTTCTCATTTTATTTTTAGCCTGCATTTTCTCATATGATAATATTTTTTGTTTTATTATGTCTTCTAGGTTTCAATGGGTGTTCAGTACATAATTCTGGTATCTCATAAATAATGTGTGTATACCTTCTTTACACACTCAGGGTTCATTTTTTCAGACATGATATATTTTTTCCTACCATTGCAAAAGTGAGGTCAATATCATTTATAAAGAATATTGAAGTATATATCCCAGTAGGATTTTAATGCCAAGATGGTCAGAATTCATGTTGAAATTGTGATCAGTTTAGGAATATATTAAAAAATAAGGATGCACAGTAATTTAGAAAGAAGTTTTTTATTTAGAGCTGGAGTAATGAGCTTTATGTAATGCCATAGTTGAGAGTGGTTAAAATATAAAGAGATGGGTGCCTGGGTGGCTCAGTTGGTTAAGCGTCTGACTTTGGCTCAGGTCATGATCTCACAGTTTGTGAGTTCGAGCCCTGCATCGGGCTCTGTGTTGTCAGTACAAAGCATGCTTCAGATCCTCTGTCTCCCTCTTTCTGAACCTCCCCTGCTCTCTCTCTCAAAAATAAATAAACATTAAAATTAAAATAAATAAATAAAATATAAAGGGAAAATTTTCAAAGTATTATTTAGTTTAAGGTATGTTTACTACTTATTTGCTTTTATTTCTTAATAAATAGATATTGGTGAAAAAGTAACAATATTAATCTAAACCTTAGACAACCTACATCTATAAATAAACCAAGTGACTTTAAACACGTTTATAATTATAAAAAATACCAAAAAAATAAATAAGAGTCTCTTTTTACTGCTTAGTTTGCAATATGAACTTATAAAGTAAACTAACACAGAGTTCATTATAAAAATATTTGGCTTTTGGGTAATTGTGTAATTAGTGAGGGTATTATTTATAGCATATAAATAGCACTGAAGGCTGCTGAAGAGCACCAAAAGGAAATTACATTATTACTTTAACATAAGTTCCATAGATGCTTGGTAGATATTTTAATAAGATGTATAATAAAGTTATTCTATATTCTATGTAGTAATATACATATGTTCTCAGAGTTTCAAAAATAACACTCAAATATCTGTTCAAAATTATTTCTATAAATTGAATGTGAGCTAAAGTATCCATTTTTCTTTGGCTTACCTAATATTAGATACCCACAGGGTCCAAACTATATAGAATCCTACTCTATTTCAATGAGGAACCCCTCACACTTGTTTTCAAACAATCTTTTCCTTCATACAATGTTCACCTTGTCAGCAACTTAAACTTCTAGTTTTAATAAGAATAATTTCACCATAACTCTAGAGAGGTCCTGACACTTCACATTTTGGGTTAACTATTAATGGTTTGAATATGTCCTTTTGTTGTTTACTTTATCTCCCTAGTTAGTATGTATATTTCAGCTGTGTACTATTTAAAACAAGAACTCTGATAAGTCAATTAACAATGTATTTCTGCTCTCCTGTGGGCAATTTCTGGATTACCTCACCTTGGCAGACTAAAAGCCCTGGGTAAATGAATACCCTGGATGTTTTCTGAACATTATATGCCCATAAAAGTTAACAAAGGCCTAGTATATAATAGGTGCTCAAAATTTTTGATGAATAAATGCATGAATGAATTTTAGGAAACTGAGAGGGTTGGAAGGTGGCAGTGGAGTAGGAGGACTCTAGGCTCACCCTGTCCCACAATTATAACTAGGCCACTATCAAATCATCCTAAATACCCAGAAATTCACCTGAAGATTGGCATAACATACTCCTCAACAAAAGCTAAAGGAGAGGCCACACTGAAGAAGAAGACAGGAAGTATGGAGACAAGGTATGGGAGAGAAAGGGATTCTGGCCACTATGGTGGAGAGGAAGCTGCAGTCATCGAGAAGCGCAAGAGATAGACCAACACAAAGAGGAACGCACAGGGAAAAAAAATCCCCATAGACATTGCCTTGGAAAGCAAGAGAGGCCAAATTTCATGACTTCTGGAAACCAGCAGGGCTTAAAACCTGGAGTTTTTAAAGGTCAGTGGGCTTAGCTGGCATAGAACTCAGAGGGCATTGTACTGTTCTTGAAAAGAAGGAAGGCAAACAACCTGTGGATATAGAGTGTGGAAACAGCCATGTGAACAGCACCTGGGGCCCACAGTAGAGAGGTAATTTGCTCATTTCAGTGTGTTCCAGAGAGGCAGCATTCATGGAGAGACCACTACTGGAACAAAGGAACTGGCAGGCACCATTTCCCTCCACTTCCCCTCATCATAAGCACAGGGCCACCTATGGGAACCTGCACAGATCCAACTCTTGCTACTTAATTGCTTACACCAAGTCCCACCCACCTGCAATCCCATGAACCACCCTTTCCAGTATCACTTACCTCAGTCCCAAGGCAGCCAGTCCCCTTCTCCAGAAGACTGGCCCAGACCCCTGCTCATGCCATGTCTCCCAACTTGGGAGTTCTTTGGAATCACAGTTCCAGTGGTGGTGGTTAACAGCTCTCATTTAACAAGAAGATCAGAGCACACCTACTTAAAATGTGCCACATTCAGGCCAGGGAGGAAAAACTGCTCACAACAGGTAAAGAAAGCCACTGCAGGCTACTAACCTGAAGGATAAAGCAGCCAGGACAAAACAGCAGAATATACTTGGCACAAAATGGAGATACTCCCAGAAGCACCAGGCCCTGGGGAACAGGGAAACTACATGGCAGAGCACTACAGCACTTCTTCAAAAGGCCATTTACCTCAAAAACAGAGGAGAAATAGCTGACTTTTTTAACACAGAGAAACAGGCACAGAGACTTAGACAAAATCAGAAGACAGAGACATTTATCTCAAATGAGAGAACAGGACAAGACCATGACCTGAGATATAAGCAAAACATATATAAGTAACATGCCTGACAGAGTATTTAAAGCAGTGATAATAAGGATACTCACTGGACTTGAGAAGAGTAGCAGACATGAGTGAGACCATTAACACAGAGATAGGAATAATGTAGCAGAAATAAAGGGCTAAAAACTGAAATGAAAAACATGCTTGATGGAATGAAGAACAGGTTGGAAGAATCAGAGGAATTAACTAATGACCTAGAAGACAGACTACTGGAAACTAATCATGCGGAACAAAAGAAAAAAGAATTATGCAAAATAATAAATTTATGGAACTCAGTGACTCCATAAAATGTAATATCACTGATATTATAGGAGTCCCAGAAGAAGAGAGAGTAAAGGGGGCAGAACATTTATTTGAAGAAATAAAATCTGAAAACTTCTCCAATCTGAGGAAGGAAAGGGATATCCAGACCCAGAGGTATAGAGAACCCCTAATAAAATCAACAAAAGCATATCCACAGTGAGACATATTGTAATTAAACTGCAGAATGGTGATGAAAAAAATTTTAAAGCAGCAAGAATAAAGAAGAGAGTAACATACAAGGAAATACCATAAAGCTAGTATGGGATTTTCTAGCATAAAATTTGCCAGCTAGGAGGGAGTGGCATGATATATTCAAAGTGCTGAATGGAAAAAAAATTTGCATCCAAGAACACTCTATCCACCAAGGCTATCATCCAGAATAGCAGGAGAGACAAAGAGTTTTCCTGACAAACAAAAACTAAAGGAGCTCATGACCACTTAAGCCCACCCTGCAAGAAATATTAAAGGGGACTCTCTGAGTGGAAAGGAGAGACCAAAAGTGACATTATGAAGGTAGGGAAAACAAAATCAGTAAAAATAAATATTTCTCAAAAAAATCAGTTAAGGAACTCACAAATAAAAGGATATACAATATGACAATATACCTAAAATGTGAGGAGGAGAGAAGTAAAGAATGGGTTAAACTTAAACAACCACCAACTTAATACAGACTGCTAATATGCAGAAAAGGTTATAAGCAAACCTAATGGTAATCATATATGAAAAACCACTAATAAATATGCAAAGTATAAAGATAAAGTAATCCAAATATATCAGTAAAGAAAATTAGAAAACCATAAAAGAGAGAAAGATTAGAAAGGATCAGAGAAATCTTCAGAAACAACAAAATATGTAATAAAATGACATTAAATACATATCCATCAAAAAGTTCTTTGAATGTTAATGGATTACATATGCTCCAATCAAAAGACACAGGCTAACAAACAGATAAAAAATAAGAATCATCTCCTGTCTACAGGAGACTCTTTTTAGACCTAAAGACAGCTTCAGATTTAATGTGATGGTATGGAGAAACATCAATCATGCATATGGATGTCAAAAGAAAGCCAGAGTAGCAATACTTATATTGGACAAAATATACTTTAAAACAAAAATGACAAAATACAAAGAAGGACTGTATAGTAATAATAAAGAAGACAATCCAACAAGAAGATATAACAATTGTAAATATATATGCACCCAACATGAAGGAACCCAAATACATAAAACAGTTAATAGCAAATATAAAGGAACTAATCAATACTTGTACAATAATAGTAGAGGACTTTACATCCAACTTACATTAACGGACAGATCATCTAAACAGAAAATCAACAACGAAACAATGGCTTTGAATGACACATTGGAACAGATGGATTTAACAGATAAATGTAAAACATTACATCCTAAAAGAGCAGAATACACATTCTTTTCAAGTGCACATGGGACATTCTCCAGAACAGATCACATATTAAGCCACAAACCAAGCCTCAACAAATGAAAAACAAAACAAAATCATGCCATACATATTTTCTGACCACAACTCTATGAAATGAGAAGCCCACCAGAAGAAAAAAAAAACTGGAAAGACCACAGATACATGGGATTAAATAATATTCTACTAAACAATGAAAGAGTCCACAAGAAAATAAAAAGAAATAAAAAAATTATATGAAAAAAAAATGAAAATGAAAACAATGGTAAAAATGTTTGGTATGCAGCAAAAGCAGTTTCAAGAGGGAGGTTTATAGCAATACATCAAAAATCAAGAAAAATCTCATATACACAACCTATCCTTATACACAAAGGAGTTGGAATAAGAACAAATAAAACCTGAAAAGCCAGAAGGAAGTAATAAAGGTTAGATCAAAAGCAAATGATATAGAACTAAAGGAATAATAGAACAGATCAATGAAACCAGGCCTGATTCTTTGAAAAAAATAAATGAAATTGATAAACCTCTAGCCAGACTTACCAAGAAAAAAAGAAAGGGCTAAAATAAATAAAATCACAAATGAGAGAGGAGGAATAACAAATCACATGACATAAATGAAAACAATTATAAGAGAATATTATGAAAAACTAAACAGCAACACACTGGACAACCTGGAGGAAATGGATGAGATCCTAGAAACATAAACAACCAAAACTGAAACAAAAATAAAAAATTAAACATACCAATAACAAGCAAAGAAATTGAATCAGTAATCATAATAATTTCAACAAGCAAAAGTTCAGGACTAGGGGGCTTCTCAGATGAATTCTACCAAACATTTAAAAAAGAGTCAATACCTATTCTTTTCAAAGTACTCCCCCAAAATAAAAAGGAATCAAAACTCCCAAATTCATTCTATGAGGCCAGCATTATCCTGACACCAAAACCAGGTAAAGACTCCACTAAAAGAGAACTGCCAGGCAATATCCCTTACAAACACACATGCAAAAAATCCTCAACAAAATTGTAGTAAACTGAATCCAACAACATGTAGATACTACCCAAAGCAATCTACATATTCAAAGCAATCCCTATCAAAATAACAACAGCATACTTCACAGAGCTAGAACAAACAATTCTAAAACTTTTATGGAAACAGAAAAGACCCTGAAAAGCCAAAGTAAGCCAAAGTTGAAAAAGAAAACCAAACCTGGAGGCATTCCAGACTTCAAGCTGTATTACAAAGGTGTAATCATCAAGACAGTTCAGTATTGGCACAAAAACAGACATATAGATCAATGGAACAGAACAGAGAACCCAGAAATGGACCCACAAACATATGGCCAACTAATCTTTGACAAAGCAGGAACGAATATCCAATGGAAAAAAGACAATCTCTTCAGCAAATGGTGTTGAGAAAACTGGACAGCAACATGCAGAAAAATGAACCTGGACCACTTTCGTACACCATCCACAAAAATAAATTCAAAATGGATGAAAGACTGAACTGTAAGACAGGAAGCCATCAAAATCCTAGAGGAAAAAAACAGGCAGCAACCTCCTGTACTTCAGCTGCACCTACTTCTTACTTGACATGTCTCCAGAGAAAAGGGAAACAAAAGCAAAAATGAACTATTGGGACCTCATCAACACAAAAAGCTTCTGAACAGTGAATGAAACAATGAGAAAAACTAAAAGGCAACTGATGGAATGGGAGAAGATATTTGCAAATAACATATCACAGAAAGAGTTAGTATCAAAAATCTCTTCAGAACTTATCAAACTCAACACACGAAAAACAAATAATTCAGTGAGAAAGTAGAAAAAAGATATAAATGGATACTTTTCCAAAGAAGACATCCAATGGCTAACAGACACATGAAAATACTCAACATCACTCATCATCAGGGAAATACAAATCAAAATCACAATGAAATACCACCTGACACTTGTCAGAATGACTAAAATTAACAACTTAGGTAACAACAGATCTTGGCGAGGATTCGGAGAAAGAGGAACTCTTTGGCACTGTTGGTAGGATGCAAACTGGTTCAGTCACTCTGGCAAACAGTATGGAGGTACCTCAAAAAATTAAAAATAGTACTACCCTACAACCCAGCAATTGTACTACTAGGTATTTATCCAAAGGATACAGAATCACTGATTCAAAGGAGCACGTGCATCCCAATGTTTATAGCAGTGCTATCTAAAATAGCCAAAGTATGGAAAGAACCCAAATGTCCATTGACTGAGGAATGGATCAAAGATGTGGTAAATATATACAATGGAATATTACTTGGTGATCAAAAAGAATGAAATCTTGCCCTTTGCAACAACATGGATGGAAATAGAGTTTATTATGCTAAGCAAATAAGTCAGTCAGAAAAAGACAGATATCATATGATTTCACTCATATGTGGAATTTAAGAAATACGACAGATGGACATAGGGTAAGGGGAGAAAAAATAAGATAAAAAAGAGGGAGACAAACTATAAGAGACTCTTAAATATAAGTGAACAAACTGAGGGTTTCTGGTGGGGTGTTGGGTAGGGGGATGTGCTAAATGGGAAATGGATGATGAACATTAAGGAGGGCACTTGTTGGGAGGAGCAATGGATGCTATATGTAAGTGATGAATCACTAAATTCTATTCCTGAAATCATTATTACACATATGATAACTAACTTAGATTTAAATTAAAAAAAATCATTCACCATGATCAAGTGGGATTTCCTCCTGGGTTGCAAGGGTAGTGCAGTATTTGCAAATCAATCAGGGAGGTACATCATATCAATATGAGAAAGGATAAGAACCATATTATCATTTCCATAAATGTGGAAAAAGCATTTGAGAAAGTACAACATTCATTCTCAACACCCTCAACAAAGCAGGATTTGAGGGAACATACCTCAACGTAATAAAGACCATATACAAAAACCCCACAACTATCATCATCCCTCAAGGGTAAAAATGGAGAGCTTTTCCCCCAAGGTCAGGAACAAGACAAGGAGTAAGAGGAGAGAATTAGAGAACTAAGTGATGCAATGAAACCTAATAATATCCGTATAATAGGGATTCCAGAAGAGGAAGAGAGGGAGAAAGGGGCTGAAAGTGTACTTGAACAAATCATAGCTGAGAACTTCCCTGACCTGGGGAAGGAAAAAGGCATCGAAATCCAAGAGGCACAGAGAACTCCCTTCAGACGTAACTTGAATCGACCTTCTGCACAACATATCATAGTGAAACTGACAAAATACAAGGATAGAGAGAAAATTCTGAAAGCAGCTATGGATAAACACACTCTAACATATAAAGGGAGACCGATAAGACTAGTGACGGATCTATCCACTGAAACTTGGCAGGCCAGAAAGGAATGGCAGGAAATCTTCAATGTGATGAACAGAAAAAAAATATGCAGCCGAGAATCCTTTATCCAGCAAGTCTGTCATTCAGAATAGAAGGAGAGATAAAGGTCTTCCCAAACAAACTGAAGGAATTCATCACCACTAAACCAGCCCTACAAGAGATCCTAAGGGGGATCCTGTGAGACAAAGTACCAGAGATATCACTACAAGCATGAAACCTACACAGATCACAATGACTCTAAATCCATATCTTTCTATAATAACACTGAATGTAAATGGACTAAATGCTCCAACCAAAAGACATAGGGTATCAGAATGGACAAAAAAAAAAAAGACCCATCTATTTTCAGTCTACAAGAGACTCATTTTTGATGTGAGGACACCTTCAGATTGAAAGTGAGGGGATGGAGAAGTATCTATCATGCTACTGGAGCTCAAAAGAAAGCTGGAGTGCCCTTACTTACATCAGACAAACTAGACTTTAAATTAAGGCTGTAACAAGAGATGAAGAAGGGCATTATATAATAATCACAGGGTTTATCGATCAGGAAGAGCTAACAATTATAAATGTCTATGCGCCAAATATGGGAACCCCCAAATACATAAAAAAATTAATCACAAATATAAGCAACCTTATTGAGAAGAATGTGGTAAGTGCAGGGGACTTGTATAATCCACTTACAACAGGGATAGATCATCTAGAAACAGGATCAATAAAGAAACAAGGACCCTGAATGACACATTGGATCAGATGGACTTGACATATATATTTAGAACTCTGCATCCCAAAGCAACAGAATATACTTTCTTCTCAAGTGCACATGGAACATTGTCCAAGATAGATCACACACTGGGTCACAAAACAGCTCTTCATAAGTATAAAAGAATTAAGATCATACCATGCATACTTTCAAACCACAATGCAATTAAACTTGAAATAAAACACAGGAAAAAGTCTGGAAAACCTCCAAAAGCATGGAGGTTAAAGAACACCCTACTAAAGAATGAATGGGTCAACCAGGCAATTAGAGAAGAAATTTAAAAATATATGAAAACAAATAAATATGAAAATACAACAATCCAAACGTTTTGGGATGCAGCGAAGGCAGTCCTGAGAGGAAAATACATTGCAATCCAGGCCTATCTCAAGAAACAAGAAAAATCTCAAATACAAAATCTAACAGCACACCTAAAGCAACAAGAAGCAGAAAAACAAAGACACGCCAAACCCAGCAGAAGAGAAATAATAAAGATCAGAGCAGAAATAAACAATATAGAATCTGAAAAAACTGTAGAGAAGATCAATGAAACTCAGAGTTGGTTTTTTGAAAAAATAAACAAAATTGACAAACCTCCAGCCAGGCTTCTCAAAAAGAAAAGGGAGATGACCCAAATAGATAAAATCGTGAATAAAAATGGAATTATGACAACCAATCCCTCAGAAATATAAGCAATTATCAAGGAATACTAGGAAAAAAATTATATGCCAACTAACTGGACAACCTGGAAGAAATGGACAAATTCCTAAGCACCCACACACTTCCAAAACTCAAACAGGAAGAAATAGAAAACTTGAACAGACCCATAACCAGCGAAACATTGAATCACTTATCAAAAATCTCCGAACAAATAAGAGTCCAGGACCAGATGGCTTCCCTGGGGAATTCTACCAGACATTTATATAAATAGTAATTTTTTTTTTCAACGTTTATTTATTTTTGGGACAGAGAGAGACAGAGCATGAACGGGGGAGGGGCAGAGAGAGAGGGAGACACAGAATCGGAAACAGGCTCCAGGCTCTGAGCCATCAGCCCAGAGCCTGATGCGGGGCTCGAACTCACGGACCGCGAGATCGTGACCTGGCTGATGTCGGACGCTTAACCGACTGCGCCACCCAGGCGCCCCTCTACCAGACATTTAAAGCAGAGATAATACCTATCCTTCTGAAGCTATTCCAAAAAATAGAAAGGGAAGGAAAACTTCCAGACTCATACTATGAAGCCAGCATTACTTGGACTCCCAAACCAGACAGAGACCCAGCAAAAAAAAAAAAAAAAAAAAGAGAACTACAGGCCAATATGTCTGATGAACATGGAAGCAAAAATTCTCAACAAGATACTAGTAAATGGAATTCAATACCATATAAAAAGAATTATTCACCAGGATCAAGTGGGATTCATTCCTGGGCTGTAGGGCTGGTTCAATATTCGCAAATCAATCAACGTGATACATCACATGAATAAAAGAAAAGATAAGAACCATAGGATCCCATCAATGGATGCAGAAAAAGCATTTGACAAAATTCAGCATCTTTTCTTAATAAAAACCCTCGAGAAAGTCGGGATAGAAGGAACATACGTAAAACTCATAGAAGCCATTTATGAAAAGCCCACAGCTAACATCATCCTCAATGGGGAAAAACTGAGAGCTCTCCCCGTGAGATCAGGAACACGACAGTAATGTCCACCCTAACCGCTGTTGTTTAACATAATGTTGGAAGTGCTAGCATCAGCAATCAGACAACAAAAGGAAATCAAAGGCATCAAAATGGGCAAAGATGAAGTTAAGCTTTCACTTTTTGCAGATGACATGATATTATACATGGAAAATCCGACAGACTCCACCAAAAGTCTGCTATAACTGATACATGAATTCAGCAAAGTCACAGGATACAAAATCAATGTACAGAAATCAGTTGCATTCTTATACACTAACAATGAAGCAACAGAAAGACAAATAAAGAAACTGATCCCATTCACAATGGCACCAAGAATCCTAACATACCTAGGAATAAACCTAACCAAAGATGTAAAGCATCTGTATGCTGAAAACTATAGAAAGCTTATAAATGAAATTGAAGAAGATACCTAGAAATGGAAAAACATTCTGTGATCATAGTTTGGAAGAATAAATATTGTTAAAATGTCAATACTATCCAAAGCAATCCGCACATTCAATGCAATCCCAATCAAAATTGCACCAGCATTCTTCTCGAAACTAGAACAAGCAATCCTAAAATTCATATGGAACCACAAAAGGCCCCGAATAGCCAAAGGAATTTTGAAGAATGCCAAAGCCGGAGGCATCACAATCCCAGACTTTAGCCTCTACTACAAAGCTGTCATCATCAAGACAGCATGGTATTGGCACAAAAACAGACACATAGACCAATGGAATAGAATAGAAACCCCAGAACTAGACCCACAAAAGTATGGCCAACTAATCTTTGACAAAGCAGGAAAGAATACCCAATGGAAGAAAAGACAGTCACTTTAACAAATAGTGCTGGGAGAACTGGACAGCAACATGCAGAAGGTTGAAACTAGACCACTTTCTTACACCATTCACCAAAATAAACTCAAAATGGATAAAGGACCTGAATGTGAGACAGGAAATCATCAAAACCCTAGAGGAGAAAGCAGGAAAAAAACTTCTCTGACCTGAGCCGCAGCAATTTCTTATTTGTCACATCCCCAAAGGCAAGGGAATTAAAAGCAAAAATGAACTATTGGGACCTCATGAAGATAAAAACTTCTGCACAGCAAAGGAAATAATGAAGACAACTAAAAGGCAACCAACAGAATGGGAAAAGATATTTGCAAATGACATATCGGACAAAGGGCTAGTATCCAAAATCTACAAATACCTCGCCAAACTCCACACCCGAAAAACAAATAATCCAGTTAAAAAATGCGCAGAAGACATGAATAGACACTTCTCTAAAGAAGACATCCGGATGGCCAAAAGGCACATGAAAAGATGTTCAGCGTCGCTCCTTATCAGTGAAATACAAATCAAAACCACACTCAGATATCACTTCATGCCAATCATAGTGGCTAAAATGAACACATCAGGAGACTATAGATACTGGCAAGGATGTGGAGAATTGGGAACCCTCTTGCCCTGTTGGTGGGAATGCAAACCGCTGCGGCCACTCTGGAAAAAAGTGTGGAGGTTCCTGAAAAAATTAAAAATGGATCTACTCTATGACCTAGCAATAGCACTGCTAGGAATTTACCCAAGGGCTACAGGAGTGCTGATGCACAGGGGCACTTGTACCCCAATGTTTATAGCAGCACTCTCAACAATAGCCAAATTATGGAAAGAGCCTAAATGTCCATCAACTGACGAATGGATAATGAAATTGTGGTTTGTATGCACAATGGAATACTATGTGGCAATGAGAAAGAATGAAATATGACTTTTTGTAGCAATGTAGATGGAAGTGGATAGTGTTACAAAAAGTGAAATAAGTCATACAGAGAAAGACAGATACCATATGTTTTCACTCTTATGTGGATCCTGAGAAACTTAACAGACGTCCATGCGGGAGGTGAAAAAAAAAAAAAAAAAAAGAGGTTAGAGAGGGAGGGAGCCAAAGCATAAGAGACTCTTAAAAACTGAGAATAGGGGCGCCTGGATGGCGCAGTCGGTTGGGCGTCCGACTTCAGCCAGGTCACGATCTCGCGGTCCGTGAGTTCGAGCCCCGCGTTGGGCTCTGGGCTGATGGCTCAGAGCGTGGAGCCTGTTTCCGATTCTGTGTCTCCCTCTCTCTCTGCCCCTCCCCCGTTCATGCTCTGTCTCTCTCTGTCCCAAAAATAAATAAACGTTGAAAAAAAAAAACTGAGAATAAACTGAGGGTTGATGGGGGGTGGGAGGGAGGGAAAGGTGGGTGATGGGTATTGAGGAGGGCACCTTTTGGGATGAGCAGTGTGGGTGCTGTATGGAAACCAATTTGACAATAAATTTCATGTTAAAAAAAATAAAGCCAACTCTCTGCCTATTTCTTGCCTGAACATGTACAAGTGAACATGTGTTAAAAAAAAAACACGGGGCGCCTGGGTGGCGCAGTCGGTTAAGCGTCCGACTTCAGCCAGGTCACGATCTCGCGGTCTGTGAGTTCGAGCCCCGCGTCGGGCTCTGGGCTGATGGCTCAGAGCCTGGAGCCTGTTTCCGATTCTGTGTCTCCCTCTCTCTCTGCCCCTCCCCCGTTCATGTTCTGTCTCTCTCTGTCCCAAAAATAAACAAACGTTGAAAAAAAAAAAACACAAAATATTCTGAGAAGTCTCACTTTAAAATTAATTAACCAGCAATTTTGAGTATAATTGTAATGTTGCCAGCCAATCATACTGAACTTCCTTAGTTAATTCTCTCTTCCACTTTCCTAGACAACTATATACAATTCTCTCTTCTCAAATCTTTAACACCTTCTCTCCAGTTGTCATGCTTATCAGAGCACCCTGTTTCCCACCACAATGAGAAAACAGAAACAAAAGATAATTTTTTATAAGCATCTACATCTGATTTCTACTCATTTATATCTGTCTCTGTGCCTATGTATGCTTCTTTCTCTCCTGTTTAGTATGAATGATTTGCACACACTTCTGGCCAAAGCAAACCCCACCACCTCAGTATCCTATCCCATCCTTTCCAGTACTCAAGGATATTGTCCTGGATATTCTATCCTCCTTCCTGGAACATCATTCTTTCCCACTTGACTAAGTTCATTCTCATCAACATAGAATTTTCCTTAGTGTTAATATGCCTAACTTTCATGAAATAAACCTATTACTATTTTTAAAACCCCCATGGAATACTACTGTTATTTCTTGCAGATCAAATAAAAATTCTCATGACTTTTCCCTCTCTAGCTATCATCCCATTTTCTTCCCTTTACAGAAATACATTTTCTAAAGTAAGCTGTATGTATGTCTTATCTCCATTTTATCTCCTCACACCAGTTCACTAAAGCATTCTCTAATGATGTTGAAGTTGTTAAATCCAATACTCACCAAACTCCACACCTGAAATTTACCCAAGGGCTAAAGGGAGCACCCTGGTGGGTTGGTTGGATCTGAAGCAGACATCATCTGGGAGGTACTGGACCACTTTGCAGCAGTGGTGCCCTAGTATGCTGTCTGAAGCCAAAATGGTATGGGTAGGCCACATCTTAGTGAACCTACCTACCAGCATTTGGTACACTTGATCCCTCTGTCTTTTTAATTTTACTTTTTATTTTTTATGCTTGTTTGTTTGTTTATTTATTTATTGAAAGACACAGCATGAGCAGGGGAGGGGAAGAAAGAGAGGGAGACACAGAATCTGAAGCAAGCTCCAGGCTCTGATCTGTCAGGACAGAGCCTGATGCAGGGCTTTAACTCACAGAATACAAGATCATGACCTGAGCCGAAGTCGGACGTTCAACCAAGCCACCCAGGCACCCTGATCCCTTTGTCTTTTTAAAACACTGAGGATGGCACTTGTTGGGATGAGCACTGGATGGGTGTTATATGTAAGTGATGATTCATGGGAATCTATTCCCAAAACCAAGAGCACACTGTACACACTGTATGCTAGCCAAATTAACAATAAATTGTATTTAAAAACAACAACAACAACGCTTTTTGCTTGGTTTTCACAATCCCACACTTATCTGGTTTTCCATTGCCTTTCTGGCCACTCCTTAATATTCTTCTGTTCTTTTTCATTTCTTTAAATTTGGATTGAGTTAAGCTCTAGGAATTTTTTAAAGATACATTTATTACTTCAGTGATCTTATCAGTTTCACAGCTTTATATATTATCTATGCTTATGGCTCTTCAATATAAATCTCCAGGCTGAACTCTATCCTGAATTCCAGATTTGTACATCTAACTGCTAACACTTCTAAGTGCTAATACTTCTCAAGTTTAATGTTTCCAAAATTGAATTCATGATACTATTCAAAACCCCAAACATATCCCTATGCAAGGTTGCACACATCTCAGTAACTGTGTCATCATGGGCTCATTGTTTTCAGCACACCTAAATCTAACCTATCAACAAAAGCTGTGAGCTCTCCCTTCAAAATATATCCAGATGTCAAACCACCTCTTAACACCCCACTGTCCCCAATCTGGCCTAAACAAATCATCATCTCTTGCCTGGATTATCGCAAGATCCTTCTAACTGGTCTCCCTCCTTCTACCTTTACTTTCTTGCATGTTTTTTCAATATAGAACCCAGAGTTAACCTTTAAAAATAGAGGTCTGATTATGTCCCTTTCTACTCAAAACCCTTTAGTGATTTCCTGTTTCACTCAGCATAAAAAAACAAGCTCTTATATAAAAGAGAAAGCTCTAGAACTCTTTCAAGTGGTAAGAGTTCTGGAATTCTCTCTGGGGTTGGAAGGGCTGATAGACACAGTCTACACTCCTCCTCCACCTTGAAATCACAGACCAGTGTCCAGGCACCCAAACCAGCATGCCAACTCAATGAGCCCTGGGCCCCTAGCCCACACCAGTACCAGCTATTCTACCATGGCAGCCACAGGGTTGTGTACAACAGGGCACCCCTGGTTAGTGCTCACTACAGCCTCAGTCTTCGTGCCAAGGTGACACAAGTACAAGGTACTCTGGAACACTCCAGGCCCATACCATTTTGGCTTCAGACAGCATACTAGGGCACCACTGCTGCAAAGTGATCCAGTACCTCCCAGCTGATGTCTGCTTCAGATCCAGCCAACCCACCAGGGTGCTCCCTGCGTAAAGCACCAAGGAACACCCCCACCCATGCCAACCCTGGATCCAGTTGCCCAGGCATAACACCTCCTGAACTGACCACCCTGGTTTGTACTCACGTTAGCTTCAGCTGTCCCACCAGGGTGCCCTCAGTGTGAAGAGCCTCATGTCACTCCAGCTTGCAACCACTTCAGTTTCAGCTATCCTGCCAAGGCACATTTCATGTACAGCTCAGGAACCACAATGGTCCAGGCTCACTTTTGCTGTCCTGCCAGGGTGCCCCCTGTGCAGAGCACCCCAGGAACTCCCAGCCTATATCCTGCTTCAGCTACACTGGCACTCTAGGGTACACTCTATATGGAGAGTCCTAGAATAACCTGGTTTACACCCATTTCAGCTTTGGCTTCCCTGCCAAGGTGCCCTATTAACAGAGTCCTGTGACCCCCTCCCCAACTTGTATCCAATTTAGCTTTACCTAACCTATAAGGAAACCTTCTATACAAAGAGCCCAGGGACCTCCCAGCTGCACACTGCTTCAGCTCCAGCTGCCCCACTGGGGCACCTCCACTGTGGATCACCACAGGATCCTCTGACTTACACCTACATCAGCTTCAGCTGTCTTTCCAGGACATGTTGGGTACCCCCAACATGTGGAACACCAAGACCCCTGGCCTCCACCCACTACAGCTTTAGGTGTCCTGTCAAAGTGTTCAATATGCTGAAAGCCCCAGGAACAGCTGGCCCATACTGATATCAATTCTAGCTAACCTGCTAGGGCACCCTTTGCACAGAGAGCCCCAGGATGTCCCACATAACCTCCACTTTGGCTCCAGCTATCCTGACAAGGTTCACTCTATGTGTAGAGCCTCAGGACACACTAGCTTGCATCCACATCAGCTTTAGCTGTCCTGCCAGGACACTTACTGCATGGGAAGGCCAGGAACTACACTGATTTGCACCCACTTCAGCTTTAGCTATCCTGCCAGGAGGCCCACTATGTGGAGAGCCCTGGGACCCTCAGCCCATGCCAGCCACAGATCCAACCAGCCAGAAAATGTCACCAAGCACACAAAGTCTACATAGGGTACAACCATACAAAGGACCATTCTTTCAAGTTTAGAGAAGTAGCTGTTCTAGCTAATCTGTAAAAATTAAAAGAACAGAAAGTCAAGCAAAATGGGGAGAAAACAGGAAAGCATTCCAAAAGAAAGAGTTGATCCTCAGAAAAAGAACTAAATGAAATGGAAATACACAATGTGCCTGATAAAGAATTTAAAGGAGAGTTAATAACTACTTTTCTCAAACTATTCCAAAATAAAATAGAAGAGAAACAAAGCTTCCAAATACATTCTACAAGGCCAGCATTATCCTGATACCAAAACCAGACAAAGACGCGACAAAAAAAAAAAAAAAAAAAAAAGAAAACTTCAGGCCAATGTCCCTGATAAGCATAGGTGCATAAACTTCTCAGTAAAATACTATCAAACCACATACAACATTGAAAAGATCATTCAGCACGATCAGGTGGGATTTATTGCTGGGATGCAAGCGTGGTTCAAAATTTGCAAATCAAACAATGTGATACACACATTGTGAAAAATTATATAATCATCGCAATAGATACAGAAATAGATAAGATTCAACATCCATTCATGATAAAAACTCAACAAAATAGGGTTGTGGGAACATACCTCAACATATTAAAGTCAATATATGGAAAACACAGCTAACATCATATTCAGTGGTGAAAAACTGTGAGCTTTCCCTCTAAGGTCAGGAACAAGACAAGGATGCCCACTCTTAGCACTTTTATTCAACAAAGTACTAGAAACCTAGCCACAGTAATCAGACAAGAAAAAGAAATAAGAAGCATCTATATTGGCAAAAAAAATAAATTAAAATATCTCTATTTGCAAAAGTCATGATATTATACATTGAGAATTCTAAAGATTCCACCAACAACTACTGGAAATAAATTCAGTAAGCCAGCAGGCTACAATATTAATACTCAGTAATCAGTAGAATTTCTATACACTAAAAAACGAAGTCAGAAAAATAAGAAATTTAAAAACAAACATTTACAACTGCAACAAAAAGAATTAAATATTTAGGAATAAATTTAACTAAGGAACTAAAAGACATATACTCTGAAAACTATAAAACATTCATGAAAGAAACTGAAGAACAAATGAAAAGAACAAATGAAAAGATATTCTATGCTCATGGATTGGAAGAATTAATATTGTCAAAATGTCCATATTACCCAAAGGAATCTAGAGATTCAATACAATCCTTATCAAAATACCAATAGCATTTTTCACAAAACTAGAACAAATAATACTAACACTTTTATGGAACCGTAGAAGACCCTGGATAGCCAATGCAATCCCGAGAAAGAACAAAGTTGGAGGTATCACAATCCCGATTTCAAGATATACTACAAAGCTATGGTAATCAAAACAGTATGGTACTGGCACAAAAAATAGACCCATGTATCAAAGGAACAGAATAAAGAGTCCATAAGTAAACCCACATTTCATGGGGGGGATAGGCTAAATATAGATGGGGATTAAGGAATGCACTTGTGATGATCAGCAGGTATTTAATGGAAGTATTGAATCACTGTATTGTACACCAAAAACTAATATTACACTATTAACTAACTAGAATTTAAATAAAAACTCAAAAATAAAAGTAGGTATGAGGCTCTAGAGTTGCACTAACTGGGTTTATTTCCTGGTTCTAGCACTTACTAGTTGCCTGGCCTTAAGGTAGTTAATTTGCAGCCCTATGAATAGGTTTCAATGTCTGTAAAGAGGATTATATGAGTTATATATAAAGTCTTTAGGACAGTACCTGGAACATGATGTTAGCTCTTTGTGTGCTTGTGTGTGAGTGTGCTGGTGTAAGTAGGCATGTATATGTGTACAAAAACGGGCAATCCTTTCAACTTACATCAGATAAATGGAGTTCAGAAAGGTTATATAAGTTAAAGTCAAACTTATTATAAGCTTTATAAAGCTTACAAATATGTAAATATTTGTTCTTGTAGAAGAAGCAGCTAAAGAGTAAAATGTTTTAGGTATTTAGAGACATGAATGAAAGACTGCAGAGAAAGTCAGGCTCTCTACTAGACTAGATTTTAAAACAAACTGGATTACTGATAAGAAACAATTTTCTGGTTATGATGGACAAGGAAAGGTTAATTTATTATCTTTGAGATCTAAGATATTCTTCTTAAAATTTTTTCTAATGCCTATTCTTGACTTTGTAGAAACAGGGGAAATAGGCAGAGTGGCCATAAAGCCATTATGAAGATCTTCTACACTACTGGTGGTACCTTCTCCTTGACGTCAGTTGCTCATTTTATTGATATGTCTTGAATTTCCCATTATAATTAGCTATGTGTTGTGATCTAGGAAGTTAACTAGTTACTATTGTTTATTAGTGCTAGAGTTGGAGTGAAAAGACGGATAATTAAAAATAATGGATAATCTCAATAACTACTAAATTCTTTAAAATGTATTATAGATTTTTGATAGAAAATTTACCTTTTTAAGTAAGTTTCTGATTATGGATAATAAGATTGAATTATATTCCCTGAATATACATACATGGGCTGCCCAGCAAGGAAAACCTACATGATAACATGATGGCAGATAGGGAAACCTAAGATGTAGAAAGAAGTTCATCCACAAAATAACCAAAACATGAAAAATTGAGACCTGAGTAAAATGTTAATAGCCAATTTCAAGATAGGTTTTTAAAGACACATAACCAAGGTATATTCTGTTAAGTCTGAAAAGAATGGCTCAGAGAAAAGTGATACAGGAAGAATTTGAAGGAGAGAACGAGAAGTTAATAAAATACACGAAAAAAAAAAAAAGAATTACCTATTGAACAAAAAGATAAATTTCATCCATCAATGTTTAAATACAATAACTATCTATGCCCATTCCTAGCAGATATATTTTTGTTGTGTAGTCTATTTTCTAATTATGATAGAAAACTGCAACACTATAAAGATACAAGAAACATTTCAGCACTTCATTGACTTTGTGAATGGGGATCAACGAAAAAGAAAAAAATACAATTTATAATATAGTGAGATTATTTACCTCTTGTCCTTTCAACAGAGAAAAATTAAAATACAATGGTCTAAGCAATTAGGCCATAAACTTTAATAATTATAAGTAGCAAAATATCAAAATGTCTTTGAGATCTATCCTATACCACCTTCAAAAAATCAGCATTGAAATTCCTTATCTAGCCCAACAGTGTGTATTTCAGAAAACTGTTGTGATATTCAATTTACCATCTAGGAATATAAAAATCTATTTATATCAAATAAGTAAACAACATATGGCACATAATATTTATTGCCTTATTTATTACAATCAGGTATTCCATTTCACCAGAAACATCAGTAAACACAAAGCTAAATTCTTAAGAGAATAAAAATATCAGTACCCTAAGCACAGGGCTATGTTTTTTTCAGTACTCTGTAGGCTAGAAATTTGAGTTTTAACATTGATATTAAAGGTTTCTAGAGTTTTCTTTTCAGAAATACTATGCTTCATTTACCATGTAAGGTTTCACTAAAAATTAGTAAGAGTTGTATTGACATCATTAAAAACACTATTTTTCATGGAGAGTTTTCTTGTCTTCCAGAAATTAGCACAGAAAGGAGACAGGAAACAAATAGAAAGGAGGTAGAAAAAAATATAATCATAAAAGAAATGGGTGAAAAGTCACTTGAATTAAACTGACTTAAAATATACATATACAAATTGTACAAAATATAGTTATAAACTGGTTCACAATTAGAAATTTTACATTTCAGCAAAACTTATAATGTTATCAAATTATTTTTGCAATGTTACAGATCACTAGCTTATTGAGCATCTATTACAATAAGGCACTAAAGAAAACATAAGGTACTCTTCGTGCCTACAAAAAAAATTTACAACTTAGTTAGGAAAATAAGACATATATACATATATACCCATATACTTGAAAAGTCAACTAGCAATGCAAACAGTATATACAATTAAGTGCCCAATGAACTGCACATAAAAAGAGAGTAAGAGTTCAGAGAAGGGAGAGACTGGATATGATGAGAAAAGGCTTTTAGGTATGGACCTTAAGTTTTATTTTGAAACATAGGTAGAATTATGAAAAATAGGTAAAAGGGATAGAGTAAATATTCCAGGATGGGAAAAATTAAAAAATAGAAGGAGGCACCTGGGTAGATCAGTGGGTTGAGCATCTGACTTCGGCTCAGGTTGTGATCTCGTGGTTTGTGAGTTTGAGCCCCACACTGGGCATGCTGCTGTCAACCTGTCAGTGCATAGCCCTCTTTGGTTCCTCCATCCCCCTGTCTCTGCCCCTCCCCCGCTTGCACTCTCCCAAAAATAAATAAGTATTAAGAAAATTAAAAGTTGAAATAGAATGTAAAAAACAACAGTAAAAAGGGAATAAAATGGATGGCACAAGGCATGCAGATGGGAGTCAATGAGTAAACCAGACTGGCTCTTACAAATCAGAAAAATTTATTTAAGAGAGAAGTTTAAAATACAGTTGTTAGGCCATAGGGAGACACCAAAGTTTCTGAGTATGAAAGTGACTTGTCAAAAATGATGCCTTTTGTGAAGATTAATCCACAAAAGATGCCTTTTGTGAAGATTAATTAGTACATACAGTGAATTAAACTAAAGGGCAAAAGCCAGGGAGTATGATAATAGGAATGAGAAAGAAGAAGAGTGGGGACATTATAACTTTAGAATCAATTACATTTGGTGATAAATATATATGGGAAATCAGGAGAAAAGAATTAACCAAGAGGACTAGATACATGGCTTTCGTCAAATTATTTAATCTTCTGTGCCTCAGTTTCCTTATCTATTATAATGAGAAGTTTCTCTAGAGTTCATTCCAAATCTAAAATGATTCCATGATTCAATAGCTTCAATATTTCAAACTTGGGTGACTGACTAAGGAGAATGATATACTGGTGGCAGACATTGTTTTATCTAGAGCAGTAGTTCTCAAACTTTAGCCTACATTAAAATCACCTGGAAGGTTTCTTAAACACAGATCGCTGACCCAACCACCAGAATATCTGATTGGGAAGGTTGGTGTAGTGGCAGAGAATGTGCATTTCCAACTTGCAGGTGATTCTAATACTGCTGGTCCAAAGACCCTACCTTGAGAATCCCTGGTTTAGGAAATGGGGAAAAAATCCATCGAAATGGAATGTGTATACACTACAATTTGGAATGGTTCTCATGAAAGCACCCGCAAGTATTCATGAAACTACTCTCTTTATCACTGGTGCGTATACTTAATAACTACATTTTGTAAAATTTTACATGAGAAAATGAAGTCACAGAATTATAGTTTCATATAGAGTTATAGTTGCTTCTTCTGGTTTCCATAGCACTTTCTACATATATGTATTACCTAATATTGTTAACACCTCCTATTTTATTATCACATCATTTGCTTTCATGTCTGTCTCTTTCAATGGACCCTCAAGTACTAGAGGTAGAGGATCATCTTATTTCATTCCCAACATCTAATAATTCCTGAAACATATCAAGAAAAATAAAATAATGAGATAGCATTTTTCTTAAAGTAGTAATTTAAAAATGAGATGGAAGCAAAGATTTAGGCAGAAAGATATTCAATGAAAATTAAACATTCACTAAAAGAAAGGTTGGATACATTATAGATAACAGACTGTTAGGCAGAAATTTAAAATCATTTTAAGACTGCCTTTGTTGCATCCAAAAGGGTTTGGATTGTTGTGTTTTCATTTTCACTTGTTTCCATATATTTTTTAAATTTCTTCTTTAATTGTCTGGTTGACCCATTCATTCATTAGTAGGATTCTCTTTAACCTCCATGCATTTGGAGGTTTTCCAAACTTTTTTCCTGTAGTTGATTTCAAGTTTCATTGCATTGTGATCTGAAAGTGTGCATGGTATGATCTCAATTCTTTTATATTTATTGAGGACTGTTCTGTGACCCAGTATGTGATCTATCTTGGAGAATGTTCCATGAAAAATAAAATAAAATCATTTTAAAAGAGTACTTAATAGTATTGGAAAATGCTCAAGATGTTAAAATTGGATATAAAATGTTACATACTATGATGCAAATTATGAAAAATATGATATATATAATATATACATAGAAAAGTAATACAATATAATTTGGGTTATAAGAAGTATTTTAATTCAATAAAAAGTATATAATAATTTAATCATCAACTTGAGGTTTAGTTGTGGTATATCACATTGAAGTTGAATGCAAAAATTTTTGCACTGTTTTTATTTACTTCTTATGATCAATAAATGTTTATGAAGAAATTACTCTAGGTAACTATAATGCTAGATGATAAGGACGAACAGTATCCCAAAATCATTTTCTTTAGAATATATTAACTGGTATATAAGGTTTCTTTTTAAATGCTAGATAACTTTATTTTAAATGTTAAGGGTCTATCATATTTCTGTCTTGAGCTTTTGCTGATATATTTTCTTTAAAAATAATTTTTTAAGTGTATATATTTTGAGAGAGAGAGCAAGTAGGGTAGGGACAGAGGGACAGGGGAGACAGAATCCCAAGCAGGCTCCACATTGTCAATGCAGAGTCTAATGTGGGGCTCAAACTCATGAACCATGAGATCATGGCCTGAGCTGAAATCAGGAGTTAGATGTTTAGCTGACTGAGCCACCCAGGTGCCTCTGGGTGTATTGATGTATTTTCAAAATTCCCTTCATTTCAGACATCCAGAATGGAGTATTTAAACAAAGGTAAAATCTAAGTACAATTCTTAGTATGATTCTCCTTACATTTGGATTTTTTTAATTATTTCTATTTGAGAACATTTGTTTTTGTTATGAAACACCTCTTTCCTTTTAACCAGGATAAAGAATGAACAATGTTCATGACCATGAAAAACTTCCGTTTTAATCTTCTTGATTAAGATGTTTCTAACAGAAATGGAAACAGCATTCAAATAAAATAGGATACTATTTGAGCAATCCAAGTGCTCCAAATCACTTGTACCTGTTATTATCAGATAACTGAAGCAAAAATCCTATGTATGTATATACAAGTACATATCTCTGAGTTCCTTTAATAGCACCTAGTGAAAGAAAGTTCTGGCAAAAAATAAGAGCTTAATTAACATTGAGTAAAACAGCATAACTATCATATTTAATTATTACCATTCACTAGTGCTAGTAACTGGTGTTTTGAAGAAAAAGAGATTAATAGAAGAAATAAATTCCTGCATTCTATAAGTTACAGTACAAGGTAATGGTCCTCAAGCTTTTTGAGTATGAAGACCTCTTTTTAATACCAAAAATTTCCATGAACCCCATATAACAGTAGTTGTCAAGTTCAGTGTCGCTGACTGAGCAACTACATAAAAATAGTAACTTTCATAAATTAAGTACCACTTTTAAGTAAATGAGAAATTTTATTAAACTATAGTCAATTCTTGTTGCAAATAAAAACAGGGATCACCTGCAATGACAGAGCTCTTGATTCCTAAGGGAATCACCAGTCAAAAGTGTATAGCTTTGGCAAAGATATACATACGATGTATATCAATTGGCTATAATAATTTTGAAGTTCCTCCTAGGTGCCAGGCACGATGACAGGCCCAGGTGATAAAACATAGAGACCCTACCTTCAAAAAGTTTAATATAATGGAACATTAACCAAAAATTATAAATACAGTCAGTACAAAGAATGATATAATTAGATAAGGAGATAGTGAAGCCATCAAGAAAAGGTGCCTATGGATGACAACTGGGCCAAGTCTTAAAGGATGAATTGGAATTACTGGGGTTTAGGAGAAGATGGAATTCCAGGCTGATTGAAAGCCCAAAGCAAATCTACAGAAGTGATAGATATTATCATGTGGACTGGAGACAAAGCTCTGAATTGGTCCTATAAAATAATATATAAAGCAATTGTAGAATATAAGGATAAAAGAGATAGGAAGAGGAATTAATCATAAAGGACCTTATGTGATTATGTTAAAGGAGCCTGAATCTTATGCTGAAAATAATGAGGAACCATTAAAGAGTTTTAAGCTGAGATGTGGCATAATCAGACTTCTACTTTAGATAGAACTTTCAGGTAGCTGTAGAGTAGATGAACTTGAAAAGGATAAGAAGAGAGGTAAGGAAAATATTTGTTGAATAAAATGATTTAATGGACAGATAATCCTGTAATAGTCCCAAAAAGAGAAGGTGTGACTATAGTAGTAGGAATAGAAAATAAGGAACAGTTCAATAAATATTTACATCAAATCAGCAGGATCTAGTGACTGATTGAATGTAAAATATAAAGGAGAAGAAGTAAAAGATAAATCCTAGTTTGAGTAGCTGGGAAGAAAATGGTGTTTCCAAATGAGACTGAAAATACTGAACGAAGAAGTCTTTTGAGCGAAAAACTGAGGACAATTTTAAATATGTTGAAGTGCCTGTGAGACAGAGCTATCTAGCAAGAGTTGGATGATGAGCAAGTGGTGAGTGTGATGTTCAAGTGAGAGAAATGTGGGCTTGTCATATAGATTAATCAAAGATAAAGTATAAATTAGTTCACACAAGGAAAGAGTGCAAAATCAGAAAAAAAAATGTGTAAGAGAATCCTGGGAACACCTACACTGAGAGAGTGGAGAGAAGTTCATGAAAAGCATAGATAAAGTACAGTTAAATATACACAAGGAGAGCCAAAAAATGTTAAAGAGTGTTATGAAGTAGAAAGTTTCAAAGAAAAATGTGATCAATATTGTGGGATGAAGTTGTGCTATCTAGTAAGATAAGACATTTTTAAAATGTTCATCAGACTTAGAAATAACAGTAAGTAGTTTCTGTGGAGTGGAAAAGAAAATTTAGACTCCAGTGGGCCATAAATTCCTTTATTTCTTCAACAGTGATTTATTAAGTATGTTTCATTTGACAAGCATGATACCATATACTGGGCAAAATAACAAAATAACATGGCTGCCTTTCCTTATGTTGCTTTTACCATGTGGGTAGGTGCCTATCTCACCAATACTCTGGACAATGGAGAAGAATAATTTTAATGGGGAATATCAAAAAATTAAGGAAATAATTTGCAACCATTTTCCTGGTTAGAGAGAGGAAATATATTCTCAATTAAGAGGAAGAGAGATTTTATATTTACACACACACACACACACACACACACACACACACACACACACACAAAACGCCATAATCCTGAATCAGCTGAGCTCCAGGAAAACCAAAAACCTAGATTTTTTTTTTTTACTTTCTTTCTTTTTCCTCATCTTAACAAATGACAAGAGGAAAGGAAATAGATTTAAAATGAAGCTGTATTGGATAGACAGGTTGGAAGATGGTGGCAGTGTAGGAGGACCCTAGTCTCTCTTTGTCCCAGAAATACAACTAGATAACTACAAATCATCCTAAATACCCCAGAAATTGACCTGAAGATTGGCAGAGAAAACTCTACAACTAAAGGTAGAGAAGAGGCCACATAGAAGAAGGTAGGAATTTTGACATGGTTTAGGAGAGAAACAGATCTTGGCCACTGTGGTGGCAAGAGAGCTGCAGTCATGGAGAGTGGCAAGAGAAAGACTAACACACAGGGGAGCTCAGAGCATGGAGAATAAATCCCCATAGAAACTGGCTTGGAAAGGGAGAGGGGCCAAACTTTGTGACTTCTGGCAACCATCTGGGCTTGAAGTCTGGAGTTTTAAAGGTCAGCAAGACAGGCTGGGATAGGGGCTGGAAGGCACTGCGGTGCTCCTGGAGTGAAGGCACGCAAACAACCCATAGACATACAGTGTGGAATCAGTGATCTGAAGAGTACTGGGACACACAGTGGGGAGGTTATATTCTCATTTCAGAGTGTGTTGCAGAGAGGCAGTGTTCATGGAGAGACACCTCTGGGAACAAAAGAACTGGCAGGTGCCATTTCCCTCCCCTGCCCCTCAGCATAAGCACAGGGCAACCTGTGGGAACACGTGTAGCTCCAAAACTTGCTATCTAACTTGCTTACATCAAGCCCTGTTCCTCCATATTCTGGTGGAACTGCCCTTCTCCACCTCCTTTGCTTCAGCCCCCAATGTGGTAGGCCCCCTACCTCAGAGGACTGGCCCAAACCCCTGCCCACACTGCATCTCCTGACTTGGGAATTTTGCGGAGTCTCAGTTTCAGTGGTGGTAGCAACAGGTCTCATTTCAAAAGCAGACCAGATCATGTCTAGTTAAAACATACTACATTTATGGCAGGGACCAAACACTTCCCACAACAGGCAGAGTACCTCTTCAGACAACTACCCTGAAGGACAAAGCAAAAGGCAGAACACATGCAGCACACACTGGAGACACTTCCAGAAGCACCAGGACCTGGAGAACAGGGGACACTACATGGCAGGGCACTACAGGACCTCTTCTACATAAGGCCATTACTCTCCAAGATATCTCATTTTATTATCTCCTTACTTTGGAAGTATGCTTTCCTGGGTCTATCTAGTAAACCAAATCTCAGATTCAGCAGATTATATGCATCTATATCCCTATAACTCTTGGACTTTTTCACCAAGAACCCTAGGTTTTCCATATTCTTTCTAAGATAAAGACTTTCCATATTTTCCAGTATTATTTTTGCTTTTCAGCTTGAGTTTCTCCATTTTAGTATCTGTCTTATTCTTTATGGGTAAAAAGCTCCTAGTTACTTCTGAATACTTATTTGTTTTCCTATTAATACCCCTTGTTGTTGTTATTCTAATAAGTGGATTCTTTGATTTCAATTTAAAATTTTTAAATCTTTGGATCTCTCTAGATATTACCAATCTTTACTACTATTCTTTGCTACTTTGAAAATATTTAGGTGCTAACTTGCCACAAAATATGAATAAAATACTCCTCATTACTTTTTTTTTAAAGGGAAGTCTTATTTTAGCAAGTGTATCCTTCAAATCATTGCTATCCTCACATTTTACTGTCACTCTCTAAAAGCAATCCACAGTATGGGGTGCCTGGGTGGCTCAGTCGGTTAAGCATCCAACTTCAGCTCAGGTCATGACCTCATGGCTTGTGCGTTCAAGCCCTGCGTCAGGCTCTGTGCTGACAGCTTAGAGCCTGGAGCCTGCTTCAGATTCTGTATCTCCCTCTCTCTCTGTCCCTCTCTTGCTCACGCTCTGTCTCTCTCTCAAAAATAAACATAAAAAACTTAAAAAAATAAAAGCAATCGACAGTAAGGGATAATGATAGCCAACAAAAATACTGTTATAGAAGCTTACGTTTAGTCTGGGAATCCCTTTTGAGCTGCTATTATTATTAGCTATTATAATTATGTTTGTAGTTGAATATATTGCACTGTGAAGTAAAAAAAAATTTGCCTTAACCATCTGACTTCGAGCAATTTTTTTACATCTCAAACCTAAATTACTAGGTGGGGAAATAGTGCAATGCAACAATAGCAAGTATATTAGAAAGTCAGGAGGCATAATGGACTAGATATACTAGATATACTAGAGCAGGATATATATATACACATTTTTATGTTATGCATATATATATACATATTTTTAAATATTTTATTTATTTATTTTTGTTATGCATATATATTATGTTATGCATATATATATATATATACATATTTTAAATATTTTATTTATTTATTTTTGAGAGAGAGAGAGTGTAAGCAGAGGAGGGGCAGAGAGAGGGAGACAGGAGACAGAGAATCCTAAGCAGGCTCCACGCTGTCAGTGTAGAGCCTATATGGGGCTCGAACTCACAAACCCCAAATCACGACCTAGTCTGCAATCAAGAGTCCGACACTTAACCCACTGGGCCACCCAGACGCCCCAAGCACTGGATATATTTTAGCATTTAGATGGACTGTCTAGAAATTCTGACTTTTAAAACCCTCAGTAATCTAGGGGCAACTGGGTGGCTCAGTCTGTTGAGCGACTGACTTCAGCTTAGGTCATGATCACGCGGTTTTTGAGTTTTAGGTCATGATCACACGGTTTTTGAGTTTGAGCATTGTATCAGGCTCTGTGCTGACAGCTCAGAGCCTGGAGCCTGCTTTGGATCCTGTGTGTCTTTCTCTGCAACACCCCCCAACCCCTGCTCATGCTTTCTATCTCTCTCAAAATAAATAAACATTAAGAAAGTTTTTTTTAAATTCTCAGTAATCTAAAAATACAGGTTAAAAGAGTTTATATTTATATTTTTCTTAGATGTTCTTTTAGTCTTTTTTATTTCATGTCTTGGAAGGATAAACGCTATTTGAAATTCTCTCTCGTACTTTTTTTGTACTTTTTTGTAGTTTATGCTGGATTTGCTTAATGGGTGTTTCATCATCACCTGTAAACAAAGAAGTTTAAACTACTATGCATAGCACATTTAACAACATCAGAAAACACTTTAAAATAATGAATAAAACATTTTGTAAATCAAAAAAACCTCTTGGTATATTTGAGACTCCTCTGGAACCATACTTTCTTAAGGTATTATTAATCTCTGTACTATGTCAAAATGAACTAAGAAATATAAAATCAGAATTCTAATCAGAATTGAACTGTAAATATGAGACACATTTTAAAATTCACAACAAAAGGGATCAGCTTACATTATGATTAACATCACATAAAAAATTACTGGATTGTGGTTATTTCACATTAGCTATCTGGGTATAAAGGTATGACAGGTTTTAGGTTTGGGAATTATTAGACTCATACAGATTCAAATTCCAGCTATGCCACTCAATAAGCAGTCATGGTTAAATTACTTAAATTCATGAAGTCTCACATCTTTTATTTATAAAATGTAGCTAATTTTAGTATACATGGATGCTATGAAAATTAAAAAGAGAGAATGTACTATGTAAAGTACCCATCGTGGTACCTTAAACATTACAGTCTTCAATAAATACTGAAAGCAGCATGATCTAGTAGAAAAATAATATTATAGTCTTGGAATCCTAATATATCAGGGCTTGAATCTGAGTATTTATAATTTATCACCTATGTTACCATGAGTAAATTGTCTAATCTTTGTATCTTTGTTTTCTCATCTATAGTGAGGGCAACAATGATAATATACTTTACATGGCTATTCAATGATTAAATAAGAAAATACACAGTGAGCATTCAATAAAGCATTCATTCTCTTACCTTTTCTCAAAAATCAAATAGAATGTATAGCTATCTCTTAAAAAAATAGAATGGAATATTAAGAATGAAATCTTGCCATTTGCTACGATGTGGATGGAGCTAGAGAGTATTATGCTAAGTGAAGTCAGAGAAAGAAAATACCATACGATTTCACTCATATGTGGAATTTAAGAAACAAAACAGATAAAGATAGGGGGAAAAAGAGGCAAACCAGGAAATAAGACTCTTAACTACAGAGAACAAACTGAGGGATACTGGAGGGGATGTGGGGGGGGGGATGGGTTTAATAGGTGATGGCGATTAAGGACTGTCTGCACTTGAGCACTGGGTGATATATGTAAGGCTTGAATCACTAAATTGTACACCTGCAACTAATATTGCACTGTATGTCAACTAATTGGAATTTAAATAAAAAATTGGAGAAAGAAAAAACTGCGTATCTGCTATGTCACTATAAAAACACTTAGCTCTAGGTGAAGGGGATTAAGGAGTGAACTTGCTGTGATGAGCACTGGGTGTTTTATGGAAGTGCTGAATCACTATATTGTACACCTGAAACTAATATTACACTTCATATTAACTAACTGGAATTTAAATAAAAACATAAAAAATAAAGACATTTAGCTCTTATGTCTTTTGTGATACAAAAGGATAACTGAGAAAGTCCTTATCAAAAAAATGAAATAATAAGCTATAGCCAAAAATGCTGTCTTTAACCTTGTTTTGTAAAGTACTACTACTTTAAATGAATTTTACCAAAAGGACAAAATTCTAAAGTTATCTGTACAATAAACAATATTAAGATCTATATTAAAGCCAAAGAGCTAGAAAAATAAGACATTTTACTATTTTCTCAATAAAAACACTGACACCATTATTAAGGTTTCATAATACATTTGTGGAATAAATTCCATAAGGAAAGCACTCATTCATTCTCTCTCTCTCTCTCTCTCTCTTTCTCCCCCACCCCTCCTACCACTGGGACAATCTATTCAGTAGTATAAATAATGACACTGACAATCCTTTCAACTTTTCTTAACATACCTTGAGAAACTATTAAACAGTGCAAGTGAAACTCATGAAATAATCATTGAACCCAATGTCTGCCTGAAGAGATTTCACATTAGCTATGACACAACATATTGCTATGACAAAACAGAGTATGGTGACAAAAGCAACAATTACTATTACAATTATTCTGCTGCTGCTGCTCTTAACAATAAAATAATGACTCCTATCTTTTATTGAATATTAATTGGGTTTCTTGTAGTCTGCTAAATACCTTTAACTATTTTGTCTCAGTTAATCCTCACAACAACTGTATGAAGAATGTATAACCACCTTTGTTTTATAGATAAAGAAACTAACTTTCCAAAAGGCACAGTTGTCAGAGTCAGGATATAAAAACCAGGTCTAACTCAGGGTGCTCATGTGGCTCACTTGGTTAAGCCTCTGACTCTTGATTTTGGCTCAAGTCATGATTGCATAGTTTGTGGATTTGAGCCCCTTGTCCAGCTCTGTGTTGACAGCATTTGCAGAGCCCACTTGGGATTCTGTGTCTCCCTCTCTCTTTGCCCTTCCCCCACTTGCGTGTGTGTGTGTGTGTGTGTGTGTGTGTGTGTGCACTTTCTCTCTCTCTCTCAAAAATAAATACATATTTTATTTAATTTTTAATTTTTTTAAATGTTTATTCATTTTTGAGAGACAGAGAGAACAGAGCGTGAGCTGGGGAGGGGCAGAGAGAGAGGGAGACAGAATCCAAAGCAGGCTCCAGGCTCTGAGCTGTCAGCACAGAGCCTGACGCGGGGCTTGAACTCACTGACCACGAGACCATGACCTGAGCCGAAGTCAGATGAGCCACCCAGGTGCCCCCAAAAATAAATAAATATTTTTAAAAACAGGTTAACTCTAAAGCCCATGGTTTTTAAAACTGCCTCCTAATTTCTCTAGGAATATTTGTCTTAGACTGCTACAATAAATATATAAAACACCATAAATCTTGTTTCTTTTACAAATTTTTAAAATAAAAACCAAGACATGGAAATTTATGCAGTGGATGATTCTGATGTTTCTTACATAAAAATGAGAATATTTACTCTGTATCAGACAAGTTTTCTTAATATTAAGAACACCACTAATTTTACCATTAACAAATATAAAAAGTAGTTCAAAAACTTGGAAATATAATTCCTGGTAATTCTTTTCTGATCCTACAAAAAATCTGTTTAAATGTTTATTTAATTTTGAGAGAGAGAGAGAAAGAAAGGGAGATTACAGGATTACATAAGAATCACTAATATTAGGAATTTCTGGTATAGGAGAGGATAATGATAAGATGTACCAGGGCTAGCATGTTTTTTAACAACAACATTCAAATCATATCTTGTCTCATATCGGTAATAAGTTATAGTAAAGACTAGATTTGGAAAGGAGGATACCTAGATTTTAATATTGACTCTAATACCATCTGTGGGACTTGCCATGTCACCTCACCACTTTGAAACTTTAGTCTCCTCTGTGCAATTAAAGGGTTGGACTAGGTTATTAAGTACATTAGCATCCCTGGGACACCTGGGTGGTTCAGTTGGTTAAGCGTCCCACTCTTGATTTCACCTCAGGTCATGATCTCTCAGCCTGCCTGGGACTCCCCCTCTCTCCCTCTATTTCTGCCCCTCCCCTACTCTCGCTCTCTCAAAATAAGTAAACTTAAAAAAAAGACCCTTAGTATCTCTAACTTTATATGAGTTTATTCTACAAAAACAGAAGGTCAGCTATCTTAAGGACACTGCGCAGAACTACTTTGCTCAATTTGGAACTCTCTTCATTATCTTTTTCAGTTTTATTTCAACATGTAGAGCTATTAGTGGAGAGTTCCCTTGGTTCTTCTAATATATATGCCTTTATCACAAATATCCAAATAAGCTGACTATTACTCTGTAACCTCCCTGAACATATACTATCAAATATCACACACAAATGATATTTCTCCCATATCACGTGCAACCAACAATCTGCATTCCTCCTAGTAACTTCCACAGACTAAGAACTTGAGTTGAACTTTATTTTGTACTTTAAGAAAAAAAGTCACTATTTACTGAAACATATTTTCTAGTTCTAGCTTATATCAAATTGAAAATTCATTTTTATACCAAAATTCAGCTTTAAATCACATACAGTTAACCAGTCTGAACAGGAACCAACACTACCAAATTCTAAAATTAATGATTCAAACTATCAAGATATTCTCCAAATGTACCTGAATCAAAATAGTATTTCTTTTGGTTCAAATGCCTTAATTGGATTTTTTCACCCTTCTATTAGAACTGTGTGGTAACTGATAGCCCATCCAATAAGATATTAGCTTAAAATTCATTCAAAAGAAAAGAACACATCTTTCAATACCCAAAACAAAAATTTTATTCACAACTTATAAATTTTCTCATTATTCATCTGCCCATTGAGTTATTTAGCAATAAGATCTTATTGCAGCATTATTGCTATTGTTTCATATTAAGTGCAAACTAAAAAAAAAAAATGGTGTCGCTATAGGCAGTACAGTAAAAGCTGTACATTTGTGTTTGCTTATATGTAAGATAGTTTAATGAAGCCATAAATATCAACCAATAACCCAGGGACAATTGATTTCTCAGTCTCACTCATCCGGTTCTGGACCTTCTAAAATTATTTTAATATCACACAGCTCTAAACTATCTTTTATTTTTTTATTAATTTTTTTAATGTTTATTTTTGAGAGAGACTGAGTGTGAGTGGGAAAGGGCAGAGAGAGAGAGAGGGAGACACAGAATCTGAAACAGGCTCCAGGCTCTGAGCTGTCAGCACAGAGCCCGACGTGGGGCTCGAACTTTGGAATGGCGAGATCATGACCTAGGCTGAAGTCAGATGCCCAAAGGACTGAGCCACCCAGGCACCTCTCTAAACTATCTTTTAAAGACTGACATCTCTAATCTCTACTACACAGGACAGAGTTAACTAGGAAAATGTTACTAAGATATTACCCTTGATATGCTTATTTGATTGGTAGCATTTTCAGTCAGTGAAAACATGCCATAGAAGAAACAAGAAATACATTACTTAACTACATAAACACTAGAGTTTCATAGTCTCCCAGTTAGGATTTAAAGTGGGGTTACTGACTATACCAACACAGACATACCCCTGGAGTGTAAATAGGTATTAATCTTTATCCCTATGTTTTCAATCATGTCATTCTACCTATCTGGAATTACTTTCCTTTCTCCCATGGCCTACCCTAATCCTCTAATTCTGATGTCTTCCATGAAACCTTGAGCATTCTAGTCAATACTGATATCTTCAACATCAAGCCAGTGTTGCAAAGTTAACACTTAGTGTTCTCTAATTGTTCAATATATGCTGGTTTGATTTCCACAACTGAATTATAACTTCCTTGAGGACACATTCATGTCTTACATTTCTTTTTCATCCAGAGTTGTGGGAAAAAGAAGGTATCCAAAAATGTTCATTAATTAATTAGATTCAACAAAAACATCTCCTATTACTACATTAGTACAAAGACATCAAGTTCCCAAAGAGTAATTAAAACCACAAGTCTGCTTCATGAAGAAAACTACTGATTTAATAAAATCAGTGTATTCTTTGTGTATAATGATATCAATTTGTCCTATGATTATAAGCTTGAAGATAGTTCTTTGCCCATTCAGTTTTAGAGAGGACAAGTATTTAAAAGTTCTTACTACATCTCTATGACCAAAATGCTTCAGACACAGTTAAAAAATAATAAACCAGGACTTGCCTCCTGTAACACTTAACTACATGGTATTTTGACAAGGTCTTCTTTTTTAGTCATTCACAACAAAAATTATCTTTTGTGGTGGGGGTGGATATATTTCTCTTGAAAGGTATTCTAATCAGAAGGACACTTCAATATATGATATTTAATAACTGTAAAATTACAGGACCATCAATCAACTAACTTATACCATTTATAAAGATATCAGGGTCATAAAATCAGGAACAACTTTGCGAGCACTAAAATTAGTTAATTTTTATCATTATCAGAACAGAGATACCTGAGATTCATAAGAGAGTAGTTTCCACTGCTAATTCTGTTGGAAGCTCATTCATGCTCAGTTACTGACTGGTTTCAAAAGCATCTAACATGTATAAACATAAATAATCTGCTATTTGTATTGAACAGGCAGTTCTCAACTTCAGATATATTCACTTAGAGAGAGATTATTTTAACAGACATGTTTGCCTGCTGAAAATAAGAGTTTCTTGTCTTCTCTCTTCAGCTAATAATCTTTTCCAAATCTCTTACTCTCAGCTAATAAATCGTTTACAAATCTCTTACTCCTCAAATATTTGCATATGTTTCCCAATCACAGACATGTAACTGGTTATGAAGTCATCTCTCTGAATATAAGAAATAGCTCTAATTTAAAAAGTAATAAAACCTTATCAATATTAAAAATGTACTAAGTTTCAACTATATGCAAGGAAATCAGTTGGTTCCAGGGGTCACAAGTCATAAGTAATAAAATGACCTGGTCCTAAAGAAGGTTATAAACTGAATGAAGAGATAGGCACACAGATAAAAAGATAATAACAATTTATATAGTAACCAAAGTTGTTTATCGCAGTGATTACTAGAAGTGGTTGTATCACTCTGATTGACACCAAATTTCTAAACGGTAACTTTTTAGAAGTTGATAGATTTCTAGTAAATATTAAAAAACATGAAGTATTGGAACATTTATACATTCATGCACCTGATGTGGTCCCTCTTTGCCTAATATAAGACTATTAACTAAATCTTCACTTAATTGAAGTGTATCCTATGAATTCCAGTTAACTAAATCTTCACCTTAAAGTTGCACTGTATCCTATGAATTCTAGTAAACCCTTCTGAGTCTAAGTATAGAAATCTCAGTTGAGCTTGAGATTCCTTGATCAGGCATGACTTTAAAGTATTCCAAAGGGTTGGTACTAAGGATGAATATGAGAATGAGTAAAATAAATAAAAAATAAAAAATTAGGGAGGTGCACCTGGATAGCTCAGTCAGTTGAGCATCTGATCCGATTTTGGCTCAGGTCATGATCTCACAGTTCATGAGTTTGAGCCCTGCATCGGGCTCTGTGCTGACAGCTCAGAGCCTGGAGCTTCTTCAGACTCTGTGTTTCTCTTTCTCTCTGCCCCTCCCCTGCTCACGCTCTGTCTGTCTCTCTCTCTCTCTCTCTCAAAAATAAATAAACATTAAATTTTTTTAAAAAAAATTAGGGAAAGGGTAATAAGAAAGGAGAAAGGAACACTAACAACTACTACTGCTTTAAATAAAAAAATGAAGAACTATAAAATAATAATATAATGGAAAATATGCTTATCAAATATATGCCCATAATCTTTCTTTCCTTCCCTCTATACAAAGTTGAACTTACTAAAACCATACTTTATTTATTAACATAATTGTCAAAGGGAATTTTCAAGATGATCCTTTCTACCCTGCTCATAAATACATATTAAATGAGGAGTTATTTGAAAGGTGAAATAAGAAATGAAAGGCTAAATTCACAACAATCTAATGTATGATCTTTAGCAAGTTCCACAACCTCTCTTTTTTCCTCCAAGTCATATATTTCTGCCTCTCTAAACTTTGTATCTTACCTCCAGTTAGGGTAACTTCAGTTAGATAGATATGAAATATTCGGTGATTTCTTTTATAAAGAATTAAATCTGAAAAAAGGAACAGGCTATTAATTTTTATGTAGTCTGGATCACTGCCTAGATCTGATCAAGATTCAGCTTAGGACAAATGTTAACTTTCAGTGTATCTCAGCTACAACTAATCAATAATGGTCTTATAAATGTGAGGTTCAGAGAGGAGGAAAGCATGTGACAAACCTTGACCAGAGCTACGCAAATCAAACAGGCAATGAACCTGATATACTCACACTTCATATACTTTTGCGTGGTACATTGATCTTGTCCTGTAGTCTTTCCTTTTGACTGAATAAGAGCATAATAAAAGCCACCCTGGATTAGTTCATCCAGCTCAGTATTCTGTTTCTCATAATATCAGTTGTGCAGTTCTAAGCACATAGTAGGCAATCAATATTTCATTAAACTGTTTTTGAAATAAGCAGGCATGTCTGACTTCTAAAGCATCCCAAATAAAAGCCATAAAATGCTTCCATCAAATGCATGCAAATTTAACTCCTTTTTGAAACTTCATTTCCAGTATACAAAACCTTTTTAACTACTTGTCCACTTATCTTAAGATAGATATTTCTACTCAATGACCCAGTAATTCTACTTTCAGTATATACCTTAGATAACTCTTGCAAATGTGTACAGCATTATACAGTTAGTTACTGCAGCATTTCTTGTAATTGGGGAAAAAAATGAAAGCAACCTATAAATGTCCATGAAGAGGGAGTGGATAAATAAAATGAGCCATATTTGTATAATAAATTATTACATATACAAATGTAGATACATCAACACGGGTAGATATCAAAAGTAATGTTTGATAAAGGGTACAAAACCTAGACATATACTAATATTTATGTAAATTTAAAAACATAAATATACTGTATATTTTATTTTATTTTATTTTATTTAAATGTTTAGTTTTGAGAGAGACCTAGAGTGAGAGCAGGGGAGGGGCAGAGAGAGAGAGAGAGATAGACAGACAGACAGACAGACAGAATTTGAAGAAGGCTCCAGGCTCTGAGCTGTCAGCATAGAGCCTGACGCAGGGCTCAGACTCATGAACTGTGAGATTATGACCTGAGCCGAAGTTGGATACTCAACCAATCGCGCCACCCAGATGCTCCCAAAATATTGTATATTTTACTTGAATGCATATTTATGCGTGGAAAAGGATACACATAGTACCTCATGAATGTAGTTGTCTCCAGGAGGAGAGCAGAGAATAATACTAGTGAGCGTGGTCAAAGAAGACTTCAACTTCACTATATTTTATTTACTTGGTTTTAAAAAGAACTGGAAACAAATGGGACAAAATATTGACTATTGTAAACTCTTGGAGGTGGAAACATGGGTATTTAATATATTATTATTTATAACCTTTATATTTAAAAATTTTCTCATATAAATACATTTTCTTGGGGCACCTGGGTGCTTCAGTTAGTTAAGCACCCAACTTTGGCTCACATCATGATCTCACAGTTTGTGAGTCTGAGCCCCATGTTGGGCTCTGTGCTGACAGCTCACAGCCTGCAGCCTGCTTCAGATTCTGTGTCTCCTCTCTGCCCCTCCCCTGCTTACACACTGTCTCTCTCTCTCTCTCTCTCTCTCTCTCTCAAAAATAAATGAACATTAAAACATTTAAATTTTTTTTCTTATAAAACATACAAAGAGAATCATGTAATATTGAGAGAATATACTATAAAATCATTAAAAACAAACAAAAAATAAATACCTCCCTCTATCATCGAGTAGGCTGAGTCACAGGAAGATCGCCTACTCTTTGTTGCTCAAGATCCTAGGAAAAAATTCATATTTACTCTACCCATACACTCCACCATTTATGCTGATTCAATCAACATGCGCCCATTCTTTCTAGACAGAAGAATATTAAATAGTCCATTCTGATCAAAGCCCTTCTGACACTTTTTGTTACTTCTTCTCTGACCCATTTCTTTTCTTTTCTTTTAAATGTTTATTTATTTTTTTTGAAGAGAGAGAGAGAGGGAGAGAAAGGGAGAACAGAGGAGGGGCAGAGAGAGGGGCACACAGAATCCTAAGCAAGCTCTAGGCTCTGAGCTGTCAGCACAGAGCCCAATCTGGGGCTCGAACTCACAAACTAGGAGATCATGACCTGAGCCGAAGTTGAATGCTTAACCTACTGAGCCACCCAGGTGCCCCTCTGACCACTTTATTGACATTAATTCTTTCTCAAGAAGTGGTGAATAGAAATGCCAAAATTTTTCCACACACCAAGGTACCATGCTTTTATATCAGTATGATTTTCTCCTTTGTTTCAAATACCTTTCTTGATGGTTACCTCTTTATTTAGGGTGTTTTGGCTGCAGAAGACATTACTAAGCTATGATTTCTGAGAGCCTCTATTTTAAGTATTTTAACATTCAGAATAATCTCATTTAATCCTCATAATAAACCTAGGAAATAAATATTATTACCCCTGTTTGTGCGAATGAGGAAATTGAAACACAGAGATTAAATAACTTGTCCAAAATAATCAGCTATTAAATATAGGAGCCAGAAATTCAAACCTAGCTCTGAATGACTCTAAATGTCCTGCTGTTTCAAAAGCCTCCATAGAGAAAAATTTTACAATGACTTCAAAACCCCTGTCCTGGATCCAATTTTAGCAATTTTAGTAAAACAGTTCAAAATCTAGAGATGTTATTGTTGCATTTGCTTTTGCCACAGTTATTCCTAAAAAAGAGTAAGCTTAAAGATGTTTTGCAGTTATTGCTGTTGTATGTCTGTTGGTTTTACACATAAGGCAGCACTAGCTGATGTTAGAGCTAGAGTACTGGTCCTTAGAGATTTTATCCTCCAGAGGATATTTGGCAATCTCTGGAAACATTTTTGGTTGTCACAACTTTGGAGATGGGAGGAAGCAGCTGGCATCTGGAAGCCAGGGATACTGCTAAAAATCCTATAATGTATAGGACAGCCCTCCAAAACAAATGAACTAACCAGCCGAAAACGTCCATAGTGCTGGTTGAGAAACCCTGACCCAGAGGTAAGAATTATGGGCCACATTATAGATGATTTTGGGAAAAAAATAACATGCAAAAATAATAGAATGTATTTTAATTACATTAAAATAAATTGGAATTAAAATAAAAAAAAAACTTTAAAAGATAGAATGTGCGTACTAAAATTTAGAGAACTCAAAGGATTTACAAAGCATGCTCTGTACTAACCAGTTACCAGATAAATTTCTAAAACCATAGGAATGACTGACAGAATTTTGACTTGAAATTCTACAACTGGTCTATGGTGAGAAAGTAAATAAAAGCAGTGTCTAGAACTAAGTGTGTAGGTGCCGTGGTTAGTAAAATGGGATATACGAGTACAGAATAGTAGCTTTTTAAGAGAGCAAGCGCTTTGTTTTTTACCTTGCCTTCACTTGTCCTTCTGATAAAAGTCTCTTATTTTTGCTTTTTCTTCTCTTGAGTTTTCTTCAAATAGCTCCTGTATGGTAAAATAACAGAAATAAGAAAAAGGCATATTAAATTTGAATTTCTTTATAAGCATTTATACCTATATTAAAGAATTTCTGAATTATACAACTCTCAAAACTACTTTGGAATCATCCCAAAGGGGAAAGCATCTCTAATAATAATGGAAAATACTTTATTCTTTCTCATGTCACTCATTAAGAATCAATCAACTCATCTAATGATAAGATATAATTGTATTGATTATTCACATTTTAAAAAGGTTTCCTGGCAAAAGCAAATTTTAATGTCTTGAGTGCTCTGTTATAATCAAAGCTTTCCAGAAAAATTCTCTTTCTGATAACTATATACTACAATCACCAAATATCACCATTTGTTATTAAAATAACAATGAAATCTTAGGAATGATCACTTATAAAGGTGGTAGATATATGGATGTATTTTTCCTAATTATCCAAGACTTTTTTCTGTTTCTGTTCAGTTGACTCTTACACTCAGCTTCTTATCTGGTCTCCTCATGTTTATCTCTCACTTGCTAATCACAAACTGGATATTTTTCAGGTCACCTATTGCAGCCACTCAAACCCATCTTCTTGTCTTTAAACTTCTGTTCCTACCTCACCTTCTATATGTCTCAGACAATAGAGCTTTACCTCTGCTGTGCTCTAATTTCTTTGTTCTGTCACTTGAAGAGTTATAGACTAGGAAACCCAGGAGACAAATGATACCAGCCTAGGGAAAAACTTTTTCCATTGTGAGCAAAGAAAGACCCTATGACATGGATGGAGCTAGAGAGTATTATGCTAAGTGAAATAAGTCAGTCCAAGAAAGACAAATATCATGTGATTTCACTCACATGTAGAATTTAAGAAACAAAAGAAATGATCACAGGGGGAAAAAAAGAGAGAGGCAAACCGAGAAAGACTCTTAACTATATAGAAACAATGGATGGTAACCAGAGGGGAGGTAGGGGGAGGGATTAAATAAGTGATGGGGATTAGGGAGGATACTTATGATGAGCACTGGGTGTTGTATGTAAGTGTCGAGTCACTAAATTGTACACCTGAAACTAATATTACACTATGCTAACTGGAATTTAAATAAAAACTAAAAAAACCCCAAAAACCAAAAACTAAAAAAAACCCTTAGATTCTACCTCTCTAGGATTTCTAAAAAACTGAATCTTCTTATAGAAACCAGAAAGACTGCTGGACAACTGGAATTATCTGTTCATTTTACTCCTATACCCAATGGGTACCTAAAGTATAGAAAGCAAGAAACAGAAGTGGTCTAATGATTCCTACTTGCCAATCTGCTATATGCATTCAAAAGTACTGGGTTAGAAATCAAGGAGTCCTGAACTGAATATAGACTCCATTTGCTCAAAACTTGCTTGGACAGGGTCACCTGGCTGGCTCAGTTGATCAAACATTTGACTCTTGATCTTGGGGCTGTGAGTTCAAGCCCCACTTGGGTGTAGAGCTTACTTTAAAAAAAAAATTGCTTGGGCAAATCATATGATATCTCTGAGTTTTGGTTTTTAATTTTTTCTCTTAATTGGTAAAAAGAGGATCATAATGCCTGCTGAGGTTGCCTTACATTACTTTTAAGTATCAAATGAAATGATGTATAAGAAGCATTTTGTAAACTATGAAGTTGCATCCACATTGAGCTATTTTAGGCAATGCAGGATATATGTTACTCTATATTACAATGTTCATTTCAATTACACAAACAGAGGCAAAATACAGACTTCTAAGACCTATTCCAAATTTATTCTATCAGAATCTATAGAGATGAGTCCCAGCCATCTGTATTTTTAACAAGAACACCAAACTTTGAGAAATACTACATATAGTACACCATTCTCATTCATAGTGTATGAGAGTTTACTTCATACTTCAGTGAAAGTTTAACCAGATTTACCATTTGATTTTCTGATCATCTTGAAACCATTTGTTAAAATATAACAAAAATGCTGTGTAGTCACAAAAGAACTAAAATTAAATTGAAAAAAATTAACTAATTTAGGTTTTAACTGCAATTTTTAATAAATATTTTTAACTTTAAAAAGCAAAGCTTGTTCTTTTTTAACACGGATTGTAAGCATAGTTGATTAACCATGAATATAACTCAATTTACAGTAGGAATTAGTATAATTTACATTAACTTTATTTGAATAATATCAAATTTTAATATATTCAATAGAGGCTGAGTTAAGATAGTATATTGGCTCTTTATATCTCAATTATCATAGTTAAAATGCACAGATATTTTAAAACACATATAAGTATCCATAATGAAATTTACCACATCCGGGTTTATCAATATGTGACTAATGTTGCTTCAGTTAAACCTTCATATCTAAAGTTAACTAAAATCCAAAAGAACAATTTGGGAGGTCCAATACTTGCCATCTTTATCATTATAGCCCTGTTCAAAGGGTGAAAGGAGAACAAGGTAGTTGCCTATTTAGGTGAGACAGAGTTGGAGGTATTAATCTGATAGAGTGGAAGAACCAAAGCCAAGATCCAAGATAACTCAAAATAATAAGAAATATAAATACAATAAACAATAAATGAGGGGTGCCTGGGTGACTCAGTCAGTTGAGCTTCCAACTTCAGCTCAGGTCATGGTCTCAGTCTGTGAGTTCGAGTCCCGCATTGGGCTCTGTGCTGACAGCTCGGAGCCTGTAGCCTGCTTGAGATCTGTGTCTCCCTCTCTTTCTGCCCCTCCCGCCGCTCACACTCTGTCTCTCTCTCAAAATAAAATAAATACATAAAAATTAAAAAAAATAAATGAATAATAGTTCCTAGGGTGAAAGAGTAAAATTATATTGTTAAAGATTATATCTGACTTTATTTATTTTTTTTTAAATTTTTTTTTCAACGTTTATTTATTTTTGGGACAGAGAGAGACAGAGCATGAACGGGGGAGGGGCAGAGAGAGAGGGAGACACAGAATCGGAAACAGGCTCCAGGCTCTGAGCCATCAGCCCAGAGCCCGACGCGGGGCTCGAACTCACGGACCGCGAGATCGTGACCTGGCTGAAGTCGGACGCTTAACCGACTGCACCACCCAGGCGCCCCTATATCTGACTTTAAAAAGGTTAACTTTAATCATCTCTATAATAAAGTAAACATTTCCAGATTTCATCCTAATATGTTAGGAGAGTTAAGTAAGTTATGGATCTTAAGTGTTTAGAGTATGTGTTAATATAACACTATTATTAGAGGCTATATAACCTGGAAGCAACCCAGATATCCATCATCAGAATAATGAATGGGAAATTATAAAATGTTCATATAGTGGAATACTCTACAGCAGTGAAAATGAATGAACTATGGTTACAAGCAGTAATACAGACAAGCAACATTACAATGAATTACAAAAGCAAGTCAAAGAAGAAAAAGCAGTATGATTTACACAGAGTTTATGCACAACTAAATAACTTTTGTTATTTGCACAACAATAACTAAATATTGTTCAGGGATATAAAAACTATGATAAAATTATAAAGAAAAGCAAGGAAATTACATATAGATTTGAGACAGCAGTTGCCTCTAAGGAAGGAAGGAAAGGAATGTGATCAGGGAAGGGGTACACACGGGAATTTAAAAGGAATGGTAGCTTTCTTAAATTGGGTCACAGATGTTTGCTGTATTGCTTTTGTTTATTCTATACTCATGTTTTACAAATATTTTATACATATTCAATATTTAATGAAAACAATTGAAATTTGATGTCTTTGCTTTCTATATTTCTTTGTAATAAAAGAAGTTTATGATTTTAAGACATTTCAATTCCTTGCTTCAGCAGCAGCAATTATACATATACTTTAAATACTTCTATTACTATGTCTAAAATCAAAAAATAAATTATAAAGCTAACTTTAAGACATAAGATATCCAACAAAAAACCGGGCAAGTTTTGGAATCAACATTAGTTCACAACTCATAACAATTTCTTAATCTTCTAAGTGGTTAATCAATCAAAGATACAGGATATGCATTTTTTTTTACTTAACATGGACAACAATAACAAACTTCTTAATTGTAAAAATCTTTATATCTTAATTCTACTAAAAACCCTAGTCTATCCTAAAGATTCCTCTCTTAAGAAGTTCTATGCGATGCAAAACACTTTAAAAACACTTTCTTTAAAGGCTTATTTTATAGGCTATGCACATATAACTAAAAATAACACAAAATATGGAAATTCTGAAGCTTTAGTGAATTGTTCTGGTCTACATGTGGATTTATTGTAAGAGCTATGTTAATACATATTAAGCATATAGGAAAGAACTTATTTAAAAATATTTTTCATTTTCATACAAAAAAATAAAGTTCTCAAACAGTGAAATGCAATTGCTTATCTAGCATGGAAAGTGATGGAACAACAATGAAATGTGCCATTTTTTTTTGTCTCTATAAAGGTAAACCTTCATCTGAAACATATAGAAACAGAGCAGGATCAAAAAATAAATATAATCTTTATATAGTTTCATTTATGTAAGTGGCTTCCAAATTGTACTTTCCCCGAAACTATATATTCCCCCCAAAAAGGTTTTTCCAGCATCAAGCATTTATAATTAGGTAACAGTCTGGACCTTATAGGACCATTTTGGTGCACCAGGAAACCATCCTAAAGATAAAAAGACAATAATGTATTCATTATTTTCCCACATATTGAAATTTTAAAGATGAGAAAAAAATTAAAGCCAAACTTATAAAATTCCTCAGAAAGAGAACAATAATCCTAGCTATTTTTTTTCCAAAGTAGATCTTGGAATTTCCAAGAGTTTTAAATCGAAATGCAGCGATACCGGTAAAGATCCCCCCTTCCTTCCCACAAATCTAGAGATGGCGTCTAATAAATTACCTTTGGATATTTTAATATCGCATACAAAACGCCGACCACTTAGTGGTTCAGTTAACCTGCCACCGATTATATTTTGGAAAGGTTTCATAGTAATTTTCGTAATTTACACCATCTACTGTGAAAAATAAGAATAATCTATTTTGTACGAATTTATACTTCACAGCAGCTTCACCTCTTAAACCTGCGCTTATTTTGTCCTCCCCTTCTAACTTAAAACTTTAAGGATCATGATCCTTTTTAAAAGTTCAACTGAACCTCACAAATCAAAATTACCAACCCCGCTAATCCCGCAAGCCCTCATTTCATACGGTTATACATATTTTTAAAGTATTTTAAAAGCCCTATACCTTTTCCTTCCTCCGTAAGACTTAAACTCTGAAAACAGAAGTGAGGGGCCAAGGATAGTGTGAAATCTGTGGAAAGAGTTGGGGTGGAAGAGTAAGTAGAGTTCGGAGTGCAACAACAGAAAGAACTAGACGGTTAGCCGGAGGACGAAATCCGTTAGGGGCTGGGTTAAGAACACAAGGGGGAGGGGCATAACCTCTAGAGCCCGCCGACGCCCCCAAGCGACTGCAGCCCACCCTAACAGCCTCTCTTGGAGGCAGCCATTTTGGCATTATACAAGCTCCGCCCCTCAGTCGCAGACCGTTCCACCCCCCCCTCCCCATCCCCCGCAGGCTTTGCGCGGAAACAGGAAGTGGGACTGCGAATCTGGGAGCTTGGGGAGCAGCAGGTCGGAATCAGGGCGGTACGCTGAACGCTCTCTTATGAAACTCCTGTCACCGCTTTGGGCTGTCTCCTCACGAGAAAAGTTGTGGGACCATGTCGAATATGGAGAGTATCCTTTCCCGTCTGAAAAGCTGCTGCCAGGGTTTAGGGAATGGGAGAAGGGCAGGGCCTGGTGACCTTATAGGTCTAGTTGTGGAAGGATGGGGGCACTGATGCTGGTTGATACGCGCCTGTAACTTTTGTTTGTTGTTGCTGTTGTTTTCCTGGTAGCCGCCTTTATCCAGGAAGCGGGACTGCTTTGGCGAGAGTCAGAGGAGTAGGGGGACTGGCTTGAAATGATTCTTGAGCGTGAACCCTTGTCGTTCAGGGCTGCTGTCACCTGTCCTTTCAGTTACTTTATCTGCTTCTTAGAAATTGAGGGGGAGTTGTATGGAAAAAGGCAGCAGGAGTTTGCTAGAGGTTTAGAGCAGAGGTATAGGTTTTGAATGCAATACGAGGGCAAATAGTTTTTGTGGAATTTCTTCGTTTTTCTGGGTTTAGGTGACTGGTAATGAAGTGAAGTCCTTAATAGCGGCCCTGCAAACTAAATTGAGTGAGTGCTTGTTGTTAATAATTTGATTTAGCACATGAGGAAACTCATAGTTCCCCAAAGCTATAAAAGTTCATCAGTTGCACCTGTGTTTCCACTTAAGCACTAAGGTCAGGTGAGGGTTAGGAACCAAGCTGTGTGATACCCTGAATTGAAGGATGAAATCGTTTTTTACAACTGAAATACCATCACAGGATTTTCATTTCTCTGTAATTTCGCCTTCTTCCAGGAGTTGGCATTGTAGAAAATAGAGTAGCTTGGTATTCTGCCACTGAATGAAACTTGGCAAAATGACAAAATGTGGGTAATTGTTATTGTTTGATAGCTCATGTTAAAGCTCTTTTGTCTTCATTACTTTGTAAATCTGATAAAAAGGAAGACTTCTGCTGGGAGGATAAAAATATATAAGCCAGACTGAGAATATTGATAACCTATTCTGTGCAGACTGATCAAGATAAACCAAGAATAAAATGATCTATTTCATGAACAGAGTAGATAACAGAAAGGTCCAGTTATCACTGCAGTTTAAAGGATATGAGTTATGGAAGATGTGTTAGATGATTGTTTTTAAAAGCAGCATCATAAAGGAAAGAGCACGGGACTATGAGTCAGAAGATGAATTTCTAATCCCAGTTCTGCCTCTTAAGAAGTGAGTTAGGGCAAGTCATAAAGCCTCTGTAAGACAACCTTTACTCATTTGTAAACATACTAACCTGCCAACCTTATAAACCTACTGTGAAGGTAAAATGAAATGGAAGGGCTTATAAATTGTAAAGTTTTGAACATACAGTTAAGTATTATGAAATAGAGCACAAATTGCTATCTCTTTCCCCAGAACTTAGGGAAGGATTTGAGGTAAAAGCTCTAAAATTGCTTTTGTTTCCGACTCGAATAATGCAAGTTATTTTTGCTCTTCCTAAGCCCACCTTATGTGATTTCCAATAACAAGATAATTAGTTACTAATTTTCTCTACTGAAAAGCATGTATGCCTGACTATAATTCAAATTAGTAATACTGTTATCAATAGTTTTATACCTAAAATGATCTATTAACTACCCTTCATTCTATCAAAAGAAGTGTAGAATCCAGACCTTTGCCTTATAGAGGAGTAAAATGACATGGACTCAGGCCTGTCTTCCATAAATAAAAGATTTGAGCTGAAACTTGAGTAACATTTGTCACCTATATAAAATGCAAAAATCTCATTACTACAGTATATAGGAAGACCAAATGTGCTAACAGTTGAATTAGCATGGTAATTGTGACTTCTGTTTTCTATTAAACACACTGAATTTATCATGGTGGACTAGATTAACTTTCACTTTAAAGAACTTGATGGAATGGCCAGGTAATGTGTTGTTGTAAAGATATTTGTTGTTGTTATGTGTTTGTATAGGTGTTTTACAAGTGTAGAACTAAGAGCAATATGTGTGTAATATTAATACAGGTGTTTCAGTAGTGTTTGATTAACTTACAGGAATGAAACAATAGAAGAGAAATTAAGGGATACTTCCTACTCCAAGCTGCCCCATTTTTTTTTCTTTCCTTCTCTAAGTTTCTACCCCTTTTCTGGCATTTTGTTGTTTTTGTTGGACTTGGCTCAAGCATGCTTCATATCCAGGAAGCTTTTGATGTCATCTTAATTTCCTAACTCACCATCCTCAACAAACCTAAAAATCTGTGAGCACCAGTTCCTCTTCTGTACTCCTTTCCCCATGTTTTCTCCTCCACTTTAGCATTTTTTCCCACTATTGTAATTAATTATAGTTTTACCTATTTATCTCTTACATTGGACTGTGAGTTCCTTGAGGATTGGATCCTTGTCTTTCATCTTTGAATCCTCATTTTCTTGCACAGTATTTGGCTTATAATGAACACAAAATGGGTAAATGACCTTTTGTTAAGAATTAATTATTAACATGTATTGAGTCAATACTATGTGCTGAGGAATGCACCCAGCTTTTGATACAGAGGATTGTAAGACTTATTCCTAACTTCTAGCACCTTTTTAAAATACTTACATATTTTGAAAGAGAAAGAGTGAGTGGGGGAGGGGAAGAGAAAGAAGGGGAGAGAGAATCCCTAGCAGGCTCCATGCTGTAAGTGCAGAGCCCAACTCAGGGCTGGAACTTATGAACCGTGAGATCAGGACCTGAGCCAAAATGACGAGTCTGATGCTTAACCTTAAGGCAGAGCCATGCAGGAGCCCCTCTACCACCTTTTGATCTGAGTCAGGACCTACATGAGTGGGGATAAATATCAGTACAAGGTAGCCCATGCTAACTGAGGTGAATGCCTGAACGGTGATTCTTGATCATATGTGTGCTAAACTTGAAACCGTATGTAAGATTTTCTATGTTAGTATGTGCCTTTTCCTGGGGGAAAATATATGTAGCTGACATCTGTTTTTCCAAGGGGTTCCAACCTGAAAAAGGTTGGTAAGTAATGAAGTAGATAATAGTTACTATAGACATTCTGAGAGTAGAGAAAAATAAGTGAACTGGACTGGTATCATTGTCTCCTGTTGTAGTCACCCAGAAAGATGAGACTGTGTTACAGGCAAAGAATACCAGCTGCCTTAAGAATGCCTGTTTTGCCATTATGAATGGCTTTATATCCTAAAGCAGAACTAATTACATATCAGAATCTCTTGAGGCTTTTATAGTATTGACAAATGTGTTGTGATATTTTTTGGGCTAAATATTAATAATACCTCAAATGTGCTTTGTAAATATCTTTACCTGACATTGGTCTCATAATTTATGGCCTTGCTAGCTACTAGAATGTTGTGTCTTACAAGAAGTATTGCATGTAAGGATTACTTATGGCTAATCATTTGAGGCCATTTAAGGACCAATCCTGAGTAATTCACTCCGAAAGCTAAAATGCAAAGAGTGAAATAATGAGTTGTGCTGGATTTGGGTTCCTTATTGTTCTTTTATTCAGTAATTACTGCTCAGTTATCTAGCTCTAGGCTTTAGTCTTCACATCTGTAACAAGAGGGAAGTTGACAAGTGATTTTTAGGGTTCCTTTCAATTCTGATGATCTCCCTGTATTTCTGGGATCCCAAACTCTACCTACCAGAAATACACAAGGGATGATCAAAATGCTGGGAGCTGAAAAAGAGGAAAATTGGATTCATAATGCCACGTCTTGTCATCAAATGTATGAATAAACAATCTATGGTATTGGTATTACTGCTTTGTTCTAGAGCAGGCAGGTGCTAGTGGAATATTTTTATTTCCTTCCTCTTACCTCCATTTTTTCCCCCATCCTTTACTTCTGTCTGCCCAAAGGACTACATAATCCTACTGTTAACACTTGGAATCAAATAGCTTTCTGCCTTACTGTGTTTGGATAATTTACTTTTACTTGGTGTTGCTCTGCCACTTCAGAGAGGACGTGAGATTTCTACTATGAAATTCTTCTAGTAAACTGACCATAACAATTTTCTTGAGGTAGCAGATTGAAATCTTAAAGCAAGACGTCATTATGTATGCAAAATGAATATGTTGGACCCTAATGATTCTTATTTATTGAAATTTAAAGCAGTAATATATTAAGACACAGCTGATTTTCATTCCTTGCCTGTCAGCAGTGTAATTGCAAATATATTAACTTCACTGTTGAAGCCATTTCATCCTAAATTTTGCCTGCTGAGAGTTTTTTGATTACTTATACAATCTCCTTGCTGACAATTGGTCTGTTCAAATTTTCTGTTTCTTCTTGCTTCAGTTTTAGTAGGTTATATGTTTCTATGAATTTATGGATTTCTTCTAGCTTGTCCAATTTGTTGGCATATGATTTTATAATATTCTTTCATAGTTGCTTGCCTATGTGTGGTGTTGGTGGTTATTTCTTGCCTTTTATTGGTATTTTTGTTTATTTGGGTTCTCTCTCTCTCTCTCTCTCTTTTTATTGAGTCTTGCCAGAGGTTTTTCATTTTTGTTGAGCTTTCCAAAGAACAAACTAGTGGTTTTATTGGTATGTTATATTGTCTTTTAAGTTTCTATATTATTTATTTCTTCTCTAATCTTTCCTATACCTTCCTCCAAAGCTGGTTTGGCTTTGTTTGTTCTTTTTATAGTTCTTTATGTGTAAAGATAAGTTGTATATCTGATATTTTTCGTGCTTTTTTATGGTAAACTTATAGTGCTAAAAACTTCCATCTTAGAACCTCTTTTGCTGCATCTCAAAAATTTTTGACTGTGTGTTTTTCATTTTAATTTGTTTCCATGTACTTTTTATTTATTTATTTTTTTAAATATGAAATTTATTGTCAAATGTGTTTCCATACAACAGCCAGTGCTCATCCCAAAAGGTGCCCTCCTCAACACCCATCACTCACCCTCTCCTCCCTCCCACCCACCATCAACCCTCAGTTTGTTCTCAGTTTTTAAGAGTTTTTTATGCTTTGGCTCTCTCCCACTCTAACCTCTTTTTTTTACTTCCACATCCCCCATGGATTTCTGTTAAGTTTCTCAGGATGCACATAAGAGTGAAAACATATGGTATACGTCTTTCTCTGTATGACTTATTACATTTAGCATAACACTCTCCAGTTCCATCCACGTTGCTACAAAACGCCATATTTCATTCTTTTTCATTGCCACATAGTATTCCATTGTGTATATACACCACAATTTCTTTATCCATTAGTCAGTTAATGGACATTTAGGCTCTTTCCATAATTTGGCTATTGTTGAAAATGCTGCCATAAACATTGGGGTACAAGTGCCCCTATGCATCAGTACTCCTGTATCCCTTGGGTAAATTCCTAGCAGTGCTATTGCTGGGTCACAGGGTAGGTCTATTTTTAATTTTTTGAGGAACCTCCACACTGTTTTCAAGAGTAGCTGCACCAGTTTGCATTCCCACCAGCAGTGCAAGAGGGTTCCTCTTTCTCCACATCCTCTCCAGCATCTATAGTCTCCTGATTTGTTCATTATAGCCACTCTGATTGGCGTGAGGTGATATGTGAGTGTGGTTTTGATTTGTATTTCCCTGATGAGGAGCGACGTTGAGCATCTTTTCATGTGCCTGTTGGCCATCCGGATGTCTTCTTTAGAGAAGTGTCTATTCATGTTTTCTGCCCATTTCTTCACTGGGTTATTTGTTTTTCGGGTGTGGAGTTTGGTGAGCTCTTTATAGATTTTGGATACTAGCCCTTTGTCCAATATGTCATTTGCAAATATCTTTTCCCATTCCATTGGTTGCCTTTTAGTTTTGTTTCCTTTGCTGTGCAGAAGCTTTTTATCTTCATAAGGTCCCAGTAGTTCATTTTTGCTTTTAATTCCCTTGCCTTTGGGGATGTGTCGAGTAAGAGATTGCTACGGCTGAGGTCAGAGAGGTCTTTTCCTGCTTTCTCCTCTAGGGTTTTGATGGTTTCCTGTCTCACATTCAGGTCCTTTATCCATTTTGATTTTGTTTTTGTGATGGTGTAAGAAAGTGGTCTAGATTCATCCTTCTGCATGTTGCTGTCCACTTCTCTCAGCACCATTTGTTAAAGAGACTGTCTTTTTTCCATTGGATAGTCTTTCCTGCTTTGTCAACTATTAGTTGGCCATACTTCTGTGCATCTAATTCTGGGGTTTCTATTCTATTCCATTGTCTATGTGTCTGTTTTTATGCCAATACCATGCTGTCTTGATGATGACAGCTTTGTAGTAGAGGCTAAAGTCTGGGATTGTGATGCCTCCCACTTTGGTCTTCTTCTTCAGTATGACTTAGGCTATTCGGGGCCGTTTGTGGTTCCATACAAATTTTAGAATTGCGTGTTCTAGCTTCGAGAAGAGTGCTGGTGCAATTTTGATTGGGAATGCAATGAATGTGTAGATAGCATTGAGTAGTGTTGACATTTTCGCAATATTTATTCTTCCACTCCATGAGCACAGAATGTTTTTTCCATTTCTTTATATCTTCTTCAATTTCCTTCATAAGCTTTCTATAGTTTTCATCATACACATCTTTGACATCTTTGATTAGGTTTATTCCTAGGTATTTTATGCTTCTTGGTGCAATTGTGAATGGGATCAGTTTCTTTATTTGTCTTCCTGTTGCTTCATTATTAGTGTATAAGAATGCAACTGATTTCTGTACATTGATTTTGTATCCTGCAACTTTGCTGAATTCAGGTATCAGTTATAGGAGACTTTTGGTGGAGTCTATCGGGTTTTCCATGTATAATATCATGTCATCTGCAAAAAGTGAAAGCTTGACTTCACCTTTGCCAATTTTGATGCCTTTGATTTCTTTTGTTGTCTGATTGCTGATGCTAGAACTTCCAACACTATGTTAAACAACAGCAGTGAGAGTGGACATCCCTGTTTTGTTCCTGATCTCAGGGGGAAAGCTCTCAGTTTTTCCCCATTGAGGATGATGTTAGCTGTGGGCTTCTCATAAATGGCTTTTATGATGTTTAAGTCTGTTCCTTCTATCCCGACTTTCTCCAGGGTTTTTATTAAGAAAGATGCTGAATTTTATCAAATGCGTTTTCCACATGGCTCTTATCTTTTCTTTTATTAATGTGATGTATCACTCTTAATTGATTTGCAAATGTTGAACCAGCCCTGCAGCCCAGGAATGAATCCCACTTGATCATGGTGAATCATTCTTTTTATATGCTGTTGAATTCCATTTGCTAGTATCTTATTGAGAATTTTTGCATCCATATTCATCAGGGATATTGGCCTGTAGTTCTCTTTATTTGCTGTGTCTCTGTCTGGTTTAGGAATCAAAGTAATGCTGGCTTCATAGAATGAGTCTGGAAGTTTTCCTTCCCTTTCCATTTTTTGGAATAGCTTGAGAAGGGTAGGTATTATCTCTGGTTTAAATGGCTGGTAGAATTCCCCAGGGAAGCCATCTGGTCCTGGACTCTTATGTATTGGGAGATTTTTGATAACTGATTCAATTTATTCACTGGTTATGGGTCTGTTCAACCTTTCTATTTCTTCCTGTTTGAGTTTTGGAAGTGTGTGGGTGTTTAGGAATTTGTCCATTTCTTCCAGGTTGTCCAGTTTTTTGACATATAATTTTTCCTAGTATTCCCTGATAATTGCTTGTATTTCTGAGGGATTGGTTTTAATAATTCTATTTTCATTCATGATTTTATCTATTGTGTCATCTCCATTTACTTTTTGAGAAGTCTGGCTAGACTAGGGTTATCAATTTTGTTTATTTTTTCAAAAAACCAACTCTGGGTTTCATTGATCTGCTCTACAGTTTTTTTAGATTCTATATTGTTTATGTCTGCTCTGTTCTTTATTATTTCTCTTCTTCTGCTGGGTTTGGAGTGTCTTTGCTGTTCTGCTTCTATTTCCTTTAGGTATGCTGTTAGATTTTGTATTTGGGATTTTTCTTGTTTCTTGAGATAGGCCTGGATTGCAATGTATTTCCCTCTCAGGATACCTTCACTGCAACCCAAAGCGTTTGGATTGTTGTCTTTTCATTTTCATTTGTTTGCATATATTTCTTAATTTCTTCTTTAATTGCCTGGTTGACCCATTCATTCTTTAGTAGGGTGTTCTTTAACCTCCATGCTTTTGGAGGTTTTCCAGACTTTTTCCTGTGGTTGATTTCAAGCTTCATAGCATTGTGGTCTGAAAGTATGCATGGTATAATTTCAATTCTTGTATACTTATGAAGGGCTGTTTTGTGACCCAGTATGTGATCTATCTTGGAGAAGGTTCCATGTGTACTCAAGAAGAAAGTATATTCTGTTGCTTTGGGATGCAGAGTTCTACATATATCTCTCAAGTCCATCTGATCCAACGTATGATTCAGGGCTCTTGTTTCTTTATTCATCCTGTGTATAGATGATCTATCCATTGTTGTAAGTGGAGTATTAACGTCCCCTGCAATTACCACATTCTTGTCAATAAGGGTGCTTATGTTTGTGAGTAATTTTTTGATATATTTGTGGCCTCCCATATTCAGCACATAGACATTTATAATTGTTAGCTCTTCCTGAGGGATAGACCCTGTAATTATTATATAATGCCCTTCTTCATCTCTTGTTACAGCCTTTACTTTAAAGTCTAGTTTGTCTGTTATAAGTATGGCTACTCCAGGTTTCTTTTGACTTTTAGTAGCATGATCGATAGTTCTCCATCCCCTCACTTTCAATCTGAAGGTGTCCTCGGGTCTAAAATGAGTTTCTTGTAGACAGCAAATAGATGGGTCATGTGTTTTTATCCATTCTCTTATCCTATGTCTTTTGGTTGGAGTATTTAGTCCATTTACATTCAGTGTTATTGTAGACAGATATGGGTTTGGAGTCATTGTGATGTCTGTAGGTTTCCTGCTTGTAGTGATGTCTCTGGTACTTTTTCTCACAGGATCCCCCTCAGGATCTTGTAGGGCTGGTTTAGTGGTGATTAATTCCTTCAGTTTTTGTTTGTTAGGGAAGACATTTATCTCTCCTTCTATTCTAAATGATAGACTTATTGGATAAAGGATTCTTGGCTGCATATTTTTTCTGTTCATCACATTGAATATTTCCTGCCATTACTTTCTGGCCTGCCAGGTTTCAGTAGATAGGTCTGCCATTAGTCTTATGGGTCTCCCTTTATATGTTAGAGCATGTTTATCCCTAGCTGCTTTCAGAAAACTTCTCTTTATCCTTTTGTTTTGCTAATTTCAGTATGAAATGTCATGCAGAAGATCTATTCAAGTTACGTCTGAAGGGAGTTCTCTGTGCCTCTTGGATTTCAATGCCTTTTTCTTTCCCCAGATCAGGGAAGTTCTCAGCTATGATTTGTTCAAGTACACCTTCAGCACCTTTCTCTCTCTTCCTCCTCTGGAATCCCAATTATGAGTATGTTATTGCTTTTTATCGCATCACTTAGTTCTCTAATTCTCCCCTCATACTCCTGGATTTTTTCTTCTCTCTTTTTCTCACCTTGCTCTTCTTCCATAATTTTATCATCTAATTCACCTCTTCTCTCCTCTGTGTCTTCAATCCGAGTTGTGGTCACCTCCATTTTATTTTGCAGCTCATTTATAGCATTTTTTAGCTCCTTGTGACTGTTTCTTAGTCCTTTGATCTCTGTAGCAAGAGATTCTCTGCTGTCCTCTACTTTTTTCAAGCCCAGCATTTAATTTTATGACTATTATTTTAAATCATCTTTCTGTTATATTAGTTAAATCGTTTTGATCAGTTTGTTAGCTGTTGCTACTTCCTGGAGTTTCTTTTGAAGATAATTCTCCTGTTTCATCATTTTGGGTAGTCCCTGGGGTGGCACGGAACTGCAGGGCTCTTCCTCTGTGCTGTCTGGACTTACTTGCATTGCTGGGTGGCACCGCAGTCAGACCTGTTGTCTGCCCCTAGCCCACCGCTTGGGCCACAGTCAGACTGGTGTGTACCTTATCTTCCCCTCTTCCAGAGGCAGGACTCACTGTGAAGTGGTGTGGCCCCTGTCTGGGCTACTTGCACACTGCCAGGCTTGTGGTGCTGCTTTTATGGGATCTGGGGTATTAGCCGGGTGGATCCACAAGGTGCACAGGGGCAGGGGGGCAGGCTCAGCTCCCTTTGCCTTCGGTGGGGCACCATGGCACTGGGAGGGAGGCAGACCCTCAGAGGTATGGATCCACAGACGCACAGCATTGGGCATTTGCGTGGTGCAAGCAAGTTCGGTGATGGGAATTGATTCCCTTTGGGATTTTGGCTGGGGGATGGGTGAGGGTGATGGCGCTTCCCAGCGCCTCTATTCCACACCAAGCTGAGCTCTGTCCTTCCGGGCTCAACCACTCTCCCTCCTGTTGTCCTCTAGCCCTCCTACTCTCTGAGCAGAGCTGTTGACTTATAACATTCCAGATGTTAAGTTTCGCTGGTTGTCAGAACACACTCCGTCTGGCCCCTCCGCTTTTGCCAGCCAGACTTGGGGGCTCTGCCTTGCATGGCGGGCTGCCCTTCCACTGCCCCGGCTCCCTCCCGCCAATCCGTGTAGCGTGCACCGCCTCTCTGACCTTCCTACTCTTCCGTGTGCCTCTCGTCTATGCTTGGCTCTGGAGAATTCATTCTGCTAGTCATCTCACAGTTTTCTGGGTTATATAGGCAGATGTGGGCGGAATCTAAGTGATCACCAGGACACAGTGAGCCCAGCGTCCTATGCCACCATCTTCCCCCAAAACTTTTTTCAGGAATCTCCATGTACTCTTTAATTTCTTCTTTGATTTATTGGTTGACCCATTGACTGTTTAGTAGCATGTTATTTAATCTTCATGTATTTGTGCTATTTACTCATTTTTCTTCACTTATGTTTATCTTGATTACTGAATAAAGTATAGTATTGTTGAATCATTATTTTGTACACCTGGAACAAATATAACACCGTATGTTAATTATGCTTGAAGTTTACAAAAAGAATCATATTATGTAAGTAAAAGAATCTCTTAGGAAAGTAAAGGAAATTGAAATTCTGTATGAATTTATAAAAAGTTGAAATATTGAATTAGCAATAAAAAATATAACACAGAAAAGATAGCCCCGGATCATTTCATCAATGAAGTATACCAAAAATTTAAACAAAAATTAATTCAAATTCTTTACAAACTTATCTAAAAATTAGAAGATGTGAGAACATGTCTCTTCTAATCTCTCAAGACAAGTGTTACCCTGATTTCAAGATCAATAAGATATCAGAGGAAAACAAAATTACTGTTTAGTAACACTTGACTATGACACATAATGAATATGGACAAAAAAGTCCTTAACAAATACCAACCAAGTGAATCCAAAAACCTAATAAAATATTGTACAGCACGACCAAGTGAAAATCATTCTGGAGATTCAAAATGGGTTAACATCCTCCAATCTAATTAACGTGTTACATTATGTTAGATGGAATATAATAATGAACTTCAAAGAGCATAATCATCTCACTAGATTTAAAAAATTGCATTTTAAGAGACTCTTAAAAACTGAGAATAAACTGAGGGTTGATGGGGATGGGAGGGATGGGAGGGTGGGTGATAGGCATTGAGGAGAGCAACTGTTGGGATGAGCACTGGGTATTGTATGGAAACCAGTTTGACAATAAATATATAAAAAATGAAAAGAAATAAAAAAAGAAATTCAATACCCTTTCATGATAAAAACACTCAAGAAAGAAGGAATATCATGGAACTTCTTAAACCTCTTAGAGGGCATGTACAGAACAAAAAACAAACAAAAGTATAGCTAACATTATGCTTATTGGCAAAAGACTGAAAGCTTTCTTAATATCAGCAACAAAATAAGGTGTTTGTTCTTACCACTTTTTTCAACATTGTACTGGAAATTTTCATCAGGAAAATTAGGCAAGAATATGAGATAAAGGCATTAGTATTGGGGAAAAAAAAGAAGCAAAACTATCTTTATTTATAGATTGAAGCCACTCCTTTCCTCCAGGTCTCAGAATTCTGATACTTAAAAAGGAGTTGGCTACATTTTCTCTTAGTTCAACTGGATTATGACAAGAGGGTAGATGCTAATTAATGAAGAAGTGGAGTAAGATTGGGGAGGGAAGCTTGGGTGAATATGCAGTGGCAAAAAGGGGAGTGGTAAATTGGAGGCACAGACAGAAGACCTATATGACTTTGGAGCTAAAAGCAAGGGTAAGAAGGAGGTCATGAGCTTGGAGAAATAAGAAGGAAAAAGGTGTTTCAGGGATTTGTAAGCCATGTTGAGACTATTTTAGAATTTATCCTAAATGTAAGATATAGGGTGATTTTAAGTGATAAAACATTTTTTTGTCTGTTTCCAGATATTTGCTTAATTATTTTTCTTCCACCCATGGAATACAACTATCATGAAGTCAGAGATATTGTATTATTGGCTTTTATTTCCTCAGTAGTTAGGTGCCTGTCATATGGTATCTATTTTATAAATATTATAAATGGATAAAGAATTATATGTGGAGGTGACATGATTTTATTTGTATTTAAGAATATTGTTCTTTTTTAAAGAATGGGTTGATATGCAAAGAGAACACAAGACAAGATTTTAGGAGACAAGTTTTGAGGCTGTTGCAAGATTGCAAGTAGTCCAAGTGAGAAAAATGTTTTATTGTATTGTAAATTTTTAGTGTTTATCTATTTTTGAGAGAGAGAGAGAGAGACAGAGAGAGAGCAAGCATGAGTGGGGGAAGGGCAAAGAGAGAGGGAGACACAGAATCCAAAGCAGGCTCCAAGCTCCAGGCTCTGAGCTATCAGCACAGAGCCTGACACAGGGCTCAAACCCATGAGCTGTGAGATCATGACCTGAGCCAAAGTCAGATGCTTTACCAACTGAGCCACCCAGGAGCCTCTGTATTGTAAAAATTTTAAGACTTAATATTTTCTTTTTGCCTCAAAATCTCTATAACAGGCTGAAAACACCCAAACCTGGTATGGTAAGGCTGGTCCCTGCCACAAGTTCAACTTCTTTACCTCCATTCTGTCCTAGTGACATTCAAAGGCACCTATGAAATTACCTCATGCCTTTTGCTTGTGTATTCCACACTGACCCCTCAATAAAGGCTCTTTCCCATAAATCCTCATTCTTTCTTGGCTCCCCACCTGCTTGTTTGAGCTCTTTCCCGTGATACTCCTATTATATGACACCCTGTATGGCATGCCATGCCTCTTTATAAAATGAGTATAATAAATCCCTTAATTTCATATACTTCTTTGAGTATAGTTTCTGTGACTGTGTTGGAATAATCCTGAAAGACCCCACAGGGGTCTTTCCCCTCCATTAACAACATATTTATACTCCTGTCTTACTAGATGTGTCAAGAAGAGCCCTTTTTAGGGATACCTGGATGGCTCAATTGGTTGAACATCAGACTCTTGATTTTGGCTCAGGTCATGCATGATCCCAGGGTCATGGCATCAAACCCTACATTGGGCTCTGAGATGAGTGTGGAGCTTGCTTGGGATTCTCTCCCTCTTTCTTTGTCTCTCTCCCACTTGCATTCTCTCTTTAAAAAAAGAAGAGGCCTTTTTGGAAAAGTTTAACCTGCATTTTCCCCAAATTTTACGGGGACAAAAGACATGTATAATCTCAAGTTTGTAGTTTCCTTATGTTAGTTTCTTGTGGCCACTGCAACAAATTATCACAAACTTGGTGGCTTAAAACAACAGAAATTCATTTTCGTAGAGTTCTAATGGCTCAAACTCCAAAATCACTAATTACTGGTCTGAAATCAAATTGTCATCAACGTTACACCCTCTCCATAGGCTGTATAAATCTATCCCTTGCCTTTTTCAGCTTCTGATGGACATTGGAATTTTTGGCTTGTGGCTGCATCACTCCCATTATTACGGCCAAGTATCTTCAAATTGCTTTCTGCTCTGATTTCGGAAAGCCTTTTCTTGTGTGTGTGTATGTGTGTGTGTATGTGCATGAAATCTTCCCTGCTTCTCTCTTATGAGGATACTTATGATTTCATTTACAGATTACTGAGAGAATTAAGAATAATTTTCTCATCTCCAGATTACATCTGAAAAGACTTTTCCATGTGATAAAATATTGATAAGTTCCAGAGATTAGGGCCTGATAGCTCTAGGGTGCACATTTCAGCCTGACACATTTATATGAACATCTATTTTATTAGCCATTCAGTGAAGGGCAGGTCACCCACACAACCTTATTTGATAGGTTTATGGAACAATAAAAGGATTGGGTAGTGATATGAATGCCTGCCTGGCATTTTACCCTTTCAAAGACACCTTTGCCAGTTTAGCAACATGTATGGATATCAGGTGTACTCTAAGAGTTCTAGGTAGTGGAATGAGAAATGGTCAATGGTTGTGTTGGGCGTGGGTGAAACACAAAATATAAAAGAGCAGTTGTCAGGTAAATAACCCAGGAATTGACTTGAGAGAAATTCTCTTTTTATCAAATATCCTAGACACAATAACCTTGAATAAGGCTCATGCTTGGAATCCAGATATAAAACGTGTATAACTGTCTGGTTCTCAATAAATAGTAGCTGTTATTATTCTATCAGACTATATGAGAATGATATTCTTTGTAGAAAGAATATCCTAATATTTTCTGCTACATGGTGTTTCTGTATCATGCCCTGCTAGATAATCTAACAAAATGGCTGGGGAATGGACTAAACTGATATATTTCAGATTTATGCAGTAATCATATCATGGACTATTCCGGGATGCACATTGCCACCACCTCCCACCGGTGGTTCCACTCAACTACACTACAGCTCTTTTCCAAGACTGTATCTGATACCATTTCATAAAAATTTCCAGCTTCTAAATACTGTGCTCTAACTGCAGAGAAGCAAATTTAACATTAGATATTGCATTTCATTTAATAATTGGGGGTTTGGGAAATAATGCACAATCAAGATATAATTTAGGCCTCCAAACTGGTTGGAGGGAAAGGTTAAATGATGTAGAAAAACAAAAGATAATTTGCTGGGTTTTTTTTTTAGGATGAATTAAGTGATTTAGTATTTTGAGGGAATAAGGCAAAGGCTTTCTCTTGGTTCAGATGGTGGTAAATACAAATGTGATCATTTACAATTCCTCAGTGAGTTGTTAATTATTCTTTCTTTAGTGCTTACCAACCACTGATTATAGCTTTAATATTAAAACTAACCTATTTTTTTCCAAAACAGAAACACTTGTAGTTAAGAGAATTCACATGGAAGCCTTTTGGAGTTAACTCCTGTGATGGTGGCAATTTATACTTATGATCCTAGTGCATATTAACTATGCCAAGCTTCTGTAAAGACAGGGGTAAAGGCGGTGGTTGTTCTATTATAAATCCATCTCTGAAACCTCAGCCACCCCTACTATTTTGTGTATTGTTTGAAACCTTCTAGTCTATGTTTGGGATGCCTCTCTACACCCACTTCATTTCACAGAGAGCTTAGATGGCTTAGAACAAATGGCCTAAGATAAACAAATAAGAAAAGTGCAAATGATAGCTATAACGGGTGCACACATTACAAGGGAGACATGCTCTGCATGCTGTGTGAAATAATACTGTGTTTAATGAGAACAAATGTCACATTGGATTTATAATAGAGGGAAGACTTCTATATGCAATACACACAAGTAGGTAACTTACAGGAAGTAAGAGCTTGCAAAGTAATTTTGGGTTATCTAGTCCAACCTTCTTTTACAGATGTAGAAACTTAGGTCCAAAGACTGAAAACAGCTAACTTAACAACAGTTAAATCTTGAACTTATAACAGAACTCAGGTTATCCTCTTTCCTTCTGAGAGAACCATCTGCTACAGAATACTACCTTCTTTTTACTGTAAGAATTTCTCTGCTTTGGTGGGCAAACAAGCACAGAAATAAAGAGGTGAGACTAACCAATGTCCAGTTAATGGTAAGGAAATGAGATCCTAATTGACTGAAAACAACTGTCTTTTCTCTCTCAATGGTTCACCTGGCCTAAATCAGGAGAAGGTGCTTTCAGCATCTATCTAGAAAATGAAGGCAACTCATTTTCATTGGTATACTAGCATGCATAGATTCAGGAGTTAGTAACAGTATATCCTTTTTAAATTTTTTTTAACGTTTTTTATTTATTTTTGAGACAGAGAGAGACAGAGCATAAACGGGGGAGGGTCATAGAGAGGGAAACACAGAATCTGAAACAGGTTCCAGGCTCCGAGCTGTCAGCACGGAGCCTGACGCAGGGCTCGAACTCACAGACCGGGAGATCATGACCTGAGCCAAAGTCAGCCGCTCAACGGACTGAGCCACCCAGGCACCCCTATCCTTTTTGTAACCATAACAGGTGAGTAGAATAATTATCAGGTTGGTGATTTTCCCTCCTCTATCCATTACATTTCTTCTTTTTTTCTTCCAAGATTTTATTTATTCCAGTTAACATATAGTGTAATACTAGTTTCGGGTGTAGAATTTAGTGATTCAGCACTTACATACAACACCTAGTGCTCATCACAAGTGCCCTCCTTAATCTCCATCAACTCTTTAACCCATTCCCCCACCCACTTCCCTTCTTGTCACTTTCTTTTTGTTCTCTATATTAAGAGTCTTTTTCTTGGTTTGCATCTCTTTTTATCCTTCTCTGCATGTTTATATGATTTCTTCAATTCCACATATGAGTGAAATGATATGGTATTTGTCTTTCTCTGACTGACTTATTTCACTTAGCATAATACTCTCTAGATCTTGCAAATGGTAAGATTTCATTTTTTCGATGGCTGAGTAATATTCCATTATATATATATATATATATATATATATATATATATATATGTATATGTATATATAGGGAGTGTATATATAATATATACACTTCATCTTCTTAATCCATGCATCAGGTGATGGACATTTGGACTCTTTCCATAATATGGCTATTGTTGATAATGCTGTTATAAATTTATTTATTTTTTAGAAAGAGAGAGAGAAAGAGAAAGCATGAGCAGGGAGGGGCAAAGAGAGAGGGAGACACAGAATCCGAAGCAGACTTGAGGCTCCGAGCTGTCAGCACAGAGCTTGACATGGGGCTCAAACCCACAAATCGCAAGATCATGACCTGAGCTGAAGTCAGATGCTTAACCAACTGAGCCACCCAGGCCCCCCGATAATCCTGCTATAAACATCAGGGAGCATGTATCCCTTTGAGTTATTATTATTATTATTGTGACCTTTGGGTAAATACCTAGTAGTGCAATTGCTGGATCATAAGGTAGTTCTATTTTAAACTTTTTGAGAAACCACCATACTGTCTTCCAGAGTGGCTCTACCAGTTTTCATTCCCACCAACAGTGTAAGAGGGTTCCCCTTTCTATGCATCCTCCCAATACGTGTTGTTTCCTGTGTTGTTAATTTTAGCCATTCTGACAAGTGTGAGATTATATCTCATTGTAATTTTGATTTGTATTCCACTGATGGTGAGTAATGTTGAGCATCATTTCATATGACTGTTGGATGTCTTCTTTGGAAAAATGTCTATTCATGTCTTCTGCCCATTTTTTAACTGGATTATTTGGTTTTGGGATGTTAAGTTGTATAAGTTTTTTATATATTATAGGTACTAATAACCCTTTATCAGATATGTAATTCATAAATATTTCTTCCCATTCCATAGGCTGCCTTTTAGTTTTTTTCATTGTTTCCTTTGCTGTGAAGAAACTTTTGTTTTGATTAAGTTCTAATAGTTTCTTGTGGCTTTTGTTTCCCTTGTCTGAAGAGACATATCTAGTAAGAAGTTGATATGTCTGATGCCAAAGAGGTTAATGTTTGTGTTTCCCTTGAGGATATTGATGATTTCAGGTCTCACATTTATGTCTTTCATCCATTTTGAATTCATTTTTGTGTATGGTGTAAAAGAGGTCTAGTTTTATTCTTTTGCATGTTTCTGTGCATATTTCCCAACACCATTTGTTGAAAAGACTGTCTTTTTTATATCAGATATTTTTTCATTATTTGTTGAAGATTACTTGACCATATACTTGTGGGTTTATCTGGGTTTTCTATTCTGTTCCATTGATCTATGTATCTGTTTTTGTGCCAGTACCATACTATCTTGATCACTACAGCTGTGTAATATAACTCAAAGCAAGTAATTGTGATGCTTACAGCTTTACTTTTCTTTTTAAATATTGCTTTGGCTATTAGGCGTCTTTTGTGGTTCCATACAAATTTTAGGATTGTTTGCTCTATTTCTGTGAAAAATGCTACTGGTACTTTGATAGGGATTGCATGAAATGTGTAGATTGCTTTGGGTAGTATGGACATTGGAACAGTATTTGCTCTTTTAATCCATGAGCATGGAATGTCTTTACATTTCTTTGTGTCCTCTTCAATTTCTTTCATCACTGTTTTGTAGTTTTCAGTGGAGATTTTCACTTCCTTTTTAAGGATTATTCCTAGGTACATATGGTTTTTGGTACAATTGTGAATGGGATTGAATCCTTGATTTCTCTTTTTTCTGCTTCATTATTGCTATATAGAAATGTGACAGATTTCTGTACCTTGATTTCATATCCAGTGATTTTACTGAATTTGTGTTAAAGTTCCAGAAATTTTTTGGTGGAATCTTTTGGGTTTTCTATATAGAGTGTCATGTCATCTGAAAATAGTGAAAGTTTGACTTCTTCCTTGCCAATTTGGATGCTTTTTTATAACTTTTTTTGTTTTCTGTGGCTAGGACTTCCAGTACTATGTTAAATAACAGTGTTGAGAGTGGACATCCCAGTTTTGTTTTTGACCATAGAGGAAAAGCTCTGTTTTTCCCCATTGAGGATATTAGCTGTGGGTTTTTTTGGTATATGGCCTTCATTATGTTGAGGTATATTTCCTCTAAACTTACTCTATTGAGGGTTTTTTATCATGAATGGATGTTGTATTTTGTCAAAATTTTTTCTGCATCTATTTAAATGGTCATATGGTTCTTATCCTTTCTTTGATTAATGTGGTGTATCACACTGATTGACTTGTGAATACTGAACCACCCTTGCAACCAGGGAATGAATCCCACTCGATCATGGTGAATGATTCTTTTCATGTACTGCTGTATTCTATTTGCTAGTATTTTATTGAGAATATTTGCATCCATGTTCATCAAAAATAGTGGCCTGTAGTTCTCTTTTTTAGTGGAGTCCTTGTCTAGTTTTTCTATCAAGGTAATGCTGGCCCCATAAATGAATTTTGATGTTTTCCTTCCTTTTGTATTTTGTGACATAGTTTGAGAAAAAGAGGTAACTCTTCTTTAAATGTTTGGTAAAGTTCACCTGTGAAACCATGTGGCCCTGGAGTTTAGTTCATTGGGAAGTTTGATTACCGATTCAATTCTTTGCTTGTTATTCTAAGTTTTCTATTTCTTCCAGCTTCTTTTTTTGTAATTTTTATGTTACTAGGAATTTATCCATTTCTCCTAGATTGTTCAATTTATTGGCATGTACTTTTTCATAATATTCTCCTATAATTGCTTATATTGCTGTGATGTTGTTTATTATTTCTCCTTTCTCATTTTTAATATTATTTGTTTGGCTCTTTTTTCTTTTTGATAAGTCTGGCTAGAGGTTTACCAATTTTATTAATTTTTTCAAAGAAACAGCTCCTGATTTCATTGATGTGTTCTATTGGTTTTTATTGGTTCTATTGGTTTATAGGTTCTATATCACTTATTTTGGCTGTAATCTTTATTTCCTTCCTTCAGCTGGCTTTAGACTTCATATGTTGTCCTTCCCCTAGCCTGTTTAGGTGCAAAGTTAGGTTGTTTATTTGGGATTTTTCTTGCTTCATGATGTAGGCCTGTATCCTTTCTTGTTAGGACTGCTTTTGCTGAATCCCAAAAGTTTTGGACCATCATGTTTTTAATTTTCTTTTGTTTCCATGTGTTTTTAATTTATTCTTGGATTTCCTGGTTGAATCATTCATTGTTTAATAGCGTGTTATGTGGCCTCCATGTATTTGTGGACTTTCCAAATTTTTTCTCATGATTGACTTCTAGTTTCATAGGGTTGTGATCAGAAAAGGTGCATGGTGTTCTATCAATATTTTTGTATTTGCTGAGGCCTGTTTTGTGACTCATTAATTTTGCTATGACTTGGATTCTTTTTCTTGGAAATAGGAAATGACAAATTATAATAAGGCCTTATGAAGTAATGTATCTAAAAATGCTCTGAATATTTCCTGGCACATCATAACTTCTCAAAACTGTTTATATTTTGCCCCTGGAAAGATGCTATATCAGCTAGGTTAGGATAGGCTATGCAGTAGTAACAAATTCTGAAATGTTGGTGGCTTAAGCTAATAAGAATTAATATGAATCAGGCAACCCTCCTGAAACTTTTGCTTAAGCCCCCTAAAACTATCCTCCAATATTATAGCTGCATGGAAAAAAAAAGGAGAACTAATTTGAGATATCTCTAATAATCAAGACAACATACCATTTATGAGAAAATCATATTGTTCCAACTTAAAAAAGGTTGGAAAATGTAGAGGAACTATAAAAAGTATTTTCCACAGGGGCAGTACGTACATGTTTTTAAATCAGACTTGACTATGAACTCTCATGATGCTATTTAATGCTCATAGTTTTTTGATAGCTTCTGCCTATAGCTCTCTATAATGTGATAAATGGCCGTACCATCTGCCTACTTCTAAAAGCCAGAATTTATGTCATCCTTGATTCTTCTCCTACCCTTTCACTCCATGTCCAATGTACCAGTCAATCCTGTTGCTTATATTTCCAAAATGTAGTTCAGAAATATGTCTCTTCATTTTTATTACCATATTCCTATAGCAAGCTATCATAATCTCTCACGTGTACTACTGTAATGGACTCCTAAATGTTCTTGCTAATTTCATTCTGCAATCCATTATCAAAATGGCATAAAAAGTTATCTTTTTGATTACCATATAATTGTAGCATATCTAGAAATCTGGGATTGTGATACTTCCAGCTTTGCTCTTCTTTCTCAAGATTGCTTTAGTTATTCAGGACCTTTGTGATTCCATATAAATCTTAGTATTTTTTTTGGTAAGTATGTGAAAATCGTTGGTATTTTGAAAGGGATTACATTAAATCTATTTATTGCTTTGGGTAGTGTGAACAATTTAACAACATTGGTTCTTCCAATCCATGAGGATGGAATATCTTTCCATTTGTCCATGTCATCTTCAATTTTTTTTTATTTTTTATTATATGAAATTTATTGTCAAATTGGTTTCCATACAACACCCAGTGCTCATCCCAAAAGGTGCCCTCCTCAATAACTATCACCCAACCTCTCCTCCCTCCCACCCCCCATCAACCCTCAGTTCGTTCTCAGTTTTTAACAGTCTCTTATGCTTTGGCTCTCTCCCACTCTAACCGCTTTTTTTTTTTCTTTTTTTTTTTTTTCTTTTTTCCTCCCCCTCCCCCATGGGTTCCTGTTAAGTTTCTCAGGATCCACATAAGAGTGAAACCATATGGTATCCGTCTTTCTCTGTATGGCTTATTTCACTTAGCATCACACTCTCCAGTTCCATCCACGTTGCTACAAAAGGCCATATTTCATTTTTTCTCATTGCCACGTAGTATTCCATTGTGTATATAAACCACAATTTCTTTATCCATTCATCAATTGATGGACATTTAGGCTCCCTCCATAATTTGGCTATTGTTGAGAGTGCTGCTATGAACATTGGGGTACAAGTGCCCCTATATATCAGTCCTCCTGTATCCCTTGGATAAATTCCTAGCAGTGCTATTGCTGGGTCATAGGGTAGGTCTATTTTTAATTTTCTGAGGAACCTCCACACTGCTTTCCAGAGCGGCTGCACCAGTTTGCATTCCCACCAACAGTGCAAGAGGGTTCCCGTTTCTCCACATCCTCGCCAGCATCTATAGTCTCCTGATTTGTTCATTTTGGTCACTCTGACTGGCGTGAGGTGATACCTGAGTGTGGTTTTGATTTGTATTTCCCTGATAAGGAGCGACGTAGAACATCTTTTCATGTGCCTGTTGGCCATCCGGATGTCTTCTTTAGAGAAGTGTCTATTCATGTTTTCTGCCCATTTCTTCACTGGGTTATTTGTTTTTCGGGTGTGGAGTTTGGTGAGCTCTTTATAGATTTTGGATACTAGCCCTTTGTCCGATATGTCATTTGCAAATATCTTTTCCCATTCCGTTGGTTGCCTTTTAGTTTTGTTGGTTGTTTCCTTTGCTGTGCAGAAGCTTTTTATGTTCATAAGGTCCCAGTAATTCACTTTTGCTTTTAATTCCCTTGCCTTTGGGGATGTGTCGAGTAAGAGATTGCTACGGCTGAGGTCAGAGAGGTCTTTTCCTGCTTTCTCCTCTAAGGTTTTGATGGTTTCCTGTCTCACATTCAGGTCCTTTATCCATTTTGAGTTTATTTTTGTGAATGGTGTGAGAAAGTGGTCTAGTTTCAACCTTCTGCATGTTGCTGTCCAGTTCTCCCAGCACCATTTGTTAAAGAGGCTGTCTTTTTTCCATTGGATGTTCTTTCCTGCTTTGTCAAAGATGAGTTGGCCATACGTTTGTGGGTCTAGTTCTGGGGTTTCTATTCTATTCCATTGGTCTATGTGTCTGTTTTTGTGCCAATACCATGCTGTCTTGATGATGACAGCTTTGTAGTAGAGGCTAAAGTCTGGGATTGTGATGCCTCCTGCTTTGGTCTTCTTCTTCAAAATTCCTTTGGCTATTCGGGGCCTTTTGTGGTTCCATATGAATTTTAGGATTGCTTGTTCTAGTTTCGAGAAGAATGCTGGTGCAATTTTGATTGGGATTGCATTGAATGTGTAGATAGCTTTGGGTAGTATTGACATTTTGACAATATTTATTTTTCCAATCCATGAGCAGGGAATGTCTTTCCATTTCTTTAAATCTTCTTCAATTACCTTCATAAGCTTTCTATAGTTTTCAGCATACAGATCCTTTACATCTTTGGTTAGATTTATTCCTAGGTATTTTATGCTTCTTGGTGCAGTTGTGAATGGGATCAGTTTCTTTATTTGTCTTTCCGTTGCTTCATTGTTAGTGTATAAGAATGCAACTGATTTCTGTACATTGATTTTGTATCCTGCAACTTTGCTGAATTCATGTATCAATTCTAGCAGAGTTTTGGTGGAGTCTATCGGATTTTCCATGTATAATATCATGTCATCTGCAAAAAGCGAAAGTTTGATTTCATCTTTGCCAATTTTGATACCTTTGATTTCCTTTTGTTGCCTGCTTGCTGATGCTAGAACTTCCAGCACTATGTTAAACAACAGCGGTGAGAGTGGGCATCCCTGTCGTGTTCCTGATCTCAGGGAAAATGCTCTCAGTTTTTCCCCGTTGAGGATGATGTTAGCTGTGGGCTTTTCATAAATGGCTTTTATGATCTTTAAGTATGTTCCTTCTATCCCGACTTTCTCAAGGGTTTTTATTAAGAAAGGGTGCTGGATTTTGTCAAAGGCCTTTTCTGCATTGATTGACAGGATCATATGGTTCTTCTCTTTTTTTTTTGTTAATGTGATGTATCACGTTGATTGATTTGCGAATGTTGAACCAGCCCTGCATCCCAGGAATGAATCCCACTTGATCATGGTGAATAATTCTTTTTATATGCCGTTGAATTCGATTTGCTAGTATCTTATTGAGAATTTTTGCATCCATATTCATCAGGGATATTGGCCGGTAGTTCTCTTTTTTTACTGGGTCTCTGTCTGGTTTAGGAATCAAAGTAATACTGGCTTCATACAATGAGTCTGGAAGTTTTCCTTCCCTTTCTATTTCTTGGAATAACTTGAGAAGGATAGGTATTATCTCGCTTTAATCGTCTGGTAGAACTCCCCTGGGAAGCCATCTGGTCCTGGACTCTTATTTGTTGGGAGATTTTTGATAACCGATTCAATTTCTTCGCTGGTTATGGGTCTGTTCAAGCTTTCTCTTTCCTCCTGATTGAGTTTTGGAAGAGTGTGGGTGTTTAGGAATTTGTCCATTTCTTCCAGGTTGTCCAGTTTGTTGGCATGTAATTTTTCATAGTATTCCCTGATAATTGTTTGTATCTCTGAGAGATTGGTTGTGATTATTCCATTTTCATTCATGATTTTATCTATTTGGGTCATCTCCCTTTTCTTTTTGAGAAGCCTGGCTAGAGGTTTGTCAATTTTGTTTATTTTTTCAAAAAACCAACTCTTGGTTTCGTTGTTCTGCTCTACAGTTTTTTTAGACTCTATATTGTTTATTTCTGCTCTGATCTTTATTATTTCTCTTCTTCTGCTGGGTTTGGGGTGTCTTTGCTGTTCTGCTTCTATTTCCTTTAGGTGTGCTGTTAGATTTTGTATTTGGGATTTTTCCTCTTTCTTGAGATAGGCCTGGATTGCAATGTATTTTCCTCTCAGGACTGCTTTCGCTGTGTCCCAAAGCGTCTGGATTGTTGTATTTTCATTTTCGTTTGTTTCCATATATTTTTTAATTTCTTCTCTAATTGCCTGGTTGACCCACTCATTCTTTAGTAGGGTGTTCTTTAACCTCCATGCTTTTGGAGGTTTTCCAGACTTTTTTCTGTGGTTGATTTCAAGCTTCATAGCATTGTGGTCTGAAAGTATGCATGGTATAATTTCAATTCTGGTAAACTTATGAAGGGCTGTTTTGTGACCCAGTATATGATCTATCTTGGAGAATGTTCCATGTGCACTCGAGAAGAAAGTATATTCTGTTGCTTTGGGATGCAGAGTTCTAAATATATCTGTCAAGTCCATCTGATCCAATGTCTCATTCAGGGCCCTTGTTTCTTTATGGACCCTGTGTCTAGATGATCTATCCATTTCTGTAAGTGGGGAGTTAAAGTCCCCTGCAATTACCACATCCTTATCAATAAGGTTGCTTATGTTTATGAGTAGTTGTTCTATATATTTGGGGGCTCCGGTATTCGGCGCATAGACATTTATAATTGTTAGCTCTTCCTGATGAATAGAGCCTGTAACTATTATATAATGTCCTTCTTCATCTCTTGTTACAGCCTTTAATTTAAAGTCTAGTTTGTCTGATATAAGTATGGCTACTCCAGCTTTCTCTTGGCTTCCACTAGCATGATAAATAGTTCTCCATCCCCTCACTCTCAATCTATAGGTGTCCTCAGGTCTAAAATGAGTCTCTTGTAGACAGCAAATAGATGGGTCTTGTTTTTTTATCCATTCTGATACCCTATGTCTTTTGGTTGGCGCATTTAATCCATTTACATTCAGTGTTATTATAGAAAGATATGGGTTTAGAGTCATTGTGATGTCTGTATGTTTTATGCTTGTAGTGTTGTCTCTGGTACTTTGTCTCACAGGGTCCCCCTTAGGATCTCTTGTAGGGCTGGTTTAGTGGTGACAAATTCCTTCAGTTTTTGTTTGGGAAGACCTTTATCTCTCCTTCTATTCTAAATGACAGACTTGCTGGATAAAGGATTCTCGGCTGCATATTTTTTCTGTCTAGCACACTGAAAATCTCGTGCCAATTCTTTCTGGCCTGCCAAGTTTCAAAAGAGAGATCAGTCACGAGTCTTATAGGTCTCCCTTTATATGTGAGGGCACGTTTACCCCTTGCTGCTTTCAGAATTTTCTCTTTATCCTTGTATTTTGCCAGTTCCACTATGATATTTCGTGCAGAAGTTTGATTCAAGGTACGTCTGAAGGGAGTTCTCTGTGCCTCTTGGATTTCAATGCCTTTTTCCTTCCCCAGTTCAGGGAAGTTCTCAGCTATTATTTCTTCAAGTACCCCTTCAGCACCTTTCCCTCTCTCTTCCTCCTCTGGGATACCAATATGCGTATATTATTTCTTTTTAGTGTATCACTTAGTTATCTAATTTTCCCTTCATACTCCTGGATTTTTTTATCTTTTTCTCAGCTTCCTCTTTTTCCATAACTTTATCTTCTAGTTCACCTATTGTCTCCTCTGCCTCTTCAATCCGAGCTGTGGTGGTTTCCATTTTGTTTTGCATTTCATTTAAAGCGTTTTTCAGCTCCTCGTGATTGTTCCTTAGTCCCTTGATCTCTGTAGCAAGAGATTCTCTGCTGTCCTCTATACTGTTTTCAAGCCCAGCGATTAATTTTATGACTATTATTCTAAATTCACTTTCTGTTATATTATTTAAATCCTTTTTGATCAGCTCATTAGCTGTTGTTATTTCCTGGAGATTCTTCTGAGGGGAATTCTTCTGCTTGGTCATTTTGGATAGTCCCTGGCGTGGTGAGGACCTGCAGGGCACTTCCCCTGTGCTGTGGTGTATAACTGGAGTTGGTGGGCGGAGTCGCAGTCAGACCTGATGTCTGCCCCCAGCCCACCGCTGGGGCCACAGTGAGACTGGTGTGTGCCTTCTCTTCCCCTCTCCTAGGGGCGGGATTCACTGTGGGGTGGCGTGGCCCGTCTGGGCTACTTGCACACTGCCAGGCTTGTGATGCTGGAGATCTGGCGTATTAGCTGGGGTGGGTAGGCAAGGTGCACAGTGGCAGGAGGGGCAGGCCTAGCTCGCTTCTCCTTAGGTGATCCACTTCAGGAGGGGCCCTGTGGCAGCGGGAGGGAGTCAGATCCGCTGCCGGAGGTTTGGCTCCTCCGCAGAAGCACAGAGTTGGGTGTTTGCGCGGAGCAAGCAAGTTCCCTGGCAGGAACTGGTTCCCTTTAGGATTGGCTGGGGGATGGGCGTGGAAGATGGCGCTGGCGAGCGCCTTTGTTTCCCACCAAACTGAGCTCTGTCGTCCGGGGGCTCAGCAGCTCTCCCTCCCTTTGTCCTCCAGCCTTCCCGCTTTCCGAGCAGAGCTGTTAACTTATGACCTCCCAGACGCTAAGTCGCGCTTGCTGTTGGAACACAGTCCATCAGGCCCCTCCGCTTTTGCCCGCCAGACTCGGGGGCTCTGCTTGGCCGGCAAGCCGCCCCTCCTCCCCGGCTCCCTCCCGCCAGTCCATTGAGTGCGCACTGCCTTGCCGCCCTTCCTACCCTCTTCCGTGGGCCACTCGTCTGCCCTTGGCTCCGGCGACTCCGTTCTGCTAATCCTCTGGCGGTTTTCTGGGTTATTTAGGCAGGTGTAGGTGGAATCTAAGTGATCAGCAGGACGCGCGGTGAGCCCAGCGTCCTCCTACGCCGCCATCTTCCCTCCCCCCCCCTTCAATTTCTTTAATAAACATTGTACAGTTTTTGGAGTACAGGTCTTTCACCCCATTGGTTAAGTTTATACCTAGCTATTCCGTTCTTTTTGATGCAATTATGTATGGGATTGTTTTCTTAATTTCTCTTTCTTCTAGTTCATTATTACTGTATGGAAATGCAACAGAATTCTGTATATTAATTTTGTATCCTGTGACTGTACTGAATTAATTTGTCAATACTGGTAGTTTTTTGGTGGGATCTTTTGGATTTTCTATATACAGTATCATGTCATCTGCAAATACTGAAATTTTGACTTCTTCCCTTCTGATTTGGATGGCTGTTATTTCTTTTTTGGTGCGTGATTGCTCTGGCTAGGACTTTCAGTACTATGTTGAGTAAAAGTGGTGACAGTGAACATCCTTGCCTTGTTCCTGATCTTAGAGGAAAAGGTTTCAGTTTTTCATTATTGAGTATGATGCTAACTGTGGGTTTTTTCAGGCCTTTATTATGTTGTGGTATATTTTTCCTAAACGTATTTTTTTTATGTTTATTTATTTTTGAGAGGGGGGGGAGAGAGAGAGAGAGAGAGAGAGAATGAGCACAAGGCAGGGACAGTGAGGGAGACAGAGGATCTTGAAATGGTCTCTGCTGACAGCACAGCCTGTGTGTGGGGCTTGAACTCAGGAACCCTGAAATCATGACCTGAGTCAAAGTTGGACGCTTAAGCCACTGAGCCACCCAGGCAACCCTTCCTAAACCTATTTTGTTGAGAGTTTTTTAAAAAATCATTAATTGATTCTATACTTGGTCAAACACTTTTTCTGCATCTATTGAGATCTCCATATGGTTTTTATCCTTTTGTTGATGTAATCGATTGATTTGCAAATATTGAACGACACTTTTATTCTTGCAATAATCCTACTTGATTGTGGTGAATGACTTTTTAAAGTTTATTATTGAATTCAGTGTTCTAATATTGTTTTGGATTTTTGCATCTATGTTCATCAGAGATATTCACCTGTACTCTTTTTTTTGTGTTGTCATTATCTGGTTTTGATATCAGAGTAATGCTGGCCTCATAAAATGAACTTGGTAACTTTCCTTTCTCTTCTTTTTTTGTTTGGAATAGAAAAAGAATAATAAGTATTAACTTTTTTAATTGTTTGGTAGAATTGGCTGTCTGATGCTGGACTTTTATTGGGAGTATTTTGATTACTGATTCAATTTCATTGCTGGTAATAGGTCTGTTCAAATTTTCTATTTCTTCCTACTTCAGTCTTGGTAAGTTATAACTTTGTAGGAATTTGTGCACTTCTTGTAGGATGTCCAATTAGTTGGCATGTAATTTTTCATAATATTCTTTACAATTGTTTTTATTTCTGGTGGTGGAGTTTGTTACTTCTCTCTTATTTGTGATTTTGTTTATTTGACTATTCTTTCTTTTTTTTCTTTTTGATGAGTCTGGTTAGAGGGTTATAAATTTTATTGCTTTATTTCAAAGAACCAGCCTCTAGTTTTATTGATCTTTTTTTGTTTGTTTGTTTTTTAGTTTCTATAACATTTATTTCTGCTCTAATATTTATTATTTCCTTTCTTCTGGTGGTTTCAGGTTTTGTTTGTTCATATGTTTTGGCTCCTCATTTCCATTAATTTGTCTTTCAGGTCATTAATTCATTCCTCTGCATCTGGTAGCCTGCTACTTATTTTATCATATGTGTTTTTCAATTTCTTTTATTCTGTGCTTTATCTCTGATTTTTTAAATATTTTGTTAAAGGTCTCACTGATGTCCTCAACTCTTTTTTTTCCTCCATTCTTTTCTCACGTCCAGTGAGTATCTTTATGGTCATTATTTTAATTCTTTATCTGGCATATTACTTATATTTGTTTTGCTTAGATCTCTTACCGTGGTTTTCTCCTGCTCTTTCATTTGGGACATATCCCACTGTCTCCTCATTTTGTCTAACTCTTTGTGTCTGTTTCTCTGTGCTATGAAAGTCAGATAAGTCTCCTGCACTAGAGAGCAATGGCCTTATGAAGAAAAGATCCTATAGTTCCCTGTAGTACAGTGTCCCCCTTCCCCGGGGCCTGGTCTTTTAGGGAGTGTCCCCATGTGTGTTGCATGTGCTCTGCTGTTGTGTTCTGGCCACTTTTTCCTTTAGTCCAGTCATCTGCTATGGCTCTCTTTGCTTGTTATGGGCAGTGTTTAGTCTGCAGCAGAGGTTGGAAGCATTTTAACTTGTTTTGCACTGGTCTGCTTGTAAAATGAGATCTGCCGCCACCACCACTACCACTGGAACTGAGGCCCAGCAAAATGTGTGGGTTGGGAGATATGGTGTTGGTGGGGGTTTGTTCTGGTCTACTGGGAAAGGGGCCTGCAGCCCTAGAACTGAAGCAAATCTGAGTGGAATGGTCATATCCACCAAAGTATTGTACACAACTTAGGTAGTGACTGTCAGCACTACTCTGGCTCCCACAGGTGGGCATGTGTTTATGCTGAAGGCAGAGGAGGAAAATGGTACCTCTCAATTCCTTTGTTCATGAAGTGATCTCCCTATTATCCCTGACACTGTGGGACACACTCTGAAATGAGTAAATAACTCTTGCTGTCATATTTCCCAGGTGTTTTTCAAACTACTGGTTCCATGCTGTTATATGCATGGACTGTTCATCATATTGTCTCTGTAAGGGCAAGGACTCAGCTTCCTAACACCCTCTGGACTCTTCCAGAGCTAAGCTTGCTGATTTTTAAAATTCCAGGATTTATGTCTGGCTGGTTTCTAGAACTTATGAAATTTTGCCCCTCTCACTTTCCAAGCCAAATACTATAGAGACTATCTTCCCTGTGTGGGCTCTTTGATATGATAGTCTTTTTCTCCCCCTTCTCCATGACCTCTGCTCCCTCCTGACTGCACAGAACCATGGTTTATTTTGCTCCCAAACTCCACCTCCACTTTTTCTACCTTCTTTAATGTGCTTTCTTCTCTACCTTTAGTTGTGAATTTTTTCTTCCAGTGTTTGGGTCATTTTCTGACCCAAACAAATTATTTACACTAATGTGAGCGTTACCTAGTTGTATCAATGGGATGAGGCATGCTTAGGGTCCTCCTATCCACCATCTTCCCAGCCTCCCATATTTTATTTTTTTTCTCTTGCAGCATAATTTACAATAGCCAAGATATGGAAGCCACACAAGTGTCCATCACTAGATGAACGAATAAGGAATATGTGATATACATTCTGAACTATTACTCAGCCATAAAATAGAATGAAATCTTGCCATTTGCAGCAAAATGGATGCACCTAAAGCGTATTATGCTAAGTGAAATAAGTCAGAGAAAGAGAAACACTGTATCATTTCACTCATATGTAGAATTTAAAAAACAAAACAAACAAGATACAGAGAAAGAGACTCAACTACAGAGAAGAAACTGGTGATTGCTGGAGGGGAGGTGGCTGAAGAAATGGGTGAAATAAATAAACTAGATTGAGACTAAACTTACCTTGATGATCAGTGATAAATTCTAACTTAAAAAAGAATGTGAAAGTTATCTTTTAAATGTAAGTCATGTGAAGTCATTCCTCTGTCTAATACTTTTCAATGGGTTCAAATTACTGGTAGTATCACTAACTGGAAACAAATCAACCTTCTTACCAAAACAGCTATAAAAAACAGAGAAAACTATAAATTCACATTTTTATAAGCATCAGGAGCTGGAAATAAATTAAGACTTTGAAATCCAGGAAGTACCTGTCTTCCTCACCCAGCTTATTCTCAGTAACATGAGTAACAGTAGGACTTATATGGATTTTGTGAAAACTCCTCACACAGATTTCAAAGAAAGGATAATTGGAGACAGGTGAGCTGTATTTCCTTTTTCCTGTGAGATATTTTTAAATTGTAGATACAGACCAGAGGTTGAGAATCCTAGGATTGTTTGGAAGAAAGCTGCCTACTGAGCTTTTAGAATCAATGAACTGAAATTAAATGAGAGGCCTCAAACACATGTCTATTTTTCTCATCAAGATATTCTCTTAATTCTGAAGCTGTTCAGAACAAGAAACAAATAATGAACAATCAATCAAACTGCTAAACAAATGCCTCAGCCTGAAACCTCTGCAAAACATAAGAGAGTTGTCAACAGTCTTGTGGTGTTAAAGAAATAAAGATAAGAAGTCAGGATGTTAGGAGAGGGATGTAACTTGAATGATAACAAATGAAAGTAACTATATTCCAAATAAATAACCACACTTAATAAATTTAGGGGCGCCTGGGTGGCGCAGTCGGTTAAGCGTCTGACTTCAGCCAGGTCACGATCTCGCGGTCCGATCTCGCGGTCCGTGAGTTCGAGCCCCGCGTCAGGCTCTGGGCTGATGGCTCAGAGCCTGGAGCCTGTTTCCGATTCTGTGTCTCCCTCTCTCTCTGCCCCTCCCCCGTTCATGCTCTGTCTCTCTCTGTCCCAAAAATAAATAAACTTTGAAAAAAAAAATTAAAAAAAAATAAATTTAAATACAAAAAATTCTATACCTTTATTGCACTCTACTTAGTAATTTTTTATAGGGATGTGGTACAGTAAATCTGAAACTGCTTAGGATGGAGAAAATGAATAAGTAAATAAATAAATAAACAAATTCTAGCTAATAAGAACAGTGCCTCTTACTGTTAGAAAAATACAAATAAAGAAAAGGTAAGGGCTAGAATCCACCTTGTGATGTTGGATTAAAAACAAAGTTATTCATATGAACTCATTGTTTTTAATATATATACTGATTAATAAACATATAAATACATATAGATATATGTGTATACAGTTTAGTATATATAGAATATTTTATATATATCTACTTCTATATATATTCTGTATCTCTGCACAACGGTTTAAGGCTAATGACAACCTAGTATCAATGAGCACTCCTGGTGTCCATACATTGATTTCTATATACCATTCTCTAATAAAAGGAACTAAGCCTACTAAAACAGATGATTGATTACAGGACCAGGACAGGGAAAAATATAAGCCAAGAATATCTTCTGATGTCTGAAAATAAGGAAGTATTCAAACAGACAAAAAGATGTGGGCATGCTGAAAAGACATGGAAACCAACGTCAGGTGTCTCCCAATGGCTAAGTCTGAACAACAAAATAAATTACATTACCAAAAGATCATAACCAGTAGAATAAAAGAATGTCTATGACCCCATAGTGAAACAACTGAATAGGTAAGAGGAACATTTCTTCCTTATAGTAGAATTCCCTATAATAAATGCAGAAAGAATGACAGAAATAGAAAATCCCCATTAGGCAAACACCACAGTAATTATAGTTGCAGGAAAGAATTGTTAAATGCTGATTAGTGGGCAACACTACGAGAAAGAATATTTGCATAGTCACAAAGTATCTGCTCACAAGTTACATATTAAAAAGAAAAAATCAGTAACTTTATAATGAAATCTTGTAGACACTACATTAACCATAGATCCAAAGTTAACATCACAAGTAATAGAACTTATAGATATTATATATTCTTAAAATAGTATAAAGTGCAAAACATCACTTTTGTGTTCTTACCAAAAATAAATCAGTAAGTAAATAACTCAAGTGTAATTATGAGAAAATATCTGGCAAGTCCAAATTGAGAAACATTCTTTTAAATAATTGACCAGTATTCTTTGAAATAATTCTTTGAAATGATTGACCAGTATTCTTTAAAAGGTGAAAGTCATGATAGTCAAAAAAAAAAAAAAAAAGACAGATAATGTCACAGATTGGAGAAGACTAAGGAAATATGAACGCTAAATACAATGTGGGATCCTAGATCAAATATTGAACAAAAACCAATCAATCAATAAAAGCTATTAGTGTAAAAACTGGAGGAAAGGCAATTTCAGGTCAATAAATTTGTTCAATTTATATAAAATATACTAATTCCTTGTAAACTACAACTTAGAAAAAATAAGAGCGGAAATGGAAAATTTGAATATATCTATACAGGCAATCATAGATTTGATGGTAAGACAAAGCTGTAAAAATAACTGTGCAAGCTGAAACTGTACATATTTATTTTAATAATATGTGGGGAAAATGCAATTATTTGATGATCTTTAAGTTTTAGTCAAAACATTAAAAACTTTCTTTTTAATTTTTTACTTTTTATTTGAGAGAGAAAGAGAAAGAGAGAGAATATATCAAACAGGTCCGCTCAGTGCAGACCCCAACGTGGGGCTCAATCCCACGACCCTGGGATCATGAGCTGAGCCAAAATCAAGAGTAAGACGCTCAACTGACTAAGCCACTCAGGTGCCCCTTAAAAATTTTCTTACTGCCAGTTGTATATGGATAGGGGATTTAATAAACATTTAATAAAACATTTATTTAGCACACTGTAACTTAAAACATTACAGACATTAAGAACTGAAGTGCTTTATGTCTTTGTAAAGAAACACCTTACAAGTAATTGAACAATGCTTATCATCTTCATCTTCTCAATGTATAATTTATGGTACAGAGCAAGAATGTTTTTTTCTATGCCTTGGTATAGTGTCATATTTCTTTCTAAACTGAGATCAGTTTTCAACAATTTATCCTTTGTACTTTGTCATGAAACATCTGCAAAATGTCTTTAATGTGAAGTTTTTGCTGGCATCATTTCTCTCTGGAATATTTTTATTATTTTTGTCATAAACATTTGCTTTAAATAATTCCTGGAACTTGGTATTACATTTCACAGATTTCACAGCAGCATCATTTGAGCTATTAGTTTCACTTGCTAGCTTAATATTAATCAATTCATGGTGATCTCTGAAATGCTGAAACTGTTTTTCACTGGCAGTAAAAATGTCTTCACTGTCCTTTCCTATACCATTTTCTTTCAATGTGGCAATTAACTTCATTGCTTTAACCTGAACAGTAGACAGACTGGAATTTTTTTACTATTATAATTTTTATTGCAAAGTAGACATAAATGCTCCATTTATTTCTTCTTTTTTTGTTTGTGTGTGGGAATGTCTTAGTTTTATTTATTTGTTTGTTTAATTTGAACATAGTTGAAACACAGTGTTACATTAGTTTCAGATATACAACACAATTATTCAACAATCTTATACATTATTCTTTGTTCACCACAGCTATAGCTACCATCTGTCACCATACAGCACTACTTTAATACCATTGATTTATATTCCCCATGCTGTACAATGTATTTCTGTGACTTATTCATTTCATAAGTGCAAGCCTCTATCTCCCACTCTTTCCCTCACCAATTTCCCATTCCTTTCCCTTCTACTTACCATCAGTTGTCAGTATTTATAGGTCTGATTCTGCCTTTTGTTTGCTTGTTCATTTTTGTTTTTTTAGATTTCATATGTAAGTGATATCATATGGTATTTGCCTTTCTATGTCTGACATTTCATTTAGCATAATATCCTCTAGGTCAATTTTTGTTGTCACGAGTGGCAAGGTCTTATCCTTTTCTGTGGATGTGTAACATTCCATTTTATGTATTTATATATCTTTATTCATTCATCTATCAATGGACTTTTAGATTGCTTCCATATCTTGGTTATTGTAAATAATGCTGCAATAAACATAGGGAGATATATATATATATATATATATATATATATACATATTTGAATTTGTATTCATTTTATTTGGGTAAATACCCAGTAATGGAATTATTATATTATATGGTAATTTTATTTTTAATTTCTTAAATTTTTTTTAACATTTTTATTTATTTTTGAGACAGAGAGAGACAGAGCATGAACGGGGAAGGGGCAGAGAGAGAGGGAGACACAGAATCCGAAGCAGGCTCCAGGCTCTGAGCCATCAGCCCAGAGCCCGACGCGGGGCTCGAACTCACGGACCGCGAGATCGTGACCTGACCTGAAGTTGGACGCTTAACCGACTGCGCCACCCAGGCGCCCCTATTTTTAATTTCTTGAGTAACATCCATACTATTTTCCACAAAATGGCAGTACCAATTTACATTACTACAACTATGCACAAGGGTTCCTTTTTTTAAAATGCTCCATTATAACTATGAGTTTCTGATCTTAGTGCAATTTAAGCTACAAGATGTTGTTACAACTTCATTTTGGTTTTTTAATATAAATCAAACATTTTGAATATAACATAACTTTATGTAGGCTTAGTTCTCATCTTCCTTTGCTGTTACCATTTTCAAATTTTCTAACCATATACAATTACACTTACAGCATTATCACTTTTCATTTATTTGTGGCATTTTATCTATGCTGGCCAATTCCTTCTTTCAATGATCTATTTTTGACAAATGACCACTGGGAGAAAAGGAAGCAACACAACTATATGCTTTGTATCTAAGATAAATTACTCATGTTAACATCAATAGCAGACTATGAAACAAATGATTTGGTTGGTCACTGATCATGATGTACTTGCTATTTATATAGTGATTTGTAGACTGAAGAGCTAGCAGCAAAGTTTGTACTTAATGCAATTGCCTAAAGTTAATACAATTGCTTAAAGTTAACACATTGTGGTTGGTGAAATCTGAATCATGTTAGGAGATTGGTGTTACTTAAATAAATCATTAACTGAAATTCATGCAATACACAAATTATGCAAATCAAGGGCTATCTCTATTTCTTAAAGAAATTTATGCCATTATTAAAACCTCCCCTGGAAACCAATTTGACAATAAATTTAATATATTAAAAAAATAAAATAAAATAAAAAATTAAAAAAATTAAAAAAAAACCTCCTCAAGGAAAACCCAACACAGATGGCTTCAATGGTGAATTCTTGCAACATATGTGGAACACATAACATCAATATTATATGAACTTTAAGAGAATAGAAAAGAAAGAAGCATATTGCAGCTCTTTTTTGTTTGTGGTTTTTTTTTGAAGGTAGAAAATTCTTGATATAGAAAGCTAGATTATAGACAAATTCCTTCATGACCATAGATGCAAATATATTGCACAGAACATTTGAAAATTAACACTGGAGCTATATTAAAATGTATAATACAGATTGGTGAATTAGGATTTAATCCTGAGATGCAAAGTTGGTGTAACATTTTTAAGTCAATCAGTGTAATTCACCTCATTAATAGCAAAAACATGAGAAAAGTCAGAGTCATCTTGATATATGAGTAAAAAAACAATGGTTAAAAAATTTTAACAAGCTAGAAATTTAAGTGAAATTCCCTAATCTTATAGAAAGTATCTACCAAGACAATCAATAGACAATATGACATTTAATGCTTAATTTAAAGCTTTTCTATTGTGATTGAGAATGAGACAAAATGTCTGCTGCTATCAGTTCTAACCAATTTTTAAATTTTTTTTGAATCAATGTAATAAAGGAAGGAAAGGAAATATACAGCATAAGAATAACAAATAATGAAATAACATATTTGTCATTAGAATACAGCATGAATTACTATGGAAAATTTCCCAAAAAATCTACAAACCATGATATGTGGTTTAATAAATAAATTTAGAAAAGTCATTTGATAAAATTCAATATAAAATATTCACTCATCAGAAACACACATATACACACCCACACATTCTCACACAAATCTAAAGAAGGTACACCAAACAAGAAAGTAAAGTACATCACTACCAAAAACAACAACAACAAACCAATAAAACACAACAGAAGGCAGCAAGAGAGGAAAAAGAACAAGAGATTGACAAGACACAGAATACAATAAAGAGAATCTCAATTCTAAATGCTTCTCTATCAATAATGATTGTGAATGTAAATGGATTAAAACTGTTCAATTAAAAGACACAGAGTGGCTGGATAGTTTTTAAAAGGCAAAATCCAATTACATAATGTTAACAAGACTCTCTTTAGAAGTAAGAAGACACATAGCCTTAGAGTGAAGGGATGGATAAAGATAATCTATGCAAATGGTAACCAAAAGAGAACATTGGTGGCAATACCATATGTGTACCAGACAAAAGATACTTTAACTAAAAAGTTGTCACAGGAGATAAAGGATGACATTATGTAATGATTAAAGGGCCAATTCACCAGGAAACATAACAATTACAAATATGTATACACCCAACATCAGAGCACCTAAATGTACAAAGAAAACTGATAGAACAGAGGAATAAGTAGAGAACAATATAGTAATACTCATACACTCTGACAATCCACATAAAACAATGGATAGAAGATCTAGAGAGAAAAATCAATAAGGAGAGAGAAGACATAAACAACACTAAAGATAAAATGGAACTAACAGACATATACAGAACATTCCACTGAATAGCAAGAAAACCCATATTCTTCTTAGCATATATAGAATATTTCTCCAAGAGAGCTGTAAGAAGAGTGCAATCGTACCAAGTTACTTTCCCGATCATAATACAATGAAAGGAGGCAGGAAGAGCAGGATGATGGTGGTGGAGTAGGAGGACTATAGAGCCATCTCAAGCCACAAAAACAACGAGATAACTATCAAATGATCCTAAATACCTCAGAAATTGACCCAAAGATGTACAAACTCCACACTGAAAGGGAGAGAAATGGCCACATCAAAGAATGCAGGAAGTGTAAAGACGTGGTTTAGGGGAAAAACAGATTGTGACTGCTACAGAGAGGAGGAAGCCATGTATGTGGAGAAGGGTGAGAGAAAGAGGTGCACACAAGGGAACACACAGAACATTTCCCCAAGGCATTTGGCTTGGAAAACGACAGGGGCTGAATTGAAAACCAGCAGGGCTTAAAGCCTGGAGTTTTAAAGGTCAGCAGCTTGACCAAGATAGAGCCCAGAGGGCATTGCACTGCTCCTGGAGAGAAGGCAATCAGGGGCACACACCAATGTGAAGGGAAACACCAATGTGAAGAGCATAGAGGGCACACAGCAGGGAGATTATTTGCTCTAATTGAAGCACTTGTGAGAGGCAGCATTCATGGAGACATCTCTCCAGGAACAAAGGAGCCTGCCAGCACATTTTGTTCACATACCCCTCAACATAAACACAGAACCACCTGCAGGAAGCAGTGCAGTGCTGACACTGTCTTCCTAGCTTTCTGACACCAAACCCCACACCGCCGAGCTCTGCTGAAACTGCCCTTCTCAGTCACCTTTGCCTCAGTCCCAGCACAGCAGGGCCTTCTCCCTGAAGACCATCACAAACACTTGCCCACACCATGTCTCACAACTACAGAGTTTTGCAGGGGCCTCAGCTCCAGTGTAGGTGGTGACAGGTCTCATTTCAAAAGCATATGAGAACACACCTATTTAAAACTCACCACATTCAGACCAGGGACCAAACAGGGTCCACAGCAGACAAGGAGAGCATCTGCAGGTTACTGGCTTGAAAGAGCAGCCAGAGCACAATAAAGAGAGCATGCAGAACACACCAGAGACACTACCTGAAGCCCCAGGCCCTGAGCATTACATTATCTTTTCTTTATAAAGCCATTAGTTTCTGAAGCAGGAGACTCAATGGGCTTTTCTAACACACAAAAGAAGGCAGAGACTTAGACAAAATGCCAAGATGGAGGAATGTATCCTAAATGAAAAAACAAGATAAGGACACAACCAGAGATCTAAGCAAAACAGATCTAAGTAACATGCATGATTTGAAGCAATGTTCATAATGATATTCATTGGGATTGAGAAAAGAAGAAATCAGAGAGACCCTTACCACACAAATACAAGAGTTAAAAAAGAATCAGAAATGAATAATGCAATAAACAAGATTGGAAACAAGCTTGATGCAATGAACACAAGGCTGGAAGGAATAGAGGAACAAATTAGTGACCTAGAAGACAAAGTAATGGAAAATAATGAAGCTGAAAAAAGAGAGAAAGAATTATGGAACATGATAATAGACTTAGGGAACTCAGTGACTCCATCAAACATAATAACGTTTGTATTATAGGAGTCAAAGAAGAAGAAGAGAGAAGAAAGAGGGCAGAAAATTTATTTGAAGAAACAATAGCAGAAAACTTCCCTAATCTGGGGGAGGAAACAGACATCCCAATCCAGGAGTCACAAAGAAATCCATTTAAAATCAACAAAAGCAGGCCAACACCAAGACATGTTGTAATTAAATTTGCAAAATATGGTGATAAAGACAAAAATCTTAAAACAGCAAGACAAAAGAAGTCTTTAACTTACAAGGGAAGACCAATAAGGTTAGCAACAGATCTCTCCATAGAAACTTGGCAAGCCAGAAGGAAGTGTCATGGTATATTAAACATGCTGAATGGAAAAAATCTGCAGCCAAGAACACTCTATTCCGCAAGGCTATCATTCAGAATAGAAGGAGAGATAAAGAGTTTCCCAGACAAACAAAAACTAAAGGAGTTAGTGACAGCAAGAAATATTAAAGGGGACCTTTTGAGTTCAAAGGAGAGACTAAAAGTGACAAAGACAAGAAAGCATCAGAGAGTTTCTTCTGAAACGACAAAACAAGTAATAAAATGGCACTAAATATATATCTATCAATAATTACTCTGAATGTAAATGGACTAAATGCTCCAATAGAAAAATATATGGTGTCAGAATGGATGAATAAATAAGACCCATCTATATGTGCCTACAAGACATCTGTTTTAGACCTAAAGACACTTTCAGATTGAAAGCGAGGGGCTGGAGAAACATTTGTCATGTAAGCGATGTCAAAAGAAAATCAGAGTAGCAATACTTGAATCAGACAACCTAGATTTTTAACAAAAACTAACAAGAGACAGAATGACACTATGTTATTTATAATAAAGGGGATAATCCTACAAGAAAATATAACAATTGTAAATATTTATGCACCCAACACTGGACAACCCAAATATATAAAACAATAACAAACATAAAGGAACTAATTGATAATAACACAATAATAGTAGGGGACTTTAACACCCAACTTACATCAATGGACAGATTAAACGGGAAATAAATAAGGAAATTATATCTTTAAATGACATACTGGACCAAATGGATTTAACAGATATATTCAGAACAGCCCATTCTGCAACAGTAGAATACACATTCTTTTTTTTTTAATTAATGTTTACTTATTTTTGAGAGAGAGAGAGTGAGGAAGGGAGAGAGAAAGAGGGAGACACAGAATCTGAAGCAGTCTCCAGGCTCTGAGCTGTCAACACAGAGCCCGATGCAGGGCTCGAACTCACAAACAGTGAGATCATGACCTGAGCCGAAGTCAGACGCTTAACCGAGTCACCCAGGTGCCCCCAGAATACACATTCTTAACAAGTTCACATGGAACATTCTCCAGAAAAAAAAATCACATGTTAGGTCAAAAAACAGGCTTCCACAAATACAAAAAGACTGAAATCATACCATGTACCTTTTCTGACCACAACACTATGAAGCTAGAAGTCAACCACAAGAAAACATTTGGAAAGACCACAATACATGGAGGTTAAACAACATGCTACTAAACAATGAATTAGTCAACCAGGAAATCAAAGAATAAATTAAAAAAATACATGGAAACAAATTAAAATGAAAACACAATGGTCCAAATCCTTTGGGATGAAACAAAAACTGTTCTAGGAGAGAAGTATGTAGCAATACTGATCCTTTTTAAGTAGTATGAAAAACCTCAAATAAACAATATAATCTTAAACCTAAAGGAGCTAAAAATAAAAGAGCAACAAATGAAGCCTAAATACAGGAGAAAGAAGGAAATAATAAAAATTAGAGCATGAGGAAATGATACAGAAACCATTATTTACTCAAATTTTCTGACCCCTTTCCTCTCTCCTTCTGTGACTCCTATAATATAAATATTATTCAATTTGATGGAATAACTGAGTTCCCTAAGTCTATTCTCAAGTTCCATAATTCTTTCTTTCTTTTGTTCAGCTTCATTATTTTTCAATATTTTGTCTTCTAGGTCCCTAATTCATTCCTCTGCTTCTTCCAGCTTTCTGTTCATGACATAAACATGTTTCCAATCTCTCTCTCTCTCTTTGTATTCTTCTTTTCTGATTATTTTTAAGTCTTTTATCTTTGTGGTAAGGATTTACTTGATGTCCTCTGTTCTTTTTGTCATGTCCATGAGTGTCCTCATGATTTTTGCTTTAAATTATCCATCAGGCAGTAACTTATATCTGACTCACTTAGGTCACTGTCCATGGCCTTATCTTGTTCTTTCATTTGGGATAAATTCCTCTGTCTTGGCATTTTATCTAAGACTCTGCCTTCCTCTGTGTGTTAGGAAAGCCAGTTACGTCTCCTCCTCCTCCTGAAAGTAATGACCTTATTAAGAAGAGGTCATGTAGGGGCGCCTGGGTGGCTCAGTCAGTTGAGCATCCGACTTCAGCTCAGGTCATGATCTCGTAGTTTGTGGGTTCAAGCCCAATGTCAGGATCTGTGCTGACAGTGTAGAGCCTGCTTGGGATTCTTTCTCTCTTCCACTCTCTGCCCCTCCCTGACTTGCACTTTCTCTCTCTCAAGATAAATAAATAAACTTAAAAATAAAAGAAGAGCTCATGCAATACCTAGGGCCTGGCACTTCAGGGAGTGTTGATGGTGTGTGCTTTGTGTGCTCTGATTCTGTGTTGTGACTGCTCTATCCTTCAGGCCAGTCATCTTCAGAGGCCCTCCTTGCCTGCTATGGGCATGTTTGGTCCCTGGTCTGAATGTGATGAGTTTTAACTAGGTGTGCTCTGGTCTGCTTGTGAAATATGACCTGACTGCACTTCCAGAAGAACTGAGTCCCTGCTGAACTCTCTGGTCTGGAGATGTATTGTGGGCAGAGGTTTATGCTGGTCTTCTGGAGAAAGGGCCCACTGCACTGGGACTGAGACATGCTTGACTGAGAAAGGCAGTTCTGCCAGAGTGTTGGGGGGTAGGGTTTGGTGTTAGCAAGTCAGGAAGCCTTTGTGGGTGCTGTACTACTTCCAGCAGTTAGGTCTGTTTATGCTGAGTAGCAGTGAGGGAAATGTCAGCCAGCTCCTTTGTTTCCAGAGAGGCATCTCCATTAAAGCTGCCTCTCAGGGATACACTCCAAGAAGAGTGAATAATCTCCCCCTGTGTCCCCTAGGCATTCTTCATATCACCGCTTCCATGCTGTCCCCCCACCACAACCCTACATTGTTTGCCTTTTTTCTCTCCAGAAATGGGGTAGTACCTGCCTGGCTCTATCAAGGCAAAGGCCACTGACCTTTAAAACTACAGGCTATAAGCCCCAGTATCTGCAAGAACTCATGGAATTCAGCCCCTTTCATTTTCCAAGCCAATGGCTTTGGGAAAACATTCTCCTTGTGTTCCCCTGTCTGTTCCTCTAACTTTTGCCTATCTCTGTGACCACAGATTCCTCCTCTCTGCAGCATCTGTGATCATTTTCTCCCCTAAACCATGTCCCTGCACTTCCTACCTTCTTCAATGTGGCCACCTCTTTCCCTTTAGTTACTTATCAGTCTTCTGGTCAAATTCTGGGTTTGTTAGTATGATTTGATAGTTATATAGTTATGTTTGTGGGATGAGAGGAGCCTAAGGTTCTTCCACTCTACTTCTATCTTTATCAGAAAACCTAAAGATGTTACTTCAAAGAGGTCATGTTGGGGCAATTTTGTAGCTCAGTTGGCTAAGCATCTGACTCTTGATTTAAGCTCCAGTCATGATCTCGCAGTTCATGAGGTTGAGCCCCACTTTAGGCTCTGCGCTGATAGCATGGAGCCTGGTTAGGATTTTCTCTCTCTATCTCTCTGGCCCCTGCATGCTCACTCTTTCTCTCTCAAAACAAACAAACAAACAAACAAACAAACAAACAGATAAGAAAATGGGTCATGCTTAGGGCGCCTGGGTGGCTCAGTCGGTTAAGTGCCAGACTTTGGCTCAGGTCATGATCTCACAGTCTGTGGGTTCGAACCCCTTGTCAGGCTCTGTGCTGACAGGTCAGAGTCTGAAGCCTGCTTAAGATAATTTGTCTCCCTCTTTCTCTTCCCCTTCTCAGCTCAAACTCTGTCTCTCTAACTCTCAAAAATAAATAAGCATTAAAAAATAAAAAAAAAAAAAAGAAAGTGGGTAATGCTTGACTCTTAAGGTTTTATGTGGATTTAGAGTCATAAGTTCCAATTATTTTTGAGCTTACCTATCCTTTTTGTTTTTTATCATCTTTTTCTCAGTGAAATTTGAGTTGGTGAACATGGCAAAGGACACTGTACTCATATTACCCGCCCTTTTTTTTTTTTTCTCTCTCCTCTGTTATACTTAGTGCAAAGAAAATGCACATTGGCTTTAGGATAAGATAAAATAGTTTTATTTTTTTATTTTTGTATCCTTATTTTTTATTATTTATTTATTTTTATTATATGAAATGTATTGTCAAATTGGTTTCCATACAACACCGAGGGCTCATCCCAACAGGTGCCCTCCTCAATACCCATCACCCAACCTCCCCTCTCTCCCACCCCCCATTAACCTTTAGTTTGTTCTCAGTTTTTAAGAGTCTCTTATGCTTTGGCTCTCTCCCACTCTAACCTCTTTTTTTTTCCTTCCCCTCCCCCATGGGTTCCTGTTAAGTTTCTCAGGATCCACATAAGAGTGAAACCGTATGGTATCTGTCTTTCTCTGTATGGCTTATTTCACTTAGCATAACACTCGCCAGTTCCATCCACGTTGCTACAAAGGGCCATATTTCCTTCTTTCTCATTACCACGTAGTACTCCATTGTGTATATAAACCACAATTTCTTTATCCATTCATCAGTTGATGGACATTTTGGCTCTTTCCATAATTTGGTTATTGTTGAGAGTGCTGCTATAAACATTGGGGTACAAGTGCCCTTATGCATCAGTACTCCTGTATCCCTTGGGTAAATTCCTAGCAGTGCTACTGCTGGGTCATAGGGTAGATCTATTTTTAATTTTTTGAGGAAGCTCCACACTGTTTTACAGAGCGGCTGCACCAGTTTGCATTCCCACCAACAGTAACAGAGTGTTCCTGTATCTCCACATCCTCTCCAGCATCTATAGTCTCCTGATTTGCTCATTTTGGCCACTCTGACTGGCATGAGCTGATATCTGAGTGTGGTTTTGATTTGTATTTCCCTGATGAGGCGAGACATTGAGCATCTTTTCATGTGCCTGTTGGCCATCCGGATGTCTTCTTTAGAGAAGTGTCTATTCATGCTTTCTGCCCATTTCTTCACTGGATTATTTGTTTTTCGCGTGTGGAGTTTGGTGAGCTCTTTATAGATTTTGGATACTAGCCCGTTGTCCAATATGTCATTTGCAAATATCTTTTCCCATTCTGTTGGTTGCCTTTTAGTTTTGTTGGTTGTTTCCTTTGCTGTGCAGAAGCTTTTTATCTACATGAGGTCCCAATAGTTCATTTTTGCTTTTAATTCCCTTGCCTTTGGGGATGTGTCAAGTAAGAAATTGCTGCGGCTGAGGTCAGAGAGGTCTTTTCCTATTTTCTCCTCAAGGGTTGTGATGGTTTCCTGTCTCACATTCAGGTCCTTTATCCATTTTTAGTTTATTTTTGTGAATGGTGTGAGAAAGTGGTCTAGTTTCAACCTTCTGCATGTTGCTGTCCAGTACTCCCAGCACCATTTGTTAAAGAGACTATGTTTTTTCCATTGGATATTCTCTCCTGGTTTGTCAAAGATTAGTTGGCCATGCTTTTGTGCATCTAATTCTGGGTTTCTAGTCTATTACATTGGTCTATGTGTCTGTTTTTGTGCCAATACCATGCTGTCTTGATGATGACAGCTTTGTAGTAGAGGCTAAAGTCTGGGATTGTGATGCCTCCTGCTTTGGTATTCTTCAAAATCACTTTGGCTATTCAGGGACTTTGTGGTTCCATATGTATTTTAGGATTGCTTGTTGTAGCTTCGAGAAAAATGCTGGTGCAATTTTGATTGGGATTGCATTGAACGTGTAGATAGCTTTGGGTACTATTGACATCTTGACAATATTTATTCTTCCAACCCATGAGCACGGATGTTTTTCCATTCCTTTATATCTTCTTCAATTTCCTTCAAAAGCTTTCTATAGTTTTCATCATACATATCTTTTACATCTTTGATTAGATTTATTCCTAGGTATTTTAGGCTTCTTGGTGCAATTGTGAATGGGATCACTTTCTTTATTTGTCTTTCTGTTGCTTCATTGTTAGTGTATAAGAATGCAACTGATTTCTGTACATTGCTTTTGTATCCTGTAACTTTGCTGAATTCATGTGTCAGTTCTAGCAGACTTTTGGTGGAGTCTATCAGATTTTCCATGTGTAATATCATGTCATCTGCAAAAAGTGAAAGCTTGACTTCACCTTTGCCAATTTTGATGCCTTTGATTTCCTGTTGTTGTCTGATTGCTGATGCTAGCACTTCCAACACTATATAAACAACAGCGGTAAGAGTGGAAATCCCTGTCGTGTTCCTGATCTCAGGGAAAAAGCTCTCAGTTTTTCCCCATTGAGGATGATGTTAGCTGTGGGCTTTCCATAAATGGCTTTTATGATGTTTAAGTATGTTCCTTCTATCCCGATTTTCTCAAGGGTTTTTATTAAGAAAGAGTGCTGAATTTTGTGAAATGCTTTTTCTGCATCGATTGAAAGGATCTATATGGTTCTTATCTTTTCTTTTATTAATGTGATGTATCACATTGACTGATTTGTTAATGTTGAACCAGCCCTGCATCCCAGGAATGAATCCCACTTGATCATGGTGAATCATTCTTTTTATACGCTGTTGAATTCCATTTGCTAGTATCTTATTGAGAATTTTTGCATCCATATTCATCAGGGATATTGGCCTGTAGTTCTCTTTTTTTGCTGTGTCTTTGTCTGGTTTAGGAATCAAATTAATACAGGACTCATAGAATGAATCTGGAAGTTTTCGTTCCCTTTCTATTTTTTGGAACATCTTGAGAAGGATAGGTATTATCTCTGCCTTAAACGTCTGGTAGAACTTCCCTGGGAAGCCATCTGGTCCTGGACTCTTATTTGTTGGGAGATTTTTGATAACTGATTCAATTTCTTTGCTGGTGGTGGGTCTGTTCAAGCTTTCTATTTCCTCCTGATTGAGTTTTGGAAGTGTATGGGTGTTTTGGAATTGGTCCATTTCTTCCAGGTTGTCCAATTTGTTGGCATATAATTTTTCCTCATATTCCTTGAGAATTGCTTGTATTTCTGAGGGATTGGTTGTATTAATTCCATTTTCATTCATGATTTTATCTATTTGGGTCATCTTCCTTTTTTTTTTTTTTTTGAGAAACCTGGCTAGAAGTTTATCAATTTTGTTTATTTTTTCAAAAAACCAACTCTTGGTTTCGTTGATCTGGTCTACAGGTTTTTTAGATTCTATATTGTTTATTTCTGCTCTAATCTTTATTATTTCTCCTTTTCTGCTGGGTTTAGGGTGTCTTTGCTGTTCTGCTTCTATTTCCTTTAGGTGTGCTGTTAGATTTTGTATTTGGGATTTGTCTTGTTTCTTGAGATAGGCCTGGATTGCAATGTATTTTCCTCTCAGGACTGCCTTCGCTGCATCCCAAAGGGTTTGAATTGTTGTATTTTCATTTTCGTTTGTTTCCATATATTTTTTAATTTCTTCTCTAATTGCCTGGTTGACCCATTCATTCTTTAGTAGGGTGTTTTTTAACCTCCATGCCTTTGGAGGTTTTCCAGACGTTTTCCTGTGGTTGATTTCAAGCTTCATAGCATTGTGGTCTGAAAGCATGCATGGTATGGTCTCAATAATTTTATACTTATGAAGGGCTGTTTTGTGACCCAGTATGTGATCTATCTTGGAGAATGTTCCATGTGCACTCGAGAAGAAAGTATATTCTGTTGCTTTGGGATGCAGAGTTCTAAATATATGTGTCAAGTCCATCTGATCCAATGTATCATTCAGGGCCCTTGTTCCTTTATTGACAGTGTGTCTAGATGATCTATCCATTTCTGTAAGTGGGGTGTTAAAATCCCCTGCAGGGGCGCCTGGGTGGCGCAGTCGGTTAAGCGTCCGACTTCAGCCAGGTCACGATCTCATGGTCCGTGAGTTCGAGCCCCGCATCAGGCTCTGGGCTGATGGCTCAGAGCCTGGAGCCTGTTTCCGATTCTGTGTCTCCCTCTCTCTCTGCCCCTCCCCCGTTCATGCTCTGTCTCTCTCTGTCCCAAAAATAAATAAACGTTGAAAAAAAAAATTAAAAAAAAAATCCCCTGCAATTACCACATTCTTATCAATCAGGTTGCTTATGTTTGTGATTGTTTTATATATTTGGGGGCTCCCGTATTCGGCACATAAACATTTATAATTGTTAGATCTTCCTGATGAATAGACCCTGTAATTATTATATAATGCCCTTTTTCATCTCTTGTAACAACCTTTAATTTAAAGTCTAGTTTGTCTAATATAAGTATGGCTACTGCAGCTCTCTTTTGACTTCCTGTAGCATGATAAATAATTCTCCATCCCCTCACTTTCAATCTGAAGGTGTCCTCAGGTCTATAATGAGTCTCTGGTAGACAGCAAATAGATGGGTCTTGTTTTTTTTATCCATTCTGATACCCTATGTCTTTTGGTTGGCACATTTAGTCCATTTACATTCAGTGCTCTTATAGAAAGATATGAGTTCAGAGTCATTGTGATGTCTGTAGGTTTCATGCTTGTAGTGATGTCTCTGGAACTTTGTCTCACAGGATCCCCCTTAGGATCTCTTGTAGGGCTGGTTTAGTGGTGATGAATTCCTTCAGTTTTTGTTTGGGAAGACCTTTAACTCTCCTTGTATTCTGAATGACAAACTTGCTGGATAAAGGATTCTTGGCTGCATATTTTTTCTCTTCATCACATTGAAGATTTCCTGCCATTCCTTTCTGGCCTGCCAAGTTTCAGTACAGAGATCCGTCACGAGTCTTATTGGTCTCCCTTTATATGTTAGAGCACATTTATCCCTTGCTGATTTCAGAATTTTCTCTTTATCCTTGTATTTTGCCAATTTCATTATGATATGTCTTGCAGAAGATCAATTCAAGTTACATCTGAAGGGAGTTCTCTGTGCCTCTTGGATTTCAATGCCTTTTTCCGGGGCGGCTGGGTGGCGCAGTCGGTTAAGCGTCCGACTTCAGCCAGGTCACGATCTCGCGGTCCGTGAGTTCGAGCCCCGCGTCGGGCTCTGGGCTGATGGCTCAGAGCCTGGAGCCTGTTTCCGATTCTGTGTCTCCCTTTCTCTCTGCCCCTCCCCTGTTCATGCTCTGTCTCTCTCTGTCCCAAAAAAATAAATAAACGTTGAAAAAAAAAAAAACATTCAATGCCTTTTTCCTTCCCCAGATCAGGGAAGTTCTCAGCTATTATTTCTTCAAGTACACCTTCAGCACCTTTCCCTCTCTCTTCCTCCTCTGGAATACCAATTATTTGTATATTATTTCTCTTTAGTGCATCACTTAGTTCTCTAATTTTCCCCTCATACTCCTGGATTTTTTTATCTCTCTTTTTCTCAGCTTCCTCTTTTTCCATAATTTTATCTTTCAGTTCACCTATTCTCTCCTCTGCCTCTTCAATCCGAGCTGTGGTTGTCTCCATTTTATTTTGCAGCTCATTTATAGGAATTTTTAGCTCCTCCTGGCTGTTCCTTAGTCCCTGGATCTCTGTAGCAATAGATTCTCTGCTGTCTTGTATACTGTTTTCAAGCCCAGCAATTAATTTTATGACTATTATTCTAAATTCACTTTCTTTATATTGTTTAAATCCTTTTTGATTGGTTCTTTAGCTGTCGTTATTTTCTGGAGATTCTTTTGAGGAGAATTCTTTTCTTTCATCATTTTGGATAGTCCCTGGAGTGGTGCGGAACTGCAGGGCACTTTCCCTGTGCTGTCTTGAATAACTTGCGTTGGTGGGTGGGGCCGCAGTCAGACCTGATGTCTGCCCCCAGCCCACCACTGGGGCCCCAGTCAGACTGGTGTATACCTTCTCTTCCCATCTCCTAGGGGCGGGATTCACTGCGGGGTGGCATGTCCCATCTGGGCTATTTGCACACTGTCAGGCTTATGGTGCTGGGGATCTGGTGTATTAGCTGGGGTGGGTCAGCAAGGTGCACAGGGGTGGGAGGGGCAGGTTCAGCTCGATTTTCCTTTGGTGATCCACTTCAGGAGGTGCCCTGCGGCACCGGGAGGGAATCAGACCTGCCGCTGGAGGGATGATCTGCAGAAGCACAGCGTGTGGTGTTTGCGTGGTGCAAGCAAGTTCCCTGGCAGGAACTGGTTCCCTTTGGGATTTTGGCTGGGGGATGTGCGAGGGAGATGGCGCTGGTTAGCACTTTTCCCCACCAAGCTGAGATCTGTCATCCGGGGCTCAACAAGTCTCCCTCCCATTGTCCTCCAGCCCTCCTGCTCTCTGAGCAGAGCTGTTAGCCTATAACCCCCCAGATGTTAAGTCCCACTTGCTGTCTGAACACACTCCGTCCAGCCCCTCAGCTTTTGCAAGCCAGACTTGAGGGCTCTGCTTTGCTGGTGAGCTGCCCCTCCACCCCGGCTCCCTCCCGCCAGTCCATGTAGCGTGCACTGCCTCTCCACCCTTCCTACCTTCTTCTGTGGGCCTCTCATCTATGCTTGGCTCTGGAGAATCCATTCTGCTTGTCTTCTGGTGGTTTTCTGGGTTATTTAGGCAGGTGTGGGTGGAATCTAATTGATCAGCAGGACGCAGTGAGCCCAGCATCCTCCTACGCCGCCATCTTCCTCCAAAATAGTTTTAATAGGACACATACTCTTCTTTTTTTTTTTATTTTATTTTTTTATTTTTTTTTTCAACGTTTATTTGTTTTTGGGACAGAGAGAGACACAGCATGAACGGGGGAAGGGCAGAGAGAGAGGGAGACACAGAATTGGAAACAGGCTCCAGGCTCTGAGCCATCAGCCCAGAGCCCGACGCGGGGCTCGAACTCACGGACCGCGAGATCGTGACCTGGCTGAAGTCGGACGCTTAACCGACTGCGCCACCCAGGCGCCCCGACACATACTCTTCTTAATTTATTATTTATGTTTTGAATCCTTCAGGGTCTTGCTTTTTGGTAACTATGCTCCCCTGAGCATAATATATGCTTCAGCTTTTAGTTTGAATGGGGTGGAGTATATGGTAAGCAGTAATAACTAGTAATTGAAACACATTTTTACATGTTTTAAAGTATAAGGAGTGTATGTGTAGAAGCTAGTAAGACTAAAAAAATAGAGTTGGGAATCATTTCGAATATACATAAGAAATATACAGAAGTCTAGGGACTCTTACTATATTAGGATACTAAGAAGAGTTTTCACAGCCTTTCATGGCTTAAATTTGTGTCTTTTCCATTGATTCTTTCATTATTCTAATGCACACATTTTGTATATTTCAGTTAATTTGTTAAACCTGGATGTTTGACTTAATGATTATCCTATTTAAATTCCATGTTTTTATGCTTGGTCCATCCATTCAGACCATTAAGATACTTCTATTTCCCAGTTATACTATTTGATATATATTTCCTCCAATATCCACTTCTTGTGTATGTTTAATCAAAATGTCATCAAGTTGGGGGGCCTACATGGCTCTTAAGTCTATGAAGACATCGCTTAAGAAAATGAGCAGCAGGGGTGCCTGGGTGGCTCAGTTGGTTAAGCGTCCAAATCTTGGTTTTGTCTCAGGTCATGATATCATGATCATGTTTGTGGGTTTGATGGCATGGAGCCTGCTTGGGATTCTTTCTCTATGCCCCTCCCCTGCACATGCTTTCTCTCTCTCATGTGCCCATGCAGAAAAACAATTTCATTGACCTGCTCATTGCTCGGTATAATCTTCAACTTGACTGACCAGGGAATCTGACCAGAATGCACAAGGAGCAGTGTAGCTCCCCCAGTAGCTATGCGTACGGAGCCATGTAAACAGAGAGCAAAGCCCATGGCATTTCCCATCTGCAGAGCAAAAACAATGGTCTCACCTGATCATGGAATTTTGTGCAAACACTTGCCTGAGTCCAGTGCCCAAACAACAAGCTGTATAGGCTCTGAGTCTTGTCTTGCTTCCCTACCAGGACACGGAGTAAATTAATAGACTCCCCTACTGAAAAAAAATATACTACACACTTGTAAAGGTAAATAAATAAACTTAGAAATCTCTAACTCTGTTAATAGGATGGTGTGTTAACCACTTAACTATATTATAAAGGTCTTAGAAAAAAAATATTAAAAATAGTTATACATACAACTTGTTAAAGAATACAAATATAAAAAAGTAAATAATTACATCAAAAATACAAATGGAAGTAAAAGTGTGAAACTTTTGTAGGTGATAAAGATAAAGTTGCTATAGGCTTCAAATGGACTGTTTTATCTATGAGATGTATTACATAAGCCCCATTGTAACCAAAAAGCAAAAACCTAAAGTGTATTCACAAAAGACAAAGGGGAAACAGAGGATACCACAATAAAAGATCATGAATTAAAAATATAAACAAAATCAGGAAAAAAACAATGCAAACACAAAACATATCATATCAATTAATAAGACAACATTAGTAAGTCCTTATATATCTATAAGAACTCTAAATGTAAATGGATTTAATTCTGATTCAAAAAGGCCTACAGATTGCAGGAGCCTGGGTGGCTTAGTTGGTTAAATGTTGGACTCTTGGTTTCAGCTCAGGTCATGATCTCACAGTTCATGAGTTTGAGCCCCATATCAGGTTCTACACTGGCAGTGTGGGATTCTGTTTGTGTGTGTGTGTGTGTGTCTCCATCTCTGTCTCTCGCTTAAAAAAAATAAACTAAAAAAACCCCCAAAAGGCACAGATTGACTGAATGGACATGAAAAACAGAACCAATTATATGTTGCCTACGATAGACTCACCTCTGCTATAAGTACACACTTATGCTCAAAGTGAAGGTATGGAAAAAGATATTCCATTCAAGAGAAAACCAAAAGAAAGCAGGGATAACTATACTTATATTAGATGATATAAAATATATCAAAAACTATTGAAAAAAAAGAAATTTATCATGTAGTGATAAAAGCATCAAGTTTTCAAGAAAATGGTAAGTATATATGCACTGAACATCAGAGCACATAAATATAAGAAGCAAATATTAATAGACATGAAGAAAGAAATAGTAAAATAATAGGATCACTCTTCAATACTCCATGTTCGGTAATGACCAAATGAACCTAATAGACATCTTGAGATGTATTGAGAACATTCCATCCAACAGCAGCAGGATACACATTTTTCTCAAGTGCACAAGGAAAATTGTCTAGTATAGATTATATGATAGGTCACAAATCAAGTTTTAGTAAATTTTTAAAAGATTGAAATCTTACCAAATATCTCTTTCTGACCAGAATGGTATAAAACTAGACATCAATAAGAGCAAAGTTGGAAAATTTATAAGCATGTGGAAACTAGCACACTACTGAATGACCAATGGATCAAAGAAGAAATCAAAAGGGAAATAAACAAATATCTAGGAACAAATGAAAATCGAAACATAACAAAATCTTTTGGATGCTACAAAGCAGTTTAATTGCATATATTAAGAAAATTGAAAGATAACAAATAAATAACCTAAATTTATACCTTAATAACTATAAATTGAACCAGTCGGAATGACTGATACAAAAAAGGTGAGACATAGTAAGTGTTGGTGAAGATGCGGTAAAAAGGACAAATTTGTGCACTGTTAGTGGGACTGAATTGAGGCAACCACTGTAGAAAGCAGTATGACAGTTCTACAAAAAATTAAAAATTAAATCTGTCTTTCTGTCTCTGACTTATTTCACTTAGTATAATAAACCTCTAGGTTTATCCATGTTGTTGCAAATGGCAAGATCCCATTCCTTTTTATGTCTGAGTAGTATTTTATTATATATATATTTCATTATATATTTATTATATAGTCATATATTTCATTATATATCATCATTATATATATAACATTATATATATAGTCTCCTTTATTCATTACTGATGTATACTTAGATTGCTTTAATATCTTGGCTATTATAAATAATACAAACATAGGAGTGAATATATCTTTTCAAATTAGTGTTTTATTTTCTTTGTATAAATACCTAGCAGAAGTACTAAGTCCTATGCATTTCTTTTAAAAAAACAAATGAACAAATAAAAATAACAGTAAATACAGAGAAAAAACTGGTGGTTGGCAGAGAAGAATGGGGTGGGGGAATGGGAAAAATGAGTGTAGTGTAGTGTAGTGGGAGGAATAGCTTTCCGATTATGAAAAAAAAATGTCACAGGGTATAAGGTACAACATATGGAATATAGTCAATGTTATTGAAATGCCATTGTATAGTAACAATGGTTGCTTCATTTGGAGTGAGCAGAGTATAACATGTAGAATTGTCAATATGTTGAACACCTTAATCTAATGTAATGTGTTGACTATATGTGAATAAAAAATGGAAATGTATGATCCAGTAATTCCATTCCTATTTACCCAAGAAAATAAAACCATTAATTAGAAAAGATATAAGCACCTCTATGTTTATTATAGTATTATTTCATTATTTACAATAGACAAGATATGAAAGCAATCTGATGGAAGCATGGATAAAGAAAATAAACACATATATGGATATATATAAAATGGATATATATATATGTAATGAATATATATACATATTATTATGGAATATTATGGTATATAAATATATATTATATATAATTGTATGTATACTATATATGGCATACATAGTACACACACAAATGGAATATTATTCAGTCACAAAAAGGGAAATCTTGCAATTTATGACAACATGGATGAAACTTGTGGGCATTATGCTAAGTAAATAAGTCAGACAGACAAATACCATATAATCTCACTTGTATGTGGAATCTAACACAAATACACACACAAATAAACAGAACGTATAGACTCAGTGAACAGAGACAGGAAAAGAGGTTAGGCAAAATGGGTAAACGGTGTCAAAAAGTACCAACTTCCAGTTATATAATAAATAAGTCATAGGATGTAATGTGCAGCTACTGTGTATACATCAAATTTATCAAATGTTTATTTAATATACAAACATGTCAAATGTATATTTGAAAGTGGCTAAGAAAATAGTTCTTAAAGGTTTTCATCACAAGAAAAAAATGACCTAACTATGTGTGGTGATCGATAACAATCAATTATTGTGGTGATGATTCCATGATATATACACATATTGAATAATTACATTGTAACCATGAAACTAATATGTTATATGCCAGTTATATCTTGAAAAACTTAAAAAAATAATGAAGTGCATTGTGCTTCTATACACGATGAAAAACCTATCCCATTAAAAATAACATCAAACAATAAAATATTAAGTAATAAACTGAACCAAGGAAGTGAAAGTTCTGTACAATGAAAACTCCATGATTTTGATGAAATCTGAAAAAAAAATTGAAGACACAAACAAATGGCAAAATATACAGTGTTTATGGAGCTGCATAATTAATACTTTTAAAGTGTCCATAGTATCCTAAGCAATCTGTTGCTTCAATGCAATCTCTATAAAAATTCCAATGAATTTTTTATATAAATAGAAAAAATAACCTTACTATTTGCATTGAACCAGAAAAGACTTTGAATATCCAAATCTATCCTGCCAAGGAATAAAGTTGGAGACCTGTGCTTCCTCATTCCAAACTATATTACAAAGCTATGGTAAGTAAAACTATATGATACTGGCATAAATAGACTAATAGATGAATGCAACAGAGTAGAGATCGCAGAAATTAACTTCCATATGTATGGTCAACAAATATTCACACAGGAACCAAGTACACTCAATGAGGAAAAGATAGTCTCTTCAACAAATGATGCTGGGAAAACTGAATAACTACATGCACAAAAATTAAATTGGACAGACCATTTTCTTACACCACTCACAGAAATTAACTAAAAATGTATTAGAGACTTAAACATAAGACTCTATACCCTTAAATTTTTAAAGAAAAGAGGGAAAAATCTCCTTGACATTGGTCTTGGCAATGAGTTATGGATATGATGCCAAAAGTACAAGCAACAAAAGCAAATACCACCAATTGGAGCTATATCAAAATAAAAGTGTTTTGTGTGAAAAAAATAAAAAATCAGAATGAAATGGCAACCTATGGAATGAGATGAAATATTTGCAGACCATATATCAAATAATGAATTAATACTCAAAAAGTGTAAAAACGCATACAATTCAATAACAACTAGAAAAACCCAATTAAAAAAGGGAAGAGAAACTAGACATTTCCAAAGAAGACATTAAAAGGCCATCAGGTACAAAAAAGGTGCTCAACATTACTAATTATCAGGGAAATGCAAATCAAAAGCACAATGAGATATGACCTCACATCTGCTAGAATGACCATCATCAAGATGACAAAAGTTAGCTAGTGTTAGCCAAGATGTGCATAAGATCTTTGTGCACTGTTGGTGAAAATATAAGTTGTTTCAGCCTCTGTGGATAACTGTATGGATGTTCTTCAAAAAATTAAAACCAGAAAATACAAAAATTTGTATAGAACTACAGAAGACCCTGACAGCCAAAGCAATCCTGAGAAAGAAAAACGAAGCTAGAGGCATCACAATTCCAAATTTCAAGATATACTACAAACCTATAGTAATCAAAATAGTATAGTACTAGCATAAAAATAGACAAATCAATAGAATAAAGATCTTAGAAGTAAAGCCACATTTATAAGGTCAATTAATCTATGACAAAGGAGGCAAGAATATAGAAAAATCAGCCTTCTCAATAAATAGGAAAACTGGACAGCTATATGAAAAAGACTGAAACCTGATTACTTTCTAACAGCATACAGAAAAATAAACTCAAAATGGATTAGAGACCTAACCGTGAAACCTGCAATAATAAAAATACTAGAAGAGAACACAGGCAGTAATTTCTCTGACATCAGCCATAGAAACATTTTTATAGGTATGTTTTCTAACACAAGGGAAACAAGAGCAAAAATAAACTATTGTGACTACATCAAAATAAAAAAAAAAAACTTCAGCATAGCAAAAGTTATCATCAAGAAAGCAAAAAGACAACCTACTGCACGGAGGAAGATATTTGTAAGTGATATATCCAATAAGAGGTTAATATCCACAATATGTAAAGAAATTATACAACCCAACACCAAAAAAAAAAATCAAATTAAAAAATGGTTGGAGGACCTGAACAGATATATTTCCAAAGAAGATATACAGATGGTCAACAGACACATGAAACGTTGCCCAACATCACTCATCATCAGGGAAATGCAAATCAAAACTGCCATGAGATATTACTTCATGCTTGCCAGAATGACTAAAATCAAGAAAGCAAGAAACAAGTGTTGGAGAGGGTGTGAAGAAAAAGTACCCTCATGCACTGTTGGTGAGAATGTAAACTGATGCAGCCACTATGGAAAACAGTATAGAGGTTCCTCAAAAATATTAAAAATAAAAATACCATATGATCCAATAATTCCACTATTGGGGGTTTAACCAGGGAAAATGAAAACACTAACTCAAAAAGATATATGCATCTCTATGTTTATTGCAGCATTATTTAGAATAACCATATTATGGAAACAACCTAAGTCTCCATCAATAGACAAATGGATAAGGAAAATGTGATATATATTTACACACACTCACATACACGCACACACACAATGTAATATTACATATCCATAAACAAGGATGAGATTGTGCCATTTGAGACAACATGTACTATGCTATGTGAAATAAGTCAGGCTGGGAAAGACAAATACCATGTGATTCTATCTGTAAATGGAATCTTAAAAAATGAATAAACAAAAACAGAATCAGAACTATAACAAACCGATGTTTGTTAGAGGGGAGGGTGTGGGGGATTGGACAATATAGGTGAAAGGGACAGGGAGATACAGGTCTCCAGTTATGGAATGAGTAAGTCATGGGAATAACAAGTAGAGCATAAGGAATGCAGCCCGTGATACTGTAATAGCAATGTAATGGGACAGATGGTAGCTATACTGATGGTGAGTATAATATAATGTATAAACTTGTCAAATCACTAAGTTGTATACATGAAAAAATAATGTAACATTGCATGTCAACTATACTCAAAAAGAAAAAATAACATGTGGTCCAATAAGCTGTTAAAATAAAAAGCAATAGGAAATCAGCATTAAAAATTCCCTGAGCAGACAAAACCTGTTATATAAACAGAGCTTATTTTAGTTTGTTTTGCAAAATTAACTTGCCATGGGTTTTCTTGCTTACACCTCTGGAAATCATAAGAAAAACTTGAACTGTTTCCCAAGCTCGATAAGAGGTAAATATTGACCACTTTTATGTTATTTATGAAAATTGTAACGTAACCAATTACTGTGAAGAATAAACAGTCCTTATTTTCTTTATTTTCTTTATTTTAAAGAAATAATGCTTTCTCATTATATAAGATTCTTTATAGCAATATATCCCTGAACCTCATTCTATGCTTTTGCTTTAATGCTACCAGTATACATATATTCTTTTGATGTGTACAAAATAAATTTTAGTAATTACTACTTTGGTGATTAATTGGTTTTATTTCTGTTATCTCTGAACTTTTCGAATTTTATGACATTAGAAGTAAGATCCAAAATAGACCCTTGGTGACTCCAAGGTCAGTGAGAAAACAGGTGCTGGTACCCACAGAGCCCATTGACATCACTGTTTTCTCATAAAACCTGGAATTTGAGTGTAGGGCTCTTGGATCTAAGCTCAGCTTTCTCTGCATTTTGAACTCTCTGATTTTATTATGCATATATATTTTTTGATTATTGAAGCTTCTTGGTAAGTCATCCTATTCTGTTCAAAAGAAAGGGAACATATGATTCCCTGTGTTTTGGGATAGCTTTTATTTTATTTTTTTTAATTTTCAATTTTTAAAAGTATTTATTTATTTTTGAGGGAGAGAGAGAAATAAAGAGAGAGAGAGCATGAGCCAGGGAGGGGCAGAGAGAGAGAGGGAGACACAGAATCCAAAGCAGGCTCCAGGCTCTGAGCTGTCAGCACAGGGCCTGACATGGGGCTTGAAGTCAGGAACTTTGAGATCATGACCTGAGCTGAAATCAGACGCTCAACCAACTGAGCCACCAACGCAACCCAAGATATGACTCTTTTTTATGGCTAATCCTCCATTATGTGTGTGTATCCATTCATGTTTGCATGGGCACTTGGGATACTTCCATATCTGGGCTATTGTAAATAATGCTGCAATAAATGCAACAATTAACAATAAACAAACAATAAACATTATAAATAATGCTGCAAAAATATTTTGTTTTCTATGTGTAACTACCCACTAGTGGAATTACTGGATCGTATGGTAATTTTATTTTTAATTTTTTGAGAAACCTCAATATTGTTTTCTACAGTAAATGCACCAATTTTCAATCTGCACCAATTTACCAACAGTGCACGAGGGTTCTTTTACTCCCTATCCCTGTCAATACTTGTTATTTATTGTGTTTTTGATATTAGCCATTTTGACAGGTGTAAAGTGATATCTCATAGTGAATTTAATTTGCTTTTCCTTGATGATTAGTAATGCTGAGTACCTTTTCATGTGTTTGTTGGCTATCTGTATATTCTTAAAATATCTATTCGGGTTCTCTGCCCATTTTTAATTGAGTTATTGTTATTATAAATGTTGAGTTGTATAAGTGCTTTATGTTTTTTAATATTAAACACTTATCTGACACATCATTTGCAAATATATTCTTCCATTCACTAGATTTCTTTTTCTTTTGTTTATGATTTCCTTCACTGTGTAAAAGCTTTTTATTTTGGTGTAGTCCCAATAATTTACTTTCACTTCTGTTATCCTTGCTAAAGGCTACATTTCTAGAAAAATATTTCTGTGGCTGATGTCAAAGAAATAACTGCCTAGGTTTTCCTCTGGGATTTTTATGGTTTCAGACTTCATGTTTGGGCCTTTAATCCATTCTGAGTTTATTTTTTGTATGGTGTAAGAAAGTGGTCCACTTTCATTCTTTTGCATGAAGCTCCCCTGTTTTCCCAGCACTATTTGTTGAAGAGATTGTCTTTTTCCCATTGTATATTCTTGTCTCTTTTGTCATAGATTAACTGACCATAAAAGCAAGGGTTTATTTATAGGATATTTATTCTGTTCCATTTACCTATGTGCTTATTTTATGCCAATATCATATTGTTTTTGTTACTACAGCTTTGTAGTGTATCTTGAAATCTGGGATTGGGATACCTCCAGCTTTGTTCAACTTTTTCAAAATTGCTTTGGCTTTGAGCTAATTTGAGGTTCCAAACAAATTTTAAAATTATTTTTTCTAGTTCTGTGAAAAATATTATTGGTATTTTTATAGGAATTTCATTGGACCTGTAGATTGCCTTGCTAAGGACATTTTAACAATATTGGTTTTTTCAACACATGAGCATGGGATATCTCTCTGTTTGTGTTATCTTCAATTCCATTCATCAGTGTGTTATACTTTTTGTAGAACAGATCATTCACCTCAATTATTTTTTTAAGTTAATTTATTTATTTTGATGAATGGATAAAGAAGATGTGGTATATATATACAATTGAATACCACTTGGTTATGAAAAATAATAAAATATTGCCATTTGCAACAACATGGATGAAACTAGAGGGTATTATGCTAAGTGAAATAAATCAGTCAGAGAAAGACAGATATCATATGATTTGACTCATGTGGAATATGAGAAACACAACAGATGAACATAGGGGAAAGGAGGGAAAAAAGGGACAAAAACAGAAAGGGAAGTAAACCATAAGAGACTCTTAAATACAGAGAAAAACTGAGGGTTGCTGGAGGGGAGATGAGGGGTGGATGGGGTAAATGGGTGGTGGGTATTAAAGAAGAAACTCTTTGGGATGAATACTGGGTATCATATGTAAGAGATGCATCACTGGGTTCTATTCCTGAAACCAAGACTACACTGTATGTTAACTACCTTGAATTTAAATAAATAGATGGATAGATATAGATAAATAAATAAATAAATAAATAAATAAATAAATAAATAAATAAAATTTATTTATTTTGAAAGAGACAGGTACAGGGAGAGAGAGAGAATCCCAAATAGGTTCCATGCTCAGCGCAGATGCAGGGCTCAGTTTCACATCCAGGAGATCATGCCCTGAGCTGAAATCAAGTTGGATGCTCAGGGCACCTGGGTGGCTTAGTTGGTTAGGCGTTGGACTTTGGCTCAGGTCATGATCTTACGGTCCATAAGTTTGAGCCCTGTTTTGGGCTCTGTGCTGACAATTCAGAAGCCAGATCCTGCTTTGGATTCTGTGTTTCCCTCTCAGCTTCTCCACCATTCATGCTCTGTCTCTCTCTCTCAAAAAGAAAATAAAAGCACTTTAAAAAAGATAGCACAGCTATTCTATAAAAATAAAAAAGAGTCAGATGCTCAACCAACCGAGCCACCAGGCTGCCCCACCTAAATTCTTCAGTTTATTCCTAGGTGTGTATGTATGTATGTATATTATTTATTTATATTATTTATTTATTTGTTTTTTTTGGAGTTTTTAATTTAATTCCACTTAGTTAACATACAGCGTAATATTACTATGAGGTATACAATATAGAGATTCAACACTTCCACACATCGTCTGGTCCTCATAACAACAAGTATACTCCTTAATTACAATTGCTTATTTAATACATCCCCCTCCCCCCACGTCCTCTCTGGTAACCATCAGTTCTCTATATTTAAGAGTCTGTTTCTTGGTTTGTCTCTCTCTTTTTTACCTCTCGGGCCATTTGTTTTGTTTCTGAGATTCCATGTATGAGTGAAATCATATGGTATTTGTCTTTCTCTGACTGACTTATTTCGCTTAGCACAATATACTCTAGCTCTATCCATGTCATTACAAATGGCAAGATTTCATTCTGTTTCATGGCTGAGTAATATTCCATGGTAATTTTCTATGCCACACCTTTTTTATCCATTCGTCAGTTGATGGACACTTGGGCTGTTTCAATAGTTTAGCAATTGTAGTTAATGCTTCTGTAAACATTTGGTGCGTGTATCCCTTTGAATTAGTATTTTTGTATTTGTTAAATATCTAGCTAAATATCTAGCTAAATATCAATTGTTGGATCAGAGGATAGTAATGTGTTAAACTTATAATGTTTTCCCTACTGGCTGTACCAGTTTGCATTCCTACCAACAATGCAAAGGGGTTACCCTTTTTGGTTACCATCCTCACCAACATCTATTGTTTCTTGTGTTGATTTTAGCCATTCTGACAGAAGTGACATGATATATCATTGCAGTTTTGATTTTGCATTTACCTGATGGTGATTGATGTTGAGCATCTTTTCATGTGTCTGTTGGCCATCTGTATATCTTTGGAGAAATGTCTATTCATGCTTTCTGTCATTTTTAAATTGAATTATTTTTCTTGGGGTGTTTAGTTTTATAAACTCTTTATATATTTTAGATACTAACCCTTTATCAGGTATGTCATTTGCAAATATCTTCTCCTATTGTATATGTTGCTTTTAGATTTTTTGAATAATTTTCTTTGCTGTGCAGAAGCTTTTTATTTTGATGTAGTCCCATGAGTTATATTTGCTGTTGTTTCCTAAGGAGACACATCAAAAAGAAGTTGCTACTGCCTGTGTCAGAGAAGATATTGTATGTGTGCTCTTCTAAGATTGTTATGGTTTCATGTCTCATATTTAAGTATTCAATCCATTAAGAATTTATTTTTGTGTATAGTGTAAGAAAGTTGTCCAGAGTCATTCCTTTGCATGTTGTCAGCCAGTTTTGTTGTGTTTTTTTCCATTCTATATTCTTTCCTGCTTTGTTGATTTGTTCATTATATAGCTGTGGTTTTATTTTTGAGATTTCTATTCTGTTCTATTGATCTATTTGTCTATTTTTGTGCCAATACCATACTGTTTGATCAATATAGCTTTGTAATACAACTTGAAGTCCAGATTTGTGATGTCTCCCTTTATTTCCCATTTTCAAGGTTGCTTTGGCTATCTGGGGTTTTTTGTAGTTGCATACAAAATTTAAGATTGTTCTACCTCTGTGAAAAATTCTGGTAATATTTTGATAGGTATTGCATTAAATGTGTAGATTGCTTTGGGTAGTATAGACATATAAACAATATTTTTTCTTCCAATCCATGAACATGAAATGTCTTTTTATATCATGTCCTCTTCAGTTTATTTATAAGTGTTGTATAGTTTTCAGAGTACAGATCTTTTACTTCTTTGGTTAAGTTTATTCTTAGGTATCTTATGTTTTTTTGTTTGTTTTGAAACAACAAATTTCTTTTAAAAATTTTTTTAGTTTATACTTCTTTTCTTCTAGCTTTATTTAAATTCCAGTTAGTTACCATATGTGTAACATTAATTTCAGGTGTAGAATCTAGTTACCACTTACATACAACACCCAGTGGTCATGACAACAAGTGCCCTACTTGATACCCATCACCTATTTAACCTGTCCCCCCACCCACTTCCCCTCAAGTAATCCTCAGTTTGTTCTCTATAGTTAAAAGTATGTTTTGCTTTCTTTTACCCACATGTTCATCTGTTTTTTTCTTAAATTACACAGATGATTGAAATCATATAGTATTTGTCTTTCTCTGACTGACTTATTTCGCTGAGCATAATACTCTATAGCTCCATCCACATTGTTGCAAATTACAAAATTTTATTCTTCTTTATGGCTGAAGAATATCCATTATATATATGTATATATGCATGTATATTATGTATACATATATATGTATATTATGTATGTATATATGTATACATATATGTATATATATATGTACGATATATATATGCATATATATATCACATCTTGCTATCACATATTTGTTAAAGAGTTAGTATCAAAAACATATAAAGAACTTATAAAACTCAATATCTAAAAACATATAATCCACTTTAAAAATAGACAGAAGGACCTTGGTAATTATAGCACCATTATTAATAGTGAAATTCTGGAAAGAGCCCCAATGTCCAATGATTGATAAGTGGATAAAGAAAATGTGATATATATATATATATATATATATATATATATATATATAGATACACACACACACACACACAATGGAATGTTAGTCAGTCATTAGAAAAATGAAATCTTGCCATTTGCAATGTTGTGGATGGAGCTAAGGAGTATCATGTTAAAATAAGTCAGGCAGTGGGGCGCCTGGGTGGCTCAGTCGGTGCACGTCCGACTTCAGCTCAGGTCACGATCTCACGGTCCGTGAGTCCGAGCCCCGCGTTGGGCTCTGGGCTGATGGCTCAGAGCCTGGAGCCTGCTTCGGACTCTGTGTCTCCCTCTCTCTCTGCCCCTCCCCCGTTCATGCTCTGTCTCTGTCTCAAAAATAAATAAGCGTTAAAAAAAATAAGTCAGGCAGCAAAAGACAAACATATGATTTCACTCACATGTGGAATTTGAGACACAAAACATATTAACATAGAGAAAAACAGAACAAACCAGAAAACAAACTCTTACCTATGGAGAAAAAACTGAGGGTTACTGGATGGGAAATGGGCAGTGGGATAGGTTGAATGGGTGATGGGTATTCAGGAGGACATTTGTGATGAGCACTGGGTGTTGTTTGTAAGTAATGAATCACTAGACTCTACACTTGAAACTAGTATTACACTTTATGTTAAGCAACTGGAATTTAAAAAAAAGTTGGAAAACATATGTAATGGGATTAAGCAGTGCACTTGTGATGAGCACTTGTGATATATGGAAGTGTTGAATTGCTATATCATACACATGAAACTAATATAACACTGAATGTTAACTAATTGGAATTAAAATAAACCCCCCATATATACCTTTTTGTTTCTTTGTGATAAAAAGCCAAAAGTAGATAAATATATACTTAATATTAATGTTTTAGTATTTTATCTTATTTGGAAATGATTTAGATATTTAATAAATTTAACTTAACTAATCACTAAAATTAACTCAAAAAACTTTAAGGTTTTAAGTTACCAAAGTATTTTTGAGAAACTATTTATGTAAACATAAATGTTGCTTAAAATTTCATTTTATCTTATTTATATCTATTTAATTTGATTGTTCTTAATAATTGTGTTTATATAATTTACAATATCTTTATTAACAGTGGAAAAAGCCATTATACTAATGATGTGGAGAACAAAGGCAAAAGAAATGTAGATAACATTAAATTTCCTTATAACCTGCATCCCATTGACAAATACTTGAAGCAGGCAGAATATAACATTCTTCCAAAATTCCCAACTTTCTTAATAGTAATACTTTGCTAGAGGGGAAAAAATCCTTAGCTGACAATAGATAGGCCTCCAAGATTCTGTAAATCTTCTTTAGTATGTGAAAATCCTTTTGGAAACTTCCCTTGTCTTTATCTCCCCCAGCTCCAAAATATATAAACAATTGCTCTTCACAATCCCAGTGCAGCTCTTTCTGCCCCTGCAACCTGTCCCTGTGCTATAATAAAACCACCTTTTTGCATCAAAAATGTCTCCAGAATTCTTGGCTGTTAGTTCCACACCCCAACATGTTAAATAATCATTTTGGTGCCCAACGTGGGGCTTGAATATTCTCATCAGAACTCTGGGCTTCAGTAAAAACTTGGTGAATAATTCCTCTCCTCTCCCTTTATTTTCATTTCAGGGACTTTTCAAGGAATATGGTCTTATTGGAACACTTTCATATTGATTGCTCAGGCTGCAATCCTCTAGCCCATGGCTACTCTGTGGGGAAGTAAAGCCTGTCTTTTGGCTAGAAGTCAGTACCATAGCCACAATGGTAATACAATGAAGAAACTTGATGCCCTGTCTGCATTTTTGTCCTTATTCGATGTTGTCTATATTAGGCACAGGACAGCCAGCTAAGTTGCTAGAATGGCTGCTGATCTTAAGACTCCCATGTGAGGTTTCCTCCTGAGTCATCTAATGCGATCCCTTTCACATCCTTGGTATAACCACTCTGGCCATAAGACCTCCACTTGGAGCCAGCTGAAACCAGTACCTGATTGAATTCAAACCCAACTGGGGACCATTTCCTAGGGAAGTTTGCTGTAAAATACTACACGTGTTGGAACATTGCTTAGATCACAATGGATTTCTACACTTAATGTTTTCCATCAATGTCCCCTACTAACTTACTTAAATTACAAAATTGGGTAATTTCCCCTTGCAAAACTTTTCTATTGTCTTCCATGGATTGAAAATGGCAGGTTCATGGACATACGGAGGAGTCAAGACGACAGAGTATCAGGGGGACCTTGGGCTTCTCTCGTCCCTCAAACACAGTTTGATCAACATAAAATAATTTTGAACATCTAAGAAATCCATCTGAGGATTAAAAGAACAATATGCTTAATTTGAGGGATAAAATGTGGCAGGTACATGTTGTAGAGAGGGTAATTGGGGGGAAATAAAAGCCGTGGTGCCACAGAGAGTCGGGACCCCTTTTCACAGATGAAGAAAGAGGGGAAGAGAAAGCAGTGCATCAGTTTTGTGCAACAAAAGCATCCTCCCTGAAAGTAGCTAGAGAGAAAGAGTGAAAAAAAAAAAAAAAGCAAAAACATGCTCAGGGGACTGCACAAGAAACTGTTTCCCAAAACCTTTGATGGGAAAAAGAGGAATATTTCAATCCTGCCAGTATTTTGTAAACAGCGGAACACAAATTCTGAAGTTTCAGAGATCTGTGCCTGGCAGTGCTCTGGCAAAGAGCAGGACAGAGACCTGGGAATGGGCAGTGTGGTCTAAGGGTCCCCTGGGTTGCATGCAGAGAAGCGGTTCTCCTGGTTTGAGTGCATTTGGTAGACATGATATGGCGTCTCCATGGGAAAAAGACCTGATGGGTGACATAGAGCTGCCAGGAACAAAGATGCCAGCTGAGGGCAGCAAACCTTGGCGCCGACTATATGTTGAGATTTACCATAAGCTCTGAGCCACTATCACTGCACAGTAACTCGACTATTTTCTGGGACAAGCTGGTACTAGCCACAGCACAGCAAGACCCTTCCCCAGAGGATCAGTGCAAGCCCAAGCCATGGGAGTCTCTGAAGTGTGGGATTTTGAAAAACAGCCACATCTGGAATAAAACACAGAGTGCAGCACTGCCTGGCAGGCAGACAGCTCACACACAGTGAGGGCAGGGAGCTGACAGAAACCAGGGACACAGGAGGGGTAATTGTGCATCTGTGAGGGTGAAAACTTCCCATTCCAGACACTAGAGAGCGGGGTGAAGCCATTTGTACCCACCAGCACTTATTGACCCTAGTGAGCTAAATAGCTCCAGCAGTGGAGAATAGAGCCATTACAACAAGCTGCACATCCCTGTGCCCTCCAAGCATATCTCCACTAGTGTAAGTCAGCTGGAGAATCAGAGAAGCAGGCTCCTCCTCCAGTAGACCAGCACAAACCCTTTCTACACATTAAGTCTACTGACAATAGAGTGCTCTAAAGCTTCAGCTCTAGGAGAAACTGGATCCAGGTTCTTTTGAGGCTTTTTGTTTGTTTTGTTTCTGTTTTTCTTTTTCTTTTCGTTTTTTTTCCCTCTTGGATATAGAAGGAGCAAATTTTTTATTTTATATTATTTTATTTTATTATTTTTTAATTTTTAATTTTTTCTCTTTGTTCTTTTTCTATCAAGCTTTTCTTTTCAAAAAAATTTTATTGTTTATTTTATTTTTGAGAGAGACACAGAGTGCAATTGGGGGAGTGGCAGAGAGAGGGAGACACAGAATCTGAAGCAGGTTCCAGGCTCTGAGCTGTCAGCACAGTGTCCAACACAGGGCTCAAACCCATGAACCATGAGATCATGACCTGAACCTAAGTTGGATGCTCAAGCGACTGAGCCACCCAGACGCCCCATCTATCAAGCTTTTCTTTTTTTTTTCTTTTTTTTTTTTTTTTTAAATTTTTTTTTTTTCAACGTTTATTTATTTTTGGGACAGAGAGAGACAGAGCATGAACGGGGGAGGGGCAGAGAGAGAGGGAGACACAGAATCAGAAACAGGGTCCAGGCTCTGAGCCATCAGCCCAGAGCCCGACGCGGGGCTCGAACTCCCAGACTGCGAGATCGTGACCTGGCTGAAGTCGGCCGCCTAACCGACTGCGCCACCCAGGCGCCCCTCTATCAAGCTTTTCTTAACAAGCAGACCAAAACACAACTAAGAATTAGCTTCCTGTATTATTATTTTTAATTTTTGAAGTTGTATTTATTTTTTAAATTTATTTAAAATGTTTATTTATTTATTTTTGAGAGACAGCAAGGGAGGGGCAGAGATAGAGGGAGGCAGAAAATCTGAAGCAGGCTCCATGCCATCAGTGTAGAGTCCAATGTGGGGCCCAAACTCATGAACCATGAAATCATGATATGAGACGAAATAAAGAGTTGATGCTCAACTGACTGAGCCACCCCGGGGCCCCTAAATTTTTATTTTATTTTACTACTTTATTTTATTTTATTTTATTTTATTTTATTTTATTTTATTTTATTATTTACTCCAAAATGGCAATACAGAGGAAGTTAACACAAAAGAAAGAATAGGAAGAAATGACTGCCAGGGATTTAATCACACAGATATAAGATGTCTAAACTAGAATTTAAACCAACCATTATAAGGATTCTAGCCAGGCTTGATAAAGCATGGAAGACACTAGAGAATCCCTTATTACAGAGATAACAGAGCTAAAAACTAAGCAGGTTGAAATTAAAAATGCTACAACCAAGATGAAAACCTGAATAGGTGCATGACAGTGCAGGATGGATGAAGCAGAGGAATGAGCTAGTGATTAAGAAGATAAAATTATGAAAAATAATGAATCTGAAAAGAATAAGGAAACAAAGGTAAAGGAACATGAAGATAGACTTAGGGAACTCAGTGACTTTTTTAAATGGAATAACATTCATATCACAGGAGTCCCAGAAAATGAAGAGAGAGAAAAAGAGGCAGAAGGTGTCTAAGAGCAAATTATATCTGAAAACTTCCCTAATCTGGGTAAGGACACAGATATCAAATTCAAGGAAGCACAGAGAACACCCACTAAATTTAACAAAAGCTGGCCATTGCCATGGCATATAATAGTCAAATTCATAAAATACACACACAAGGAAAGAATCCTGAAAGCAGCAAAGGAAAAAAGTCTTTAACCTACTAGGGAAGAGAGATCAGGTTCACAGCAGATCCTTCCACAGAAACTTGGCCCACCAGAAGGGAGTGGCAGGATATATACAATGTGCTAAATGGGAAAAATGTGCAGCAAAGAATATTCTATCCAGCAAGGGTATCATTCAGAATAGGAGAGATAAAGAGTTTGCCAAACAGAAACTAAAGAAGTTCGTGACCACTAAACCAGCCCCACAAGAAATATTAAGGCAGGGGGCCTTTTGAATGGGGGAAAAGAAGACCAAAAGCAACAAAGACTGGAAGGGAACATAGAACATCACCAGAAACACCAATGCTACAGGTAACACAATGGCACTGTACTGATATATTTCAATAACACCCTAAATATAAATGGACTCAATGCCCTTGCAATTAAAAGACATAGGGTATCAAGATGGATTAAAAAACAAGACTTATCCATATACTGCCTTTAGGAAACTCATTTTGGAACTGAAGTCACCTTCAGATTGCAAGTGGGGATGGAAAACATTCCATCATGCTATCGGATGTCAAAAGAAAGCCAGAGTAGCCATACTTATATCAGACAAACTAGATTTTAAACCAAAGACTGTAACAAGAAATGAAGAAGTGTATTATATCATAATTAAGGGGTTGTAAGCATCAAGAAGATCTAACAATTGTAAATATTTATGCCCCCAAGTTGTAACACCCAAATATGTAAATCAATTACTATGAAACACAGAGAAACTCATTGACAATAATACAATAATAGTAGGAGACTTTAACACTTTACTTACAACAATGGACAGATCATATAAACAGAAAATCAACAGGGAAACAGTGGCTTTAAATGACACACCGGGCCACATGGACTTAACCAACACATTCAGAATATTCCATCCTAAAGCGGCAGAATAGACATTCTTTTCAACTGCACACAGAATATCCTCTAGAATAGATCACATACTGGGTCAAATCATGCGTCAACATTTACAAAAAGATCGAGATCATGTCATGTATATTTTCAGATCACAATGCTATGAAAGTTGAAGTCAATCACAAGAAAAAAAATTTGGAAAGACTACAAATACTTGAAGTTAAAGAGCATCATATGAAAGAATGAATGGGTTAAACAGGAAATTAATGAGGAAGTAAAAAAAAACTTTATTGAAGTAAATAAAAATGAAAACATGAGAGACCAAAATCTTTGGGATACAGCAAAGGCAGTCCTAAGAGGGAATTATATTGTAATACAGGCTTACTCAAGAAGTATGAAAGGTATAAAATATTCAACCTAACATTACAGCTAAAGATGCTAGAAAATAAACAGCAAATAAAGCCCAAAGGCAGAAAAAGAGGGAAAAAATAAAGACCAGAGAAGAAATAAATGATATAGAAACAAACAAACAAACAAAAAAACACCCACAATAGAACAGATCATGAAACTAAGACCTGGTGGTATGTAGGAATTGATGAAATTGATGAAATTGATAAACCCCTAGCCAGACTTATCGAAAAGTAAAGAGAAAGGAACCACATAAATAAAATACAAATGGAAGAGGTGGAATTACAAGCAACACCACAGAAATACAAACAATTTTTAGAGAATATTATGAAAAATTATATGCAAAAAAACAGGGAAATCTGGAGCAAATTAATAAATTCCTAGAAACATACAAACTACCAAAACTGAAAGAGGAAGAAATAGAAAGTTTGAGTAGACTCATAACTAGCAAACAAATTGAATGGGTATTCAAAAATATCCTAACAAAATTCCAGGGTTATAGTCCAGGGCTTCCCAGGGGAATTCTACCAGACCTTTATTTATTTATTTATTTATTTATTTATTTATTTATTTATATTTATTTATTTTATTTTTTTAAAATTTATTTATTGTTTAATTTACATCCAAGATAGTTAGCATATGGTGCAACAATGATTTAAAGAGTAGAGTCCTTAATGCCTCTTATCCATTTAGACCATCCCCCCTCCCACAACCCTTCCAGGAACCCTCTGCTCTCTATATTTAAGAGACTTTTGTGTTTTGTTCCCTCCCTGTTTTTATGAAATTTTGTTTCCCTTCCTTTATGTTAATCTGTTTTGTATCTGAAAACCCTTATTTGAGTGAAGTCATATAATATGTCTTTCTCTGACTGACTAATTTCGCTTAGCATAAGACCCTCCAGTTCCATCCACATAGTTTCAAATGGCAAGATTTCATTCTTTTTGATTGTCGAGTAATACTCCATTGTATATATATACCACATCTTCCTCATTCATTCATCTGTCGATGGACAACTAGGTTCTTTCCATATTTTGGCTATTGTCAGTAGCACTGCTATAAACATTGGGGTGCATGTGCCCCTTCAAAACAGCATACCTGTATCACTTGGATAAATGCCTAGTAGTGCAATTGCTGGGTTGTAGGGTAGTTCAATTTTTAATTTTTTGAGGAACCTCCATACTGTTTTCCAGAGTGGTTGCACTAGTTTGCATTCCCACCAGCAGTGCAAAAGAGATCCTCTTTCTCCACATCCTCACCAACATCTGTTGTTGCCTGAGTTGTTCATGTTAGCCATTCTGACAGGTGTAAGTTGGTATCTCATTGTGGTTTTGATTTGTATTTCCCTGATGATGAGTGATGTGGAGCATTTTTTTATGTGTCAGTTGGCCATCTGGATGTCTTCTTTGGAGAAGTGTCTATTCGTGTCTTTTGCCCATTTCTACATTGGATTATTATTTTTTGGGGGGGTATTGAGTTTGAGAAGTTCTTTATAGATTTTGGATACTAACCTTTATCTGATATGTCACTTGAAAGTATCTTCTCCCATTCCATCAGTTGCCTTTTAGTTTTGCTGATTGTTTCCTTCACTGTGCAGAAGCTTTTTATTTTGATGAGGTCCCAGGAGTTCATTTTTTGCTTTTGTTACCCTTGCCTCAAGAGATGTGTTGAGTAAGAAGTTGCTGTAGTCAAGGTCAAAGAAGTTTATGCCTGCTTTTTCCTCTAGGATTTTGATGGCTTCCTGTCTTACATTGAGGTCTTTCATCCATTTTGAGTTGATTTTTGTGTATGGTGTAAGAAAGTGGTCCAGGTTCATTCTTCTGCATGTCGCTGTCCAGTTTTCCCAACACTACTTGCTAAAGAGACTGTCTTTATTCCATGGATATTCTTTCCTGCCTTGTCAAAGATTAGTTGGCCATACGTTTGCGGGTTCATTTCTGACTTCTCTATCCTGTTCCATTGATCTGATTGTCTGTTTTTGCACCAGTATCATACTATCTTGATGATTATAGTTTTGTAATACAGCTTGAAGTCTGGGATTGTGATGCTTCCTGCATTGGTTTTCTTTTTCAAGATTGCTTTGGCTATTCAGGGTCTTTTCTGGTTCCATACGAATTTTTAGGATTGTTTGTTCTAGCACTGTGAAGAATGCTGGTGTTATTTTGATAGGGATTACATTGAACATGTAGATTGCTTTGGGTAGTATTGACATTTTAGCAATGTTTGTTCTTCCAATCCAGGAGCATAGAATGTTTTTCCATTTTTTTGTGTGTGTGTCTTCAATTTTTTTCGTAAGATATCTATAATTTTCAGCATACAGATTTTCACCTCGTCGGTTTTGTTTATTCTTAAGTATTTTATGGTTTTTTTGTTCAATTGTAAATGCGATTGATTCATTGATTTCTCTTTCTGCTGCTTCATTGTTGGTGTATAGGAATGCAACCAATTTCTGTGCATTGATTGTATATCCTGATACTTTGATGAATTCATGGATCAGTTCTAGCAATTTTTTGGTGGAATCTTTTGGGCCATCCATATAGAGTATGATGTCATCTGTGAAAAGTGAATGTTTGACTTCCTCCTGGCTGATTTGGATGTCTTTTATTCCTTTGTGTTATCTGATTGCTGAGGCTAAGACTCCCAATACTATGTTGAATAACAGTGGTGAGAGTGGACATCCCTGTCGTGTACCTGACCTTAGGGAGAAAGCTCTGTTTTTCCCCATTGAAGATGATATTAGCAGTGGGTCTTTCATATATAGCTTTTATGACCTTGAGATGTGATCCTTCTATACTTAATTTCTTGAGGGTTTTTATCAAGAAAGGATACTGTATTTTTTGTCAAATGCTTTTTCTGCATCTATTGAGAGTATCATGTGGTTCTTGTCCTTTCTTTTATTGATGTGATGAATCACTTTGATTGTTTTGCAGATATTGAACCATCCCTGCATCACAAGTATAAATCCCACTTGGTTGTGGTGAATAGTTTTTTTAATGTATTGTTGGATCCAGTTGGCTAGTATCTTATTGAGGATTTTTGCTTTCATGTTCATCAGGGAAATTGGTCTATAGTTCTCCTTTTTAGTGGGGTCTTTGTCTGGCTTTGGAATCAAGGTAATTCTGGCTTCATAGAAAGAGTTTGGAAGCTTTCTTTCCATTTCTATTTTTTGGAACAGGTTCAAGAGAATAGGTGTTAATTCTTCTTTAAATGTTTGGTAGAATTCCCCTGGAAAGCCATCTGGCCCTGGACTCTTGTTTTTTGGCAGATTCTTGATTACAAATTCGATTTCCTTACTGGTTATGGCCCCATTCAAATTTTCTATTTCTTATTTCAGTTTTGGGAGTGTATGTGTTTCTAGGAATTTGTCCATTTATTCCAAGTTGCCATTTTAATGGTGTATAACTGATCATAATATTCTCTTATTATTACTTGTATTTCTGCAGTGTTGGTGTGATCTCTCCTCTTTCATTTTTGATTTTATTTATTTGGGACCTTTTTTTTTATCAAACTGGCTAGGGGTTTATCAATTTTGTTAATTCCTTCAAGGATCCAGCTCCTGGTTCCATTGATCTGTTCTCTCTCTCTCTCTCTCTTTTTTTTTTTTTTTGGCTTCCATAGCATTAATATCTTCTCTAATCTTTATTATTTCCTGTCTTCTGCTGGTTTGGGGTTTATTTGCTGTTATTTTTCCAGCTCTTTGAGGTGTAAGGTTAGGTTGTGTATCTGAGACTTTCTTACTTCTTTAGGAAGGCCTGCATTGCTATATAATTCCCTCTTACGACTACCTTTGCTGCGTCCCAGATGTTTTGAGTTGTGGTGTTATCATTTTCATCAGTGTCCATGTGCTTTTTAATTTCCTCTTTAACTTTTTGGTTAGCCCATTCATTCTTTAGTAGGATGTTCTTAGTCTCCAAGTATTTGGTATCTTTCCACATTTTTTATTGTGGTTGATTTCGAGTTTTGTAGTGTTGTGGCCTGAAAATATGCACGGTATGATCTCGATCTTTTTGTATTTGTTGAGTGCTGATTTGAGTCCCAATATGTGATCTGTTCTGGAGAATGTTCCACGTGCACCAGAGAAGAATGTGTATTCTGCTTCTTTAGGATTAAATGTTCTGTATATATCTGTTAAGTCCATCTGGTTCATTGTGTCATTCAAAACCATTGTTTCCTTGTTGATTTTCTGTTTAGATGATCTGACCATTGATGTAAGTGGGTTGTTGAAGTCCTCTACTATTATAGTATCATTATCAATGAGTTTCTTTATGTTTATGATTAATTGATTTATATATTTGGGTGCTGTCACATTTGGAGCATAAATGTTTACAAGTTTTAGGTCTTCTTGATGGACAGACCCCTTGATTATGATATAATGCCCTTCTTTATCACTTTATCATTTTATTACATTCTTTATTTTAAAATCTAGATTATCTGATATAAATATGGCTACTCTGGCCTTCTTTTGGTGACCATTAGCATGATAGATGGTTCTCTATCCCCTTATTTTCAATCTGAAGGTGTCTTTACATCTAAAATGGGCCTCTTGTAAACAGCATATAGATGGATTTTGTTTTCTTATCCATTCTGTTACCCTATATCTTTTGATTGGGTGTAAAACTTTCCTAACCTAGGGAAAGACACAGGTTCAGTGTGAGTACTGATATTTATCTCGAGTACTGAAAGATATGTATTTATTGACATTATATAACCTATAGAGTTGGAATTTCTGATACTTTTCTCTGGTCCTTTCTAGTCTTTGTTGCTTTTGGTCTTCCTTTTTTTTTTCTTCATCTTTTGTCCCCTCAGAGAGTACCCCTTAAAATTTCTTGCAGGGATGGTTTAGTGGTCATGAACTCCTTTAATTTTTTTTTCTGGGAAATATTTTATCTGTCCTATTTTGAATGGCAGCCTTGCTGGATAACAAATTTGGGTTGCATATTTTTCTGTCTCAGTACATTGAATATATCATGCCACTCCTTTCTGGCCTGCTAAGTTTCTGTGGATAGGTGTGCTGTGAACATAATTTGTCTTCTCTTGTAGGTTAAGGACTTTTTTCCCTTGCTGCTTTCATGATTCTTTCCTTGCCTGAGTATTTTGTGAATTTGATTATGATATGCCTTGTCGATTTTTGTTGAATCTAATGGGAGTTCTCTGTGATTCCTGGATTTTGATGTCTTGTCTTTCCCCAGGTTAGGAAAGTTTTCCACTATAATTTTCTCACATAACCCCTTGTACACCTTTTTCTCTCTCTTCCTCTTTTGGGGCTTCCTATGATTCTGATGTTATTCCTTTTTAATGTGTCACTGAGTTCTCTAATTATTAGTTCATGTTCTTTGCCTTAGTTTCCCTCATTTTTTCTGCATCATTATTCTCCATAAGGTTGTCCTCTATATTGTTGCTTCGCTGCTCTGCCTCATCCATCCTTGTTGCCCTGGCATCTATTCGAGATTGCAGCTCAGTTATTATTTGCAGCTCATTTTTTTTTTATTTCATCCTGACTAGCTTTCACTTCTTTTATCTCCATGGAAAGGGATTCTAATCTATTTCCAACCCTAACTAGTATTCTTATTATCGTGATTCTAAATTCTGGTTTATACATCTTGCTTGTATCTGTGTTGATTAAGTCCCTGGCTGACGTTTCTTCTTGTTCTTTCTTTTGGGGTGAATTCCTTAATTTTGTCATTTTGAAGGAATAAAAGGAATTAATGGAGTTAAAAATAACCCTTAAAATTAAAAAAAATAAAAACAACATAAAGCAATCAAATAAAGGATGCTAGATCCTAGGTGTGATTTGGCTTGGTTGCTGAAAGATGCTTGATAGATTAGAAAAAAAAGGGAAAGATAAGAAGAGAAAAAAGACAAAGAAAAAAAGGGAAGAAAAATGTTTGAAAATTTGCAAAAATGAATACTATACAATAGAATAAGATGAAATGATGAAAGTAAAATAGAATTTTAAAAATTTGTGAAAAAAGGAAAACATATAGTATAAAAATTATAGGAAAATATTTTTAATAAAAATGGAAAATAAATTGGGGTGCCTGGGTGGCTCAGTCAGTTGGGCCGCCGACTATGGCTCAGGTCATGATCTCGCGGCCTGTGAGTTTGAGCCCCGCATCATGCTCTGTGCTGACAGCTCAGACCCTGGAGCCTGCTTCTGATTCTGTGCCTCTCTCTCTCTCTGCCCCTTCCCTGCTTAGTCTCTGTCTGTCTGTCTGTCTCTCTCTCAAAAATAATAAACATTAAAAATTTTTAAAAAAATAAAAATGGAAAATAAAATAAAGACTTTCTCTTTCTGTATTCAAGAGTAAGAAAAGAAAAAAATTAAAAGGACCAGCAAACAGAATGAATTACAATTTAAATTACATCTGGTGTCATATAGAAGTGAAGCTATGAAGCACTTTGTAGTCCGTAAACTAAGCAAAGAAACTTGTGTTTGTCAAGAGCACTGTTGGCCCAGTTGGGCAGGGTGTAGTGTAATGGCTCCATTCTCCACTAGATGGCACTTCTTAGCTTACTGGAGTGGATTCTTATGTTGTGTCTAGTCATGTATGCACATGCATGGGAGGGATGAAAATGGTGTCACCCAGCTACCCAGTCTGTAGTATTGAAACTCTGTGCTCTCCATGCCTGGAAATCAGGCACCCCTCCTTTGTCTCCTGTTTCCATCCACTCCCCACTACTACACTGTTTGTGATCAAGCCATAAGGTGGCACCTCCCTCCTGAGTTTTATCTCAAATGGAGCTGTGTTTCCCATCCCCTCACTTCTGAGGGACTGTGGCTTTGACCTGTTCAGATCCTCAGGGGAGGGTTTGGCTGAGCAATGGCCAGGTGCTGGCCCACCCCCTGGAACGTTTGTGAGACCGTGCTGCTGCCAATGCCCAGTGACTGCAGCTGGGTGCCTGCCTACTCCAGAAAATGTTCACGCAATCATGTAGCAGGAACATTTCAGGGTTCATGAAAAATCACAACACACAATTGGCACCAGGATTCACCCTTAACATCCTTGTTCCAACACCAGGGAATGTGGCTGTTCTCCGGGGTCCACTGAGACCTTTGCCTGTGGGGTGGCCACACAGTGCCTACTAAATGTCCTCCCAGCAGGGGGACTGACTCTCCCCGTTTGCTCCATGGACCCCTTGGACCTTGCTCTCTGCTCCTGGGTATTCACCCTTCCCACCAGAGCACTGCCAGGTATCAAGCTGCAGAGTTTCAGACTCTGCGCTCCCCCTGTTTATATAGTCTTAATGGAATTTAAACCCTCTTCTTTCTCCTTTCTCCCTTTTTTGTTCAGTCCCTGTGGCTGTTTCTACTTTTTCACTTTCTCTCCAGCTGCTTTTGGTGTGTGTGTGTGTGTGTAGGGGGGTGCTTTTCCCATACTCTCCCCCGCATCTCCGTCCTCTCTGCAAGCAAAATTAGCTCCCTGCCCTCTTCAGCTTCTCTCTCCCCCAGTTCACCTCTCCATGCTGTGTACCTGCTGAGTTCTGTGGTTCAGATTGTGCAGATTGTTGTGTTAATCGTCAAATCAGTTTTCTAGGTGTGCAAGATGGTTTAGTGTTGATCTGGCTGCATTTCAGGGATGAGAGGCACAAAAAACTGTGCTCTTCTGCCATCTTGGCCTCTCCCAGGATTCTACCAGACTTTTAAAGAAGAGTTAATCTTCTCAAACTATTTCAAAAAATAGAAATAAAGGAAAACCTCAAAACTAATTCTATGAGGCCAGCATTACCTTAATTCCAAAACCAATGATCCTACTAAAAAGGAGAATTACAGGCATTCTCCCTCATGAACATGGATGCAAAAGTTCTCAACCAGATACTATCAAATCAAACCCAACAGTATATTAAAAGAGTTGTTCACCACAATCAAGTGGAATTTATTCCTGGGCTACAGGCCTGGTTCAATATTCACAAATCAATCAAAGTGTTACACCACATTAACAAAGAAAGGATAAGAACCATATGATCCTTCCAATAGATAAAGAAAAAACAATTGACAAAATGCAGTATCCATTCTTGATAAAAATCTTCAACAAACTAGTAATAGATGAAACATACTTCATCATAATAAAGGCCATATACAAAAGACCCACAGCTAATATCATCCTCAATGGAGAAACCCTGAAAGCCTTTCTCCTATGATCAGGAACAAGCCAAGGATGTCCACTCTCACCATTAGTATTTAACATAGTAGTGAAAGTCTTAGCCTCATCAATTAGACAACCAAAGGAAATAAAAGGCATTGAAATTGGTAAAAAAGAAGTCAAATTTCATTATTTGTAGAAGACATGATACTCTATGTAGAAAACCTGAAAAACTCCATGAAAAAATTGCTAGAACTATTCATGAATTCAGCAATGTATATAAAATCAATGTATAGAAATCTGTTGCATTTCTATACACCAATAACAAAGCAACAGAAAAAGAAATCAAGGAATCACTTCCATTTACAATTACACCAAAAACAATAAGATACCTAGGAATAAACTTAACAAAGGAGGTAAATGATCTGTATTTTGAAAACTATAGAAGACTTATAAAGGAAATTGGAGAGGACACAAAGAAATGGCAAAGGATTCCATGCTCATGGATTTAAACAACGTTGTTAAAATGTCTATAGTACCCAAAGCCATCTACACATTCAATGCAATCTCCATCAAAACACCACTAGCATTTTTCACAAGTGTAGAACAAACAATGCTAAAATTTGTAAGGAACCAAAAAAGACCACAAATAGCCATAGCAATCCTGAAAAAAAAATGGAGACATTATGATTCCTTATTTCAAGTTATATTATTAAGCTATAGTCATCAAGACACAATGGTACTGGCACAAAAACAGACAGATAAATGTAACAGAATAAGAAACCCAGAAATGGTCCCACAACTGTATGTTCAACTAATTTTTGACAAAGCAGGAAAGAACATCCAATCAAAAAGACAGTTTCTTCAACAAATGGCGTTGTGAAAACTGGACAGCAACATGCAGAACAATGAAACTGGACAACTCTCTTAAGCCATACAAAAATAAATTGAAAATGGATGAAAAACCCAAATGTGAGTCAGGAAACCATCAACATCCTAGAGGAGAAAACAGGTAGCAACCTCTTTGGCCTTGGATGGAGCAACTACTTATGAGACAAGGAGCTGGACTACTTACTAGACAAGGAGCTGGAGGCAAAGGAAGCAAAAGCAAAAATGTGCTATTGGAACTTCATCAAGATAACATGCTTCTACATACCAAAAGAAGCAGTCAACAAAACTAAAAGGCAGGCTATGAAATGGAAGAAGATATTTGAAAATGACATATATGATACAGGGTGTGTATCCAAAATCTATGAAGAACATATCAAACTTAATGCCCAAAAAACAATCATGTTAAGGAATGGGCAGAACACGTGAATGAACAATTTTCCAAAGAAGTCATCTAGATGGCTACTAGAACATGAAAAGATGCTCAACATCACTCACCATCAGGGAAAATATAAATCAAACTGCAATGAGATACCACCTCACACCTGGCAGAATGGATAAAATTATCAATGTAAGAAACAATAGGTGTTGGTGAAGATGCTGAGAAAGGGGAACCCTCTTGCACTATTGGTGGGAATGCAAACTGGTGCAGCCACTCTGGAGAACACTATGGATGTTTCTTAAAAAGTTAAAAATGGGACTACTCTCTAAGTTGGTAATTGCATTATTAGGTATTTACCCAAGTATACCAAAATAGAGATTCAAAGGGATACATGCACCCCGATGTCTATAGCAGCATTATCAACAATAGCCAAACTATGGAGAGAGCCCAAATGTCCATTGACTGATGAATGGATAAAGAAGATGTGATATATATATATATATATATATATATATATATATATATACACACACACACACACACACACACACACACACACACAATGGAATATTTCTCAGCCATCAAACAGAATGAAATCTTGACATTTGCATTGATATTATGGAGCTAGAGTGTATTATTCTAAGTGAAATTAGTCAGACAGAGAAAGACATATCACATGATTTCAGTTGTATTTGGAACTTAAGAAAAAAACAGATGAACATTTGGGAGAGGGAAAAAAAGAGAGAGGTAAAAAAACTATGATAGTCTCTTAAAGATGGAGAAAAAACTGAGGGTTGATGGGGGAGTTGGTAGGGGATGTGTTAGATGTGTGATGACTATTAATGAGGGCACTTGTTATCGTGAGCACTTGGTGTTGTGTTTAAGTGGTGAATCACTGACTTGTACACCTGAAACCAATATAGCACTCTATGTCAACTAACTAGAATTTAATTGAAAATTTGAAAAGAAAAAAAATTAAAAAGTAGGAATGGCAGATTTGTAATGACCTTCATGGCGTGGCCTTTATGGCAAGGCAAGTCAAGGCATCGTATCTCATTCCAATCACAGGCACCTGTTTACAGACTAGGATACAGTGGGGAAGTTGGGAGACACTAGCATCCCTCTTAGAGAGTCTTTATGGTGGGACAGTGATCAACACCAATTTTGTTCAAGGGAATCCTCTGTCTGCTTTTGACACCCAGAACCTCTGACATATCCTGCATGGTACAACACCTGGGAATTGTGGTGGATTTTTGGTAATGGACCTTCTCTAGGCTTCTTGTTCAGTTCCTAAGGACTCTTCCTTGGGATGCCTTTTAACCCACTGGAAACAATTCAGATTACAAAATATAAGAAAGGACCAATATTCTGTAACATCGCACAGCCTCAGTATGATTTATCAGTTAGATCTCTCTTATAAAAAACTACACAAATTGGTGGAGGTACCCTAGCTTCTGGCCTTCATGGCCCTCAATCAGGACACTGATCTAAGAACTTTTCGCATAATGTGTTTTCCCTAATATGTTTGGCTAGTAAACCCCCTCATGATATATTGGATGATAGTTGTCTAAACAGGCCTCCTCCGTATATACCTAAGTTTCTGAAGGAAACACAGGACATTCCTGATGAAGGGGATGTTTCTCACTGTTTCTCCTAATTGGCCCAGGTTACTCTAGCTGTATGTGAGGGTTTCTCCCTTATCCATCTCCCAGGTTAATGGCTATGATAATTGTAACCAACTGTCTGTGGTTAGTCTACCTTGGCATGGGGACTTGAAGGAAAATTCCCAAGCAGCTGCTGAAACTCTCTCTGTTTCAGGGAAGTTCCCTGTCTTCTCTGGCCTGACATGGACTGCCTATTTCCACTGTAGTGGAAAGTAAACCTGTGTTTTAATCTATCCAAGTGAATGGGCTTTAGGAATGTGAAACCCCTTTCTCTGCCATCTGGACTTTTATCTGCCTCCAGCCTTCCTGGCAGCACCTCACATTTTCTGCCTCCCTATCCCCCTCTGTTTCTGCACCATCTTGGGTGCAGCCTGAATTACTAACTCCTATACCAGTGCCTCTGGCACCATTGGCTCCTTCTGCTTCCTTTACTATCAAGGAGCAAAGAGCCCCCCATTGGACTTACACAGCCCACTTCAGATTTCCCAACCAGTGTCCAGGTAAAGAGTAACAGTGGAGAACAAATTGATTTATAAAAGAGGATCCAAGTGGAGAATATTTTGTTATTTAAACTAATTTAAGTTTGTTGGCTCAATTAAGATAGACATGTCTTTAGAGTTATCATCATTAAATGTGAAATTTTTATTCTATCTAGGTTTACTAAACGGCAAATAAACTAATATTATCTCTGTTGCAATTTGTCAGCAAAATATGACTGAAAATTATGGTTAATTTTTTTCTGTCTCAAAGTTTTCATCAGTAATTGTTAAGATAGCTTTCAAAGTCTTTGGTAACCTGACACTCTAAAGTTTTCCTTGGATAATAAATGGGATTTAATTCATTGGATATTTAGGACTTTTCCAAATGAGATAAAATAGTAAAGCATTGATTACTGAATGTGGGTTTGCACTTTTGGTTTCTTATTGTAGAGAAGCTGAAGATACTTGGGTCTGATAGTAAACATACTTTGTACTTTATTAAAAGATTATACTATGAAAAAATATTTTTTATTATTAAATGTGTTCATAAATTTGCCATCTAAAGAATTCTGGTGTAACAGTTCACAATTGATTGCTACTTAGTTTTCACTGGAGACAGAGCTTTTTAAGAGTTAAAATTCTACTAAATGTAATTAAGACTGATGGAAATAAGGGAAGCAACTCTTAATAAAAAAAAGTTGTGGAAGGTTAATGAATAGAAATCTTTGGAAAGGAATTTTATATGTGATCAGGACTAAGGTTGAAATGAATGGATTTTAAAGGTACAGTGGTGTAAGACTGAAATTCTGCTTTTCTTTGTGTTCAAAAGACAAAGTTTTCTTGGATTGTTGGTCTGCTCTTGATAAGAAATTGTAAACAAAGGTTTTGTCTCTTTTGTATGCCCCTCCAAAAACAGTTTCTCTCTTCTTAAATATTTTGTCTTTATCCGGTCTTTGATTACTTAGTTAATAATTTTCAATATTAAAGGAGCTAAGTTTTTCTAACAACTATATAAACCTACATATTTACCTTTGGAATCCCTTATTGTCACCTTGGTTAAGTAATTAAGTTTTAAGTTTTGTAATGATCTGTAATCCTATTTAGGCATCTGCTTTAAAAACTTTCTAAGATTTTTTAACAAAGTTCTCAAAGATTTAAATTGTAAATGAAGTCTTTTTGACGAATTAGACTTCTTTGCTATGTTAAGTTCCTTGGAAAGCACTGTCAAACAAACAATGATAAGCCTTAAGTTGTATTGGTTGGGCAAAGTTTTAATATGTTTTGGTCATAAGGTTTTCACTTAACATTCTAATTATTTAAGTATTATGTGTCACAGAAATAACGGAATTTCCTTGTCAATTGCATTATATTCTTTTGTCATTTGCAAAGTAAGTTTCATCTTCAAGGAGATTTATAAAAAGGATCTTTTGACAAATACAGGTTTTTGATATTATTATAATCCTCACATTAAAATTGGTAAGAATTTCCAGAATTAGCTAAAAAGCTGCATTCAAACTGTACCAAGAATTAGTAACATGGGACGAAACGAACTAAGGAAGATGATGTGTTTTTTGTGAATCTTGTTTGAAACATTGCTGGTTCTGTAATGTTTGCTCTTCCAGATTAAGGAAATTTACTCGTAAAATATCTATGACTTACAGAAATTTGATAAAATATTCATTTTTGAACAAGTTAAAGCATTTAACTTTTCTATCTGAACCGGCTGAAATTTAAAAGTTCTCAGTGAATATTTTTTGTTTCATGGCAATTATAGTTATTTGCATAAGTTCAATAAGAATCTATTCTCCTCATAACAGGACACCATTGGAAACATTGGTTATTTTACCAAGGCTTTGACTGGAATGTCATATTTGAGAGACACACATTGGCGCAGATATGACCATTCAGATTTAAGGAACTAAGGTTGACTTCATGAAGCATGAAGCCAATAGAACCACTTAGAACTGTTGGCCTGATACCTTGCTTACAGAATTATCAGCAGCATTACCGGGTGAGTAAAGAATGTCACATCATGGCAGGTGCAGGAACATCAGGATATTTTGGGGATCTCAAAAAAGAGGAATTTTTTTTCTGTTTCTTTCTTTTTTTAATATGAAATTTATTCTCAAATTGGTTTCCATACAACACCCAGTGCTTATCGCAACAGGTGCTCTCCTCAATACCCATCACACACCCTCCACTCGCTCCCACCCCCCATCAACCCTCAGTTTGTTCTCAGTTTTTAAGAGTCTCTTATGCTTTGGCTCCCTCCCTCTCTAACTTATTTTTCATCCCCCTCCCCCAGGGTCTTCTGTTAACTCTCTCAGGATCCACATAAGACTGAAAACAAATGGTATCTGTCTTTCTCTGTATGACTTATTTAACTTAGCATAACACTCTCCAGTTCCATCCACGTTGCTACAAAAGGCCATATTTCATTCTTTATCATTGCTACATAGTATTCAATTGTATATAAAAACCACAACTTCTTTATCCATTCATCAGTTGATGGACATTTAGGCTCTTTCCATAATTTGGCTATTGTTGAAAGTGCTGCTATAAACATTGGGGTACATGTGTCCCTATACATCAGCACTCCTGTATCCCTTGGGTAAATTCCTAGCAGTGCTATTGCTGGGTCATAGGGTAGGACTATTTTTAATTTTTTGAGGAACTTCCACAATGTTTTCCAGAGTAGCTGCACCAGTTTGCATTCCCACCAACAGTGCAAGAGGGTGCCGGTTTCTCCATATCCTCTCCAGCATCTATAGTCTCCTGATTTGTTCATGTTAGCCACTCTGGCATGAGCTGATATCTGAGTGTGATTCTGATTTGTATTTCCCTGATGAGGAGCGACGTTGAGCATCTTCTCATGTGCCTGTTGGCCATCCAGATGTCTTCTTTAGAGAAGTGTGTATTCATGACTTCTGCCCATTTCTTCACTGGGTTATTTGTTTTTCAGGTGTGGAGTTTGGTGAGTTCTTTATATTTTGGATACTAGCCCTTTGTCTGATATGTCATTTGCAAATATCTTTTCCCATTCCATCGGTTGCCTTTTAGTTTTGTGGATTGTTTCCTTTGCAGTGCAAAAGCTTTTTATCTCGATGAGGTCCCAAGTGTTCATTTTTGCTTTTAATTCCCTTGCCTTTGGAGATGTGTCAAGTAAGAAATTGCTGTGGGGGAGGTCAGAGAGGTTTTTTCCTGCTTTCTCCTCTAGGGTTTTGATGGGTTCCTGTCTCACATTCAGGTCCTTTATCCATTTTGAGTTTATTTTTGTGAATGGTGTAAGAAAGTGGTCTAGTTTCATCCTTCTGCATGTTGCTGTCCACTTCTCCCAGCACCATTTGTTAAAGAGAATGTCTTTTTTCCATTGGATATTCTTTCCTGCTTTGTCAAAGCTTAGTTGGCCATACGTTTGTGAGTCCAATTCTGGAGTATCTATTCTATTCTATTGGTCTATGTGTCTATTTTTGTGCTAATACCATGCTGTCTTGATGATTACAGCTTTGTAGTAGAGGCCTGACCTAAGCCGAAGTCAGATGCCAAACCAACTGAGCCACCCAGGTGCCCCAAGCAAAGAATATTTAAATAAGCATATTCATATCATTTTTGTGTATTGGAAGACTCAATAAAGTAATAATATCAATTTTTCCTCACAATGGTATATAGATTTAATACAAATCCCATCAAAATCCCAGCATTATTTTTTGTAGATACGGATAAAATTCTTCTAAAATTTATAGGGAGAAGCAAAAGTAGTAGAATTGCTAAAACAATCTTGAAAAAGGGGTGATAAAGTGGGAGGGATGACTCTATTTTATATGAGGGTTACTATATACATACAATATTCAAGACAGTATGATATTGTTGGAGGGATAAATATATGAATCAATGGAACAGATTAAAGAACTCAGAAATAAACCCTTTTAAATGTGCCCAATGATTTTTGACAAAACTGGAAAAGCAATTCAATGGGTCAAAAATAGCTTTTTAAATAAGCATTTGTATAGCAATTGGAAATCCATATGTCAAAAGAAAAAAATTCAGGTTGCCTTCATATCTTGGCTATTGAAAATAATGCTGTAATAAATGTAAAGGTGCATATATCTTTGCTTTTTTAATTTAAATTCATGTTAGTTAACATATAGTATAGTACTGGTTTTGGGAGTAGAATTTAATGATTCGTCACTTACATATAACACCCATTGCTCAGCCCAACAAGTGTCCTCTTTCATGCCCATCACCCATTTAGTCCATTCACCCACTCACCACCCCTCCATCAACCCTCAGTTTGTTCTCTGTATTTGAGTCTCTTACGGTTTGCCTCCTTCTCTATTTTATCTTATTTTATTTTCCCTTCCCTTCCCTGATGCTCATCTGTTTGGGTTTTTTAATTCCACATATGAATGATATCATATATTTGTCTTTCTTTGATTGACTTATCTCACTTAGCATAAAACACTCTAGTTACATCCATGCTGTTGCATAGGCAAGTTTATATTCTTTTTTGAGCACTGAGTAATATTCCATTGTATGGATATATCACATCTTCTTTATCCATTCATCAGTCAATGGACATTTGGGCTCCTTCCATAATTTGTCTATTATTGATAGTGCTGCTATAAACATTGAGGTGCATGTGCCTTTATGAATCAAGACTTTTGTATCATGTGGATAAATACCTAGTGGTTCAATTGCTGGATCGTAGTTCTTTTTTTAACTTTTTGAGGAACCTCAAAAAAAGAGTGGCTGGCACCAGTTTGCATTCCCGCAAACAGTGCAAGAGTGTTCCCATTTCTCTGTATCCTCACCGACATCTCTTGTTTCCTGAGTTGTTAATTTTAGCCACTCTGACTAGTGTGAGGTGGTATCTCATTGTGGTTTTGATTTGTATATCCCTAAAGATGAGTGATGTTGAGTATCTTTTCATGTGTCTGTTGTCCATGCGAATGTCTTCTTTGGAAAACTGTCTATTCACATCTTCTGCCTATTTCATAACTGGACTATTTGTTTTTTGGGTGTTGAGTTTGATAATTTCTTTATAGATTTTGGATACTAACTGTTTATCCAATATGTCATCTGCAAATATCTTCTCCCATCCCATCAGTTGCCTTTTAGTTTTGACTGTTTCCTTTGCTGTGGAGAAGTTTTTATCTTGATGGGGTACCAATAGTTCATTTTTGCTCTTGTTTCCCTTGCCTCCAGAGACACCTCTAGCAAGAAGTTCTGGGGCTAAGGTCAAAGAGGTTGCTGCTTGTGTTCTCCTCTAGGATTTTGATGGCTTCCTGACTTACGTTTAGGTCTTTCATCCATTTTGAATTTATTTTTGTGTATAGGGTAGGAAAGTGGTCCAGTTTCATTCTTTTTCATGTTGCTGTCCAATTTTCCCAACACCATTTGTTGACGAGACTGTCCTTTTTCCCATGGCATACTCTTTCCTTCTTTGTCAAAGATTAGTTGGCCATACATTTGTGGATCTATTTCTGGGTTCTCTATTCATTTACATTGATCTATGGGTCTGTTTTTATGCTAGTACCATACTGTGTGAATGGCTACAGCTTTGTAATATAGCTTGAAGTCAAGAATTGTGATGCCATCAGCTTTGGTTTTCTTTTTCAACATTAATTTGGCTATTTGGGGTCTTTTCTGGTTCCATAAAAATTTTAGGATTCTTTGTCTTAGCCATGTGAAAAAGGCTGGTGGTATTTTGATAGGGATTACATTGAATGTGTGGATTGTTTTGGGTAGTATACATATTTTAACAATGTTTCTTCTTCCATTCCATGAGCATGGAATGTTTTTCCATTTTTTGTGTCTTCTTTGATTTCTTTCAGAAGCATTGTATACTTTCCAGCATACAGATCTTTTACCTCTTTGGTTAGATTAACTTCTAGGTATCTTATGGTTTTTGGTGCAATTGTAAATGGTATTGATACCTTGATTTCTCTTTCTGTTGCTTCACTATTGGTGTATAGAAATGCAACAGATTTCCGTATATTCGTTTTTTATTCTTCAACTTTGCTGAATTTGTGTATCAGTTCTAGCAAATATTTGGTGGAGTCTTTCAGGTTTTCCATGTAGACTGTCATGTCATCTGTGAAGAGTGAACGTTTGACACCTTCCTTGCCAATTTGGATGACTTTTATTACTTTTTGTTGTCTGATTACTGAGGCTAAGACTTCTGCACTGTGTTGAACAACAGTGGCGAGAGTGGACATCCCTGTTGTGTTCCTGATCTTAGGGGGAAAGCTCTCAGTTTTTCCCCATTGAGGATGATATTTTGGGGTCTTTTGTATAAGACTTTTATAATGTTGAGTTATGTTCCTTGTATCCCCACATTCTTGAGGGTTTTATCAATAATTGATGCTGTGTTTTGTCAAATGCTTTTTCTGCATCTATTGAGAAGATCAAATGGTTCTTATCCTTTCTTTTATTAATGCAATGTATCATGTTGATTGATTTGCAGATAATGAACCAGCCCTGATAACAGGAAAAAATCCAACGTGAACATGGCGAATAATTCTTTTAATGTATTGTTGGATTGATTTGCTAATATCTTTTTGAAAATTTTTGCATACATGTCTATCAGGGAAATCAGTCTGTAGTTCTCCTTGTTAGTGGGGTCTTTGGTTTTTGAATCAAGGTAATGCTGGCCTCATAGAATGAGTTTGGAAGTTTTCCTTCCATTTCTATTCATGGGAAAAGTTTCAAAAGGATAGGTATTAATTTTTATTTCAATGTCTGGCAGAATTCCCCCTGAGAAGCCATCTAACCCTAGATTCTTGTTTGTTGGGAGATTTGTGATTATTGATTCAATATCTTTACTGGTTATAGGTCTGTTCAAATTTTCTGTTTCTTACTGATGCAGTTTTGGTAGTTTATATGTTTGTAGGAATTTATCCATTTCTTCCATATTACCCAATTTGTTGGCATATAATTGCTCATAACATTCTCTTATAATTGTCTGCATTTCTGCAGTGTTGGTTGTGATCTCTCCTACTTCATTCGTGATTTTATATATTTGGTCCATCTTTTTTTTTTTTTATGAGTCTAGGTAGGGGATTATCAATTTTGTTAATTCTTTCAAAGAACCAGCTCATAGTTTCATTGAATTGTTCTACTGGTTTTTTTTATTTCAATATTTTTATGTATGCTCTCATCTTTATTATTTCCATTCGTTTGCATGTTTGTGGCTTTATTTGCTGTTCTTTTTCCAGCTCCTCAAGTTGTAATGTTGGGTGGTTGTGTATTTGAGACCTTTCTTCCTTCTTCAGGAAGACCTGGATTGCTACATACTTCCTTCTTATGACCACCTTTGCTGCATCACAAAGGTTTTGGACTGTTGCATTTTAATTTTCATTGGCTTCCAGTGAAATTTTTATTGGAAAAATAAACTTTTTATTTCCTCTTTAAATTCTTGGCTAACCCATTCATTCTTTAGTACGGTTTGTTTTAACCTCCAAGCATTTGAGGAATTTCATTTTTTTCTTTTTGTTGACTCAAAGTTGCATAGAATTGTCGTCTAAAAATATGCATGGTATGATCTCAGTCTATTTGTACTTGTTGAGGGTTGATTTGTGACCCAATATGTGATGTATTCTGGAGAATGTTCCATGTGCACCTGAAAATAATGTACTCAAAAAGAATGTGTATTCTTCTGCTTTAGGATGAAAAGTTCTGAATATATCTGTTAAGTCCATCTGGTCCAGTGTGTCATTCAAAGCCATTGTTTCCTTGTTGATGATTTTCTGCTTAGATCATCTGTCCCTTGGAAGAGTGCATATATCTTTTCAAATTAAGCATCCATCAATAAATGAATGGAAAAGGAAGCTGTGGCACACACACACACACACACACACACAGTGGAATATTATATAGCAATAAAAAAGGATGATATCACGCCACTTGAGACAACATGGATGAACCTAAAGGGTATTAACCATATGAATGTTTATTCCAATGAATGAACAAACAAAAATCATAATCAGATCTAAAAATACAGAGAACAAATTGATGATTGCCTGAGGGAAGTGGGTAATGGATTGGGCAAAATTGGTGAAGGGAGTGAGAGATACATTATTTCAGTTATGGAGCACATAAGTCATGGGAATAGAAGGTGAAAATAGGGAATGAATAAGCCAGTGGTATTGTAATAGCGATATTGGGACAGATGGTAGCTACACTTGTGAACATAGCATACTGTATAAACTTGTCAAAGCACTATGTTGCATATCTGAAAGTAACATAACATTATGTGTCAACTATACTCACAATATATAACTAATTAACTAACTAACTAACTAAATAAATAAAATAATTAATTAATTAATTAAAGTGCATATAGAATAAGGTTTTCCAAAAAACAATCTTAGCCTAAGCCTCATAACCTATATAAAAATAAATTTAAATTAAAAATGGGCATAAAAGCAAATGTAAAGCTATAAAACTTTTGGAAAAAATATGAAAATATTTCAGTTATGGGAGAGGTCAGAAGTTCTAATCTTGACACCAAAATCATGATCCATATAAGGTAAAGTTGGTAAGTTATACTTTACAATATAAAACAAAACTTTTTTTTTTTTACTGTGAAAAATCCTTTTAAGATAACGAGGCAAAAAACAGTTCATTGAGTGAATATATTTGCAAACCACAAATTAAACAAATGACCAGTATCTAGAATATATAAATAATTTGACAGTCCCAACATAAAAAAATGAAATTAGAAAATGGGCAAAAAACATGAATATATATGCCACTGAAGATGACATATGGATCAAAAGTAAACACATGGGAAGATATCCAACATTATTAGTCAAAAGGAAAATGTAGATTAATAACACCATGAGATATCACTATGCACTTATCAAAATTGCAGAAATAAATAAATAAATAAATAAATAAATGACAGCCCCAAACTGGAAATAACCCAGATATCTCAGCAGGTGAATGGTTAAACAAATGGTGGTACATTCATACCATAAAATATTACTTGGTACTTAAAAAAATGAACTTTGATTACACACAACTTTGATGAATCTCAAGGGCATTGTGCCGTGTGAAATAAAAGACAGTCTCAAATTTATGTACTGTGTCATATAGAAATGGAGAATAGGTTAATAGTTCCCAGAAATTAAGGATCGTGTTGGAATGGGAGAGAAGTAGGTACGGATGTCAAAGGGCAACATGATAAATTCTTATGAAAATGGAAATGTTCTGTTTATTGATTGTATCAAACTCAATACCATGGTTCCGCAGGATGTTTCTGTTGAGGAAAACTGGATAAAGTGGGTATAGGATCTGTGTATTATTTTTTTCTTCCCCCTTGAGACTTTCTTTTTGACCAATAGATTTTTTTTCAATATTTCATGTATTTAGAGGTTTTTCTGTTATTTATTTATTTATTTATTTATTTATTTATTTATTTATTTTGGTGGTTGATTTTGAGTTTGAATACATGTGTCCAGGAAACATACTCTATTATTTCAGTTATTTGAAACTTGCTGAGGTTTGTTTTATGGTACAGAATATGGTCTATTTTGGTGTATATACCATGGTTTCTTGAAAGAAAATGTGTGTTTTGCTGTTATAGTGGCATGTTCTATAAATACTAATTGGATCATGTTAGTTGATGATGTTGTTGAGTTTTTATATGTACTTGCTAAATCTCTGTCTAGTTTTTCTATCAGTTTTTGAGAGAGAGGTGGTCGAAGTCTTTATACTTGTGGATTTGTCTATTTCTCCTTTTAGATCTATCATTTTTGCCTCAAATATGTTGCATCACTGTTGCTTGGTGAACACATTTATGATTGCTATGTCTTCTATCTTCTAAATATATTGACAACTTAACACTTATGTAATGTTCTTTTATTATCTCTGGTAATACTGCTTTTTCTGGAGTATATTTAATATAGCCAATCCTGCTTTCTTTTAATTATTTGGATACAATATCTTTTCCTATTATTTTATTCCAAACTACCTATGTTATTAGAGTTAAAGTGAATCTCTTGTAGGTAGCACATAGATGGATAAATTTTTTGTTTGTTTTTTATCTATTCCACTAAACTCTATCTTTTAATTGCTGTTTATAGACCATTACATTTAATACATTTTAATATTTTTAAAGCTTAAAGTTTGCCATTTATATATATTTTTTGTATTCTGTTTGTTCTTTTTCTATTTTTCTGCCTTCTTGTAGTATACTTGAATATTTTTATAATTTCATGTTAATTTATTGATGATGCTTTCAGTATATCTTCTTTATATATACTTTGTATATACTTTATATATACTTCTTAAATTTAAGTATAATTAACATGCAGTATTATACTTTATATATACTTTTTAAAAACTTTTTAAAATATGAAATTTATTGTCAAATTGGTTTATGCAACACCAAGTGCTCATCCCAACAGGTGCCCTCCTCAATACCCATCACCCACTCTCCACTCCCTCCCACCTCCCATCAACCCTCAGTTTGTTCTCAGTTTTTAAGTCTCTTATGCTTTGGCTCCCTCCCTCTCTAACTTATTTTTTTTCCTTCCCCTCCCCCATGGGTTTCTGTTAAGTTTCTCAGGATCCACATAAGAGTGAAAACATATGGTATCTGTCTTGCTCTGTATGACTTATTTCACTTAGCATAACAGTCTCCACTTCCATCCATGTTGTTACAAAAGGCCATATTTCATTCTTTATCATTGCCATGTAGTATTACATTGTATATAAAAACCACAACTTCTTTATCCATTCATCAGTTGATGGACATTTAGGCTCTTTCCATAATTTGGCTATTGTTGAAAGTGCTGCTATAAACATTGGGGTACAAGTGCCCCTATGAATCAGCACTCCTGTATCCCTTGGGTAAATTCCTAGCAGTGCTATTGCTGGGTCATAAGGTAGATCTATATTTAATTTTTGAGGAACCTCCACACTGTTTTCCAGAGCAGCTGCACCAGTTTGCATTCCCACCAACAGTGCAAGAGGGTTCCCATTTCTCCACATCCTCGCCAGCATCTATAGCCTCCTGGTTTGTTCATGTTAGCCACTCTGACTGGCAAGAGCTGATATCTGAGTGTGGTTTTGATTTGTATTTCCCTGATGAGGAGCGACGTTGAGCATTTTTTCATGTGCCTGTTGGCCATCTGGATGTGTGCTTTGGAAAAGTGTCTATTCATGTCTTCTGCCCATTTATTCACTGGATTATTTATTTTTCAGGTGTGGAGTTTGGTGAGACCTTTATAGATTTTGGATACTAGCCCTTTGTCCGATATGTCATTTGCAAATATCTTTTCCCATTCCGTTGGTTGCCTTTTAGTTTCGTGGATTGTTTCCTTTGCAGTGCAGAAACTTTTTACCTTCATGAGGTCCCAACACTTCATTTTTGCTTTTAATTCCCTTGCCTTTAGGGATGTGTCAAGTAAGAAATTGATACGGCTGAGGTCAGAGAGGTTTTTTTCCTGCTTTCACCTCTAGGGTTTTAATGGTTTCCTGTCTCACATTCAGGTCCTTTATCCATTTTCAGTTTATTTTTGTGAATAGTAGAAGAAAGTGGTCTAGTTTCATCCTTCTGCATGTTGCTGTCCACTTCTCCCAGCACCGTTTGTTAAAGAGACTGTCTTTTTTCCATTGGATATTCTTTCCTGCTTTGTCAAAGATTAGTTGGCCATACTTTTGTGGGTCCAATTCTGGAGTGTCTATTCTATTCCATTGGTCTATGTGTCTGTTTTTGTGCCAATACCATGCTGTCTTGATGATGACAGCTTTGTAGTAGAGGCTAAAGTCTGGGATTGTGATGCCTCCTGCTTTGGTCTTCTTCTTCAGTATGACTTAGGCTATTCGGGGCCTTTTGTGGTTCCATACAAATTTTAGGATTGCTTGTTCGAGCTTTGAGAAGAATGCTGGTGCAATTTTCATTGGGATTGCATTGAATGTATAGATAGCATTGGGTTATTGACATTTTAACAATATTTATTCTTCCAATCCATAAGCACAGAATGTTTTTCCATTTCTTTATACCTTCTTCAAAATCCTTCAAAATCTTTCTATAGTTTTCAGCATACAGATCTTTTACATCTTTGGTTAGGTTGATTCCACGGTATTTTAGGCTTCTTGGTGCAATTGTGAATGGGATCAGTTTCTTTATTTGTCTTCCTGTTGCTTCATTATTAGTGTATAAGAATGCAACTGATTTCTGTACATTGATTTTGTGTCCTGCGACTTTGCTGAATTCATGTATCAGTTCTAGCAGACTTTTGGTGGAATCTATCGGGTTTTCCATGTATATCATGTCATCTGCAAAAAGTGAAAGCTTGACATCATCATTTCCAATTTTGATGCTTTTGATTTCCTTTTGGTGTCTGATTGCTGATGCTAACACTTCCAACACTATGTTAAACAACAGCGGTGAGAGTGGACATCCCTATCGTGTTCCTGATCTCAGGGGGGAAGCTCTCAGTTTTTCCCCATTGAGGATGATATTAGCTGCGGGCTTTCACAAATGGCTTTTATGATGTTTCAGTATGTTCCTTCTATCCTGACTGTCTCGAGGGTTGTTATTAGGAAAGGATGCTGAATTTTATCAAATGCCTTTTCTGCATCAATAGACAGGATCATATGGTTCTTATCTTTTCTTTTATTTATGTGATGTATCCACATTGATTTATTTGCGAATGTTGAACCAGCCCTGCAGTCCAGGAATGAATCCCATTTGATCATGGTGAAGAACTCATTGTATATGCTGTTGAATTCGATTTACTCATATCTTGTCGAGAATTTTTGTATCCATATTCATCAGAGATATTGGCCTGTGGTTCTCTTTTTTTGCTGGGTCTCTGTCTGGTTTAGGAATCAAAGTAATGCTGGCTTCATAGAATGAGTCTGGAAGTTTTCCCTCCCTTTCTAGATTTTGGAACAGCTTGAGAAGATTAAGAATTATCTCTGCTTTACATGTCTGGTAGAATTCCCCTGGGAAGCCATCTGGTCCTGGACTCTTATTTGTTGGGAGATTTTTGATAACTGATTCCATTTGTTCGCTGGTTATGGGTCTGTTCAAGTTTTCTATTTCTTCCCGCGTGAGTTTTGGAAGTGTGTGGGTGCTTAGGAATTTGTCCATTTCTTCCAGGTTGTCCAGTGTGTTGGCATATAATTTTTCATAGTATTCCCTGATAATTGCTTGTATTTCTGAGGGATTGGTTGTAATAATTCCATTTTCATTCATGATTTTATCTATTTGGGTCATCTCCGTTTTCTTTTTGAGAAGCCTGGCTAAAGGTTTATCAATTTTGTTTATTTTTTCAAAAAACCAACTCTGGGTTTCATTGATCTGCTCTACAGCTTTTTTAGTTTCTATAGTGTTTATTTCTGCTATGATCTTTAATATTTCTCTTCTTCTGGGTTTGGGGTGTCTGCTGTTCTGCTTCTAGTTGCTTTAGGTGTGCTGTCAGATTTTGTATTTGCGATTTTTCTTGTTTCTTGAGATAGGCTTGGATTACAATGCATTTTCCTCTCTAGCCTGACTTCCTGCATCCCAAAGGGTTTGGATTGTTGTATTTTCATTTTCATTTGTTTCCATATATTTTTTTAATTTCTTCTCTAACTGCCTGGTTGGCCCATTCATTCGTTAGTAGGGTCTTCTTTAACCTCCATGCTTTTGGAGGTTTTCCAGACTTTTTCCTGTGGTTGATTTCAAGTTTCATAGCATTGTCTTCTGAACGTATGCATGGTATGATCTCAATTCTTTTATATTTATGAAGGGCTGTTTTGTGACCCAGTATGTGATCTATCTTGGAGAAGGTGCTATGCGCACTCGAGAAGAAAGTATATTCTGTTGCTTGGGATGCAGAGTTTTAAATATAGCTATCAACTCCATCTGATCCAATGTATCACTCAGGGCCCTTGTTTCTTTATTGATCCTGTGTCTAGATGATCTATCCATTGCTGTAAGTGGGGTATTAAAGTCCCCTGCAATTACCACATTCTTATCAATAAGGTTGCTTATGTTTGTGGTTAATTGTTTGATATATTTGGGGGCTCTCATATTCAGAACATAGACATTTTTAATTGTTAGCTCTTCCTGATGGATAGACCCTGTAATTATTATATAATTCCCTTCTTCATCTCTTGTTACAGCCTTTAATTTAAAGCCTAGTTTGTCTGATATAAGTAAGGGTACTCCAGCTTTCTTTTGACTTCCAGTAGCATGATAGATAGCTCTCCATCCCGTCACTTTCAATCTGAAGGTGTCCTCAGGTCTAAAACGAGTCTCTTGTAGACAGCAAATAGATGGGTCTTGTTTCTTTGTCCATTCTGATACCCTGTGTCTTTTGGTTTGAGCATTCAATCCATTTACATTCAGTGGTATTACAGAAAGATACAGGTTTAGAGTCATTGTGATGTCTGTAGGTTTCCTGCTTGTAGTGATGTCTCTGATACTTTGTGGTCCTTTCAGCATTTCACTCGCAGAATCCCCCTTAGGAACTCTTGTAGGGCTGGTTTAGTGGTGATGAATTCCTTCAGTTTTTGTTTATTTGGGAAGACCATTATCTCTCCTTATTTTCTGAAAGACAAACTTGCTGGATAAAGGATTCCAGGCTGCATATTTTTTCTGCATATTGAGAGCATTTCATCCCAAAGCAGCAGAATACGTGCTTTTCAAGTGCACTTGAAATATTCTACAGAATAGATCACATACTGTTTTACAAATCAGCCCTGAACAAGTAGAAAAAGATCGAGATCATAGCATGCATATGTTTAGATCACAATGTTATGTAACTTGAAATGAACCACAAGAAAAAATTTGGAAAGCCCTCAAATATATGGAGTTAAAGAACATACTACTAAAGAATGGATGGGTTAAACAGGAATCTATTAAGGAAATTTAAAATACATGGAAGCTAATGAAAATGTAAACACAACCTTTTAAAACCTTTGGGATGCAGCAAAGTCAGTCCCCAGAGGGAAGTATATTGCCTTTCCAACCAATCTCAAGAAGCAAGAAAGGTCCCAAATATATAACCTAACTTTATACCTAAAAGAGCCAGAAAAGGAAACTCAAATAAATCCTAAAGCTCACAGAAGGGGAATAATAAATATTAGAGCAGAAATAAATGATACAGAAACAAACAAACAAGCACACAAAAAACACAGTATAACAGATAAATGAAACTAAGAGTTGGTTCTTTGAAAGAATTAATGAAATTGGCAAACTCCTAGCCAGACTTATCAAAAAGAAAATAGAAAGGACCCAAAGAGATAAAGTCATGAATGAAAGAGGAAAGATCACAAGAAACGCCACAGAAACCCAAATAATTACAAAAAAAACTATGAAAAAGTATATGCCAACAGATTGGGAAATAAGGAAGAAATGGACAAATTCCTAGAAACTCAAAAACTACCAAAACTGAAACAAGAAACATAAAATTTCAACAGACACATAACCAGCAATGATATTGAATTAGTAATAAAAAAATCTCCCAACAAAAAAGAGTTTTGGGCCATATGGCTTCCCAGGAGAATTCTACCAGACATTTAAAGAAGACTTAATACCTATTCTTCTCCAAATGTTCAAAAAAATAGAAATGGAAAGAAAGCTTCCCAACTCATTCTATGAAGCCAGCATTACCTTCATTCCAAAACCAAAGATCCTACTAAAAGGGAGAATCACAAGCCAATGTCCCTGATGAACATGGATGCCAAAATTGTCAACAAGATACTACCAAATCCTAATTCAACATTACATTAAAATAATTATTCATGAACAAATGGGATTTATTCCTGGGCTGTAGGCCTGGTCCAATATTCATAAATCAATCGGATGTGATAACCACATTAATAAAAGAAAGGATCAGTACCATATGATCTTGTGAATAGAGGCAGAAAAAAAATTTAACATATACAGCATCCATTCTTGATTAAAACTCACAAGAAAGGAGGGATAGAAGTAACACACTTCCACATTAGAAAGACAGCGTATGAAAGACCCACAGCTAATATCATCCTCGTTGGGTAAAACTGAGAGCCTTTCCCCTATGGTCAGGAATAAGACAAGGATTTCCATTCTCACCATTACTTTTTAACATAATACTGGATGTCGTAGCTTTAGCAATCAGATGACAAAAAGAAATAAAAAGCATCCAAATTGGCAAGGAAGACATCAAACTTTCACTATTTGTAGATGACATGATACCTTACTTAGAAAACCTGATGGGGCGCCTGGGTGGCGCAGTCGGTTAAGCGTCCGACTTCAGCCAGGTCACGATCTCGCGGTCCGTGAGTTCGAGCCCCGCGTCAGGCTCTGGGCTGATGGCTCAGAGCCTGGAGCCTGTTTCCGATTCTGTGTCTCCCTCTCTCTCTGCCCCTCCCCCATTCATGCTCTGTCTCTCTCTGTCCCAAAAATAAATAAACGTTGAAAAAAATTAAAAAAAAAAAAAAAAAAAAGAAAACCTGAAAGACTGGGGGGGGGGGGGTGGGTGCCAGGGTGGCTTAGTTGGTTAAATGTCCAGCTTCAGCTCAGGTCATTATCTCATGGTTCGTGAGTTCAAGCCCCACATTGGGCTCTGTGCTGACAGCTCATAGCCTGCAGTCGGCTTCAGATTCTGTGCCTCCCTCTATCTCTGCCCCTCTCCTGCTCCAGCTCTATCTCTCTCTCTCAAAAATAAACATTGGATCACTGAGAAGATGGTGGAATAGGAGGAGGCAGGGCACGCCTTGTCCTGCTGATCATGTAGATTCCACCCACAACTGCCTAAATAACCCAGAAAACAGCCAGAAGACTAGCAGAATGGACTCTCCAGAGCCAAGCATACACAAAAGGCCCATGGAAGAGGGTAGGATGGGTGAAGTGGCAGTGCGTGCTACAAGGACTTGTGGGAGGGAGCCGGGTGGTGGAGGGGCAGCCCGCTGGGCAAGGCAGAGCCCCCAAAGTCTGGCTTGCAAAAGCAGAGGGGACTGAATGTGAGTTCTGACAGCCAGTGGGACATAACATCTGGAATGTTAAAAGTCAACAACTCTACTCTTGGAGAGCGGGGAGGGTGAGAGGACATTGGGAAGGAGTGTTGTTGAGCCCTAGAAGACAGATCTCAGCTCATCAGGGGAACAAAGGTGCTGACAAGCACCATTTTTCTCTCTCCCATCCACCAAACTCCAAAGGAAAACAGTTCCTGCCACCAAATGTGCTTGCATCCCCAAAACGCCCAAAGCTGTGCTTCTGTGGATACATCCCTCTGACTGGCCTGTTTCCCACCCTGTGCTACAGGACCCTTCAGGCAGGGGACCACTAGCTAAGCCTGCTCCTCCACCACTGTGCACCTTGCAGACCCACCAGGTCTAATACGCCCTTGGCAAGATCCCATTGAAGCAGCATCACAAGCTTGGAAATGTGCAAGCAGATGAGACAGGGACCACACAACTCCACAGTGAGTCCTGCCTCTGGGAGAGGGGAAGATAATGTACACACCAGTCTGTGGCCCGAGCACTGGTCTGGGGACAGACATCTGGGCTGACTGCGGCCCCACCAACCAACACAAGTTACTCCAGACAGCACAGGGAAAGTGCCCTGCAGTTTGGTGCCACTCCAGGGACTACCTAAAAACACAAAACAGGAGAATTCTCCTCAAAAGAAACTCCAGGAAGTAGCGACAGCTAACGAATTGATCAAAAACGATTTAAGCAATATAATGGAACAAGAATTTAGAACAATAGTGACAAAAATAATCGCTGGGCTTGAAAAAAGCATAGAGGACAGCAGAGAATCTATTGCAACAGAGATCAAGGGACTAAGAAACAGTTATGAGGAGCTAAAAAATGCTATAAATGAAGTGCAAAATAAAATGGAGGGGACCACAGCTCGATTTGAAGAGGAAGAGGGGAGAATAGGTGAATTACAAGATAAATTTATGGAAAAAGAGGAAGCTGAGAAAAAGAGAGATAAAAACAATACAGGAATATGAGGGGGAGAATTAGAGAACTAAGTGATGCAATCAAATGGAAGAATATCCATATAATAGGAACTCCAGAAGAGGAAGAGAGGGAGAAAGGGGCTGAAGGTGTACTTGAAAAAATCATAGCCGAGAACTTCCCTGACCTGGGGAAGGAAAAAAGCATTGAAATCCAAGAGGCAAAGAGAACTCCCTTTAGACGTAATGTGAATCCATCTTCTGCATGACATATCATAGTGAAGCTGGCAAAATACAAGGATAAAGAGAAAACTCTGAGAGCAGCTAGGGATAAACATGCTCCAACATATAAAGGGAGACTGATAACTCGTGGCAGATCTATCTGCTGAAACTCGGCAGGCCAGAAAGGAATGGCAGAAAATCTTCAATGTGATGAACAGAAAAGAATATGCAGCTGAGAATCCTTTATCCAGCAAGCCTGTCTTTCAGAATATAAGGAGAGATAATGGTCTCCCCAAATAAACAAAAACTGAAGGAATTCATCACCACTAAACCAGCCCTACAAGAGATCCTAAGGGGGATCCTGTGAGTCAAAGTACCAGAGATATCGCTACAACCATGAAAGCTACAGACATCACGACTGAAAGACAGCAACCTCTTTAATCTCAGCCATAACAATTTCTTACTAGACATGCCACTAAAGGCAAGGGAAACAAAAGCAATAATGAACTACTGGACTTCATGAAGAGAAGAAGCTTCTACATCGTGAAGGAAATAATCAAACTAAAAGGCAGCCTATGAAATTGGAGAAGATATTTGTAAATGACATATCTAGTGAAGGGTTAGTATCCAAGTGTATAAAGAACTTATCAAACTCAACATCCAAAAAACTAACAACACAGTGAATAAATAGGCAGAAGACATAAATAGACACTTTCCCAAAGAAGACATCCATATGACTAAAAGACTCATGAAAAGATGCTCAATATCATTTATCATTAGGGAAATACAAATCAAAATCATGATGGGGCCCCACCTCACACCTGACAGAATGTTTAACATTAATAACACACGAAAAAGTTGTTGGCAAGGATGTGGAGCCAGGGGAACCCTCTTGCACTGTTGATGTGAATGCAAACTGGTGCAGCCACTCTACAGAACAATATGGAGGTTTCTCAAGAAACTAAAAATAGAACTACCCTATAATCCAGTAATTGCACTATTATTCGCCCAAAGGGTAAAAAAAATACAGATTCAAAGGGGTACATGCAGCTCAAGGTTTATAGCAGCATTATTAACAATAGCCAAACTATGGAGAGAGCCCAAATGTCCATAAATTGATGAATGGATAAAGAAGATGTGACCTGTGGCATATGTGTGTGTGTGTGTGTGTGTATTATATAATGGAATATTAGTCATCAAAAAGAATGAAATCTTGCCATTTGCAATGATGTGGGTGGATCTAGAATGTATTACGTTAGGTGAAATAAGTCAGAGAAAGACAAATACCATATGATTTCACTCATATGTGGAATTTAATAAACAAAACGGATGAACATATGGGAGGAGAGAGGAAGAGGAGAGAGGGAAACAAACCACAAGAGACTCTTAATGATAGAGAAAAAACTGAGAGTTGACAGAGGGAGGTGAGTTGGAGATGGGCTAGATGGGCAATAGGTATTAAGGAGGACACTTGTGATGAGCACTGGGTGCTGTAAGTAAGTGATGAATCACTGCATTCTACTTCTGAAACCAATATTTCTCTGAATATTACATAAAATTTAGATAAAAAATAAAGGACAAAAATATTAAACATAGCTACAGCAGAAAAAGAGAAGAAATTATACAGTGACTTTTTTAACCTATAGTGCCATAAAATAAATTGGTATGAATGTGTATGGGAATGCGTTACTTTCTTTATTATTAAAACTTTGGATTATAAAAAATAGGTATAGCTACATTAATTTGTTATTGTTGTATATTGTCACATAACATGTATAGTAAATATTAATAACTATAAAAAGATGTAAGCTGTGACATCAAAAACATAAAAGAAGAGTAGTAAAAAAGTAGAGTTCTGTATGTGATCAAAGTTCAATAAAGAATTCAATAGACTTTAAAAATGGACTCATATCTATAAGATGTTTGAAGTAATATACACTTACATTAGGGAAAATATCAAATAACCTAAATTTACACTGAAGTTAGCAGAGGGAAGGAGGTAAAAAGATTAGAGCAGAAATAAATGAAATAGAAAATAGGAAAAGAATTTTGAATAATTCACAGTAATAAAAAGTACAACATAGGGAATATAGTCAATGGTATTGTAATAGCATTGCATGGTGACAGATAGTAGCTACACTGGTGAGCATAACATAATGTGTAAACTTTTTGAATCACTATGTTGTATATCTGAAACTAATGTGACACCATGTGTTATTTATACTCATAGTAAAAATTAAATTGAAAAACAGGAAAACAAAAATAAAAAGCAATGAAATAAAAGGTTGTTTTTTAAAGAAATCACAATTGACAAACTTTTAGTAAGACTTACCAAGAAAAAATAGAGGACTCAAATAAATAACATTATAAATGAAAAAGGAGACATTACAACTGAAAACACAGAAATGTAAAGCATTTTAAGAAATAGATATGAACAATTATGAACAATTTACAATTGCCAAAAAAATTGGAAAATCTAGAATAAAAGGATATAGTCCCAGAAACATACACCCTCCCATGACTGAATCAAGCAGGAGTAGAAAATCTGAACGGAACTATAATGAGTAAGAAGATTGAATCAGTAATCAAAAGCATCCTAACACAGAAAAGTCCAGAACCAGATGCCTTCACTGCTGAATTTGAAGAAACATTCAAAAGCAGAATTAATATAAATTATTCTCAGAATCTTCTCAAATTTGGAGAAGTAAACACTCCATATTTATTTTATGAAGTGAAAATTACCAAAGCCAGATAAAGAACACTATAAGAAAACTATAAAATAATATTCCTGATGAATATAGTTGCAAAAATTCTTTTTTTTTTTTTAATTTTTCAACGTTTATTTATTTTTGGGACAGAGAGAGACAGAACATGAACGGGGGAGGGGCAGAGAGAGAGGGAGACACAGAATCGGAAACAGGCTCCAGGCTCTGAGCCATCAGCCCAGAGCCCGACGCGGGGCTCGAACTCACGGACCGCGAGATCGTGACCTGGCTGAAGTCGGACGCTTAACCTACTGCGCCACCCAGGCGCCCCAATAGTTGCAAAAATTCTTAACAAAATATTAACAAACCAAATTCAACAGCATCTTAACAAGATCATACATCATAATCAAATGTGATTTATCCCTAGGGTGCAAGAATGGTTTACTATATAGCAACAAATGTAAAACACCACATTAATACAATAAAAAATAAAAAAACGTTATGACCATCTCAATAAATGAAAAAAAGGATTTGGCAAAATCAACTTCCCTTCATGATAAAAATGCACCAATATTCAGTATACGGGGAACATAACCTCAATATGAAACATGTCATATATAATCAGTCTACAACCAACATCATCCTCAATAGTAAAAGACTGAAATGCTTCCTTCTAAGATCAGAAATAAGAAGAGTGTCAGGGCACCTGGATGACTCATTCAGTTAAGTGTTTTTTGGCTCAGGTCATGATCTAATGGTCCTGAGATCAAGCCCTGCATCAGGCTCTGTGCTGGGCATGGAGCCTGCTTAAGATTCTTTCTTCCCTCTCTCTCTCTCTCACTCTTACTCTCTCTTTCTCTTTCCCTTTGCCCCTCCCCCACTTTCTCTCTCTCTCACCCACTTTCTCTCTCTCTCAAAATAAAATAAAATAAAATAAAATAAAAAAGTAAGAAGAGCATCAGTTCTCATTAGCTCTGTTCCAGATAGTACTGGCCATGTCAACCAGAAAAATCAGGCAAGAAAAAGAAATAAAAACATCCAAATAAGAAAAGAAGTAAAATTGTCTTTGTTTGCAGATGACATAATTTGGTATACCCAAAATCTAAAGACTTCACCAAAAATCTCTTATAACTAATCGATGAATTAAGTAAAGTTGCAGGACACAAAATTAACGTGCATAAATCCATTGCATTTCTATACACTAACGACAAAACATCTGAAAAATAATGAAGAAAACAATTCCATTTAAAATAGCATGAAAAACAATAAAATAGTAAGGAATACATTTAACTAATGGGTTGAAAATTTTATATAGTGAAAAATACAAGACTCTGATGAAAGAAATTAAAGAAAACACATGAAAAATTGGAAGATAGTTTATGTTTATGGATTAGAACATAGTATATTTGTTAATATGTCCATTCTACACAAAGCCATCTATAAATTCAATGCAAACATTCTCAAAATTTCAATGACCATTTTTAAAGAATTAGGAAAAAATCGTGCTTGTATGTAACCACAATAGACTCTGAATACCAAAAGCAATCCTAAGAAGAAACAAACCTGGAGGCATCACAAGTCCTGATTTCAAACTATACTACAAAGCTATAGTAATCAAAACAGTATAGTACTGGCATAAAAATGGACACATAGATGAAAGGAACAGAATCTGCAACTTAGAAATAAAGCCACACATATACACGCAACTAATATTTGACAAAAGAGTCAAGAATGCTCAATGGACAAAAGCTATTACCTTCAGTAAATGGTGTTGGGAAAATGGGACAACCACATACAGAAGAATGAAATTGAATCCTTATCTTACACTACTTACAAAAATTAGCACAAAATGCATTAAAGACTGAAACATAAGAACTCCAACCATAAAATTCTTTGAGGAAAAACTCGGGAAAATCCTCCTTGACATTGGTGTTGGCGATTATTTTTTGCACATGATAACAAAAACAGAATAAACAAAAGCAAAACTTAAGTGAGACCACATCAAACCAAAAAAATAAATAAAATAAAACCTGCTGCACAGCAAAAGTAACAATTGACAAAATGAAAAGGCAACTTATAGAATCAGAGAAAATATTTGCCATTCGTACATGATAAGGTGTTAATATATAAATAGCTCATGCAATTTATTAGTTAGAACGAAAAACCCAATTAAAATGGGCAAAGAAATAAAATAGACTTTTTTCCAAAGAAATACAAATGAACAATATCAAAAGGTGCTCAACATCAATAATCATCAGGGAAATCCAAATAAAACCCACAATGAGATAAACAAAATTCAAACACCACATTTTATCTGTTACAACAGAAAAGACAAGAGATAACTAGTGTCGGTGAGATGTGAAAAAGAAAAAGGAAACTTATGTTCATAATTCGTGGTAATATAAATTGATAAAACAACTATGGAAACCGGTATGAAGGTTCCTTTAAAAATTAAAAATAGGACTACCCTATGATTCAGCAATTTCATTTCTGGACATATATCCAAAGGAAATGAAACATAATCTAAAAGAAATATCTGCACTCCCATGTTAATTACAGCATTATTCACAATAGCCCAGATATGAAAACAACCTAAGTGTCATGAATGAATTGATAAAGATGTTTTATAGTGAAATAGTTTTCAGGCATATGTAAGGATGAAATTCTTCCATTTGCAACAACATGGATAAACTTTGATGTTAGTACATTATGTGATATAAGTCAAAGAAAGATAAATACTGAATGATATTACTTACATGTGGCATCCAAAAAACGCCAAACTTACAGAAATAGAAAGTAGAGTGGTGGTTACTAGGAAACATGGAGTGGGGAAAACTGGGAGAATTTGGTCAAAGGATACAAAATTCTAGTTTTAAGATGTATAAGTTCTGGGGATGTAATGTATGTAGTATGGTTATTATAAGTCATAATAATATACTCTAATGTATATAGTATGGTTATTACAAGTCATAATAATATATTATACTCTTCAAAGTTACTGAAAGTAAATCTTAAATGGTCTCACTGTAAAAAAAAAGAAATGGTAATTGGGTGACATGATGGTGGTGTTAGTTTATATTTGGTGGTAATAATTTTGAAATAAGTAAGTCTATCAAATTAACATACTGTACTTCTTAAACTTATATGAGTTATATATGATATATATCAATAAAGCTGGAACAAAAAGCCAGTTGTGAAAATCCATCAGTTTAATTCACTAAATTAATACAGTAAAGAAGAAAAAATATTATCATTTAAATAAAAATATTTAAAGACCTTTTATATTATTCAACACTCAATCTTGATTTAAAAATACCTTTCAACAAAATAAGGATAATAGAGAATTTTCTGAAGCAAATAGAGTATACCATAATTTATCAAAAACTATTAAAGAACAAGACAAGGATATTGAAATTATTAATGCTAGTCCATAAGCTGGAAGGCATGCTCAGTGTAATAATACAAGAAAAAACAATTAATAAAGATTGGAAGTTAACTAAAACTTCCAATGCTCACAGATTTTATGTGCATGTAGATAATTTAAAAGAATCCACTAAAAAGTGAAATTAATGAGTAATCAAAGGTGTTTGATATCAAGTGAAATAAAAATGTATTATATATCCATGTGATACTAACAAATCTTTAGAAATTTAAATTAGGAACTTCATCTATATTATCATCAGACAATATAAAATACCTCAGAATTAATCTAACATTTTGAAAGATCTTTATACTGAAGACTGCAATATATTGCTAAGAAAAATGAAAGGAATTTAAATAAGGGAATCTATGCACCTTGCTTTTGGATTGAAAGACTTAATATCATTAAAATGTCAAATCTCCCAAAAATAATCTTTTAAGTTAATGTGATCACAGTCTAAATTCCAGCATATTATTTTGTGGAAAAGGAAAACTCACTATAAAATATACATAAAATCTCAAAAGACTGGATAGTTGTTAAACAAGCCAAATATGGCGTCTGTATATTGCCCTCTGGCTTGTTTACTTCCTCATAAACCTATTAGCTCAAAACTCTGACCAGTGCAAAAGTTATGTTTTCGCACAACCATCGCTTTATTTATTTATTTATTTATTTATTTATTTATTTATTTATTTTTTGATTTGGTTAACATACAGTACAATATTGGTTTCAGGAGTAGAATGCAGTGATTCATCACTTACATAAAATGCCCAGTGCTCATCACAAGTGCTCTCCCTAATACCCATCACGCATCTAGCCCACTCCCACCCATGTCCCTCCACCAACCCTCAGTTTATTCTCTTTTAGAGACTCTTGTGGTTTATTTCCCTCTCTCCTCTCCCACCCCTCCTCATATGTTCTTGTGTTTTGTTTCTTAAATTCCACATACGAATGAAATCATATGGTATTTGTCTTTCTCTGATTGGCTTATTTGACTTAGCATAATACATTCTAGTTCCATCCACGTCATTGCAAATGGCAATATTTCATTCTTTTTTATGGCTGAGTAATATTGCACTGTATATGTATATATATATATATATATATATATATATATATATATATGCGCCACATGCCATGTTGATAGACATTTGAGCTTTTTCCATAGTTTGGCTATTGTTGATAATTATGCTATAAACATATGGGTACATGTACCCTTCGAATCTGTATTTTTGTATCCTTTGGGTAAATACCTAATAGTGCAATTGCTGGATCCTAGGGTACTTCTATTTTCAGTTTTTTGAGGAACCTCCATACTGTTCTCCAGAGTGGCTGCACCTGTTTGCATTCACACCAACAATGCAAGAAGTTTCCCCTTTCTCCAAATCCTCACCAACACCTATTTTGTGTGTGTGTGTGTGTGTGTGTTAATTTTATCCATTCTGACAGGTGTGAGGTGGGGTCTCATCATGATTTTGGTTTGTATTTCCCTGATTATGAGTGATGTTGAACATCTTTTCATATTTTTATTGTCCATGTGGATGTCTTCCTTGGAAAAATGTCTATTCATGTCTCCTGCCTATTTCTTAACTGGATTATTTATTTTGGGGGTGTTGAGTTTGATAAGTTCCTTATAGATTTAAAGACTAACCCTTTATCAGATATACCATTTGCAAGAATCATCTCCCATTCTGTAGGTTGCCTTTCAGTTTTGTTGATTATTTCCTTTGTGCAGAAGCTTCTTATTTTCATGAAGTCCAAGGGTTCATTATTGCTTTTGTTTCTCTTCCCTCTGGAGACATGTCTAGTAAGAAGTTGTTATGGCCAAGGTCAAAGAGGTTGCTGCCTGCGTTCTCCTCTAGGATTTTGATGGTTTCCTGTCTCACATTTAGCTCTTTCATCCATTTTGAATTTACTTTTGTGCATGGTGAAAGAAAATGGTCCAGTTTCCTTCTTCTGCATATCATTGTCCAGTTTTCCCAACATCATTTGTTGAAGAGATTTTTCTCCACTGGACATTTTTCCTGCTTTTTCAAAGATTTGTTGACCTCATATTTGTGGATCCATTTCTGGGTTCTCTATTTTGTTCCATTGATCTATTTATCTGTTGTGCCAGTACCACACTGTCTTGATTGCAATAGCTTTGCAATGTAGCTTGAAATCCAGAATCATGATGCTTTCAGTTTTTGTTTTTCTTTTTCAGGATTGCTTTGGCTTTTCGGGGTCTTTTGTGGTTCCATAAAAATTTTAAGATTATTTTTTCTAGCTCTGGAAAAAATGGTGGTATTTTGACAGAGATTGCATTAAGTGTGTAGATTGCTTTGTGTGGTATAGACATTTTAACAATATTTGTTCTTCCAATTCATGAGCATGGAATGTTTTCCATCCATTTCTTTTTGTCCTGTTCAATTTCTTTCATCAGTGTTTTATAGTTTTCAGAGTACAGATATTTTACCTCTTTTGTTACTATGTGTCTCATTGTTTTTGGTGCAAATTGTAAATGAGATTGATTCTTCTATTTCTGTTTCTGCTTTTTCATTACTGTGGTATAGAAATGCAACATATTTCTGTACATTGATATTATATCCTGCATTTGGCTGAATTTGTGTATCAGTTCTAGTAATTTTCTGATGTAGTCTTTTGAGTTTTCTACATAGCATATCTTGTCATCTGTGAATAGTAAAAATTTGACTTCTTCCTTGCCTTTTATTTATTTATTTTTGCTGTTGTCTAATTGCTAACCAGTACTATTTTAAATAACAGTGGTGAGAGTGGACATCCCTATCTTGTTTCTGGCTGTAGAAGAAAATATCTCAATTTTTACCCCATGAGGATAATATTTGCTATGGGTCTTTTGTGTATGGCCTTTATGATGTTGAGGTATGTTCCCTCTAACCCTACTTTGTTGAGGATTTTCATCAAGAATGGATGCTGTACTTTGTCAAATGCTTTTTCTGCATCTATTGAAAGGATCATATGGTTATTATCATTTCTTTAATTAATGTGATGTATCATATTGATTTGTGAATATTGAACCAGCCCTGCAGCCCAGGAATATGTCCCACTTGATTGTGTTGAATAATTCTTTTAATGGATTGTTGGATTTGATTTGCTAGTATCTTGTTGAAAAATTTTGCATCCATGTTCATCAGGGATATTGGGTTCTAATTCTCCCTTTTAGGGGGATTTTGTCTGGTTTTGAAATCGTGGTAATGCTGGCCTCATAGAATGACTGGAAATTTCCCTTCCATTTCTTCTTTTTTTTTTTTTTTTAAAGTTTCAAAGAATACATATTAACTTTCTTTTAAATGTCTGGTAGAATTCCCCTGCAAGGCCATCTGGCTCTGGACTCTTGTTTGTTTGGAGATTTTTTATTATTAATTTTCTTTGTTAGTTATTGGTCTGTTCAAATTTTTATTTCTTCCTGTTTCAGTTCTGGTAGTTTGTATGTTTCTAGGAATTTATCCATTTCTTCCAGATTTCCCAATTTGTTGGCATATAATTTTTCATAATAATCTCTCATAATTATTTATATTACTGTAGTGTTGGTTGTGATCTCTCCTCTTGGATTTGTGATTTTGTTTATTTGGGTCCTTTCTCTTTTGTTTTTGATAAGTCTTTTTATGGGTTTCTCAATTTCATTAATTCTTTCAAGGCAGTAGCTCATTATTTCATCGATTTGTTCTACTGTATTTTTTGTTTGTTCAATTTTATATCATTTATTTCTGCTCAATTTGTTATTATATCTCTCCTTCTGCTGGCTTTAGGGTCTTCTTGCTGTTACTTTTCTAGATCCTTTAGATGTATGGTTAATATGTGTATTTGAGAGTTTTCTTTTTTATTGAAGTAGGCTTGTATTGCTATATATTTCACTCTTATGATCGCCTTTTCAGCATCTCAAAGTTTCTGGACTGTCATGTTTTCATTTTCATTTGCTCACATGTACTGTTTTATTTCTTCATTTTTAATTTCCTGGTTAACCCATTCCTTCTTTAGTAGGGTATTCTTTAACCTCCATGTATTTGTAGCATTTCCTAATTTTTTCTTGTGATTGACTTTAACCTTCATAGCATTGTGGTTGGAAAATATGCATGGTATGATCCCCATCTCTCAGCTCTTTTTGAGGGATGATTTGTGACCCATTATGTGATCTATTCTGGAGTATGTTCCTTGTGCACTTGGAATGTGTATTCTGTTGTTTTAGGATGAAATGTTCTGAATATATCTGTTAAGTCCATCTGGTCCTGTGTGTCATTCAAAGCCATTGTTTCCTTGCTGATTTTCTACTTAGATGATTGGTTCATTGCTGTAAGTTAGTTGTTAAATCCCTCTACTGTTATTGTATTATTATCAATGAGTTTCTTTATGTTTGCTATGAATGAATTTACATAATTTGGTAAACCAAGTTGGGGGCATAAATATTTATAATTGTTAGATCTTGTTGGACAGTCTCCGTAAATATTATATAGTACCCTTCTTCATCTTTTGTTGCACTCTTTGGTTTAAAATCTAGTTTGTCTGAGATAAGTATGGCTACTCTGGCTTTCTTTTGACATAAAATTAGCATGATGGATAGTTATCCATTCTCTCACTTTCAATATGTAGGTTTCTTGAGGTCTAAAATGAGTCTCTTTTAGACAGCATATAGATGAGTCTTTTTTTTTTTTTATCCATTTTGACACCCTAGGTCTTTTGATTGGAGCATTTAGTCCATTTACATTCAGAATGATTATTGACATATATAAATGTCGTGCCATTGCATTACCTGTAAGGTTGTTGTTTCTGGAGATTTTCTCTTTCATTTGTAGACTTTGTTGCCTTTGGCCATTCTTTCCCACTCAAAAAATCCCCTTTAATATTTCTTTCAGGGCTGGTGCGGTGGTCACATACTCTTAGTTTTTGTTAGTCTGGGAAATTCTTTATCTCTCCTTCTATTCTGAATGATAGCCCTGCTGGATAAAGTATTATCAGCTACATGTTTTTTCCATATAGAACATTGAATCTATCATGTTACTCCTTACTGGCCTCCCACGTTTCTGTGGGGAGATCTCCTGGGAACCTTATTTTTTTTTCTTGTAAGTTAAGGACTTTTCTCCATTGCTGCTTACAGGATTCTTTTGTTATCTGTGTATTTTGCAAATTTTACTACAATATGTTTTGGTGTTGGCCTGTTTTTATTGATTTTCATGGGATTTCTATATGCCTGTTGTTTTGGATATCCATTTCCTTCCCCAGATTAGGAAAGTTTTTAGCTATAATTTGCTCAAGTAAACCCCTGCCCCCTTGTCCCTTTTATTCTTCTGGGACTTCTATGATATGAATATTATGGTTTATGGAGTCACTGAGTTCCCTAAGTCTACCTTCATGATCCAAATTTTTTCTTTACCTCTTCTTTTCAGCATCACTGTTGCCCATAATTTTATCTTCTATATCATTTGTCCATTCCTCTGCTTCTTCAATCTTTTTTTTTTTTTGTCTTTATAACCAGTTGAGTTTGTATCTCGGTTATAACATTTTTTGTTTTGGCCTGACTGTTTATTAGTTCTTTTATTTCTGCAGTATGGGACCCTCTAGTGTCTTCTATGCTTTTCTCAAGCCCAGGTAGTATTCTTATGATTACCGTTTTAAATTCTGGTTTAAGGATATTACTTATATCTGTTTTGGTTAGATCCTTGGCTGTGACCTCTTCTTGTTCTTTCTTTTGGGATTAATTCCTCTGTCTTGGAATTTTGTCTAGATCTCTGTTTTCTGTGTGTTAGGACATCCTGTTACATTTCCTGCTCATGAGAGTAATGGCTATATTAAGAAGATGTCATATACTGTCCTTTACTTCATGAAGTTTTGTGGGGTTTTTTTGGTGTATGTTGTGTGCACTCTGCTGATATGTTTTGGGTGTTCTTTCCCTCTGATCAGTCCTCTGCAGAGTTTCTCCTTGCCTGCAGTGTGAAGTGTTTGGACCTTGTTGAGTGTGTGGTGAGTTTTAAGTAGGTGTGTTTTGGTCTGCTTCTCTTCTTAGAAAAGTCTAGATCCTATTTCCCATAGAGCTGAAGCTTTGCAGCACTTTAATATCAGTAGACTTGGTACGTGCGGAGAGGGGGAGGTTTGTTCTGGTCTTCTTGGGGAGGATCCTGTTGCGATGGTTCTCAGGCTGACTTGCCCTAGTAAACATGCACCTGCAGGGTGCAGAGAGGCAGGGCTTTCTGTAAGCAGCTTCAGCCTCCACTGGGGCACTGAGTTGCTCACTGAAGTCTGCCCATGCTGATGGGCAGGTGGGATAATCATCACCCCACTCTCTTTTCCCCAGGGAAGAGAGTTCCCACCTGCCGCTGTCCAGAAAGCCCACACAGAAGAGCAAACAAGCTCCCCTCCTGTGTTCCAGGATTCCATCAGATCCCTGCCTTCACCCTGTCTGTGTATGGGCCATGAGCCCATCCTGCAGTGCAGTATTCCTGTGTTTTATCTTGGATGTGTGGCTGGGTTTCAAAACTTCAAATTTTAGGGAGCCAGCCTGGCTCAGAGCCACATTGATCCTCTGGAGGAGAGTCTCACCGCATTGTGGCTGGTACCAGTTTGTCCCAGAAAAGCAGACACATGACCATGCAGGGGCTTGGAGTTTATGGTAAAGTGCAGCAAAAATCCAACTTCTGGCTTAGCTACCTTCAGCAGGTGCCACTGCTGCTATTCTAATTAACAAGGCAGCTCAGTGTTGTCTGCCAGCTCTTTTGTCCCCTGAGAGTCAGTTCTATCTCTCCCAAATGCACTACAGGAAGGAACTGTCTCTTTCAGAGGGACCCAGGGAATCCTCAGACCATCCTCTTGACTCCTGGGCCTCTTCCTTGCTTATCCACTGGATCACTGCTAAGCTCACCAGACTCAACCCCAGAAATGGCCCAGACTTCTAAAACTTCAGACATTGAGCTTCCCTAGTTGTAAAATCTTGTGATAATCAGTCCCTGTCATTTTCCCAGTCAGTGGTTTTGGGGAAATGTTTTTTCTTATGCAATCACTTTCTCTCTCTCTCTCTCTCTCTCTCTCTCTCTCTCTCTCTCCCTCTCTCTTTCTCTACCCTTTCCATGATCAGTGCTCCCTTCATTCCACAGCATATGCAATTCTTTTCTCCCCCCTGCACATTATATTCTAATGGAAGATTTATCTGAAATAAATATTGTTACACAGATGGTAGACTTGAATAAATGCCCTGGATTGACTGACTCTAACACTCATTGTTGAAAAGAAAATACATTTAAAAATAAGTCTACCTCTTTACTTTTCTCTATCTGAATATCCTTGATAAAATTAAATTTCTTCCATTATATCCTATGGCTGACAATAAAATGTAGATCTGTATGTAACATCTACTCTTTGAGGAGCATACTGTTAGAATGAGTCAACAACAAAGTGCAAAACATTTTCTTGGTCCACAGGCCTAGTCTGTAAAGATTTCAGTGTGGCATACACAGAGGTTAAAGAGCTGAGTTCATGTTACCAATTATCTCTTGGAATTCACTCAATAGTTGGCAGGGTGTTTCTATTGTTATTTTTCTTCCCTTGTAGCTGGTGGGGTTAAATGGTCAGGGCTATTCTACCTTGGGCTTCCTTTAAATAAGAATATCTGGAATGAGCAATTACATTGATTCTATAATTGGCTCTAGAGAGATATGCTATTTCCATTTCTTATTTTTAATTAAAATACAGTTGGCACAAAATGTTGCAATAGTTTCAGGTGTACAACATAGTGATTAGACAACTTTATATGTTATACTATGCTCACCACAGTGTAGATACTATCTGCCACTATACAAAGTTATCACAATGTCATCGATTATATTCCCTGTTTTACTTTCCATACTCATAACTTTTCATTCCATAACCGAAATTCTGTAACTACCATTTTCCTTCATGTCTTTTTCCCATCCTTGCACCCACCTCACCTCTGGTAATCACCAGCTTGTTCTCTGTGTTTATAGGTCTATTTCCAGTTTTTTGTTTGTTCCTTCATTCTATTGTTTTTTTTAATATATAAATGAAATCATATGGTATTTATATTTCCATGTATGCCTTCTAGCATAATACCTTCTAGGTTTACCCGTGTTGTCACAAAAGTAAGATCTTGTCACATGGTAAGATCTTGGGAAGCCTGGGTAGCTCAGTTGGTTGAGTGTCTGGCTTTGGCTCAGGTAATGATCTCACAGTTCATGGGTTCAAGCCCCACATCAGGCTCTGTGCTGACAGCTCAGAGCCTGGAGCCTGCTTCAGATTCTGTGTCTCCACCTCTCTCTGCCCCTCCTCCACTTATGCTTTGTCTCTCTCTCTCAAACATAAATAAACATTAAAAAAACAAGTGGTAAGATCTCATTCATTTTTATGGGTAATTATATATATATATATATATATATACACACACACACATTTATTTTAATGCCAGTTAGTTAACATACAGTGTTATATTAGTTTCACGTGTACAATATAGTAATTCAGCAGTTCCATACATCACCCCATGTTCACCGCAAGTTAACTCTTTAATCCCTATCACCTATATCACATCCACTTTATTCATTTATCTATCAATGGACACAGGTTGCTTCCATGTACTGTATTAGTTATTGTAAATAATGCTGCAATTAACATAGGGGTGCATATATTTTTCAAATTAGTGTTTCAGCTTCTTTGGGTAAATACCTAGTAGTAGAATTACTACATCATATGGTATTTCTATTTATAATTTTTTGGAGAAACGTTCACAATGTTTCCCACAGTGCCTGCACCAATTTACATTCCTCCCAATTGTGCACAAGGATTTCTTTTTCTCCACATCCATGCCAACAGTTGTTATCTCTTGTTTTTTTTTTTTTTAATTTTTTTTAAATTGTAGTCATTTAGATATGTGTAAAGTGGCATTTCATTGTGGTTTTAATTTGAATTTCGCTGATGATTAGTGATGTTGAACATCTTCTCATGTATCTGTTGGTCATCTATATTCCTTCTTTAGGAAAATGTCTTTTTATATACTCTGCCTATTTTTTAAATTGGATTGTTTGCTTTTTTGGTGTTGTATAAGTTATTAAATATATTTTTATTATTAACCCCTTATCAGACATAACATTTGAAAATATCTTCTACCATTCAGTAGGTTATCTTTTTGTTTTGGTGATGGTTTGCTTCACTGTGAGAAACATTTCTAGATGTAGTCCCAAAAGTTTATTTTTGTTTCTGTTTCCCTTGCCTCAGGAGACATATTTAGAAAACTTTTGTTATAACTGATGTCAGAGAAATAATTGCTTGTGTATTCGGGATTTTTATTGTTTCATGTCTGATATTTAGGCCTTTAATCCTTTTGAGTTTACTTTGTGTTGCAATGTGGACCAATGTCATTTTACATGTAGCAAACCAGTTTTCTTAGCAGCATTTATTGAAAAGACTGTCTTTTACCAATTTTATATTCTTGCCTCCTATGTTGTAGGTTAATTAACCATGTAATTGTCATTTTGTTTCTGAGGTTTCTATTCTGTTCCATTGATCTATGTACCTATTGCTCTACCACTACCATGCAGCTTTGTAGTATATCTTGAAATCTGGAATTGTGATACCTCCAGCTGTGTTTTTGTTTCTCAAGATTGCTTTGGCTATTCAAAGACTTTTGTGGTTGCTCGCAAATTTTTCTATTATTTTTCTTTTTTATTTTGTGAAAATGTTCTTGGTATGTTGATAGAGATTGCATTGAATATGTAGATTACCCTTGGTAATATGGACATTTTAACAATATTAATTCTTTCAATCCATGAATATGAAATATCTTTCCATTTGCTTTGTCATTTTCAATTTCTTTTATCAATATTTTATAGTTTTCAGAGTATAAAACTATAGTTGTTTCATCTCTTTAGTTGTTTATTCCTACTTATTTTATTCTTTTTTGTGCATTTATAAATGGTATTGTTTTAATTTCTCTTTCTGTTACTTTGGTATTAGTGTGTAGAAATGCTACTGATTTCTGGGTATTAACCCATGAATTTTTATCCTTTTACAATTTTTTTTTCTAATTCTGCCTTTCCTTTCTACTCAAGGAATTCCCTTTGACATTTCTTACAAGGCTAGTTTAGCATTGATGAACTCCTTTAAAGTTATTTGTCTTGGAAAATTTATGTCCTCTTCCTTTCTGAATGACAACCTTGCTGAGTAGCATATTCTTGGCTGCAGGTTTTCCATTCAGCACTTTGAATATATTATACCACTTTCTTCAGGCCTGAAAATTTTCTGCTGAAAATTTGGGTTTCTTTTGCATGTAATGTTTTCTTTCCTATTGCAGCTTTAAAAATTCTCTATCACTACTTTTTGCCATTTTTATCATTGTGTGTCTTGGTGTGGACCATCTTGATTTAGTCTTGTTAGGGCCTCTCTGTGATTCTTGGACATGGATGTCTATTTCCTTTTGCAGATTTGGGAAGTATTCAGCTACTATTTCTTCAAATAAATTTTGTGCTCCCTTCTCTCCTCCTTTTCTCTTCTCTTCTGGAATTCCTATAATGTGTATTACACCTGATAATGTCGCTGAATTTCCTCAACCTATTCTAATTTTTTATTCTTTTTTCCTTTTCCCTGTTTAACTTGGTTGCTTTCCATTTGCCTTTCTTCCAGATTAATTATTTGTTTTTCTGCATCGTCTAATATGCTGTTGATTCTCTTAAGTGTATATTTCATTTCAGTTATTGAGTTCTTTATCTTACTGGTTCTTTTTTTATATTTTCTATCTTTTTGTTCAAGGTTTCACTGAAATCCTCCACTCTTTTCTCAAGCCCAGTGAGTATTTTTTTATGACCATGACTTTGAATTGTTTATCAGGCATTGTTTATCTCTGTTTCATTTAGTTCTTTTTGTGTGATTTTGTCCTGTTGTTTTATTTGGGACATATTCTTCTGTCTCTTCATTTTGTCTAACACTTTGTGTTTTTTTTTCTATGTATTAGAAAATTCAGATACATCTCCTGGTCTTGAAAATAGTGGCCTTGAGAAGAAGACTTCCTGTGGTTCCCTGTAGAGCAATGTGTCCAGGACACCAAAGCCAGACACTCCAGTGATGTCTCCTATTTATGCTGCATGTGCCCTATTGTGGCCAAGTTGTGTTTGCTTTTAGGCCTGTTTGATGTAATGACCCACTTTGCCTAATGTGGTTGCACCTGGCAGGTTTTGGTCCCTGCACAATTGAGGGCCCTTTCTGTGGCTGTCATGGGCTTGTAGGTGGGTAGTGCCAGAATTCAGCCTAGCTGCCTGCAGTTTGCTGCAGTTGCAGGTGCTAGAAATGGCAGTGATTTCTCCCTGAATGGCCCTCTGATAGGTTTTTCTTGGTGGGTGAGACCAGGAGTCAAACTAGATGCTGCACTTAGTATTTTGCCACAGCTGTAGGCATACTGAAATACAAGCCTTTCTTTATGCACAGCCAGCTAAAAAGCCCAGCTGCTGGAACTGGAACTGGTGAGCTTACTGGTATTTGGGATTATTTCTCCTTTTCCCTATGGCAGTAGTCACTTTGGAGTGGCGCCCTTTCCTGTTGAGGCTGGGTATGTCAGGGCAGGAGCTGCTTTGGAGGGGTGCCTGTTGAGGCACGTGGGTTGAATGGGGAGGATCCACTAGGTAATGTGGGGTGAGGCATGTGATATGAGCAAGATATGAGAAGAGTGTCCCCACTGGTTCCAGCAAGTGTCTGGGTAGGTAGGCTTGGGGAGGGGAAGAGAAATGGTTTTCATTAGCACTTTTATGCTTGGTGAAGCCTCCTGAAGATCCCTGCCCTTCTTGCAAATGTTCTGAGATTAGTAAATAAATATTATTCATGTATACCCCAGCTGATTTTCAAACTATTACTTCTATGCTGCGCCTCAGCCTGGTTATTTATGATGGCTCTTTAAGAGCAGGGACTGTTTCCTCTTGCTCCTTTCCTCTCCCAGAGCTAAGCTCACTGATTGTCAAAGCACCCACAGTTAAGCCTTACTGGTTTTATGAGCTTGTGAAGTTAAGAACCCCTAGTTTTCAAAGTCAAATATGGGAACTCATCTTCCCAGTGTGGGTCCCCAGAGCCTGGGGTTCCTGGTGTGGGGTCTGATCCTCTCACTTCTCCATGTTTGATGTGTCCCTCCTATTTTTGGCTAGTCTTACTGGGAATTTGATTTCCAACTGCATATTTTCCTCTTACCCTTTTTTTATGTGGCCTCCTCTCTATGATTAACAGTGGAAGGTCAGTTTTTTTCAGTCTTCAGGTTGTCTTCAGAGTTAGTTTCACAGATGTAGCTGTTATCCAGGTTTATTTGTGGGATCTTCCTACTCCATCATCTTCAATGTCATTAATTTTTAAATTTTTTTAAATGTTAATTTATTTTTGAGAGTGAGCGAGGGAGGGACAGAGAGAGAGGGAGCCACAGAATCTGAAGCAGGCTCCAGGCTCTGAGCTGTCAGCACGGAGCCCAATGAGGGGCTCAAACTCACGAACCGTGAAATGATGACCTGAGCTGAAGTTGGACGCTCCACCAACTGAGCCACCCAGGCACCCCAATCTCATTATTTTTTTAAGTTTAGTTTCCCCTTTGCTTATTTGGGGAAATAGCAGTTTATCAGGAAGTCTTCCAGAATATCATCAAATCTGGGTGTCCATGGAGGGGATTTCATTTGAAGGTAGATATGAGGATATCTGAATGATCACCAGTTTAGTGGTCCTTGTTTATGGGTGTTGCCTATTTCTTTTAGTTATTTTTTATATTTTCAATTTGTCATTAGCTTTTTGCAATAAACCCTTCAATGAAGCTACTCTGGAATTTTGAAGATTTTGCTCTTAAGTGACTTCTTAAGATGGTTTTATCTAAATAAATGTTGTTCTTAATGGCCATGGTTATTCTAGGTTTTAATGTCATTGAAGGCTGGCAGCAGATTAGTAAATCCTTAGCCACAAATTGAATTTAACCTACATTTATGCCTCGCCATATCTGACTCCAAATGGGGTGTAACTCCCATTTATGTCCAATTATAGAGTCACCAACCTGATGGTTACTAAGCTAAGTTCTCCGTATGGAAAACTCATAAGAAACTATTTGAATCTAAAGTGTGTGTTTCTGGCAGATGGACTAAGTAAAAGTTACCTGCTCAGATGGCCAGAGTCTTTTACTAAAGAAAGATTTTCTTTTCCATTTGCATGCCATAATGATCTTTTAGAACAGTTTTCATGTCATTTTTCTTTTAAAAGCTTATGTATATCAATCAAAGAATGCATTCTATTGTCTCATAGAGGTTTGGAATCCTCTTTTAAGTGTACCCCGTAAAGTGGACTAATCAAAAACAAAAATTACCCAAAATGCCTATTAATATCCCAAATTATTCAAAAGTCTACCCATTTTTCCAGAAAGGCACAAGATCCTGGTCTAAAGATCAGGTGGAACCTTTGGGTTCTCTAAAAAGTCAAAATTATGAGGGGCCCTGTTTTTCAACAGCTTTTCTAAAATACATAGAATCATGTTCTACCCCTTTTAAACAGAATTAGTAACCTTCTTTGAAGCTTCAGAAAACAGAAAAAAAAAAAAAAAAAGAATACTCACCAGGAAGGGTAAATGCCTTCATAATAAGAAATACAGATCCCAAATAGAGCTGTAAAGCTCAAAATGCAAATATAAGCCACAAATGAGAGGCAAATGAGTGTTAAGTTGGGATCAAATACTTACAATTTAGAAAGCACATATTCATATTGAAACCCAAATAGAGCCTCACTTGTACCATGAAAATAAGTTTTTTTTTTCCCCCCTGAGGAAAATGAAGGGGCAATTACAAATTGAAGAAAAGACTTTTAAAATGTCTATTGTTGTTTTAACAAGCTAAGCTACTCTGGGTTATACTTTGACTCCCAATTTTATCTTTAGAAAGTCCACCAAAATCAGTTGTGTGATCAGGATGTCCATTCTCCTTCTGACTTTTCCAGAAATTGCTTAAAACTGTTGCCTTTAGCCCAGTCTAAAGGTATCAGCCCAGTTCAAACAAGTGTGGGTAAGATGGTTTCACTGCAATGGCCACTCCAACTCCATTTTAAAATGGCTCAAGTCAGGGCACTTGGGTGACTCGGTTTAGCAACTGACTCTTGATTTTGGCTCAGGTCATGATCGTGGGATCAAGCCCTGTGCTGGGCTCCATGCTGAACATGGAGCCTGCTTAAGATTCTCTCTCTCCCTCTCTCTCTGTCCCTCTTCCCCACTCACATGCTTTCTCTCTCTCAAAAATAAAATAAAATAAAATAAAATAAAATAAAATAAAATAAAGTAAAGTAAAAGTAAAATAAAATAAAATAAAATAGCTGTAGTCATGTCCATATTTGAAAATATTTCATCTGTAAAGTTAGTATTATATATAATAGAAGTAAATTATTTTAGTGAATAGCAGTTGTGAATATGTCACTGATTAGAATTTGTGAATTATTAGGTAGAATGGTTGGGTATTTCAGAAAAAAAAATTATTTAGGAAAATAATGAAACTTCTGATTTGTCTTTTGTGCTTTCTACTCCCTATCATGTGTACTTATAAATGGGTTTCATTATACCATGAAAGCTTGCAATTGGTCAAACTGAATTAATCACATTTATTTTAATATGTTTTATTCAGTGTTAGGTGATATAAACTGAAAGAGTGTCATTTCAGTTATCCTGCATAGATAAAGATGCATATATTTGCTGTGTTTTCATTATTACCCAGGTGTTTTAATACATGTTTTGTGTCACAAAATGATTTCACTTTTGAGTTTTTAAAACTTATAATAAAAATTGTCTTATGAATTTTTTTATAACTTCAGGAAAGATTAGTTAACATACAGTGTACTATTAGTCTCAGTATAGAATTAAGTGATTCATCACTTACATACAAAACTCAGTGTTCACCACAGGTGCCCTCAATACCCTTCACCTATTTAACCCATCCCCCTGCTGACCTTCCCTCCAGTAACCATCAGGTTGTTCTGTATACTTAAGAGTCTGTTTCTTGGATTGCCTCTTTCTTCCCCCATGCCCATGTTCATTTGTTTTATTTCTTAAATTCCACATAGTAGTGAAATCATTTGTTTGTCATTCTCTGACTACTTATTTCTCTTTATTATAATACACTCTATCTTCATCCACGTCGTCACAAATGGCAAGATTTCATTTGTTTTTATGGCTGAGAAATATTCCATTATATTTATACCACATCTTCTTTATCCATTCATCACTCAGTGGACATATGGGCTCTTTCCATAATTTGGCTATTGTAGATAATGTGGCTAAAACATCAGGGTGCATGTATCCATTCAAATCAGTATTTTTGTATCCTTTGGGTAAATGCCTAGTAGTACAATTGCTGGATTATTGGGTAGTTTTTGTTTCTTAATTTTTTAAATATTTATTTTTAAGAGAGAGAGAGAGAGAGAGACAATGTGAGTGGGGGAGGGGCAGAGAGAGAGACACACACACAGAATCCAAAGCAGGCTCCAGGCTCTGAGCTGTCAGCACAGAGCCCAATGCAGGGGCTTGAATTCACAAACCGCAAGATCAGGAGCTGAGCCAAAGTTGGACACTTAACCGACTGAGCCACCCAAGTGCCCCTTGTTTTTAATTTTTGAGGAACCTCCATACTGTTTTCAGGAGTGGCTGCACCAGTTTCCATTCCCACTAATAGTGTAAGAGGGTTCCCCTTTCTCCACATCCTAGCCAACACCCGCTGTTTCTTGTGATGTTGATTTTAGCCATTCTGACTAATGCAATGACATGTCATTGCAGTTTGCTTTTGTATTTCTGAGAGGATGAGAGATTTTGAGCATCTTTTCATGTGTCTGTTAGCCATCTGTATGTCTTTTTGGAAAAATGTCTGTTCGTGTCTTCTGCACAATTTTTAATGGATTATTTTTTGGGGGGTATTGAAATTTATAAGTTCCTTATATATTTTGAATACTAGCCCTTTATCAGATATGTCATTTGAAAACATCTTCTCCCTTTCCATAGGTTACCTTTTAGTTTTGTTGATTGCTTCTTTTGATGTGTAGATGATTTTTATTTTGAAGAAGTACCAATAGTTTCTTTTTGCTTTTATTTCCCTTGCCTCAGGAGACATATCTAGAAAAAAATTGCTAAGGCCAATGTCAAAGAGGTTACTGTTTGTGTTCTCTTCTAAGGTTTTGATGACTTGCTCTCTCACATTTAGTTCTTAAATCCACTTCGAATTTATTCTTGTTTATGGTATAAGAAAGTGGTCCAGTTTCATTCTTTTGCATGTTGATGTCCAGTTTTACCAACACCATTTGTTGAAAAGTCTGTCTTCTTCCCATTGGATATCCTTCTCTGCTTTGTCAGATTAAATCACCATATAGTTGTGGGTTCATTTCTGGGTTCTCTATTCTGTTCTACTGATCTACATGTCTGTTTTTGTGCCAGGACCATATTATCTTGATCACAACAGCTCTGTAATATAAATTGAAGTCTGGAATTATGATGCTTCTAGCTTTGCTCTTCTATTTCAAGATTGATTTGACTATTTGAGGTCTTTTGTGGTTCCATAGAAATATCAGGACTATCTGTTTAAGCTCTTTGAAAAATGCTGGTGGTATTTTCATAGGTTTTGCATTAAATGCATAGGTTGCTTTGGGTAATATAGGCCTTTTAACAATATTTGTTCTCCCAATCCATGAACATGGAATGTCTTTCCATTTTTTTGTGTCATCTTCAATTTCTTTTAACAGTGTTTGATAGTTTTCAAAGTGCAGATTTTTCTCACTTTACTTAGGTTTATTCCTAGATATTTTATGGGTTTTGGTGTAATTGTAAATGGGATGGATTCCTTGATTTCTTTTTTCTGCTGCTTCAATAATGGCACATAGAAATGCAACAAATATGTTGATTTTGTATCCTATGACTTTACAGATTCGTGTATCAGTTGTAGCATTTGTTTGGTGGTGTCTCTGGGTTTTCTATATAGAGCATCATGTCTTGTGCAAATAGTGAAAGTTTGACTTCCTTGCCAATCTGGATACCTTTTATTTCTTTTTGTTGTCTGAAGATAGGACTTTCAGTGCTAGGTTGAACAGTGGTGGGAGTTGACATCCCTGTCTTGTTCCTGAGTGTAGAGGAAAATCTGTCAGTTTTTCCCTGTTGATGGTGATATTAGCTATGGGTTTTTCATATATAGCCTTTATTATGTTGAGGTATATTCCCTCTAACCCTACTTTGCTGAGGGATTTTATCATGAATAAATATTGTGCTTTATCAAATGCATTATTGGCATCTATTGAAAGGATAATATGGTTCTTATTCTTTGTTTTACTAGTGTGGTGTATCACGTTGATTGATTTGCAAGTATAGAACCACTTTTGCAGCCCAGGAATAAATCCCACTTGATCATGGTGAATTATTCTTTTAACGTTGTCGGATTCAGTGTGCTAGTATTTTATTGCAAACATTGCATCTGTGTTCATCAGGGATATCGTCCTGTATTAATCTTTTTTGAGTGGAGTCTTTGGTTTGTGTATCAGGGTTAATGCTGGACTCAGAATGAATTTGGAAGTTTTTCATCCATTTCTATTTTTTGGAATAGTTTGAGAATAGGTATTAACTCTTCTTTAAATGTTGGGTAGAAGGCCCCTGTGAAGCCATCTGGCGCTGGACTTTTGTTTGTTGGGGGATTTTTGATTACTGATTAAATTATTTTGCTGGTTATCAGTCTGTTCAAGTTTTCTATTCCTTCCTGTTCCAGTTTTGGTAGATTTTATGTTTGTAGGAATTTATCCAATTTCTCCCAGGTTGTCCAATTTTTTGGCATGTAGTTTTTCATAACATTTTCTTATAACTGTTTGTATTTCTGGGGTGTTGGTTATTTCTCCTCTCTCATTTGTGATTTTATTTATTTAGATCCTTTCTCTTTTCTTTTTGATATGTCTGGCCAGGGATTTATCAATTTTTTTAATTAAAAAAACAGCTCCTGGTTTCATTGATCTCTTCTATTTTTTTTGTTCCTATATTGTTTATTTCTGCTCTATTTTTTTTTTTTATTATTCCCCTTCTGCTGGTTTTATGCTTCATTTGTTGTTCTTGTTCTAGCTCCTGTAGGTGTAAGGTTAGGTTGTTTATTTGAGATTTTTCTTGCTTCTTGTAATAGGCCTGTGTTGCTGTATACTTCCCTCTTATGACTCCTTCCTCTGCATCTCAAGTGTTTTGGATTATTTTTTTTTTTTCATTTTCATTTGTTTCCGTGTGTGTGTTTTTTAATTTCTTCTTTGATTTCCTGGTTGACCCATTCATTTTTTGGTAGCATGTTGTTTAACCTTCATGTATTTGTGATATTTCCAAATTTTTCTTGTGTCTGACTTCAAGTTTCATGGCATTGTGGTCAGAAAATATGCATGGTATTATCTCAATCTTTTTATGCTTGTTGAGGCCTGATTTGTGACCTAGTACATGGTCTATTCTGCAGAACGCCCCATGGGCACTTGAAAAGAATGTGTTTTCTGCTGCTTTAGGATGGAATATGCTGAGTATATCTTTTAAGTCAATCTGATCGAGGGGTACCTGGCTGGCTCAGTAATAGAGCATGCGACTCTTGATCTCAGGTTTGTAAGGTTGGGTAAAGAAATTACTTAAAACTAAAATCTTTAAGGGGCACCTGGAATGCTCAGTTGGTAAAGCATCTGACTCTTGATTTTGGCTCAGGTCATGATCTCATGGTTGTGCCTGGGATTCTCTCTTTCCCTCTCTCTCTGCCCTTCCCCCACTCATGCTCTCTCTGTCTCTGTCTCTCTCAAAATAAATAAAATAAACATTTAAAAATTAAAATAAAATCTTAAAAAATGGAAATAAAAATAAAAAAATGAAAAACGTCCAATAGTCCAGTGTGTCATTGTTTCCTTATTGATTTTTTTTTAGATAATCTGTCCATTGATGTAAGTGTGGTGTTAAAGTCCCCTACTATTATCGTATCATTATCAATGAGTTCCTTTATGTTTGTAATTAATTGTTTTTTATATTTGGGTGCTTTCACGTTGAGGGCATTAATATTTATAATTATAAGATCTTCTTGTTGGATAGTCCCCTTTATTATGATATAGTGCCCTATTCATCTCTTGTTACAGTCTTTGGTTTAAAATCTAGTTTGTCTCAGGAAATCTGGGTGGTTCAGTCAGTTGAGCACCTGACTCTTGTTTTAATCTCAGGTCATGATCCCAGGGACTTGGGATCAAGCCCTGTTGGGCCTCACACTGAGCATGGAGCCTGCTTGGCATTCTCTTTCTCTCTCTGTCTCTGTCTTTCTCTGCCCTTCTCCCCAGCTCATGCTCTTTCTCTAAAAAAAATAGTAAAATCTAGTTTGTCTCATATAAGCGTTGCTACTCCAGCTTTCTTTTGACATCCCTTTGCATGATAAATGTTTCTCCATCTCCTTTCAATCTGCAGCTGTCTTTAGGTCTAAAACTGGTCTCTTGTAGGCAGCATATATATGGGTCTTGTTCTTTTTCATCCATTCTGACACCCTATGTCTTTTGAGCGTTTACTCCTTTTATATTCAGAGTAATTATTGATAGATATGTATTTAGTGTTCTTTTATTACTTGTTTTGTCATTATTTCTGGATATTTTCTCTGTAACTTTCTGGTTTTTGCCATTTTTGATATTTCCTTTGCACTCAAAGAATCCCCTTTAACATTTCTTGCAGGGCTGTTTTAGTGGTCAAAACTCCTTTAGTTTTTGTTTGGTAAATTTTCTCCTTATATTCTGAATGATAGCCTTGAGGGATAGAGTATTCCTGGCTGCAGAATTCTCTCATTGAGCACATTGAATATATAATGCCACTCACTTTTGGCTTGCCACATTTCTGTTAACTGATCTGCTGCTAGCCTTATGGGTCGTCCCTTGAAATTTAGGGACTTCTTTTGCTGCTTTAGGGTTTTTTCTTTTTTTAATTAAAAAAATGTTTTATTTTATTTATTTTATTTTTTATTTTTTATTTTTTTAAATTTACAACCAAGTTAGTTATCATATAGTGCAAAAATGATTTCAGGGGGAGATACCTTAATGCCCCTTACCCATTTAGCCCATCCCCCCTCCCACAACCCCTTCAGCAACCCTCTGTTTGTTGTCCATATTTAAGAGTCTTTTATGTTTTATCCTCCTCCCTGTTTTTATATTATTTTTGCTTCCTTCCTTTGCACTCATCTGTTCTGTGTCTTAAAGTTCTCATATGAATGAAGTCCTATATTTGTCTTTCACTGACTGATTAATTTCGCTTAGCATAATACCCTCTAGTTCCATCCACATAGTTGCAAATGGTAAGATTTCATTCTTTTTGATTGCTGAGTAATACTTCATTATATATATATATATATATATATATATATATATATATATATAACACATCTCCTTTATCCATTCATCCATCGATGGACATTTGGGCTCTTTCCATACTTTGGCTATTGATAGTGCTGCTATAAACATTGGGGTGCATGTGCCTCTTCAAAACAGCATACCTGTATCCCTTGGATAAATACCTAGTAGTGTAATTGCTGGGTTGTAGGGTAGTTCTAGTTTTCATTTTTTGAGGAACCTCAATACTGTTTTCCAGAGTGGCTGCACCAGTTTGCATTCCCACCAGCAGTGCAAAAGAGATCCTCTTTCTCCGCATCCTTGCCAATATCTGGTGTTGCCCGAGTTGTTAATGTTAGCCATTCTGAGAGGTGTGAGGTGGTATCTCATTGTGGTTTTGATCTGTATTTCCCTGATAGGTGATGTGGAACATTTTTTCATGTGTCGGTTGGCCATCTGGATGTCTTCTTTGGAGAAGTGTCTATGGTCTTTTGCCCATTTCTTCACTGGATTGTTTTCTGGGTGTTGAGTTTGATAAGTTCTTTATAGATTTTGGATACTAACCTTTTATCTGATATGTCGTTTTCAAATATCTTCTCCCATTCCGTCGGTTGCCTTTTAGTTTTGCTGATTATTTCCTTCACTGTGCAGAAGCTTTTTATTTTGATGAGGTCCCAATTTTTCCATTTTTTGCTTTTGTTTCCCTTGCCTCTGGAGACTTGTTGAGTAAGAAGTTGCTGAGGCCAAGATCAAAGAGGTTTTTGCCTGTTTTCTCCTCGAGGATTTTGAAGGCTTCTGTCTTACATTTAGGTCTTTCATCCATTTTGAGTTTATTTTTGTGTGTGGTGTGAGAAAGTGGTCCAGGTTCATTCTTCTGCATGTCGCTGTCCAGTTTTCCCAGCACTACTTGCTGAAGAGACTGTCTTTATTCCACTGAATATTCTTTCCTGCTTTGTCAAAGATTAGTTGGCCATATGTTTGTGGGTCCATTTCTGGGTTCTCTATTCTGTTCCATTGATCTGAGGGTCTGTTCTGGTGGCAGTACCATACTGTCTTGATGATTACAGCCTTGTAATACACCTTGAAGTCTGTATTTTATTTTTGAGAGAGAGACAGAGTGTGGGTGGGCGAGGGGCAGGGGGAGATGGAGACACAGAATCTGAAGCAGACTCCAGGCTCTGAGATGTCAGCACAGAGCCCTATGTGGAGCTCAAACTCATGGACTGAGACATCATGACTTGAGACAAATTCGGATGCATAACTGTCTGAGCCACCCAGAGGCCCCATTTAGGATTTTTTATTTATCATTATATTTTTCAAATATAACTGCAATATGCCTTTGTTTTGGCTTGCTTTTGTTGATTTTGATGAGAATTCTCTGTGACTCCTCAATCTGGCTATCTCCTTCCCCTGATGGAGGAAGTTTTCAGCTATTATTTCCTCAAATATACTTTCTGCTCCCTTTTCTCTCTCTTTGTCTTCTGGAATTCCTACGATACAAATATTATTACATATGATGTAGTCACTGAGTTCACTAAGTCTCTTCTCATGATCTACAATTTTTTATCTCTTTTGCTTAACTTCATTATTTTCCATTATTTTATCTTCTATATCACTTATACATTCCTCTGTTTCCTCAATTCTTGTGTCCATCACATCCAATCTATTTCGAATCTCAGTTACTACATTTTTCGTTTCTGCCTGATTCTTTGTTACTGTATTGTCTCTGGGGTAAGGGTCTCCCTGAAGTCTTCTCTTCTTAAGCCCAGAGAGTATTCTTATGATTGTTGCTTTAAATTCTCCATCAGGCCTATTACTTATATCTGTTTTGCTTAGATCTCTGGCAAGGACCTTATGTTATTTTTTCATTTGGGATGAATTCCTCCGTCTTGACATTTTGTCTTAGTATATGTTTTCTTCTCTGTGTTAAAAAAAAAAGCCTGTTATGTTTCATGCTTCTGAAAGTGATGACTTTATGAAGAAGAGGTCATAGAGTGTCCAGGACGTGGTGCTTCAGGGAGGGTCTCTTTTGTGTGCTCCGTGCACTCTGCTGCTGTGTTTCAGCTGCTCTATCCTCCAGGCAAGTCACCTGCAGAGCCTCTCCTTGCCTGTAGTGAGCAGTATTTGCACCTTGGACAGAATGTTGTGAGTTTTAACTAGGTGTGCTGTGGTCTGCTTGTTAAATAAGACCTGATTCTACTTCCAACAGAACTGAAGCCTTGAAGAACTCTCTGGTCAGCAGTCATAATGTGTGTGGGGTTTCTGCTGGTCTTCTGGGGATTGAGCCCAAATTGCTGGGACTGAGGCACACTTGCTCAGGAAGGGTAATAGTGGCAGAGTACGGGGGGATGTGACTTGGTGTAAGAGATTAGGCATCAATTGTCAGTGCTGTGCTGCTTACCCAAGCTGGTTTATGCTGAGGGTCCCAGGAAAGAAATGACACCAGCCACCTCTTTTGTCCCCAGGAAGGGTTCTCTGAGCTTTCTGCTCTGAGAGAAGCTCTCTCTCCCCACACCCTGTGCATCCCAAGTATTATTCAGATTGTCATTTTCATGCTATCTCTGGACTGCTTGACTTGCCAGGAGCAGAACAATGCACTTTGGGATCTAGCCTAGTTAAGTCGGCTGACTTTTAAAGCTCCAAAGTTTAGGGATCTTGTGTGGCAGGGACATGTACTCATCTTCTGGAGGAGGTTCTCACTACACTGGGAAGGATGCAGGTTTGACCTAGAAGGGCAGTCGTGCCAGACTGCAGGGGCCTGTGACATGGAGTAAGCAGGCTATGCAGCCAGTTTTGATGCCAGCTGCCCTCTATGGCAAGGGGTGAGGGAGTGAATTAGTGCTTGCTGGCTCTTTTATTGTGGTAGAAGCATCTCTCAGAAAGCCATCTCTCACAGAAACACTCCAAGAGGAGGGGAAAATCTCTCCTATGAGCCTTAGGTTTTCCTCAGATCGCACCATCTGCACCCATATTGCTTGCCGGCTTTCTTTCCAGGAGTAGGGCAGTGCCCTCAAGGGTCTATCCCAGCCATGTCTGCTGACCTTTAAATCTCCAGCCTTTAAGCCCCACTGGTTGCAAAAACTCATGAAAATCAGCCCCTTTCATTTTTCCAGCCAATGGCTTTGAGAGAGTGTTATCCCTCTGCAATTCCCTGTATGCTCCTTGTTCTCTCACATTTCTTCATGACCAGGCCTCCCTCCCTTTTTCAGCAACTGTGATCTGTTTCTCTTTTAAACCTTATCTCTGCACTTCCTACCTTCCTCAATACAGCCTTTTCTCTCCCTCTAGTTGTAGAGTTTGTTCTGTCATTCCTCAGGTCAGTTTCTTGGGCATTTAGAATGATTTGATATTATCTAATTTTGTTCCAGAGATCAGTGGAGCCTGGATTCCTCTTACTATGCTGCCATCTTAGCTCCCTTTATTCTTATGCATTTTTGTCCTATAGATATGTGTGGGGTGTAAGAATGATGGAGTAAGGAGCTTAGCACATTCCTTCATTAGCAAAATAATTAAAATCTTCATAATTATTTTTCAAACATTAAAAATTTTTTTAATTTATTTTTGAGAGACAGAGATACAGAGAGACTGAGAGCAGGGGAGGGGCAGAGAGAGAGGGAGACTTACATTCCGAAGCAGGCTCCAGGCTCTGAGCTGTCAGTACAGAGCCTGATGCAGGGCTTGAATCACAAACCTTGAGATCATGACCTGAACCAAAGTCAAATGCTTACTCAACTGAGCCACCCAGCTGTTCTTCAAAACATTTAAAGACTCTAGAAATCACCCTATGGTCATAGAACAAGTGAGAAAACATTCACATAAAAATATATTAAATTTCTATAGAAAGACCTAACATCTCTGGTTTTTAAACCATGACTTCTCTTACTCCTCACCTCTATTTCATTCTACGGAAGCACTACCTCATGTACTCTAAACAGGTGCAATTAAAAAGACAAGGTCTCCCTTTGTCCCTATGTTGGGGAAGTGGATAAAGTACACCAAAGATGGCTGATTGGATTAAAACAAACTCTGGTGTCTAGCTTAGAGACACCACCTCAGGTTATAAATTACCTCCCCACTTGCATTCCGGCTCAGACCTTTGGAGGAACAGTCTCCTCTGAGCCCACCGGTGCAAAATAAATCTCCAATCCACAAAGATCTCCGAGTGCCGCTTGGTTTCTCTGCCAGCATTCCAGCCTGGTTCTGTAACACCTAGACCTCAGCCAGGAGCTACAAATTTACCCTCGCAGGGGCAGACTGCCATCAGCATTTTTATTCTTCCCAGTCCTGAGTTTGATAGTATCTTTTACAGTCAGGCATGGCCAAAAGGATTTAACTTCCTTCCCCCATCCATCCTCCACTGGTTGATTGAACCTTACTAGAGGCAAAGCAGGTTGACAATCCTGGGATTTCAATCACTTACTCCCCAGCTCATTTGTAGTGTAGAAGTTCACTGCAGAAAAGTAAATTTCTATTAGAAGACCAAAGGTTGCTATTCTCTCCTATGGTCCACTCATAGGGAAATATCACTCTGGGAAAAGCAGGCCCTGCCTGCAGCTCCATGGCACTGATGCAAGATTTACACCCAAGACCATAAGGATAGACCATAATGATAAAAGGCTCTTCAGCTAACCCTGAGAGGATTAACTTTGTTTTTAAAAGAGATTGTATAACTCCATGCCTAAAAGCGTTTTGGAAACAATTGAAACAATTGAAATTTTAATGGGAAGCACTGGGGGGAGGGAGGGGGGTGGAGCTCCAGAATAAAAATACAGTGGCAGAACAAAGAGAAATGTTATAGAACTAGGGAAGGAGACAGTCACAAAAATCCTTTCTGAGATCATTGTCAATCATGGAGAATGAGACATTTGTGTAACAGGTGCTAGACTACATTCATTTTGGGAAGTAATCAAAGCAGAACATGAAGCAAGCTTGGAAGCATTCTTCAAGCCACACACAGACCCATCAATATAAGACTAAAACTTCACTGGTACAAAAAAGATTAAACACAACCTGTAACCAAACAGTGAGTTAACAATAAGCTACCAAGACCCAGGGTTCACTACTAGGAATTTAGCCTAAAAAATAAATTCACATTTATCTCTGACAGTCTGGAAGATTTATACATTCCTAAGGCTAAACTCTCTCAGAATCAAAGAAGAAACTTTCAAGCTATTCATGGCTAAACGTAGGACTAAAATTGTACACTCCCTAAACTCTGATAGTATCTTCCAAGTAACATACACACATTCAATGGTAAAACGGTAAAAATCTAAATTGAAAAAGAAGGTTAATCATAGATTTTGACCAAAAATGTTTAGGACAACCCAGAAATTATCCTTAGGTACTAAGCGGAATAGAGAGGAGGATTCTGAGCAGTGATATTAGAGACTGTACACTCTTGGGAAAATATACTTTGCAGAATTAGTTGAGCCAGTAACAAAAAATAAGATGAAATGAAACAAATAAAGAAAAACGACAGCAATCATAGTATTCAGATTTGCTACAATGTATTATCTCATATCTCAAGTTTTCAACAATTATGAAAAATTTAAAAAAGTCAGAAAAAGTGTGGAATATACACAAGAACAAAAGAAGGCAATGTAAATAGCAGTAAATCCAGATGTTAGACAAAGTAGACAGTCTTCAAAGAAACTATTATAAATATTTCCAAAATATAAAGGAAACTATTAAGTAAAAGAAGTAAAGAAATTTATTAAATGACAACATATCATCACAAAAATAACATCAATGAAGAGACAGAAATTCTTTTTAAAAAGAAGCAAAATGGAAATTCCTTACTTAAAAGTACAAAATAAAAAGACATTCCCTACAGGGGCTCAACAGTAGATTTCAGCCACAGAA